>NC_088241.1:32964605-33665439 GCF_036934945.1 Oncorhynchus masou masou | reverse complement strand
GCTACTAACTAGCTAGAGCCTGGAGAAAGGGTAAAAGGGTTAGAGAGACAAGCAGATCAGGTGGCTAAGGAAGAGAAAACATAGGTGTGTGTGAATCTTGTGTCCTCAAAAGTGACTACATCTCATTAATGTATACTTTTTTTAAATGAGAAATGTTTTTAATCTCTTTCTGGCAGTATAAGTGTTACTAGGAATTGTTTATGACCCTCTCATGATAAATAATACCTTTGAAGTAATCTACATTTTTGACATTACATTTAACTGGTTTTAATAATAACGGCATGCAAGACAAAGTTTTCAACAAAGCATCACATTTTGAATTGGAAAATATAGCCTAGTGTGGCAGTACGTGGAAGAGCAAACATTTCAGAGAAAGAAAATGTCACGAGGACTACAAAAACTCTGTTTATATTGTGGTTAACCTTGCTACATAGGACCAGCATGTGAAATTCTCTCAGACTCGATGTGTAGAGAGATATGAAGTTGTGGATATATATGCTTTGACTTCTTCCGTGTTATCACCACACTGACATTTCTAGGAATGATGGTTGTCATCACATCACATACATATTCACAGAATGCGGCTACCTGGTCTTAAAATAGAGTGACAGTTTCCTCTTCACTTTCCTTTCAAAGTGCAATACGCTCAACCATGGAAACACCAGCAGTATTTAAGCATAATTCTGTGAAAACAATTGATATAGATAGGCTCGAGAGTAGATTTCATACTGGTTGGTGACATAGTGTCTTACTTCAGATACATGGCTGGATGTTTATAAAGTTTTACTACAGTGGGCTAAATCAGGGTCACAGAGTGTTTCTTGGTAGTCTTAAACAGATCAACTTTGAAACAAAAGTATACACCTCACACACATGGTTATGGGATTTAAAAAAAGAAGACACCTGTAACATGTCAGATATAGAGTTGAATTGTATTTCATTTTGAGTTTGTATCCCAATATTACACTTTATATACAACACAGAAGACTGAAATATAACAAAGTTTGACTTAGAAACATGAAATAAGGTATATTAATTATGAAAAATATGAATACCATTCGCTTTGGTCATTCCACTGCAGGAAAGGGATACAGCTATACAGCTATGCAAAAGCTAAAATTGCCAGATTCTTCTATAATTGGTTTTATACCAATTATAGTTTTGGCAATTAGTCCATATAAACCTGGTGGGGGGACACTGATTACATTATTTCCTCTTCACAGTCACAATCTGCAGTACCTCTTTCTGATGAAGATACTATATAGGCCTATAAAATGTACACAACAACACTACACAATATTATGGCTGACCTCGGCTACCATGTGGCTGGGTGTTGTGAGATCTCTGGAGGGATGAATTGGGGAGGGGTGAACTTGCTGCTCATGGTTCTGTTAAAACATGGGTATTTGAAATGCAAAGGAAAGCAGAGTGAGTTGATAAAGGGAATTATTAATGATCAAACTGTTTAAGGTTTATCCGTCAGTGGCCTTACTCCACATCTGAACATGAAACCATTGAGCTTTCACAAGTAGTTTGTTTTGTGGCAGGCTGAGAGCACGTTGGTGAACTTGAAAACAAGTCCCTCAATTCTGGTCTTCACAATTAGTACCGATGCTCAGCATGCTCAACTACAAACTGATTCACTTTTGAATGAGTATTGGGGGATCAAAATGGATGCCCTGGAACTAAAGTACCTAACATGCAACCCTTAGTAAGGACATTACTATTTGTTCCGATCTGGACTTGCCTTTGCAGTTTATTACGGTGGCCTTCTGCTGACACTGAGGCTGTCCTTATATGGACACCATATACAAATCTAATGTTGACAAATGTCAATGCATAGTTAAATGTAACTCAGTATTTTGATACCACTCTTTAGATTGGTGATATGATTTCAGATTGAGGGCAGGAGTGACAGTTGTTAAACCACTAACATAGCAACATTATATTTTAGTGGCTTTTTGTTTTATGTGACTGGGCTGACACATGGACAGATTCATGATACCACAATTGAGCTAGATGATGCAGCACTTTTGATCTAATAATGGTTTGCGTCATTTGAAAATGATTGATTCACTCATTCATTGTGAATTGAGATGTCTTAGGGATAGTTGTCATTACATTTTTGGGAGTCTGAGACACTGTGGAGCCAACCAGTGTGTGCAGAGCCAGTCTTACCTCCCACTCGCTCTCTGGGTTTCTGACATAGCTGTGGTGTCATTGTCAAAGAGAGAGATCTGAGAAACAGCATGCCTTGTGACGTTAGCCCCGGAACAGCTGAAGCCTCAACCTCTTTTCTTTCTCAAAGAAACCACAATCGGATAAAAGCTTATAATTTGCAGGGCGTTGGCGTGCACTGTCTCATCTAATATGGTGCTTTTTGTCCAGGATGACTAGCTTTGGAAGAGCATCATAGAATCATGTGCATCCACAAATGATAGTTTTATACAAAGAGGAGCCGAACTCACACAAATTGGACACATACCACCAACAAGGTTGACTGGGTGCATTCTTCCAGTTTAGAAGACTGTGAAAACAGCACACATTATGTGAATGAATGAATTATTTTATGATGATTGTGGGATAATCATGTTGGATCTTGAAGGAAGTGTAAATAGGTCCTCAAATTCTGTCGATGTCGACCAAATTAGATTCTGTCTTTGTCTACCGAATCAAATACTAGTTTTGATGTATTACATTGAGATTAGCTCAGAATCACTAAACAGGGAAGAAAGAACCAGTCACACACGTCTGTCTGAGACAGACAGGTTGAGAGGTGAAGAAAGGCACACCCTCTGCTTATTTTCACCTCTCTTCCTTGCGAAGAGCACTACTCTTTTGAAGCTCTCCTCAGCACAACCTGATCCCTGTCTTCTTGCATATGTTCTCAGGCCGAATGCAGGATTTTTCAGCTCTCGTCCTCTGTGTTGACCAACTGACCAAAAGTAAAGTTTAGCTTTGTGTAGAATTAGCTCTCTTACTTTTTCTACTCACTAAGTTTTTGGTGGTAGCTAGGGTCGGCTAGCTACTGAGACTTGGCTAGCTACTGAGACTTGGCTAGCTACTGTGACTTGGCTAGCTCTTGACTAACTCTCTTATCGGGTTCACTGTACTCTCCACTCTAGTCAGAGTAAGGGAACAAAGCTTATCCCTCATCTTGGTAGCCCCTCAGTGGCCAGGGAAGCTCTTGTTAGTGGCGATCATTCCCCTGCTTTATGACGAGCCCTGGCAAATGCCGTTACACAGGGATTTTCTGACCCAAGCGAACAGAGAGATTGATCCTCTGGGCTGGCCCCTGAAAGTATGAATCTGGATGTGACAGCCTTGCCCCTAAAAGTTATTGAGGCTATCCAGAGTGCCTAGACCCATTCAATGTGCATTTTTGAGAAGTGGTCTGACCGCAAACCAATCAGTCCTTACCAATGCTCTGTACCTAAGGTTTTATGCTACTTGCAGGACGTTTTGGACAGACGGAAGGCTTTGTCTGCTGTTAAGGTCTATTTAGCTACTGTCTTGGCCTGTCATAAAGGCTTTGACAATAACACAGTAGGGAAACACCCTCTTATGTTGTTTCATGAAGGGAGAGCGTCGCTTACGCCCAGTCTCCAAGCCATTAGCCCTGTCTTGGGACCTGTCTATTGTGCTTGAGGCTATTTCACAGCAGCCTTTTGAGCCTCTGGAAAGCATGGAGATGAAATATTTCTCCTTCAAACCCACTTTACTGGTTGCCCTTATGTCCGCAAAGAAAGTGAGTGAGCTGCAGGCACTGTCAGTCCACCATTCGTGCCTACAGTTTGCCCCAGGGTTTTCCAAGGTAACCCTGCTGGCTAACTCCGCCAATATCCCTAAGGTCAGCGACAATTATAATTGTCTAGCCTTAGTGCTTGTGGCTTTCCACCCACCGCCCTTCACTTCAATGGAAGTAGAGCGTCTCCGCCATTTATGTCCAGTACACGCTTTGCTCATGTACTTGGATACAACTAGAGCATTACGCTAGAGCAACCAACTCTTTGTTTCTTGGTCGCCTTACTGTTCCAGTTTGCAGTTCTCCCAGGGTCAGCTCGACGAGTTGAAATAGGAGAACGGCAAGATGACTGCAATCTGTAAGTCATTGAGAGAGGACATCAGTTCTGCGTGTGAATCTATGATAACAATGACTGATAAATCTCGAGGGACAATCAAGGTGAAACAACATGGTTGTGGACAGATCTCCATATGAGACCTCGATGGAGTCTGAAGACAAAGTGAGGGAAATGATCTCTGAGAAATGTAAGATGGACCACAGGAAGATGGACCTTCCAGAAGCCTGGAAGGGATGAGAGAGCCAAGCCTATGGGTTCGTAGCCTCAACCCCACAGCACAAACACATCAATTGATTAATGGACTGCTGAATGTATATTTTTTTCTCTTGCTATGTCTGCTCTTTTCAATATTATGTCTATATCTGGTAAACTACCCAGGAAAGGGTTGAAAATAGCCCATATTAATATATCTAGCCTTAGAAATAAGGTTAATGAAATCATTAACTTGCTAACATCAGATAACATTCATATATTAACCATTTCCGAGACTCACTTAGATAATTCATTTGATGATACATCAGTAGCAATACAAGGATATAACATTTATAGAAGAGAGATAAATTCTTATGGGGTAGGTGTTGCTGTATATATTCAATGCCATATCCCTGTAATGCTTAGATAAGATCTTATGTCAAGTGATATTGAAGTGTTGTGGTTGCAGGTTCACTTGGCACATCTAAAGCCTTTTCTTTTGGGGCGTGGCTATAGGCCACCATGTACTAACAGTCAGTATCTAAATAATATGTGTGAAATGATTGATAGTGTATATGATGGAAACAGAGAGGTCTAATTTCTTGGGGACCTGAATATTGACTGGTTTTCATCAAGCTGTCCACTCAAGAGGAAGCTTCTTACTGTAACCAGTGCCTGAAATCTGGTTCAGATTATTAATCAGCCTACCAGGGTGTTTACAAACACTACAGGATCAAGATCATCCACATATATCGATCACATTTTTTACTAATGCTGTAGAACTTTGTTTTAAAGCTATAACCGTACCCATTGGATGCAGTGATCACAATATAGTGACTATATCCTGGAAAGCCAAAATTCCAACAGCTGGGCCTAAAATAGTGTATAAGAGATCATACAAAAGATTTTAGTGTGACTCTTATGTGGATGATGCTAAAAATATTTTTAAGAAAGACAAATTCAACTCCATCTTTCATCAAATCGGATGGCTTATTCATCATAAAACCATTTGATGTTGCCAATTATTTTAATAATTTTTTCATTGGCAAAGTGGGAAAACTTAGGCAGGAAATGCTCATGAAAGACAGTGAGAAATTATATTCATGCATAAAAAAAACAAATAATGAAAGGAGTGCAAATTTGAATTGTGTAAAGTTAGTGTGGAAGAGGTGGAAAAATTATTGTTAACAATCAATAATGACAAACCTCCTGGCATTGACAACTTAGAAGAAAAGCTACTGAGGATGGTAGCTGACTCTATAGCCACTCCTATCTGTCATAGTTTTAATCTGAGCCTAGAGGAAAGTCTTTGTCCTATGCCTGGAGGGAAGCCTTAATAATTCCACTACCCAAGAGTGGTAAAGCGGCCTTTACAGGTTCTAACAACAGATCTATAAGCTTGCTGCCAGTTCTTAGCAAACTGTTGGAAAAAAATGTATTTGACCAAATACAATGCTATTTCTCTGTAAACAAATTAACAACAGACTTTCAGCTTGTTTATAGAGAAGGCCACTCAACATGTACTGCACTGACACAAATGACTGGCTGAAAGAAATTGATAATAAGAAGATTGTGGGAGCTGTACTGTTAGATTTCAGTGCAGCCTTTGATATTATTGACCATAACCTGTTGTTGAAAAAACTTATGTGATATGGCTTTTCAACCTCTGCCATATTGTGGATTCAGAGCTATCTACCTAATAGAACTCAAAGGGTTTTCTTTAATGGAAGTGTTTCTAATGTCAAACATGTAAAGTGTGGTGTACCGCAGGGCAGCTCTCTAGGGCCTCTACTATTTTCTATTTTTACTATTTTCTATTTTTTTGCAGTCTGTTTAGGAATGGATGGCCAGTAATTAACTAGTCCTGAACATCTCTGAAACTAAGAGCATTGTATTTGGTACAAATCATTCCTTAAGTTCTAGACCTCAGCTGAATCTGGTAATGAATGGTGTGGCTGTTGAACGAGTTGAGGAGACTAAATTACTTGGCATTACCTTAGATTGCAAACTGTCATGGTCAAAACATAGATTTAATGGTTGCAAAGATGGGGAAAGGTCTAGCCGTAATAAAGATGCTTTGCTTTTTTGACACCACACTCCAAAAATTCTGCAGGCTCTAGTTTTGTCTAATCTTGATTATTGTCCAGTTGGGTGGTCCAGCGCTGCAAGGAAATACCTAGTTAAGCTGTATCTGGCCCAGAACAGAGCGGCACGTTTAGTTCTTAATTGTAATCAGAGGGCTGATATAAATACTGTGCATGCCAATCTCTCTTGGTTAAGAGTTGAGGAGAGACTGACTGCGTCACTTCTTTTTTGTAAGAAACAATGTGTTGAAAATACCAAATTGTTTGCATAGTCAACTTACACACAGCTCTGACACACACAATTATCCCACCAGACATGCCACCAGGGGTCTTTTCATAGTCCCCAAATCCAGAACAAATTCAAGAAAACCTGCAGTATTATATCATGCCCTTATTGCATGGAACTTTCATCTCAAATAAACAGCAAACCTGGTTTCAAAAAACAGATAAAGCAACACCTCACGGCACAATGCCTATCCCCTATTTGACCTAGATAGTTTGTGTGTATGCATCGATATGTAGGCTATGTGTGCCTTTTTTAAATGTATGTAGTTCTGTCCTTTAGCTGTTCTTGTCTAATGATGTTCTGTATTATGTCATTATGTTTCATGTTTTGTGTGGACCCGAGGAAGAGTAGCTGCTGCTTTTGCAACAGCTAATTGGGATCCTAATAAAATACCAATACCAAATACCCTCTCTTGTCAACAGCTTTCCCATTGGATAATAAAGGCTAATATATTGGCCTATAATACCAAGGGTTTACAGCCCCCGGTAGGCCTGAGGGCTCACTCCACCAGAGGTATGGCTACCATCATTTTCCTCCTCTGTCTCTGCTGCTAAAGCCACTTTCTACCACTCTAAATTCCAAGCATCTGCCTCTAACCCTAGGATGCTCTTTGCCACCTTCTCCTCCCTCCTGAATGCTCCTCCCCTCCTCCCTCTCTGCAGATGACTTCGTCAACCATTTTGAAAAGAAGGTCGACGACATCCGATCCTCGTTTGCTAAGTCAAACGACACCGCTGGTTCTGCTCACACTGCCCTACCCTGTGCTCTGACCTCTTTCTCCCCTCTCTCTCCAGATGAAATCTCGCTTCTTGTGACGGCCGGCTGCCCAACAACCTGCCCGCTTGACCCTATCCCCTCCTCTCTTCTCCAGACCATTTCCGGAGACCTTCTCCCTTACCTCACCTCGCTCATCAACTCATCCCTGACCGCTGGCTACGTCCCTTCCGTCTTCAAGAGAGCGAGAGTTGCACCCCTTCTGAAAAAACCTACACTCGATCCCTCCGATGTCAACAACTACAGACCAGTATCCCTTCTTTCTTTTCTCTCCAAAACTCTTGAACGTGCAGTCCTTGGCCAGCTCTCCCGCTATCTCTCTCAGAATGACCTTCTTGATCCAAATCAGTCAGGTTTCAAGACTAGTCATTCAACTGAGACTGCTCTTCTCTGTATCACGGAGGCGCTCCGCACTGCTAAAGCTAACTCTCTCTCCTCTGCTCTCATCCTTCTAGACCTATCGGCTGCCTTCGATACTGTGAACCATCAGATCCTCCTCTCCACCCTCTCCGAGTTGGGCATCTCCGGTGCGGCCCACGCTTGGATTGCGTCCTACCTGACAGGTCGCTCCTACCAGGTGGCGTGGCGAGAATCTGTCTCCTCGCCACGCGCTCTCACCACTGGTGTCCCCCAGGGCTCTGTTCTAGGCCCTCTCCTATTCTCGCTATACACCAAGTCACTTGGCTCTGTCATAACCTCACATGGTCTCTCCTATCATTGCTATGCAGACGACACACAATTAATCTTCTCCTTTCCCCCTTCTGATGACCAGGTGGCGAATCGCATCTCTGCATGTCTGGCAGACATATCAGTGTGGATGACGGATCACCACCTCAAGCTGAACCTCGGCAAGACGGAGCTGCTCTTCCTCCCGGGGAAGGACTGCCCGTTCCATGATCTCGCCATCACGGTTGACAACTCCATTGTGTCCTCCTCCCAGAGCGCTAAGAACCTTGGCGTGATCCTGGACAACACCCTGTCGTTCTCAACCAACATCATGGCGTTGGCCCGTTCCTGTAGGTTCATGCTCTACAACATCCGCAGAGTACGACCCTGCCTCACACAGGAAGCGGCGCAGGTCCTAATCCAGGCACTTGTCATCTCCCGTCTGGATTACTGCAACTCGCTGTTGGCTGGGCTCCCTGCCTGTGCCATTAAACCCCTACAACTCATCCAGAACGCCGCAGCCCGTCTGGTGTTCAACCTTCCCAAGTTCTCTCACGTCACCCCGCTCCTCCGCTCTCTCCACTGGCTTCCAGTTGAAGCTCGCATCCGCTACAAGACCATGGTGCTTGCCTACGGAGCTGTGAGGGGAACGGCACCGCAGTACCTCCAGGCTCTGATCAGGCCCTACAACCAAACAAGGGCACTGCGTTCATCCACCTCTGGCCTGCTCGCCTCCCTACCACTGAGGAAGTACAGTTCCCGCTCAGCCCAGTCAAAACTGTTCGCTGCTCTGGCCCCCCAATGGTGGAACAAACTCCCTCACGACGCCAGGACAGCGGAGTCAATCACCACCTTCCGGAGACACCTGAAACCCCACCTCTTCAAGGAATACCTAGGATAGGATAAGTAATCCTTCTCACCCCCCCTGCCCTTAAATGATTTAGATGCACTATTGTAAAGTGGCTGTTCCACTGGATGTCAGAAGGTGAATTCACCAATTTGTAAGTCGCTCTGGATAAGAGCGTCTGCTAAATGACTTAAATGTAAATGTAAATTTGGGCGCTGTTCAAAGGCATCTCCTTACAAGAGATTCATAAAGTGGAATGTTTGGCCTCCCCTCATACATTTATAAGGTTCTCCCAGCTGGACAACACTGCACCTTTGTTGGTGCATACTGTCCTCAGTGTCGTAGCTTCTGAGGGTTGATATGTTGGGACTACCTGGCTTCGGAGAGCATGTCTACAATACGGGAGTTGGCAATATCCCAATGGGATATATCAAAATTTGTATTTGAAAGAGAATGTAGGGTTACTGTAGGGTTGTCTGATTATAAGAGTGAGATGTATCAGAGCATTTCCCTGCATCCAAGAGCGCAAAGAAGAGATGCATGCTCAAGAATGACCAGAGTGCGGGCGAGAGGCACCTTATAATTAGAGGGGCTCACCTTATTTGCTTTGATAGACGTGTGTGATTGGTTCTTACCCAATTAGTGATTCTGAACAAATCTCAATGTAATTCATCTCACTCCTATTATAAGGGAACCGGGGTTACATCAGTAACCCTAAATTATGATCCAAATTGAATAAATAGATGATAGTCTTTGTTTGCTCCTAAAAGCCCTCAGAGATTAAACGTCTGTTTTATTTGTCATCGCATGTGTAAATAGGGCTGATTAGAGAGTTGGTCGGCGGGTGTGTATCATGTGCTGCAGTGTAACACTGAATCCTGGGATCTAAGGCTGTGAATGGCTGGTTCTGTTAGCCCGTGTGGAGAGGGGAGGGCTGCAGAGCAGAGCTGCAGTGTACAAGAAGGGACTCTGTGTTCCAGCGACACACACAAGTATGCATCTCATTACTGGGCCCTGGTTGCCCCGAAATAACTCCATGGCTCTGGGCCTGGGACCACCACAGCTGCCACCCTGGTGACTGGGAAGTGTACAGTACAGGGTACGGTCGCTGACTCACAGACATTCCGAGGGAGGTTGGGGAGGTTGGGCAAAGTACATAGCACTTCTATTAGTCAGGAGGAAATTCTATAGTTTTAGCTTTAGAAGTGGCAATTTATCCTTTTCAAATGACATTTGTGGTATGTGTCCCACCAGTCCTCCCTTTAAACTAGTACATGATGTCCTATGAAAAACAATCGTCCTTGTGGGGGTACACACTACCACTAGATTAAGGGTGAATGAAACACACTCATAGACCTCCATTCATCCGGTTCCTCAGAACATCCTGCCTAAAGGCTTCTACTTCTAAGTACCAGGTCGTAAATCTGCCCAACAGCCCCCTATAGCCCCCAGCAGGAAGCCACTTCACCCAGTGAGAAAGCTCTGTGAACCCCTTGAAACTCCTCTGGCCTTTTTGAATGTATACTAATACATTAATAAAATTTGACTATCTGGTAAAAATATATATATATATTCAACAAAATTATATGTGAGAGTATTTTCGAATACTTATTTCAAATACTATTTTCAAACACATGGGAGTGTATCTGAGCCGGTGTATTAGAGTATTTTCAAATACTTTCCAAGTGTATTTCCAAATACATAAAAATATCCAACTACTTGTCTTTTAAAATAAACTATATCTGAATACTTACTTGGAATGTATGTGAAACTAATTCAAATATTTGAAATAGTATTTGAACCCAGGCCTGGTCAAAAGCAGGTATGTCACATGGAGCAGATACACATGAGGCCCTGCCTGAAATCATCTTATATCCGGTCCCACTTTAAACAGTACAACTTATAAAGGCTTTATATAGCATATATAAAGGCTTCATAAGCACTACATGAATTATTCACAAATACTTTCTAAGCATATGTCATACTCTATGAATGGTGCAGCTTGGTGCAGATTGTCACGACTTCCGCCGAGGTTGGCTCTCCTGCCTGTTCAGGCGGTGCTCGGCGGTTGTTGTCACCGTCCTACTAGCCACTACCGATCCCTTTTCGTGTATCTGTTGGTTTTGTCTGATTGGTTTCACCTGTGTGTTGTTTAGTTAATTAGTGTCTGTATATGTAGTAGGTTGTCCCGCCCTTGTTTTGTGCGGGATTGTTATTTGTGTATTCATGTCAGTCGGTGTATCTTGTGTTGTTATTCTCCGGTCTGTCTTTATCCTGTGTTGGATTGTTCACCCTGTGTGTGTTGGGTTGACCGTGTTTCTTGTTTGCCGGAGAATAAACTGTCATCACTATCTGCTCTCTGCGCCTGATTCCACCCACCTTGTTAAGACGTGACACAGATAGATTGTAGCTTCAATCAATGTAATTGTCTGCATCATTTCCAGTCCCCCATTATTATTTTTTTGTAAATATACACTACCGGTCAAAAGTATTAGAACACCTACTCATTCAAGAGTTTTTATTTATTTTTACTATTTTCTACATTGTAGAATAATAGTGAAGACATCAAAACAATGAAATAACACACATGGATTCATGTAATAACCAAACAAGTGTTAAACAAATCAACACTTATTTTATATTTGAGATTCTTCAAAGCAGCCACACTTTGCCTTGATGACAGCTTTGCACACTCTTGGCATTCTCTCAGCCAGCTTCATGAGGAAGTCACCTGGAATGCATTTCAATTAACTTCTCTAGGGTAGGGGGCAGCATTTGGAATTTTGGATGAAAAGCATGCCCAAATTAAACTGCCTTCTACTCAGGCCCAGAAGATAGGATATGCATATAATTGGTAGATTTGGATGGAAAACACTCTAAAGTTTCCAAAACTGTTAAAATAGTGTCTGTGAGTATAACAGAACTGATGTGGCAGGCGATACCTGAGAGAAATCCATTCTGAAAGTCTGATTTTTTTTGTGCCATTACAGTATCCATTGACTTAGGACTCAAATTGCAGTTCCTATGACTTCCACTAGATGTCAACAGTCTTTAGAAATTGTTTCAGGCTTGTATTCTGAAAAACGAGTGAGTAAGAGCAGTCGGAATGAATGGACCCTGCCGTGTCACAGAGCTTTTTCATGCACGCGACCGAGTGAGTACCTTTCTTGTTTACCTTTTATATTGACGGCGTTATTGTCCTGTTGAAATATTATCGATTATTTAGGCTAAAAACAACCTGAGGATTGAAATTAAACATAATTTGACATGTTTCTATGAACTTTACGGATACAGTTTGGATTTTTTGTCTGCCTGTTGGGACTGTGTTTGAGCCTGTGGATTACTGAAGAAAATGCGCAAACAAAACAGATGTTTTCGGATATAAAGAGAGACTTTATTGAACAAAAGGAACATTTATTAAATAAATGAATGTCTTCTGAGTGCAACCATATGAAGATCCTCAAAGGTAAGTGATTAATTGTATCTCTATTTTTGACTTGTGTAACTCTTCTACTTGGCTGGTTACTGTTTGTAATGATTTGTCTGCTGGGCTATGTTCTCAAATAATTGTAAGGTATGCTTTCGCCGTAATGCATTTTTGAAATCTGACACCATGGTTGGATTCACAAGAAGTTCATCTTTAAACCTATGTAAAATAGTTGTATCTTTTCTGAATTTTTATAATGAGTATTTCTGTATTTGAATTTGGCGCTCTGCAATCTCACCCTAGAGAGGTTAACAGGTGTGCCTTCTTAAAAGTTAATTTGTGGAATTTCTTTCCTTAATGTGTTTCAGCCAATCAGTTGTGTTATGACATGGTAGGGGTGGAATACAGAAGATAGCCCTATTTTGAAAAAGACCCATCCATTTTATGTCAAGAACAGCTCAAATAAGCAAAGTGAAATGACAGTCCATCATTAATTTAAGACATGAAGGTCAGTCAATCCGGAAAACGTCAAGAACTTTGAAAGCTTCTTCAAGTGAAATCGCAAAAACCGTCAACCGCTATGATGAAACTGGCTCTCAGGAAAGGAGGACCCAGAGTTACCTCTGCTGCAGAAGACAAGTTCATTAGAGTTACCAGCCTCAGAAATTGCAGCCCAAATTAATGCTTCACAGAGTTCAAGTAACAGACACATCTCAACATCAACTGTTCAGAGGAGACTCTCATGTTCAAACTGCTGCAAAGAAACCACTACTAATGGACACCAATAAGTAGAAGAGACTTGCTTGGGCCAAGAAACACGAGCAATGGACATTAGGTTCCAATCTCTGAGTTTTTGTGAGACGCAGAGTAGGTGAATGGATGATCTCCACATGTGTGGTTCCCACAGTGAAGCATGGAGGAGGAGGTATGATGGTGTGGGGGTGCTTTGCTGATGACACTGATATATTTAGAATTCAAGGCACACTTAACCAGCATGGCTACCACAGAATTCTGCAGCGATACGCCATCCCGTCTGATTTCTGCTAAATGGGACTATCATGTTTTTCAACAGGACAATAACCCCAAAACACCTCCAGGCTGTATAAGGGCTATTTGACCAAGGAGAGTGATGAAGTGTTGCATCAGATGACCTGGCCTCCACAATCACCGGACCTCAACCCAATTGAGATGGTTTGGGATGAGTTGAACCACAGAAAAAAGAGCCAACGAGTGCTCAGCATATGTGGGAGCTCCTTCAAGACTGTTGGAAAAGCGTTCCTTGTGAAGCTGGTTGAGAGAATGCCAAGAGTGTGCAAAGCTCTCATGGCATAGGGTGGCTACTTTGAAGAATCTAAAATCTAAAATATATTTAGATTTGTTGAGCATTTTTTGGGATACGCATGATTCCATACGTGTTATTTCATAGTTTTGATGTCTTCACTATTGTTCTACAATATAGAAAATAGTAAAAAAATAAAGAAAAACCCTTGAAATGAGTAGGTGTGTCCAAACCTTTGACTGGTACTGTATATATATGTGTGTATATATATATATGTGTGTGTGGGTGCATATATATACAGTGGGGAGAACAAGTATTTGATAACCTGCAAAATCAGCAGTGTTTCCTACTTACAAAGCATGTAGTGGTCTGTACACTAGATACACTTAGGTACACTTCAACTGTGAGAGACGGAATCTAAAACAAAAATCCAGAAAATCACATTGTATGATTTAAGTAATTAATTTGCATTTTATTTATTGCATGACATAAGTATTTGATACATCAGAAAAGCAGAACTTGATACAGATAATAATAATACTTTGTTTGCAATTACAGAGATCATACGTTTCCTGTAGTTCTTGACCAGGTTTGCACACACTGCAGCAGGGATTTTGGCCCACTCCTCCATACAGACATTCTCCAGGACCTTCAGGTTTCGTGGCTGTCACTGGGCAATGTGGACATTCATCTCCATCCAAAGATTTATTGGGTTCAGGTCTGGAGACTGGCTAGGCCACTCCAGGACCTTGAGATGCTTCTTACGGAGCCACTCCTTAGTTGCCCTGGCTGTGCGTTTCGGGTCTTTGTCATGTCGGAAGACCCATCCATGACCCATCTTCAATGCTCTTACAGAGGGAAGGAGGTTGTTGGCCAAGATCTCGCGATACATGCCCCCATCCATCCTCCCCTCAATACGGTGCAGTCGTCCTGTCCCCTTTGCAGAAAAGCGTCCCCAAAGAATGATGTTTCCACCTCTATGCTTCACAGGTGGGATGGTATTCTTGGGGTTGTACTCATCCTTCTTCTTCCTCCAAACACGGCGAGTGGAGTTTAGACCAAAAAGCTCTATTTTTGTCTCATCAGACCACATGGCCTTCTCCCATTCCTCCTCTGGATCATCCAGATGGTCATTGGCAAACATCAGACGGGCCTGGACATTCGCTGGCTTGAGCAGGGGGACCTTGCGTGTGCTGCATGATTTTAATCCATGACGGCGTAGTGTGTTACTAATGGTTTTCTTTGAGACTGTGGTCCCAGCTCTCTTCAAGTCATTGACCAGGTCCTGCCGTGTAGTTCTGGGCTGATCCCTCAGCTTCCTCATGATCATTGATGCCCCACAATGGTGAGGTCTGGTGGAGCCCCAGGCCGAGGGTGATTGACCGTCATCTTGAACTTCTTCCATTTGCGAATAATTGCGCCAACAGTTGTTGCCTTCTCACCAAGCTGCTTGCCTATTGTCCTGTAGCCCATCCCAGCCTTGTGCAGGTCTACAATTTTATCCCTGATGTCCTTACACAGCTCTCTGGTCTTGGCCATTGTGGAGAGGTTGGAGTCTGTTTGATTGAGTGTTGGACAGGTGTATTTTATACAGGTAACGAGTTCAAACAGGTGCAGTTAATACAGGTAATGAGTGGAGAACAGGAGGGCTTCTTAAAGAAAAACTAACAGGTCTGTGAGAGCTGGAATTCTTACTGGTTTGTAGGTGATCAATTATTATGTCATGCAATAAAATGCAAATTAATTACTTAAAAATCATACAAATCAAATCAAATTTATTTATATAGCCCTTCGTACATCAGCTGATATCTCAAAGTGCTGTACAGAAACCCAGCCTAAAACCCCAAACAGCAAGCAATGCAGGTGTAGAAGCATGGTGGTTAGGAAAAACTCCCTAGAAAGGCCAAAACCTAGGAAGAAACCTAGAGGCTGTGGGGTGGCCAGTCCTCTTCTGGCTGTGCCGGGTAGAGATTATAACAGAACATAGACAAGATGTTCAAATGTTCATAAATGACCAGCATGGTCGAATAATAATAAGGCAGAACAGTTGAAACTGGAGCAGCAGCACGGCCAGGTGGACTGGGGACAGCAAGGAGTCATCATGTCAGGTAGTCCTGGGGCATGGTCCTAGGGCTCAGGTCCTCCGAGAGAGAGAAAGAAAGAGAATTAGAGAGAGCATATGTGGGGTGGCCAGTCCTCTTCCGGCTGTGCCGGATGGAGATTATAACAGAACATGGCCAAGATGTTCAAATGTTCATAAATGACCAGCATGGTCGAATAATAATAAGGCAGAACAGTTGAAACTGGAGCAGCAGCACGGCCAGGTGGACTGGGGACAGCAAGGAGTCATCATGTCAGGTAATCCTGGGGCATGGTCCTAGGGCTCAGGTCCTCCGAGAGAAAAAGAGAGAAGGAGAGAATTAGAGAACGCACACTTAGATTCACACAGGACACCGAATTGGACAGGAGAAGTACTCCAGATATAACAAACTGACCCCAGCCCCCCGACACATAAACTACTGCAGCATAAATACTGGAGGCTGAGACAGGAGGGGTCAGGAGACACTGTGGCCCCATCCGAGGACACCCCCGGACAGGGCCAAACAGGAAGGATATAACTGTGAGGATATAACCCCCGGACAGGGCCAAACAGGAAGGATATAACTGTGAGGATATAACCTTGCTCTGTTTATACAATGTGATTTTCTGGATTTTTGTTTTAGATTCGGTCTCTCACAGTTGAAGTGTACCTATGATAAAAATTAGAAGTAGGAAGACCTGCAAAATCGGCAGTGTATCAAATACTTGTTCTCTCCACTGTACACACACACACACACACACACACACACACACACACACACACACACACACACACACACACACACACACACACACACACACACACACACACACACACACACACACACACACACACACACATACCACCCCTCCCCTAATTGGAATAAACTAATGGACAACACTTAGGCTTTTACTTCTAGCTTATACATATGATAAACATTTTAAGGTGTATTTTTAAATAGTACTATATTTTCTACAGCCTAATTCTAAAATTGATTAAATAGTTTCCCCCCTCATCAATCTACACACAATACACCATAAGGACAAAGCAAAAACAGGTAAAAATTGTTTTTGTTAATTTATAAAAATTAACTGAAATATACATTTACACAAGTGTTCAAAGACTTTACTCGGTACTTTGTTGAAGCACCGTTGGCAGCGATTACAGCATTGATTCTTCTTGGGTATGACACTACAAGCTTGGCACACCTGTATTTGGGGAGTTTTTCCCATTCTTCTCTGCAGGTCCACTAAGCTCTGTCAGGTTGGATGTGGATCTCTTCAGAGATCGGGTTCAAGTCTGGGCTCTGGCTGGGCCTTTCAAGGACATTCAGAGACTTCTCCCAAAGTCACTCCTGTGTTGTCTTGGCTGTGGGTCGTTGTCCTGTTGGAAGGTGAACCTTCGCCCCCAGTCTGAGGACCTGACCACTCTGGAGCAGGTTTTCATCAAGGATCTCTCTGTACCTTGCTCTGTTTATCTTTGCCTTGATCCTGACTAGTCTCCCAGTCCCTGCCCCGTAGGGATGGTGCCAGGTTTCCTCCAGACGTGATGCTTGGCATTCAGGGCAGCGTTCAATCTTGGTTTTATCAAACCAGAGAAATGAGTTTTATATGTTCTGAGAGTCTTCAGGTGCCTTTTGGCAAACTCCAAGTGGGCCTTTACTGGAGGAGTGGCTTCAATCTGGCCACTCTACCATAAATGCCTGATTGGTGGGATGCTGCCGAGATGGTTGTCCTTCTGGAAGGTTCTCCCATCTCCACAGAGGAACTCTAGAGCTCTGTCAGAGTGACCATTGGCTTCTTGGTCACCTCTCTGACCAAGGAACCTTCTCCCCTGATTGCTCAGTTTGGCCGGACGGCCAGCTCTAGGAAGAGTCTTGGTGGTTCCAAACATCTTCCATTTAAGAATGATGGAGGCCACTGTGTTCTTGTGGAACTTCAATGCTGCAGAATTTATTTTGTAACCTTCCTCAGGTCTGTACCTCAACACAATCATGTCTCGGCTCTACGGACATTTAATTTAACCTCGTGGCTTGGTTTTTGCTCTGACATGCACTGTCAACTGTGGGACCTTATATAGACAGGTGTGTGCCTTTCCAAATCATGTCCAATCAACTGAATTTACCACAGGTGGATTCCAATCAAATTGTAGAAACATCTCAAAGATGATCAATGGAAACAGGATGCACTTGAGTTCAATTTTGAATATCATAGCAAAGGGATTGAATACTTACGCAAATATGGGATTTCTGTTTTTATTCTTTATTATTATTATTTATTTTGTATATTTGAAAAGATTTGCAAAGATTTCTAAAAAACTGTTTTCACTTTGTCAATATGGGGTATTGTTTGTATTTGATTATTGGGGTATTGTTTGTAGATGATTATTTCGCACTCACTAAAATTCCATGAACCCCCTTCAAATTACAGTAAAGGTATGCTTGTCCGGAGAGGCTTTTCGAAAAGTAAGTGAATTGTGTTTTCTAGATATCATTGATACAAACTATTACAGTAAATCAAATCAAATTTCAGTTGTCACATACACATGGTTAGCAGATGTTAATGCGAGTGTAGTGAAATGCTTGTGCTTCTAGTTCCGACAATGCAGTAATAACCAACGAGTAATCTAACCTAACAATTCCACAACTACTACCTTATACACAGAAGTGTAAAGGGATAAAGAATATGTACATAAAGATATATGAATGAGTGATGGTACAGAGCGGCATAGGCAAGATGCAGTAGAAGGTATCGAGTACAGTATATACATATACATATGAGATGAGTAACGTAGGGTATGTAAACATTATATTAAGTGGAATTGTTTAAAAGTGGCTAGTGATACATTTTTTTACATCAATTTCCATCAGTAAGTTGGCAGCAGCCACTCAATGTTTGTGGTGGCTGTTTAACAGTCTGATGGCCTTGAGATAGAAGCTGTTTTTCTATCTCTCGGTCCCTGCTTTGATGCACCTGTACTGAACTCGCCTTCTGGATGGTAGCGGGGTGAACAGGGAACGGCTCGGGTGGTTGTTGTCCTTGATGATCTTTATGGCCTTCCTGTGACATCGGGTGGTGTAGGTGTCTTGGAGGGCAGGTAGTTTGCCCCCAGTGATGCATTGTGCATCACTAACTTCTGGAGAGCCTTACGGTTGTGGGCAGAGCAGTTTCCGTACCAGGCGGTGATACAGCCTGACAGGATGCTCTCGATTGTGCATCTGTAGAATTTGAGTGCTTTTGGTGACAAGCCGAATTTCTTCAACCTCCTGAGGTTGAAGAGGCGCTGCTGCGCCTTCTTCACAATGCTGTCTGTGTGGGTGGACCAATTCAGTTTGTCCGTGATGTGTACGCCGAAGAACTTAAAACTTACTACCCACTGTCAGATGCAGAGAATATACTAGAAAGGCAGCATGACAATGGCCCAGTCCCAAATGGTCTAACAGTGAAATAGCAGTATAGAAAAATGTACTGTAACAATATCATTTTTTTCTGTTTTCCCATTAGCTCTTTAAGGTAAATTGTCAGTAAAAGACATTAAAGAAAAGGTATTATTTACTTGAAGAGATTTTCTTCAACTCCAACAATGAGATGTTTCAATTGTTAAAATGTTTGAGTAAACAAATCTAATTGAGTGCCCTTATTAGCTTTTTTGTTCACAGCACCATGTTTGCGGAGGTTAATTTCCCGAACGAAGATGCAAAAACCTGGTGCACCAAGGACAAATGTTATTGGCATCCATACAAGAGCCAAGAGAGGGAGGCAGTGATGTTGCACAAACGGCCGGACATTGATACATTGGAGGTGTATTCAATTCAATTACTGAAGACAGAGTGAGTAGGTTAACTGAATGTTAAGATACTAAATGTCTCGTTTTTACAGATTAACTGATAAACTCCTGTTTCGTGATGTTTTCAGATTCATATGAGAAATCCCATGGTTAGGGCAGAAACAGGCTCAAGCCTGGAAACAGAGCCGGAGTCTCACCAAAGAAAGAGAAAGTAAGATTTAGTGTTAGAAATAAAAGGAATCTAAACACTTCTACTCTGAAAACTTCATGCTTGCTGTCATTCCCAGGCAAAATCCTAAATGTGATCGACTCTGAGGAGTCTGACACTGATCATAACCAGCACCCAAAAGCGTCAAAGACCCTCAAATTCACCCTAAAAAAAGTATATGCAATATTTAATTTCTGGGGGGGATGGCCCTAGCCTTCACCCTCCGATCCGACAGGTCCCAGACGTGCTCAATGGGATTGAGATCCGGGTTCTTCGCTGGCCATGGCAGAACACTGACATTCCGGTCTTGCAGGAAATCACGCCAAGAACAAGCAGAATGGCTGGTGCCATTGTCATGCTGGAGGTTCATGTCAGGATGAGCCTGCAGGAAGGGTACCACATGAGGGAGGAGGAGTTCTTCCCTGTAACGCACAGTGTTGGTATTGCCTGCAATGACAACAAGCTCAGTCCAATGATGCTGTGACACATCGCCCCAGGCCATGACGGACCCTCCACCTCCAAATCGATCCCAACCATCTGAGAACTGATGGAGGGATTTTGCGTTCCTGGTGTAACTCGGACAGTCGATGTTGCCATCCTGTACCTGTCCCACAGGTGTGATGTTCGGATGTACCGATCCTGTGCAGGTGTTGTTACACGTGCATGTCTGCCACTGCGAGGACGATCAGCTGTCCGTCCTTTCTCCCTGTTGCGCTGTCTTGGGCGCCTCAAAGTACGAACAGTGCAATTTATTGAATTGGCCACATCTGCAGTCCTCGTGCCTCCTTGCAGCATGTCTAAGGCAACGTTCACGCAGATGAGCAGGGACCCTGGGCATCTTTCTTTTGGTGTTTTTCAGAGTCAGTAGTTTTCATAACTGTGACCTTAATTTCCTACCGTCTTTAAGCTGTTAGTGCCTTAACAACCGTTCCATGTTCATTAATTGTTTATGGTTCATTAAACAAGCTTGGGAAACAGTGTTTAAACCCTTTACAATGAAGATCTGTGAAGTTATTTGGATTTTACAAATTATCTTTGAAAGACAGTCCTAAAAAAGGATGTTTGTTTTTTTGCTGTTATATATATATATATATATATAAATATATATATATATATATGTGTGTGTGTGTGTGTGTGTGTGTGTGTGTGTGTGTGTGTGTGTGTGTGTGTGTGTGTGTCCTTAATCGGTATAGAGGAGGACATTTTGCTTACTTGTTGCAAAAAATCTAAGCTGTAATGCATCCTTATGTCTTTGCTTGCTGGTTCAGTAGGGGCCCCCAGAGATAACTTCAGGTCTTGACAGGTGGTCTTGCAGTCAGCAACAATCTTCTGGTAGACCGAACACTCACTCTGAACAAGCAGGAGATGCTTCTCTTGCTTCTTCAGCTTGGCTGACTTAACTGCTTCTGGCAGATCTGAATACCCGATAGTTGTTCCTCTGGCACTGCCAGCACAGGTCTGTCCTGATCTTAGTGCTTGAGATGTGGGGCAGCGATTTTCTCCACGGATTCCTGAAGGAAAAAAGCCTGACTACACGTACCTCTGGAAAATACACAAATAATGTGATATCAATAAAAGTAGTGCCAATCATGTTGGAAGTAAATTAAATAATCAAAGTGTGTTGTTTAATGCTATACATACCAAGTGTTGTCATCGATTCCTTGTAGAGATTCCACACCGCTGCTTTTGTCACATGAGGTGGCAGCAGCTTTCCGCCAAAGTGTGTCCTGGGTGGCGTCCTGGTAATACTATTGCATTATCCTCTGCGGAGTTGTTGATGAAGTTCATAACTCGATGCAAGTCCTCGTGCTTCAGGTGTAACCTGTGCTTGCTTGGGCCAGCTCTCTTTTTGATGGGAGGCATTAGACCATTCTGCTTGTATGACTGGTGGAGGGAAGTCAGGCGTGTTCTACTGATGCTTAAAGACAAATTCCAGACAAAAATATTTTAGCATTTTTATGCCATCGATAGTCGTAATGACCGTCAGACACACCTGGCTAACTTGATGGGTCATGTAATCATCTTGCGAAGTGGAGTCTTGTTTAAACATGTAGATAGCTAGCTAAATAATGAGCCATAATCCCAATCCATAGAGTACGAGCAATACAAACTGATTGTCATAGCTAGTTAAAGTTAACAAAATAGGTTAAATGTTAGCTAGTAACATTGGGCATTAACTAGCAATGCAAATGGCTTGCTGAGATAATATTACTGCACAGATCATACACGTAATGTTAGCTAGCGAGCCAGCCATCTAACATCAGCTAGTTAGCTAACAGTACGCTTTAACTTGGGGTCTTTTGTTTAGACATGTAGCCAGCTAGCTAAACAATGAACCATAAACCCAATCCATAGAGTACCAGCAATACAAACCGATTGTCACAGCAAGCTAAAGTCAATCAAATAGGTTCAATGTTAGCTAGTTAGCTAGCTAACATTAGGCTATAACTAACAATGCAAATAGCTTTCTGAGATAATATTACTACACAGGTCATACACTTAATGCTAATGTTATCTAGAGAAGTAGCCACCTAACATCAGCTAACTAGCTTTAACTTGCAATAAAAACAACTTTCTGACTAAATTAGAAATGTGTAATATTTCAAACTGCAGCTAGACTCTTACCCATATACATGGATGAACACTTCATGGCAGACTGCAACCCCATTCATTAAATAAAACATCCTGTGTTGTTCCCGTTTTGTTTGTACAGCGTCATATGAATAGATCTGTCTACTAACCAACAACATACTGACGTGCTCAACACAACACCACTATGAATATCCCATCAGTAGGTTTATGCCTTTTGCATTTTCAGATTTACACAATATCCCATCAGTGTTACACAATAAATTGTGGGTGGTTGATGAACCAGTTGCGGACCAGAGCAGCCCGGTGGAAACTCACGTTGTCCCAGATGACAACATACCTGGGCTGCTCTGGTCCACCCTCTGCTTGGCCGGAATGAGGATGTCCAGGAATGTGATGAGAAGGGCGGTGTTGTAGGGACCAAGGTTGGCATGGTGATGGAGGACTCCTTGCTGGCTAACGGCTGTACACTTGGTGATATTCCCTCCCCGCAGTCCAGGGACATTCACAATGGCGCGGTGGCCAATAATGTTCCGTGCCCGTCCCATTCTTTTGGCTAGGTTGAAGCCAGCCTCATCAATGTAAATATAAACGTGCTGAATTGCAGTGGCATCCAGCTCCAAGACTCTCTGAAATAGACTTTGGCGATCACATTGCACCCCTTCTGAAAAAACCTACACTCGATCCCTCCGATGTCAACAACTACAGACCAGTATCCCTTCTTTCTTTTCTCTCCAAAACTCTTGAACGTGCCGTCCTTGGCCAGCTCTCCCGCTATCTCTCTCAGAATGACCTTCTTGATCCAAATCAGTCAGGTTTCAAGACTAGTCATTCAACTGAGACTGCTCTTCTCTGCATCACGGAGGCGCTCCGCACTGCTAAAGCTAACTCTCTCTCCTCTGCTCTCATCCTTCTAGACCTATCGGCTGCCTTCGATACTGTGAACCATCAGATCCTCCTCTCCACCCTCTCCGAGTTGGGCATCTCCGGCGCGGCCCACGCTGGATTGCGTCCTACCTGACAGGTCGCTCCTACCAGGTGGCGTGGCGAGAATCTGTCTCCTCGCCACGCGCTCTCACCACTGGTGTCCCCCAGGGCTCTGTTCTAGGCCCTCTCCTATTCTCGCTATACACCAAGTCACTTGGCTCTGTCATAACCTCACATGGTCTCTCCTATCATTGCTATGCAGACGACACACAATTAATCTTCTCCTTTCCCCCTTCTGATGACCAGGTGGTGAATCGCATCTCTGCATGTCTGGCAGACATATCAGTGTGGATGACGGATCACCACCTCAAGCTGAACCTCGGCAAGACGGAGCTGCTCTTCCTCCCGGGGAAGGACTGCCCGTTCCATGATCTCGCCATCACGGTTGACAACTCCATTGTGTCCTCCTCCCAGAGCGCTAAGAACCTTGGCGTGATCCTGGACAACACCCTGTCGTTCTCAACCAACATCATGGCGGTGGCCCGTTCCTGTAGGTTCATGCTCTACAACATCCGCAGAGTACGACCCTGCCTCACACAGGAAGCGGCGCAGGTCCTAATCCAGGCACTTGTCATCTCCCGTCTGGATTACTGCAACTCGCTGTTGGCTGGGCTCCCTGCCTGTGCCATTAAACCCCTACAACTCATCCAGAACGCCGCAGCCCGTCTGGTGTTCAACCTTCCCAAGTTCTCTCACGTCACCCCGCTCCTCCGCTCTCTCCACTGGCTTCCAGTTGAAGCTCGCATCCGCTACAAGACCATGGTGCTTGCCTACGGAGCTGTGAGGGGAACGGCACCGCAGTACCTCCAGGCTCTGATCAGGCCCTACACCCAAGCAAGGGCACTGCGTTCATCCACCTCTGGCCTGCTCGCCTCCCTACCATTGAGGAAGTACAGTTCCCGCTCAGCCCAGTCAAAACTGTTCGCTGCTCTGGCCCCCCAATGGTGGAACAAACTCCCTCACGACGCCAGGACAGCGGAGTCAATCACCACCTTCCGGAGACACCTGAAACCCCACCTCTTCAAGGAATACCTAGGATAGGATAAGTAATCCTTCTCACCACCCCCCCCCCCTTAATGATTTAGATGCACTATTGTAAAGTGGCTGTTCCACTGGATGTCAGAAGGTGAATTCACCAATTTGTAAGTCGCTCTGGATAAGAGCGTCTGCTAAATGACTTAAATGTAAATGTTAAATGCACATAGACATAGAGCAGTCCATATGGTGAGGCACAGTACACTGGATTACAGTACTGTAATGTGTTTATACAATGCTGATAAGATAGTACATTCAGAGTATAGTACTTACTTGCACATATTCATAGCGCTTAACCCTCTCTGAGTTTCGCTCAAATGGCGCCCTGTTGACCTGTTTCATCCAGATTCATTTGCGCTGTAATACACGGTCCAGTGTAGACAAGCCCACCTGGTGACTGTTATTGAATATTGTGTTGTCTGCAATTATGTGGTTCTGGATTTCTCCTAGTCTAATGGTATTGTTTGCCACCACCGTGTTCACAATAGCGGTCTCCTGTTCTGGTGTGAACAGCCGGTGTCTTCCACCATGGCCTGGCCGTATCTCAGTTCTGCAGAAGATCCACAAATATGATATGATTGGTTACAGTAAGCTAAAATAATCAATTTTCTTTCAATATGAAATTACATTACTGTAACATATGCCAACAATCAATGAGTAATATAGGCCTACTGATATGTCGGACTGCAGTATGCTACAGTATACATACATAAACAGCATAGTGTAGATGGTAGGTAACTTACCAGTTCTCATTTCTGAATGTAGATGCAACCATGTACTGGCTAAGGTTTGCCTGAACTCTCTGCCCAGCCTCCCTCATACTCAATCCATGGTTGAGCATGGACAAGCAATGTAGCCCTGATCTCATCTGAGACTGTCCTTCCTCGTCCTTGTCCTCCTCTTCCTCTTCCTCACTCCACCTCTAGCTCTTGCTTCACCATTGACTTCCATTTTCCTCCAAAACAAGAGAGCTCATATGTGGCCTTTTATAGTGCTAATGCTCTGATTTCTAAGTGAACAATTTAGCAACTAGTATTTACACCTGTGAGGAGTGGGTGTTGGCAATTGGTATATAAGAGCTTGGCATTGTGATTGGCGTTGCTTTCCAAAGGGTCTAAAGATATTTTAATTTTGAATGTTGTGACTAATGTAGAGAACTGTGTGTAGTGTTTTGCATAAAACGTGTCATATAGAACTGAAAACTGAGTGTAAAGCAGGAATTGTGCTTGCAATTTTGCAGACTTGGTTAAGGGATTTGGTACATGAGTTTCAGGTTTCGGTGATTGTGTTTCAAGTTCCAATTTTTAGTGTGAAAACAATTGGGAAAAACTGTAAATGGATGTACAGTGCCTTGCGAAAGTATTCGGCCCCCTTGAACTTTGCAAACTTTTGCCACATTTCAGGCTTCAAACATAAAGATATAAAACTGTATTTTTTTGTGAAGAATCAACAACAAGTGGGACACGATCAGGAAGTGGAATGACATTTATTGGATATTTCAAACTTTTTTAACAAATCAAAAACTGAAAAATTGGGCGTGCAAAATTATTCAGCCCCCTTAAGTTAATACTTTGTAGCGCCACCTTTTGCTGCGATTACAGCTGTAAGTCGCTTGGGGTATGTCTCTATCAGATTTGCACATTGAGAGACTGAAATTTTTGTTCCATTCCTCCTTCCAAAACAGCTCGAGCTCAGTGAGGTTGGATGGAGAGCATTTGTGAACAGCAGTTTTCAGTTCTTTCCACAGATTCTCGATTGGATTCAGGTCTGGACTTTGACTTGGCCATTCTAACACCTGGATATGCTTATTTTTGAACCATTCCATTGTAGATTTTGCTTTATGTTTTGGATCATTGTCTTGTTGGAAGACAAATCTCCTTCCCAGTCTTAGGTCTTTTGCAGACTCCATCAGGTTCTCTTCCAGAATGGTCCTGTATTTGGCTCCATCCATTTTCCCATCAATGTTAACCTCTTGAAACTCCCCATCCCGGATCCGGGATCGTGACTAAAGCCTCAGGCTCATTAGCATAACGCAACGTTAACGATTTCTGAAAATCGCAAATAAAATTTAAATAATGCGTTTGCTCTCAAGATTAGCCTTTTCTTAACAACACTGTCATCTCAGATTTTCAATATATGCTTTTGAACCATAGAAATTGACTAATTTGTGTAAGAGTATGCAAAGCTAGCATAGCATTTTGTGTAGCATGTAGCACGCAACATTTTCACAAAAGCCAGATAACCAAATAAATAAAATCATTTACCTTTGAAGAGCTTCTGATGTTTTCAATGAGGAGACTCTCAGTCACATGCCAAATGCGCAGTGTTTCCTGAAAGCGTCTGTGTGTAGGAGAAATCGTTCCGTTTTCTACATTGCGCCTGGCTACCGAAACGAACCGAAAATGCAGTCACCTACAACGTAAAACTTTTTCCGGATTAACTACATAATATCGACCGAAACATGGCAAACGTTGTTTGGAATCAGTCCTCAAGGTGTTTTTTCACATATCTCTTCATTGACATGCAGTTCGTGGAAGCTTGCTTTCCTCTCTGTATTCCTTGGAAAAATACTGGCAGGTGACTTTTGCGCACCAATTTCGGCGCAGGACACCGGGCGGACACGTGGTAAATGTGGTCTCTTATGGTCAATCTTCCAATGATCTGCCTACAAATACGTCACAATGCTGCAGACACCTTGGGGAAACGACAGAGAGGGTTGATTCATTCCTCTTGCGTTCACAGCCATATAAGGAGATCATGACAAACAGAGCCTCAAAAATCCTTGTCATTTCCTGGATGCCATCTCATCTTGGTTTTGCCTGAAGCTAACGTTAAAGGGCACGCACAGAGAAGATCTTTGTATTTCTGGACACGTCAGAGTGTTTTCTTTCGAACAGTAGCAATTATATGCATAGTCGAGCATCTTTTTGTGACAAAATATCTTGTTTAAAACGGGAACGTTTTTCATCCAAAAATGAAATTGCGCCACTAGAGTTCCAAGAAGTTAACCATCTTCCCTGTCCCTGCTGAAGAAAAGCAGGGCCAAACCATGATGCTGCCACCACCATGTTTGACAGTGGGTATGGTGTGTTCAGGGTGATGAGCTGTGTTGCTTTTACGCCAAACATAACGTTTTGCATTGTTGCCAAAAAGTTCAATTTTGGTTTCATGTGACCAGAGCACCTTCTTCCACATGTTTGGTGTGTCTCCCAGGTGGCTTGTGGCAAACTTTAAACGACACTTTTTATGGATATCTTTAAGAAATGGCTTTCTTCTTGCCACTCTTCCATAAAGGCCAGATTTGTGCAATATACGACTGATTGTTGTCCTATGGACAGAGTCTCCCACCTCAGCTGTAGATCTCTGCAGTTCATCCAGAGTGATCATGGGCCTCTTGGCTGCATCTCTGATCAGTCTTCTCCTTGTATGAGCTGAAAGTTTAGAGGGACGGCCAGGTCTTGGTAGATTTGCAGTGGTCTGATACTCCTTCCATTTCAATATTATCGCTTGCACAGTGCTCCTTGGGATGTTTAAAGCTTGGGAAATCTTTTTGTATCCAACTCCTGCTTTAAACTTCTTCACAACAGTATCTCAGACCTGCCTGGTGTGTTCCTTGTTCTTCATGATGCTCTCTGCGCTTTTAACGGACCTCTGAGACTATCACAGTGCAGGTGCATTTATACGGAGACTTGATTACACACAGGTGGATTGTATTTATCATCATTAGTCATTTAGGTCAACATTGGATCATTCAGAGATCCTCACTGAACTTCTGGAGAGAGTTTGCTACACTGAAAGTAAAGGGTCTGAATAATTTTGCACGCCCAATTTTTCAGTTTTTGATTTGTTAAAAAAGTTTGAAATATCCAATAAATGTCGTTCCACTTCATGATTGTGTCCCACTTGTTGTTGATTCTTCACAAAAAAATACAGTTTTATATCTTTATGTTTGAAGCCTGAAATGTGGCTAAAGGTCGCAAAGTTCAAGGGGGCCGAATACTTTCGCAAGGCACTGTATATTTCACAAAATATTTCCAAATACATTTTTAAATATATTTATCAAATATATCAGTAAATCATTTTTTTAAATGTATTTCAGAATGTATTTTGAAATACATTAAATACATTTTCCAATGTATTTAACATATATTGTGATATCATTTTAAATGCATTCCTTAATACATGTTGGAATGTATTTCAAATCTATATCAAATACCATTTAAAAAAAAATACATTATCTGGCCAATTTTATATATTTAACAGGTATCCCAATTTCTTTTGTTTGCAACAAATATATTTTAAATATGTTTTTGTTTTCTTCAAATGGACCATATGTCTGTGCTATAACAGTGGTTTTGTAAGGCATCTACCAGGTGATTACCCTCAAAGGTAGATGCTTATGCTTTCAGAATATGTTGTTTGTTAACCAAGATACTGAGTAAACATATCCATGGACGGTTCTATTGAATTCCAGCCACGTTCTAAACACGGAAAAAAACACAATGGTTATAAATTAGACTTAAGCAATTAACACTTTAAAGTTGAAACCTAAACAGAAATACTGTATGTTATTTTAGTCACTGAAAATGCTCACAATCTGCATCCACATGATTGTGTGATTAGCTGGAGCAGATCTTACAGCTTACATGACCAATTTAATGCACATACGACTGATCAACCACCCACCAAACTCCGAGCACTAAATGCTGATTGATTGTGGAGGGGAAATATGGCTTGTGTCACAAATGGGGACAAGGGCCCATAGGACTCTGGTCAAAAGAAGTGTACTATGTAGGGAATAGGGTGCTATTTTGGATGCAACCATGTTCCATGGTGGGAGTGGTGGGCTTAAGAGCGGTTTATTGTGAAGGTTATTAACTAATGGGTCTAGGGATAATCCCAGGTGAATGTCTTTTAGCCAGACTCTGAGAGGACCACACTATACACAATGAGCAGGCTTCGCTTAACCTTACTAGCGGGAAAACGCTGAGATGGCAATGTGCAAACCCCGTCCGAGCATTATTTAATTGTTAGGCAGACTCCACTCTTTGAGTGCCATCTGTGTGGTGTGCGCAGCACGGTGTAAAGCCTATTAGAGGGTATAGAAGATATAGTGTAGAAGTTAGTGTCATATGCTTGGCTGTTTTGTCAAAGCAAGGTTATCCAATGATAGTCCCATCTGGTTTCCCCTTTTCTAGCTTTGACACTGGACAATGGTGTAAACCAGTGGTCACCAACATGTCAAGATCCCTTGCGCAGTCAAAAAGCAAGCAGAGATCTACCATTCATATTTTTTTTCAAACATGACTTCAAAAATTAACCTACTAAAACCAGTTCTGTAGGAATGAGGTTTGTGCAGTAGGCCTAATACATACAGCGTACTGCCTAGTTGCCTGGCAATACTGTTCTTCTCAGACAATATTATATTTCAAAACTCATGTGAGGCACAGCTGAGCATAAATTTAATATATTATATTTTTTATTTGGACTGATGGTACCTGCATCTGATGGTCATGATGCTTTCAAGTCAACTCGGAACATGGAATCAAATCATGACATTAGTGAACTTCAGGTCGGATATTTGGAGCTCTAGAAAAGAGTTTCCGACTTGTAATTCTGAGTTGAATGACTGTGCCAATAGATTTTTCCCATTCGTATATCGCCCCCCCCCCCCAGTTGTCTTGAACACACGAAAATCTCCAACTTCTGACTTCAGAGTTCACAGTTGTTTTGAACAGCATTAGTATCAGGGGAGGGAGAGAGCAGCAGAGGGACTGCCTCTCACGGTCCCTGCTCTCTCTTTCCTTTCATCCCGTGAGACGGACCAGAGAGGGGACACCGTCTTCCACCTGATGGCGAAACTTGAGTCGCACCTCATCTGACTCATGTACAAATGAATGTTTCTCCTATGACCAGAGAAAGTCAAATATTCATTGATATTAAAATAGACATGACGAGCTGCTAAGAATAATAAAAATGCAGGGCCATCGATAGACTTGGCTACTCATTCATTACAGCTGCAGCGCGAGTGGAAGTAGGGAGAAATGTGTTTTATTTTTTGTGATAATGTTGAATAAAAACTTAGTCATGAACTCACACATAAAAACAGCAGCTCTTTGCTGTATTCCTTGACAGTCTCTCTCTGGTCATGGTTTTACAAGTCATGAAATCTCATTTAAGATAGTAGTTTTGGTTGCACACATGTAGTCTCTTGGTAAGAAATGTACTGAAAACCCCAATGTAAACCTGATACATAACATTTTTGAAATGTTTGAAATATCTTAAAATAATGTCTGAGGTACAGAGAAAGAAACACTCACTTAATAGGGTTGAATGACCTCTACCCTCTGTTCTGACTTTCTGGTGAGGTTTGATCACCCTCACTGGAAAGACTAGAGACATCCAGTCTAATCAAATATTATTTGTCACTTTTTTTATTTTTTATTTTACCTTTATTTAACTAGGCAAGTCAGTTAAGAAGAAATTCTTATTTTCAATGACAGCCGAGGAACAGTGGGTTAATTGCCTTGTTCAGGGGCAGAACGACAGATGATTACCTTGTCAGCTCAGGGATTCGATCTTGCAACCTTTCGGTTACTAGTCCAACGCTCTAACCACAAAAGAAATTGAGGCCTTCCTCTGACACCGCCTAGTATATAGGTCCTGGATAACAGGAAGCTTGGTCCCAGTAATGTACTGCACCGTAAGCACTGCCCTCTGCAGCGCCTACCAATATATGTTGGTAATGTTTTTTTTATTTTACCTTTATTTAACCAGGCAAGTCAGTTAAAAACAAATTCTTATTTTCAATGACGGCCTGGGAACAGTGGTTTAACTGCCTGTTCAAGGGCAGAACGACAGATTTGTACCTTGTCAGCTCGGGGGTTTGAACTCGCAACCTTCAGGTTACTAGTCCAACGCTCTAACCACTAGGTTACCTGCTGCTACCTGTTGTGTTCCCTGTTTGATTTTGTTTTACTTCAATACAAATCTCACCAGATTGGGTCTGCTGAATGGTCTAGATTTCGCCCTAAGGATTAGCCCTCTGACTCCCTGACCCTGTAACCCTGTGGTGAGATCGTCAAGGTGATAAGGGAGTATAAGCCAATTTATGGATTTTTTTCTTCCAACTTTGCTGTTATTCTCTTTCACATTTGTTTCAGACATTTGTATTAAGAATATTGGTACTAGTAATAATTTGCAAACTGTTGTTTTGGTCTGTCCTCTCTCGAGGTTATGGCGTAGGTGACCACAGATGGTATCTAGATGCATGGAAGGGATCATTTGACCGAGAACAGTGTGAACCACCCCCTCTAACCGGCTGAAGTAATGGCGACAATGGTGTTCACTATGGTCCTTCACCACTTCTACCGTGAGACCTGCGTCTGAGCCAACAACCTGTTACTCAGCATCCAGTCGAAGCTATCAACTGCCTTTTCTCTCATTCCTTTTCTCTCAGGAGTGTGACATGAGTCCATGTGGAGTGAGCATGGAGAGAGATCCCGTCCAAACTTCTCTCATGCTGCTGGTGTACTGGTAGGAAAATGGACAAGACATAATGGACCGTAAAGGACAGTGGTGAGAGAAATCGGGACATTATCAATGGCCATCCACTTTGAACATGTGCCATTGGGACGCCAGAAGAAAGAGTGCCGGGAGGAAGGGGGGTTGTCAACCGTGCCCGTAATTGACTTATTACAAATTGTGTATTTGGGGTATCAGGTTGATTTTGGAGGTCTGCACACTGCGAAATGTGTAGTACTTTAGACTAGAAATGTATTGAGATACCGATCTGTCATTAACATGCCACTCGCAACAAAGCGCCAGGCTGAAATGTCTTTGCCAGAATCCATAAATTCAATTGTTTAATGAAGCATATGTGTAACTGTATGAAGAGAAGGTTTTAAAACCATAGTTTTGCAAGTTGGATTGTACAACCCAGAATGAAAAGTTTGAAAGTGTCTGTGGTTTTATGCATTGATTACTACTTTTGATTGTAGATTTTATCTTTAGTATTATGATTATGAATGAAATTAGATTAACCTCTTACACCTATGGTGGCGCTATTTCATTTTTGGAAGAAAAACGTTCCCGTTTTAAACAAGATATTTTGTCACAAAAAGATGCTCGACTATGCATATAATTGCTAAAAGAAAACACTCTGACGTGTCCAGAAATACAAATATCTTCTCTGTGCGTGCCCTTTAACGTGAGCTTCAGGCAAAACCAAGATGACTTGGCATCCAGGAAATGACAAGGATTTTTGAGGCTCTGTCTTTCATGATCTCCTTATATGGCTGTGAACGCAAGAGGAATGAGTCTGCCCTTTCTGTCGTTTCCCCAAGGTGTCTGCAGCATTGTGACGTATTTGTAGGCAGATCATTGGAAGATTGACCATAAGAGACCACATTTACCACGTGTCCGCCCGGTGTCCTGCGCCGAAATTGGTGCGCAAAAGTCACCTGCCAGTATTTTTCCATGGGGCACAGAGAGAGAAGCAAGCTTCCACGAACTGCATGTCAATGAAGAGATATGTGAAAAAACACCTTGAGGACTGATTCCAAACAACGTTTGCCATGTTTCGGTCGATATTATGTAGTTAATCCGGAAAAAGTTTCACGTTGTAGGTGACTGCATTTTCGGTTCGTTTCGGTAGCCAGGCGCAATGTAGAAAACGGAACGATTTCTCCTACACACAGATGCTTTCAGGAAACACTGCGCATCTGGTATGTGGCTGGGAGTCTCCTCATTGAAAACATCAGAAGCTCTTCAAAGGTAAATGATTTTATTTATTTGGTTATCTGGCTTTTGTGAAAATGTTGCGTGCTACATGCTACACAAAATGCTATGCTAGCTTAGCATACTCTTACACAAATTAGTCAATTTCTATGGTTCAAAAGCATATTTTGAAAATCTGAGATGACAGTGTTGTTAAGAAAAGGCTAAGCTTGAGAGCAAACGCATTATTTTAATTTTATTTGCGATTTTCAGAAATCGTTAACGTTGCGTTATGCTAATGAGCCTGAGGCTTAGTCACAATCCCGGATCCGGGATGGGGAGTTTCAAGAGGTTAACTCCTGTTAAATTAAGTATAACCTTTATTACGATTTATTATGATGATGTATTTTGATATAAAAGCTAAAATGTAATGCTTACCGTAAAATATGATGATTATTATCACACAAGTGATAAGAGGATGGAATGTGATGGAAAATTTTATCTTGCGAAGAGAGCCTTGAAAATGTTAATCTTGTCTTATTGTCATAAATAATCCATTGGTTCCTGCCAATGAGTGGGGGCGACATGACCCCCTCTTTAGGACCATCTGGCAGAACGCTCAGAATATGTTCTGTAAGCGAAGATAGGATACGGTGCCAGACGCATACCAGAACCAACACTATGAGCTATGCCTATATAACGTGTCTGTAAGCAGTATATAAGGGATCTAACGGGACTTCCCCAAAACTGAGATGTACTTTGAAATCCAAAGTGTAGAAATACAGGTGAAATCAATCAGTGGCACAGACATGGTGGTGTAGCAGGAAGAGCAGAATGCTGTGAACCAAGCGGTCGTGAGTACAAATCCCAGGTGAGGACATAGTGAAGGATAATTACTGTTTGAATAAACATACACAATGTAATTGTGTACATTGCCTTTAGAAAGATGCTCGAGTGGCGCAGTGGTCTAAGACAGAAATAAGTTCAGGAGTAAAAATGTGCTTAACAAGTCACATAACATGCATGGACACACTCTGTGTTCAATAATAGTGTTTAACTATTATAACTATGTTTAACTATGTACCCCACACATACAATTATCTGTACGGTCCCTAAATCGAGCAGTGTATTTCAAACACCGATTCAACCACAAAGACTAGGGAGGTTTTCCAATGCCTCGCAAAGAAGGGCACCTATTGGTACATACGTAAAATAAAGCAGACATTGAATATCCCTTTGAGCATGGTGAAGTTATTAATTACACTTTGGACACAGATTCAACCACAAAGTCCAAGGAGGTTTTTCAATGTCTCGAACGTACTGTATTGGTAGATGGGTAGAAGGGCACCTATTGGTTGATGGGTAAAAAAAAAATAAGAAAAGCAGACATTGAATATCCCTTTGCGCATGGTAAAGTTATTATTTAGTTACACCCAGTCAGGCTGTAACACAACAAAATATGGAATAAGTCAAGGGGTATGAATAATTTCTGAAGGCACTGTTGGTCAAAATGTGTCAAATATGTAAGTTGAAGACACTGCGACGTTCCGGGGACATCCTAACAAATCATTTTTGTTTGTGAAATCTCATGTGAAAAATATTCACATGTGAAAAATGTTATCCATATCTGAAATGTTTTGTGAGCACATGTAAAAATCCAGCATGTGAAACATCATGTGAAACATCATCACATGTGAAGTGTTCCAAAACCAAATACAATTTTACATGTGCAAACATGTGAAATTGGGATTTTTCCACATGAAATCCTGTTTTTTCTGTAATGGGTTTGTCGGTGTGCTGCTGGCTCTCATACAGTACAGTACAGTCGTGGCCAAAAGTATTGAGAATGACACAAATATTAATTTCCACAAAGTTTGCTGCGTCAGTGTCTTTAGATATTTTTGTCAGATGTTACTATGGAATACTGAAGTATAATTACAAGCATTTCATAAGTGTCAAATGCTTTTATTAACAATTACATGAAGTTGATGCAAAGAGTCAATATTTGCAGTGTTGACCCTTCTTTTTCAAGACCTCTGCAATCTGCCCCTGCATGCTGTCAATTAACTTCTGGGCCACATCCTGACTGATGGCAGCCCGTTCTTGTATAATCAATGATTGGCATCAGAGAAGATGACTTTACCCCAGTCCTCAGCAGTCCAATCCCTGTACCTTTTTACAGAATATCAGTCTGTCCCTGATGTTTTTCCTGGAGAGAAGTGGCTTCTTTGCTGCCCTTCTTGACACCAGGCCATCCTCAAATAGTCTTCACCTCACTGTGCGTGCAGATGCACTCACACCTGCCTGCTGCCATTCCTGAGCAAGCTCTGTACTGGTGGTGCCCTGATCCCGCAGCTGAATCAACCTTAGGAGACGGTCCTGGCGCTTGCTGGACTTCCTTGGGCGCCCTGAAGCCTTCTTCACAACAATTGAACCGCTCTCCTTGAAGTTCTTGATGATCCAATAAATGGTTGATTTAGGTGCAATCTTACTGGCAGCAATATCCTTGACTGTGAAGCATTTATTGTGCAAAGCAATGATGACGTGTTTCCTTGCAGGTAACCATGATTGACAGATGAAGAACAATGATTCCAAGCACCCCCCTACTTTTGAAGCTTCCAGTCTGTTATTTGAACTCATTCTGAATGACACAGTGATCTCCAGCCTTGTCTTCATCAACACTCACACCTGTGTTAACGAGAGAATCACTGATGTTAGCTGGTCCTTTTGTGGCAGGGCTGAAATGCAGTGGAATTGTTTTTGGTGTATTCAGTTCATTTGCATGGCATAGAGGGACTTTGCAATTAATTGTGGTTCATCTGATCACTCTTCATAACATTCTGGAGTATATGCAAATTGCCATCATACATACTGAGGCAGCAGACCTTGTGAAAATTCATATTTGTGTCATTCTCAAAACTTATGGCCACGACTGGACAGTCAGGAAATGTGGTGGGCATCTGATCGTGTGCACCACAAGCATGTCACCACTAGGCTCAGTGGGGTGGAATTAAATTGTGCCCCTGAAATGATCATCTTCATAACACCGCCAGGCTATAGTTCCCGCGTCTAGTTTCTAACTCCCTTCCCTATTTAGTGCCAGAGAGGGTAAAAGCGGGGGTGTAAGTCCTTAAGTCCTCTGTTGCTAGACAGTGACATCAGAGGATCTGCTCGAGCTAAGCCTCTTACTGTATCTGTGGGCTGTGCCAGCCAGGTCAGATGACCTCTCTTTCCCTGTAGTGCTAACACACCTACTTCACCCCTTTCTCATCCATCCATCATCACCACGCTGTGGATGGATGGATAGAGAGTGGTGGCAACCACAGTAGCAGAGAACAGCAGAGTTGTGTTTACACAGCAGCACGTAACCCTGGAACTTTTTTATGTCTTTGTATCAATGAATGGGAACAGCTGGGAGTTTAATGATCACCTTGAACCAGTGCAGTGGTAGACACCATGCTCGCAATGACTTATAAACGGTGCAATGTCATTCCTGTGTGTGTGTGTGTGGGGGGGGGGTGTTAAATATTAGTGATAGATAGTGGTATTGGTTGTGAAATAGTGGTAGTGACAGCAGTAGCAATGGTAGTGGTAGTAATAACAGTAATGGGGTTTTCATTGGCCTATGGGTTAGTTATAGTTTCAAGTTTAACATCACATGCACAGTGCAAGTACAGTGCATGCCTTTCTAGGGAGATGTTTTTGGGTGGCTTGTTGGTGTGGAGTTAATATAGTGGGTTAATATAGTGGGATAGAGTGAGTACTATTTAAGTGATAATGCCCCCAAAGCTGGTGTTTGGAGGATATATTGGCACGGTTTGTCGGCCGTTGACGAACCCGTGCCAATATATCCTCCAAACACCAGCTTCAGGGGCATTTAACAACAAAGTAGCTGTCCTTGCGTTTGCTTAAGCTGTTTTCTAGTGACATTTATTTGGATACATCCATAACAATGAGCTAATGGTGCTCAATTTCTCCTGGCAGAGAAAATGTGCTCTCTCTCGTATGGAAAGACTTCAAACTGACATCAAACACTTCAAACTGATGCTGGAAAGACTGCAAACTAGTGGCAGTTCATTTCGTTTGACCTGTTTTCTATTGATATTTTTTTGTATATATCAATAAAAATGATGCTGATTCATGATTTCAACTGACTGAAAAAAGCTGCCTGCCTGCCTGTCTCATCCCGACTCCCGACACATTCATTACTATGCACAAGCTGGAGGTCGAATTTTAATATTGAAACAATGTTGCAAATGTCAGACAGACAGCAAGGTTAAAACGTGTTCACGCTACACGTTCCCCAAGGGCACCCCCCCACCCCCTCAACTCAAAAAGTGGCGCACAGAATGCAAAAATATTCTTAGAAATATTTAACCTCCACACATTAACAAGTCCAATAGCTCAAATAAAAGAAACACCTTGTTCATCTACCCAGCGAGTCAGATTTCTAAAATGTTTTACGGCGAAAACATAGCACATATGTATGTCAAACCACCACAAAGACACAGACAATATGTAGCCATTTTGTCGAACAAAAGATGCAATCACAAACGCAGGATTAAAAGAAAAATAATTCACTAACCTTTTGAAAATCTTCATCAGATGACAGTAATTGGACATGTTACACAGTACATTTATGTTTTTTTCAATAATATGGCATTTATATCCATAAATCTCCATTTACATTGACGCCATGTTCAGAAAATGCTAAAAAATGTCCGGAGAAATTATAGATAACTCCGCCAGATAACGCCAGATAACAGCAATACACATCATAAACTTTGACTAAATATACATGTTCTACATATAGTTAGAAAGATACACTGCTTCTTAATGCAATCGCTTTGTCACATTTCTTTTTAACGTTACAGAAATCGTTTACTATTCAATAATCTGAGACGGCGCTCAGACATAAGCAATATTTCTCCGCTATGTTGGAGTCAACAGAAACACAAAATTACAACATAAATATTCCCTTACCTTTGATGGTCTTCGATCAGAATGTAGTGGAAGGAGTCATACTTACCCAAAACATCGTTTGGTTTCAAGTTGTGTGTCTTTGTATTAGCCAATGCGACAAGTTCCAGCTGAAATGCATCCAAAATTACCTCTGGTCCCGAACAGTTGCGCATCAAAACTTCAAAATTACATATTATATGTCGACTAAACTGGTCAAACTAAGTGCAGAATCAAGCTTTAGGATGTTATTAACGTACAAAACAATTGTCGATTCAACCGGACAAAAGCAATTCCTCTCAGACAATCTGGAACGGAGGAATGACTGTGTACAATTTGCGCCCGAACGTACATCTATTTTCTCGCGACACCCAGTATTTTGCCTGCCAAAGGTTCAAAGCTTGCGTGATTTGCACAATTAAACGCTCTACTGATAGAAGACATCTCGCGGAAGACATAGAAACTGTTCCCAGATCCATAGCTGGTTGGGAAGGGTGGGGGCGATGATGTCAAAGTTGGCCCAACTTCCTGAATGAGAACTAGTTTGGGAGATTGGCTGCCCTGTGAGTTCTGTTATACATACAGACATAATTCAAACGGTTTTAGAAGCTTTAGAGTGTTTTCTATTCAATTATTATTATTATATGCATATATTAGCAATTTTGAACAGATTTTCTTTCAGTTTACTATGGGCACGCAATTCATCCAAAGGGGGCAGTAATTGTCCCGAGCCTTAACTTCTTGAAACTCCCCATCCCGGATCCGGGTTTGTGACTAAAGCCTCAGGCTCATTAGCATAACGCAACGTTAACGATTTCTGAAAATCACAAATAAAATGAAAATAATGCGTCTGCTCTCAAGCTTAGCCTTTTCTTAACAACACTGTCATCTCAGATTTTCAAAATATGCTTTTGAACCATAGAAATTGACTAATTTGTGTAAGAGTATGCAAAGCTAGCATAGCATTTTGAGTAGCATTTAGCACGCAACATTTTCACAAAAACCAGATAACCAAATAAATAAAATAATTTACCTTTGAAGAGCTTCTGATGTTTTCAATGAGGAGACTCTCAGTTACATACCAAATGCGCAGTTTTTCCTGAAAGCGTCTGTGTGTAGGAGAAATCGTTCCGTTTTCTACATTGCGTCTGGCTACCGAAACGAACCGAAAATTCAGTCACCTACAACGTAAAACTTTTTCCGGATGAACTACATAATATCGACCGAAACATGGCAAACGTTGTTTGGAATCAATCCTCAAGGTGTTTTTTCACATATCTCTTCATTGATATGCAGTTCGTGGAAGCTTGCTTTCCTCTCTGTATCCCATGGGAAAATACTGGCAGGTGACTTTTGCGCACCAATTTCGGCGCAGGACACCGGGCGGACACCTGGTAAATGTGGTCTCTTATGGTCAATCTTCCAATGATCTGCCTACAAATACGTCACAATGCTGCAGACACCTTGGGGAAACGACAGAAAGGGCAGGCTCATTCCTCTCGCATTCACAGCCATATAAGGAGACAATGGAAAACAGAGCCTCAAAAATCCTGATCATTTCCTGGATGCCATCTCATCTTGGTTTTGCCTGAAGCTCACGTTCTAGGGCACGCACAGAGAATATCTTGGTCTGGACACATCAGAGTGTTTTCTTTCGAATGCTATCAATTATATGCATAGTCGAGCATCTTTTTGTGACAAAATATCTTGTTTAAAACGGGAACGTTTTTCATCCAAAAATGAAATAGCGCCCCCATAGATGTAAGAGGTTAACAGGTTTTAATAGAAATCTCCCATTAGGGATACAATAAGTTTTATAGTTCATGAAGTAGCATGAATGGTATCTAAAAACAGTGTTGAAGCTATCTATGTTGAGTGAGTCTGCACATTTTAACGTGTTTTGTTGTTTGTAGCATAAATACTTCAAAAGCAGTGGCAAATCCAAATTTTGCCTTTTGAAGTCTATGGAGCTTTTATACAAATGTAACACGGTTATAGTTCAACAAGTACACATACCATCAACAATCTCTTAAAAACCAATCTAAGTTGAGTCATGTCAAAGTTGGTTTGGTGTTTTGTATCTTTAAAACCTTTACGGGATCGGTGTCCCCAAACTGGGACGGTTGTTGCTGATGTGACTAGAATGACGTTGTAAACAACAGCCAACTTTCCAGGACATAGACATGTCTTTTTTGGGCAAAAAGCTTAAATTCTTGTTGATCTAACTTTACTGTCCAATGTAAAGTAGCTTTTACATACATAAAAGACCATGCTATTGTTTGAGGAGAGTGCACAACAACAAAACACTTTTAGCACGGTAACTGGTTTGATACATTCGCCTCTGATTTGTCTTTCTGAGGGTCCCAGAGATGAAATGTAGCATTGTTTTGTTTGATAAAATCCATTTTTATTTTAGGAACTGGGTTCTACAGTTTGAACCCCTCATGTTTCAGGTCCTGAGCTACAGGCAGTTAGATTTGGGTATATCATTTTAGGTGGCGAATCCCAATACTTCCCATTCAAGCCTAAGAAACATTTATGTACATTTAATTCGGTTATTGTTCAAAAAGTATAAATAGTATAAAAAAAGCTACAGTTGAAGTCGGAAGTTTACATACACTTAGATTGGAGTCATTAAATCTTGTTTCTCAACCACTCCACAAATTTCTTGTTAACAAACTATAGTTTTGGAAAGTCGGTTAGAACATTTACCTTGTGCATGACATAAGTAATTTTTCCAACAATTGTTTACAGACAGATTATTTCACCGTATCGCAATTCCAGTGGGTGAGAAGTTAACATACACTAGAAGTTGACTGTGCCTTTATACAGCTTGGAAAATTCCAGAAAATTATGTCATTGCTTTAGAAGCTTCTGATAGGCTAATTGACATCATCTGAGTCAATTGGAGATGTACCTGTGGATGTATTTCAAGGCCTACCTTCAAACTTAGTGCCTCTTTGCTTGACATCATGGGAAAATCAAAAGAAATCAGCCAAGATCTCAGAAAAAACATTGTAGACCTCCACAGGTCTGGTTCATCCTTGGGAGCAATTTTCAAACGCCTGAAGGTACCACGTTCATCTGTACAAACAATAGTATAATAGTATTTACACCATGGGACCATACAGCCATCATACCACTCAGGAAGGAGATGCATTCTGTCTCCTAGAAATGAACGTACATTGGTGCAAATCAATCCCAGAACAACAGCAAAGGACCTTGTGAAGATGCTGGAGGAAACAGGTACAAAAGTATCTATATCCACAGTAAAACAAGTCCTATATCGACAAAACCTGAAAGGCCGCTCAGCAGGGAAGACGTCACTGCTCCAAAACCGCCATAAAAAGACAGACTACGATTTGCAACTGCATATGGGGACAAAGATCGTACTTTTTGAAGAAATGTCCTCTGGTCTGATAAAACGAAAATAGAACTGTTTGGTCGTAATAACCATCCTTATGTTTGGAGAAAAAAGGGGGAGGCTAGCAAGCCGAAAAACACCATCCCAACTGTGAAGCACAGGGGTGGCAGCATCATGTTGTGGGGGTGCTTTGCTGCAGGAGGGACTGGTGCACTTCACAAAATAGATGGCATCATGAGGGGGTAAAATTATGTAGATATATTGAAGCAACATCAAAAGACATCAGTCAAGAAGTTAAAACTTGGTTGCAAATAGGTCTTCCAAATGGGACGGTTGTTGCTGATGTGACTAGAATGACGTTGTAAACAACAGACAACTTTCCAGGACATAGACATGTATTTTTTGGGCAGAAAGCTTAAATTCTTGTTGATCTAACTTTACTGTCCAATGTAAAGTAGCAAAATATGATGCCATCTACAATGACCCCAAGCATACTCCCAAAGTTGTGGCACAATGGCTTAAGGACAACAAAGTCAAAGTATTGGAGTGGGCATCACAAAGCCCTGACCTCAATCTTATGGAAAATTGTGGGCAGAACTGAAAAGAAATGTGCGAGCAAGGAGGCCTGCAAAACCTGACTCAGTTACACCAGCTCTGCCAGGAGGAGTGGACCAAAATTCACCCAATTTATTGTGGCAAGGTTGTGGAAGGCTACCTGAAACGTTTGACCCAAGTTAAACCATTTTAAGGCAATGCTACCAAATACTAATTGAGTGTATGTAAACTTCTGACCCACTGGGAATGGGATGAAAAAAATAAAAGCTGAAATAAATTATTCTCTCTACTATTATTCTGACATTTTACATTAAAAAAAGCGTTGATCATAACTGACGGGGAATTTTTACTCTGATTAAATGTCAGGAATTGTGAAAAACTGAGTTTATAAATGTATTTGGCTAAGGTGTATGTAAACTTCCGACTTCAACTGTATATACAAGCAACCTATTCCAGACCGGTCTGCACATTTTAAAGTTTGAATGGTGTTTCTTTTTGAATGGCCATTGAAATGCATTGGGATTTATGCAAATATGGTGGTAGTGTGAAAAGTATAAGTTGTATCAAAAATATTTTCTCAAACACACTGTGGATGATCAGTTTGCATGTTTTAAACTTGTTTTGGTGTCAGTAGCTTTTACAGTTTTGGCGTTAGAGCTTCCATTGGAAGGATTAGGCACCTAAAGGACTCTCAAACCATGAGAAACAAGATGCTCTGGTCTGATGAAAACAAGATTAAACTCTTTGGATTGAATGCCAAGCGTCACGTCCTGAGGAAACCTGGCACCACCCATACTGTGAAGCATGGTGATGGCCACATCATGCTGTGGGGATGTTTTTCAGCAGCAGGGACTGGGAGACTATTCAGGATCGGGGGAAAGATGAACGGAGCAAGGTACAGAGATATCCTTGATGAAAACCTGCTCCCTAGCGCTCAGGACCTCAGACTTGTGTGAAGGTTAATCTTCCAACAAGACAACGACCCTAAGCACACAGCCAAGACAACTCAGGATTGGCTTCGGGACAAGTCTCTGAATGTCCTTGAGGAGCCCAGCCAGAGCCCAAACTTGTATCTGATCGAACATCTCTGTAGAGACCTGAAACCAGCCGTGCAGCTACGCTCCCCACCCAACCTGACTGAGCTGAGAGGATCTGCAGAGAAGAATGGGAGAAACTCCCCAAATACAGGTGTGCCAAGCTTGTAGCGTCATACCCAAGAAGACTCAAGGCTGTAATATTGTCAAAGGTTCTTCAACAAAGTACTGAGTAAAGGGTCTGAATACTTATGTAAATGTGATTTCAGTTTATATTTTTAATGCATTTGCTAACACTTCTAAAAATGAACGTTTTTTCTTTGTCATTATGGGATATTGTGTGTAGATTGATGAGGGGAAAACTATTTAATCATTTTTAGAATAAGACTGTAACGTAACAAAATGTGGAAAAAGTAATTGGGTTCTGAATATAGCAAGCACACCTGATTACTCAATGCAGCTGGGATGTATTCACTGGGAACCAAACAGAAGCAAATGTAATGAAACAGGGAGGGACCTACCTGAATCTGTCCAATAGAAACTTGTTTTCATTGCAAAACATTTGGACTAATGATTGCACCCCTCTTGACACTCAACCAAACAGCTCCCATGGGCTTTAGTTGTTTTTATGAAGCAGTATGAAGCAGTCCATCCTCCTATTGGTACTGTCTTGAGATGGACCACAAATTCAGCCCAAATCAATGAACACACAGGACGGGCAGGGAGGAGTCCAACAGCACCCTCTCTAACACACTCATATGGAATTAAGGGCAATGTATGAAACATCCTCTTCTGATGTCTTTCACCATCTGAATATGTTTTGGCTCAATAATGTTTCCACTCCCCACCCCACCCCCCAGCTATTATACACACATCCCTTGGACCCCCAATGCAATCTTGTTTCAGAGAAAGGGGACATTGTGCATATTGGATCCAGCATATCTACAGACACTCAGTACACTATTGCAGCTGCTGCATTTTTTACAGTAGCAATTTTCATAGGACGCCAAAGAGAATTACACATAGCCCAGGAGTTGGGCCCGCATTATGCAAAATCTCTTGGCCTAATCTACACAATCTCATCCTCCTCAGCTAATTTGATATCTCCATTTACAGCATATTAAAAAGAGTGCTTCTGTAAAACAAACACTCTCTCTCTCTCTCTCTCTCTCTCTCTCTCTCTCTCTCTCTCTCTCTCTCTCTCATACACACACACACTCAAACATGCACGCAAAAGCACACCAAATATTTGCAAGCGCATTGATTTCTGGTTAGCATGAAGGATAATTAAGCGGACTGGGGATTTGGGGGAGCTTGCCTAAGCCCAGGAGGAACATTGCGGGAGGCTATCCTAATATGCCAGCTGCAGATGAGATAATAAAGCGATGAATAATACATCTCCCAATTCATTCTCTTGACTCTCAACCAACCAACCATGATGTAACCAACATGAACCTTCACAGGCAAGGAACGTAGCACATGAAAAATGATACCTCAGAATATGTGAGTAGTGAGTATGGTATGATATCCCAAGGGAAGCAGAGCACTTGGTCAGCTAGTCGTGTAATGTCTGAAGAAGGGATTGATGTCGATGTGTGTAGTGGGAGAAGCATGTAAATGACAAATCAGTCTTTGTTTGCCTCCTCCTTCACCACGTTCCTCCTATTATCTTATCCCACAAGGCCTCGCTGCCTCTCTCTCTCTTCCACCAGCGTCTTATCAAGGGACTGCTCATCAGGGACACCAGTGCAAATGTTCTGACACTGACCGGGATCAGGGCAACGATAACGGAGAGCACAGCACCAAACCACACAGGGTTAAATGACCAATGAGACAATGTCAGGTCAGATGGTGCGTTGATGGGAACCCAACTGGATCTATTGGGTTAAACCAATAGTCAAATAAACGGAATGTCCCTCCTTTTTTATAAATGTTTTATTTAACGAGCCAAGTCAGTTAAGAACAAAATCTTATTTACAATGACTGCTTACCCTGGCCAAACCCGGATGACGCCTCTGACCACTGCGCCACTCAGGAGTCCTTGTCATTGTCAGCTGTAAATGAATGTCAGCAAAGCTCTTGTGATAATATTGCAGTGGTATATTTACAGTAAGTGGCAGAGACACACAGGTTTATTTACCATAATAAGAGATGGAACTTAGGAAATAATACATGAGCTATCCAATTCCCCTCCCCATTACTCTCTCAGCCCTCTCTCACTCTTTCTGAGGCAGAAACGTTGTAGCCTGTCCTGGTAAGGTAGGCTACCATCCCCCGCTTAAGTCGGAGCCCTCATGCCTCTGTGTTAATTACCAGGTTGCCAGGGTTACCTGACTTGGTCCGCCAATAAGTTGCTTAGCCTGGGGTTAGAGATGCCTACTCTGTCTTTTGAACACTTCAGTTGCATCCAGAAGCCCAGGTTGGCCACAGCTCTATACATTTTGAGAGTAAGCCAAATAATTAAATACTTTTATCAATTGTATTTCCATTGTGAATTCATGCAACATACCTGGTTCTTGACAGGCTATATATAATTTGGCCATATCAGTACCAGTCAAATGTTTGGACACACCTACTCATTCCAGGATTTTTTTTAATATTTTCTACATTGTAGAATAATAGTGTTGACATCAAAACTATTAAATAACACATATGGAATCATGTAGTAAACAAAAAAAGTGTTAAACCAATCAAAATATATATTATATTTGAGATTCTTCAAAGTAGCCACCCTTTGCCTTGATTACAGTTTTGCACACACTTGGCATTCTCTCAACCAGCTGCATGAGGTAGTCTACTGGAATGCATTTCAATTAACAGGTGTGCCATGTTTTAAGTTAATTTGTGGAATTTCTTTCCTTCTTAATTAATGTGTTTGAGCCAATCAGTTGTGTTGTGACAAGGTAAGGGTGGTAAAACAGAAACCTATTTGGTAAAAGACCAAGTCCATGTTATGGAAAGAACAGCTCAAATAAGCAAAGAGAAACAACAGTCCATCATTACTTTAACACATAAAGGTCAGTCAATCCGGAAAATTTCAAGAACTTGAAGTCGCAAAAATTGCAGCAAAGAAACCACTACTAAAGGACACCAATAAGAAGAAGACACTTGCTTGTTGCCAAGAAACACGCGCAATGGGCATTGTACCGGTGGAAATCTGTCCTATGGTTTGACGATTTTTGGTTCCTTGTGAGACGTAGAATAGGTGAACGGATGATCTCCGCATGTTGTGGTTCCAACCGTGAAGCATGGGGGAGGAGGTGTGATGGTGTGGGGGTGCTTTGCTGGTGACACTGTCAGTGATTTATTTAAAATTCAAAGCACACTTCATTAGCATAGCTACCACAGCATTCTACAGTGATACACCGTTGTTTTTCAACAGGACAATGACCCAACCAGTGGTGGAAAAAGTATCCAATTGTCATACTTGAGTAAAAGTATACCTTAATAGAAAGTTACTCAAGTAAAAGTGGAAGTCACCCAGTAAAATATGACTTGAGTAATAGTCTAAAAGTATTTGGTTCTAAATATACTTAGGTATCAAAATTAAAAGTATAAATAATTTCAAATTACTTATATTAAGCAAAGCAGACAGCACCATTTTCTTGTTTTTAAAATGTACGGTTAGCCAGGGGTACACCCCAACACTCAGACATAAATCTAAAGTACAGTAAAGTACAGATACCCCCCAAAACTACTTAAGTAGTACTTTAAAGTATTTTTACTTAAGTACTTTACACCACTGGACCCAACACACCTCCAGGCTGTGTAAGGGCTATTTGATCAAGAAGGAGAGTGATAGAGTGCTGCATCAGATGATCTGGCCTCAACAATCACCTAACCTCAACCCAATTGAGATGGTTTGGGATGAGGTGGACCTCAGACTTAAGGTAAAGCAACCAACAAGTGCTCAGTATATGTGGGAAAAGCATTCCAAGTGAAGCTGGTTGAGAGAATGCCAAGCATATGCAAAGCTGTCATCAAGGCAAAGGGTGGCTACTTTGAAAAATAAAAAATATTGTTTGATTTCTACATTATTCCATATGTGTTATTTCATAGTGTTGATGTCTCCACTATTATTCTACAATGTAAAAAAAATATTAAAAAAATAAAGAAAAACCCTTGCATGAGTAGGTGTGTCCAAACTTTTGACTGGTACTGTATATTAGTTTGTATTTAAGTTATTTATTAGGTTTAACCAAAGGGGGAAATTAAGTTTAGTGTAGAAAGAAATAGGTTGCAAATTGAAATAAAGATTTGTTAATAATCAAATATAATAGCTTGCACTAAATTATATAATCATGTCATTGACATTTGAAATGTAATCCATGGTGGAAAATGCCCTGCATGCAACAGAAGGAATGTCCGAACAAAGCCGTCCTCTGCAAACCCCGAGCCAACGAAACCTAGTCTAGCTCTTGTTGCATTGATGGCTAGCTATATTCTCCAAAGCAGCAAGCAATGTCAGGTAAGTTTGATAGATAAATGTTTAACTACACTTTTTCAGACTTGTAACAGGTAAGTAAGATTAAGCAACAACCGTTTTGCAAAATGCAATTCGTAATCTCGCTAAACCAAATCAGGTTACTGAGTTCACATCCACTTAAAGGTCAAACTAATTAAGTGGACAGCACACAAAATAATTCAAACCAACAGTGCCTCTTAAATGATTGACTGGTCGTTTCTCTGAAGATTAAACATGAAAGCAACACAAATGTTTGATACTTTGTAAAACAACATAAAACATAATGTTTCTAATACATGGTTTTAACAGGGTATTACAGAAAGTATTCATACCCCTTGAATTACAGTGCATTTGGAAAGTATTCAGACCCCTTGACTTTTTCCACATTTTGTTGTTATACAGCATGAATTCAAAATGGATTAAATAGATTTGTTTTCTCACCCATCTACACATAATGACTCAATTAAAACATGTTTATAGAATTGTTTTCAAATGTATTAACAATTAAATGCAGAAATATCTCATTTAGATAAGTATTCACATCCCTGAGTCAATACTTTGTAGAAGCACCTTTGGCGGCGATTACAGCTTTGAGTCTTCTTGGGTTATATCTGTATCAGTTTTGCACATCTGGATTTGGGGATTTTATTTAATTCTCCCTTGCATATTTTCTCAAGCTCTGTTAAGTTAGATGTGAGGTGGCGGGGAACAGCAAGCCTCAAGTCTTTCCACAGATTTTCAATGGGATTCGAGTCTGGGCTTTGGCTGGGCTACTCAAGGACATTCACATTCTTGTTCTAAAGCCATTCCATTTGGCTGAATGCTTGGGGTCATTGTATTGTTGGATTGTAAATCTTTGCCCCAGTCTAAGATTATTTGCACTCTGAAGCAGGTTCTCTTCAAGGATTTGCCACTATTTGGCTCTATTCATTGTTACCCTCTATAAGGTCCCACAGTGCGGAATAAGTCAGGGGTATGAATACTTTGTGAAGGCACTGTACATAAGATACACAATGCAGAAAAAGTAAGGGATAATCAACGAGGGGTTATGTGTTCTATTGAAAATAATGAACAGCATGGAAGGTGTGTTCCACAACACGCTAACGGAGTGGAACTAACATTCCACGGAGTTGCATTATTTTCCAGAGAACGCATAGAGCCCAGAGTTGATTATCCCTTTTATAACATGGCTATAATTTAACACATTTGCCGGTAGAAATGTGTGTTCATTTTCCGGTATAAATGTGTTTAACATCCACTGAAGTAGCTAGCAAGCTTACTAGATAGCTACATTGGTTGCCATGGTAACTAAACAAACATACTTCTTAGTTTAGCTTACTAAACCCTCAGTCCTAACTTGCCATTATGAAAATTCAATTGAACAATGCCAATAATGTTGTCAATTCTACTTTTGCTTTCAAAAGCAGTTAAAAAATAGAACATTAGAATGAGCTATAGCCACTGAAGTCTACCTTGCAAATATACCATGAGTTATAGGTAATTATAAACTAGGTGGTTCGAGCACTGAATGCTGATTGGCTGACAGCCGTGGTATATTTAAATAATGTATGCTCTAGAATATCCTTCAAGCCAATCAGAAATAAGTATTCAACAATGCCATTAAGTGCACTAGGCTGCCCTGCATCACGCATTCCTATCATCCATTACGCACACCTGCCTTCCCTCGTCAAGCGCATCAGCGATATTGGACTCACCTGGACTCACTCATTCATTTACTTGTTATTACCTCACCTATATTTGTCAGTTACCCAGCTCTATTCCCCACTTCTGCATTTTTGTTTGTATTACCAGTTTGCTGATGCTGTTCCTGTCTCGTTCCATGTCCGTTCTTTATTAAATGTTTGACTCCCCGTACCTGCTTCGTCTCTCCCGGTTCATCCATGTGACAATAAGAGAACGGTTGAACCATACTGGCAGAAAGGATTGAAAGCTTTTAGGCACTATGATTGTAAGACAACATCCTGCCCTCTAGAGAGGAGTGTTTACTTTGTCTATGACATGAACAACCAGCCGTCGTCATCTAAATCATCACAGTCAGAAACCCTTTTTATACCTGCTCCTAACATGTTCCTTTGTCCTGATCTTGTCCACATTCTGATTGTGCCCACATTTTCAGACAGGATTAGACGATTCCTGACCAGGAGGTAGTCAGGCACGCATTATGTCTGACTTACAAGTGTAGATGGATCTGGACAGTGACAACATTTAAATCATCATTATCCCGTCTTCTAAAATCATTGACAGGTGGTACCATTGACTTATGGTATCAATATGTGAAAGAATAGCTGTCAAATAATTTGCATTCAAGGAGGGACCACCAAATCTAGTCACAGTGGACACATGAGGCACATTTTAATACCATGTGTAGAAATATTTCTGAAAATGTGAGCACAATCAAAATCATGCTAGCACCAGGTGTAAACAAGGCTAGAGACACTCATTCACAATGACTCGGCTGGAGTGCAGCTCCCTCGATCTACAAAAACCAACAGAAAAAGGGACCAATAGAGCTTTTTATTGTAGGTCTGATGCAACAAGCTTCTGTACAAATGCTGCCATAGCTGATATTTAAGGTCAGAGATGAATTAGTATTTGAATGGGTTGCATCCCAAAATGGCACCATATTGACCATGTTTACATGCACACCAATATCTCATTGTTATTTGGGATACTCAAGTATTCTGTTTTTGAGTTGACACATGTAAACATCATATCCCGTTTACAATAACCCGAAAAGGCTTGTAACCCAGTTATGAGAAACCCGGATAAGATGCCTGGGATATGCTGATCTTAGACGGGAAACTTTGGAATGTAAACATCTTATCCCATTTACTGTTGTGTTTTGCGGTCTGTGCAGGGTCAGTTTCTGATTGTCAAACAAATCACTTCATAAAGTAGGCTACCTGTGCAGTTCCATCCACCATAATTCCATAATCATTTATTTTGCTGATACTCCATACTGGACAGTATAGACTACTGGCTACTTTCACCCCTTTTTTAGACAACTTTCTGCTTATAATTACCGACATTTGGTAGGCCATATTATAATTTCCGACATTCGGTAAGCAGTTTGTTTGTCAAATATAGTTAAATAGATGCAGCTTCTCTTCTGTCATAACTTGTTGCCCCAGAAGACTAAATAAGGCCGTGTTCACCAGAATAATGTGTTACATTGATAGAATGAATGCATTAGTAATCTAGTTAAAACCAGTGTCTGTTTCGTCTAGGGACCAGGGAGAGAACGCAATAACACCAAAACAATGGAAAGATTGGTCCTGTGCAAAATCTCAAAACGAGAGATTTTGACCAGTTTTAAGGAAATAAAAAGCTGAGAAAATCATGAAATACATTTCTGATAAGACTTCAATTCGTCATGGATGCATATTTTATGTAGTTGAAATACTAAAGAAATCACATATCTCCACTCCTGTTCCCGAGACAAAATTAACATTTATTGTACCATTTTACTGCAAGAAATGCATAATTCTGCAGGAGGTAATATTATATTATGCTACATGTGACAACTTATAGCCCTACAGTCAGTGTCCATCTTTCAGTTACTATTCCGTTTAACCCATGTGAACTTAAATTAGGAATATTCTGTTTATTTATGGTACACGGATACTCGCAAACGGGATATCAAAGGTGCATGTAAATAGCTTATCCCAAATTAGACATTAAGCGTGATATGCGGTACTACCCGGAATACTGTAAACATGGTCAATGCGGAGAAACCCTGTGGGCCCTGGTCAAAAGTCTGAATATTTAGTTAGGACAGAATCCTGTATGTCTATCTGGAGCAGTCCAATTATCTGCTGTGCTTTGTGATGCTCTGCAGAGGCCTGTGTGTAATACCTCCCCCCCTGGGACAGTTAATGAAACATGACATGTTTTGGTCTGGAGATGAGGAGACATCCAAATTAATTTTGAGGATCCTGTTTTCCCCAAAGAACAACATCAAGGGAAATGTCAATGTTACATCCTTTATTTACCAAGGCGCAATAGGAAATTACGTTGAACCTGCACATTCAAATGACCTTTGATTGTCCTTGTAACTATTGCCCCCGACGTTGTTCTTCAGGGGAAATAGTTACACGGAGAATCAAAGGTCATTTGAATGTGCAGGTTCAACGTAATTTCCTATTGCGCCTTGGTAAATAAAGGATGTAGCACCTGAAATATTTAGCAAATGGGACATTGAAATGACCCCCCCACATTTATGTAGGACCACTGCCCACTGGGAGATCCAGGGTAGGGCTATGTCCCAAATAGCACCCTACTCCCTATATAGTGCACTACTGTAACCCTAAACCTGGTCAAAAGTAATACATTCTAAAGGGAATTAGGGTCCATGTTCACCATCACTGCGTGGCCAAATACGCCTCCAAAGCTGTCATCAAGGCAAAGGGTGACTATATGAAGTATCTCAAATATAAAATATATTTTGATTTGTTTAACACTTTTTTGGTTACTACATGATTCCTTATTTGTTATTTCATAGTTTTGATGTCTTCACTATTATTCTACAATGTAGAAAATAGTAAAAATTAAGAAAAAACCTTGAATGAGTAGGTGTTCTAAAACTTTTGACCAATAGTGTATGTATGTACAGTATTCTATTCTACTGTATTGTAGTCAATGCCACTCCGACATTGCTCATCCTAATATTTATGTTATCTATTATATTATATTATATTATATTATTATATATTATCTATTAATTTTATTTTACTTTCAAATTTATATTTTTTGTTGTGAATTGTTAGATACTACTGCACTGTTGGAGCTAGGAACACAAGCATTTCGCTATACCTGCAATAACATCTGCTAAATATGTTTACTGTATGTGATCAATAAAATGTGATTGGATTTGATATGCAGCCCCAGCCTCCTCTGTTGGATAAACTGCACCAACATTCATAATCCTACCTTCTGCTGTAATGTATTTTAGACCTGATCATGCCATGACTTCCCAAACTGTTCTGTTGTGTTCCTGGCTGGCCTAAGCTCCTGGGAAATGATGCTCTCACATTTATAGCTGGAGCGCGTTGCCTGACGCACTCGATGTTTGCTCTTATGTTTTATTGAGAGTGATGAGTCACTCTTTCCCTTCCACTGTCTGGCACCGCAGCACAGGAGACTCGGTTTCCACGGCGATGGATCCCGCCGACCAGACACTGGCTGCATGGCACAGCATTGATTAGATGTGAATGATGTGGCTCTGCTGTGAACGGACAGTAAAAGCAACAGTTAGCAACAACCTGGACAGTTCACAAAAACCCAACACTGCCAGTCCAGACCAACACCATCTGGTTTGGACTGACCATCACCCACATAAGACCCTGTCAAAGGGACCAATCCTGCTTCCTCAAACCACTTTGTTCCAAAACTAGTCAAGGGAGTCTCTCAAATAACTCTCTCCATTTTCTTTATAGGAAATGCAAGTGCTGTATGCTAATACGATCTTTGCCCAAACCAACTGTAATATAGACCTGTCTGGAGATTGTAGGAATAGTACAATCACTTAGACAAATAAATTGTCACTGAGAAAAGAAATAGAAGGCCTACTGAGAAGCCTAAAATTATATGAATTGATACAGAGAGCGATACAATTCTGAATTCAGTTAATTTATCAAAGTAAGAACATCATGTTGCTGCTGTTTAGGCCTGATATATTTTAAAATGTTTGAATGGCCACAATTTCTTTCAACATATTTTTGGATCGCTCCTATCGCTTTCAATGTCAAAGCACTCCAATCCAAACTCTCCCCTCTATTCTCTTTATTGAGAAAATACAGTTTCAATGTCGCTGAAACAAGCAAGATGAAAGGGATGGCAGGCCCGTCTGTGATGCACACCCATCAGCACCGGAGGAGGGCTGCCTATCCTTTGGCTGAATCACAGCAGTCTAGACCAGCAAAGAACTGCGCCATTGTTAGGATATGAATATTTACTGTTGTCTTTAATGAGGTTACCACACAGCAGCTCTATTTTAACCGTCTGTTTTAAACCCTAATGAACAGGGAGCGGAGAGAGAGATCCCCATTAATCAGCAGTTTCTGTAATTACACAGCACAAACACACAGCTACGCAGCTCCCACCAGGAAGGCGGCTGACTAGGGATGCTTTTCCCCAGAATAAACCCACTTCCTCCTATCTCTCTGCCCAAGTCTGAAATTTGGCTTGCCTACCAACTTAAACTGCACACTGTGTACTAAGTACTATTTAGCACGTACTGTTTCGTAAAAGGTATGCAGTATTCCACGGCCAAAACGTACTATTTTTGGTGCTCAAGACAACTGGGAATTCGGAAACCAAACAAGCTCAGACGTAAAAATCGTGAGTTAGTGATCTTCAGGTCGGAGAAGTCGGAGCTCAAAGATAATGCCTAAGTTTCCGACTTGTAATTTCGAGTTTGATGACCGTTCAAAACAATGTTTACAATTTGGAGCCTGTTTTTTTCCCCCAGAGTTCCCTGTTTTCTTGAACACATCATCAGTTATGGCTTTCATATGAACCGGAAAGGATCGTTTTTAGCCCCACCCAGGGACCTTTTATGTTGTTGTTTTGGGCTAACGTTAGCTACGTTGCTAGCATTAGGAATGACGTATTTGAAGTTAACTTCAAATCAAATTTTATTGGTCACACACATGGTTAGCCAATTTTAATGCGAGTTTAAATATATAAAAAAAAAGTTTAGCGAAATGCTTGTGCTTCTAGTTCCGACAGTGCAGTAATATCTAACAAGTAATCTAATAATTCCACAACAACTACCCAGTACACACAAATCTAAAGGGATGGAATAAGAATATGTACATATGGATGAGCGATGGCCACGTGTCATAGGCAAGATGCAAAAGATGGTATAAGATACAGTATATACATATAAGACGAGTAATGTAAGATATATGTAAACACACTTAAAGTGGCCAATGATTTGATGATAACAGGCAGTGGCTCGGGTGGTTGTTGTCAATGATGATATTTTTTGGCCTTCCTGTGACATCTGGTGCTGTAGGTGTCCTGGAGGGCAGGTAGTTTGCCCCCGGTGATGCTCTCCACCCTCTGGAGAGCCTTGCGGTTGAGGGAGGTGCAGTTGCCGTACCAGGTGGTGATACAGCTCAACATGATGCTCTCAATTGTGCATCTGTAAAGGTTTGTCAGGGTTTTAGGTGACAAGCCGATTTTCTTCAGCCTCGAGTGTTGAGGGTCAGCGAAGTGGAGATGTTATTTCCTACCTTCACCACCTGGGGGGGGGGGCCATCAGAAAGCCCAGGATCTAATTGCACAAGGCGTGGTTGAGACCCAAGGCCTCAAGCTTAATGATGAGCTTGGAGGGTACTATGGTGTTGAATGCTGAGCTGTAGTCGATGAACAGCATTCTTATATAGGTATTCCTTTTGTCCAAAGGGGATAGGGCAGTGTGCAGTGTGATGGCGATTGCATCGTCTGTGGACCTGTTGGGACAGTATGCAAAATGAAGTGAGTCTAGAGTGGCAGGTAAGGTGGATTTGATATGACCCTTGACCCTCTCAAAGCACTACATAATGACAGAAGTGAGTGCTATGGCTTGATAGTCATTTAGTTAACTTATCTTTGCCTTCTTGGGTACAGGAACAATGGTGGCCATCTTGAAACATGTGGGGACAGCAGACTGGGATAGGGAGCGATTGAATATGTCCGTAAACACACCAGCCAGCTGGTCTGCGCATGCTCTGAGGATGCGGCTAGGGATGCCGTTACTCACGACGTCCACGCAGAAGGAGAGGTGGGGCCCGCAGTCCTTGGTAGCGGGCCGCGTCGATGGCACTGTAATGTCCTCAAAGCGTGCAGAGAAGGTGTTTAGTGTGTCTGGCAGCAAGACTTCGGTGTCCGTGACGTGGCTAGTTTTCTTTTGTAGTCTGTCATTACCTGTAGACCCTGCCACATACGTATCGCGTCTGAGCCATTGAATTGCAACCTCACTTTGTCCCTATACCGACATTTTGATTGTTTGATTGCCTTGCGGAAGGACTAATTACACTGTTTATAATCTGCCATATTCCCAGTCATCTTTCCATGGTTAAATGCAGTGTTTCATGCTTTCAGTTTTGCATGAATGCCGCCGCTGTGGTCGGATTTGCCGAAGGGAGGGAGGGGGAAGGCCTTGTATGCATCGCGGAAGTTAGAGTAGCAGTGAACCAGTGTAATCAATATGCTGATAGAATTTAGGTAGTCTTGTTCTAAAATTTGCTTTGTTAACTTCTTATGGTATAGGGGACGTTGCGTCCCACTTGCTGTCTCTGCCTGGCTGGTTCCCCTCTTTCCACTGGGATTCTCTGCCTCTAACCCTATTACAGGGGCTGAGTCACTGGCTTACTGGGGCTCTCTCATGCCGTCCCTGGAAGGGGTGCGTCACCTGAGTTGGGTTGATTCACTGATGTAGTCATCCTGTCTGGGTTGGCACCCCCCCTTGGGTTGTGCCATGGCGGAGATCTTTGCGGGCTATACTCAGCTTTGTCTCAGGATGGTAAGTTGGTGGTTGAAGATGTCCCTCTAGTGGTGTGGGGGCTGTGCTTTGGCAAAGTGGGTGGGGTTTTATCCTTCCTGTTTGGCTCTGTCCGGGGGTGTCCTCGGATGGGGCCACAGTGTCTCCTGACCCCGCCTGTCTCAGCCTCCAGTATTTATGCTGCAGTAGTTTATGTGTCGGGGGGCTGGGGTCAGTTTGTTATATCTGGAGTACTTCTCCTGTCCAATTCGGTGTCCTGTGTGAATCTAAGTGTGCGTTCTCTAATTCTCTCCTTCTCTCTCTCGGAGGACCTGAGCCCTAGGACCATGCCCCAGGACTAACTGACATGATGACTCCTTGCTGTCCCCAGTCCACCTGGCCGTGCTGCTGCTCCAGTTTCAACTGTTCTGCCTTATTATTATTCGACCATGCTGGTCATTTATGAACATTTGAACATCTTGGCCATGTTCTGTTATAATCTCTACCCGGCACAGCCAGAAGAGGACTGGCCACCCCACATAGCCTGGTTCCTCTCTAGGTTTCTTCCTGGGTTTTGGCCTTTCTAGGGAGTTTTTCCTAACCACCGTGCTTCTACACCTGCATTGCTTGCTGTTTGGGGTTTTAGGCTGGGTTTCTGTACAGCACTTTGAGATATCAGCTGATGTACGAAGGGCTATATAAATAAATTTGATTTTGATTTGACTTGGGCAAAAAACAGGGAAAATGCAGCGCGGCAAATAAAAAAAATGTTATAAAAATCAAACTGTCATTAAATCATACATGTAAGATACTCAATTAAAGCTACACTCGTTGTGAATCCAGCCAACGTGTCAGATTTTTAAAAGGCTTTTCGGCGAAAGCATAAGAAGCTATTATTTGATGATAGCCCAATAGTAAACAAAGAGGGTAGCATATTTCAACCCTGCAGGCGCTACACAAAACGCAGAAATAAAATGTAAATCATGCATTACCTTTGACGAGCTTGTTTTGTTGGCACTCCAATATGTCCCATAAACATCACAATTGGTCCTTTTGTTCGATTAATTCCGTCCATATATATCCAAATGTCCATTTATTTGATGCGTTTGATCCAGAAAAAAACTTCTTCCAAAAAAACGCAACGTCACTACAAAATATTTCAAAAGTTGTCTATAAACTTTGCCAAAATATTTCTTTATATTTCTTTATATCAACTACTTTTTTAATACAACTTTAGATATTTTTAAACGTTAATAATTAATCAAATTGTGGACGGGTCTATCTGTATTCAATACAGGAAGATAACAAACCATGCTACTTTTCATGTCTTGCGCAACTCTCAACAGTGTTACCCAGTTCCTAGATGGCCTAATTCTTCATTGCACAAATGAATAACCTCAACCCAATTCCAAAGACTGGTGACATCCAGTGGAAGCGGTAGGAACTGAAAACAGGTTCCTAAGAAATATAATTTGCCAATGAGAACTCAGTGAACAGACAGAGACCAAAAAAAAAGATCTGAACGGTTAGTCCTCGGGGTTTTGCCTGCTACATAAGTTCTGTTATACTCACAGACATGATTCAAACAGTTTTAGTATTCTATCAAAATCTACTAATAATATGCATATCTTATATTCCTGGCACGAGTAGCAGGAAGTTGACATTGGGCACGCTATTTATCCAAAAGGGAAAATGCTTCCCCCTATACCTTAAGAAGTTAAAATCCCCAGCTACTGTAACGATGTGCGCTGAGAGTCAGGAAGCAAGTTCAGGGAGTGAGTGATTTAATCAATAAACAAAACATAATACAAAACAAGAAACACGAACAACGCACAGACATGGAACTGAAACAGAAACAATAACGCCTGGGGAAGTTACCAAAGGGTGTGACATATATAGGGCAGGTAATCAAGGAGGTTATGGAGTCCAGGTGAGTCTGATGACGCGCAGGTGCGCTTAACGATGGTGGCCTGTGTGCGCCATAACGAGCAGCCTGGTGACCTAAAGGCTGAAGAGGGAGCACACGTGACAGCTACAATACATGCAGCCTCAGGATATATGGTTCCCTGTTTACATAGAGTCCAGTGAAGTTCCTTGAGGGCTGTCGTTGTATCTGCTTGAGGGGGGATATACACAGCTGTGACAATAACTGATGAGAATTCACTTGGAAGATAATATGGTCGGCATTTGATTGTAAGGAATTCTAGGTCAGGTGAACAGAAGGACTTGAGTTCCTGTATATTGTTATGATTACACCATGAGTCATTAAACATGAAGCATACACCCACGCCCTTCTTCTTCCCAGAGAGATGTTTATTTCTGTCGGCGCAACGGATGAAGAAACCCGGTGGCTGTACCGACTCCGACAACATATCCCGAGAGAGCCATGTTTCTGTGAAACAGAGAATGTTACAATCTCTGATGTCTCTCTGGAAGGCAACCCTTGCCCTAATTTTATCCACCTTGTTGTCTAGAGACTGGACATTGGCGAGTCATATACTCAGAAGCGGTGGGTGGTATGCGGTGGGTCGAAGTCTGACCAGGAAGCCACTCGTCTACCTCTTCTGCGGCAACGTTGTTTTGGGTCGGCCTCTGGGATTAGATCCAATGTCCTGGGTGGTGGTCCGAACAAAGGATCCGCTTTGGGAAAGTGGTATTCCTGGTCGTAATGTTGGTAAATTGACGTTGCTCTTATATCCAATAGTTCTTCCCGGCTGTATGTAATAACACTTAGGATTTTCTGGGCTAACAACGTTACATAAAAAACAAAATACTGCATAGTTTCCTAAGGACTCGAAATGAGGCGACTATCTCTGTTGGTGCCATCTTGCTGTTAAAGTTTCATACTGTAGGCCTATGCATGTATCAATTGAAAAGTTACTTGAAGCATGAGAGGAATGGAAGATGCAGTATAAGATTGCAGTGCTGAGGCAGACTGGCTACTACTCTAAACTGTGTGTGGTGAGCTTTCTGGCCCTCAGAGCTGCTGAGGGACCACCCAAGTGGGTGCCATAAATTGTGAAGCACAAGCCCAGTGGCTACATGACTCAGGCTGGACCCTCTACAAGATCGTCACCAGACTCCATCTTCATCAACCATCTCCTTGGCCACCTTGCTCTGATCAAGTCATGAACTGTCCCTCTCCATCTTTGGAGGATGCATGCATTCAGACTTGGCCTCTATTGGTTGACCTAGCCAACTACAGCTAGGCTACTCATGATGTACAGTGCCTTGCAAAAGTATTCATCCTCCCCAAACATGTGGAAGAAGGTACGCTGGTCAGATGAGACAAAAATTGAGCTTTTTGGCCCAAACCCAACACCCCTCATCACCCTGAGAACCTCATCCCCACAGTGAAGCATGGTGGTGGCAGCATCATGCTGTGGGGATGTTTTTCATCGGCAGGGACTGGGAAACTGGCCAGAATTGAAGGCATGATGGATTGCGCTAAATACAGAGAAAGTCTTGAGGGAAACCTGTTTCAGTCTTCCAGAGATTTGAGACTGGGACGGAGGTTCGCCTTCCAGCAGGGCAATGACCCTAAGCATACTGCTAAAGCAGCACTTGAGTGGTTAAAATGGAAACATTTAAAGGTCTTGGAATGCCTAGTCAAAGCCCAGACCTCAATCCAATTGAGAATCTGTGGTATGACTTAAAGATTGCTACACACCAGCGGAACCCATCCAACTTGAAGGAGCTGGAGCAGTTTTGCCTTGACAAATGGGCAAAAATCCCAGTGGCTAGATGTGCCAAGCTTATAGAGACATACCCCAAGAGACTTGTAGCTGTATTGACTTTGGGTGAATAGTTATGCACACTCAAATGTAGTGTAAATCAAATGATACAAACCCCCCAAACATCTAGTTTAATTGCAGGTTGTAAGGCAACAAAATAGGAAAAATACCAAGGGGGTAAATAATTTCACAAGCCACTGTACCCCTAGAGACTTGCAGCTGTAATTGCTGCTAAATGTCGCTCTACAAAGTATTGACTTTGGGGGGGTTGAATAGTTATGCACGCTCAAGTTTTCAGTTTTTGTGTCTTACTCCCTGTTCGTTTCAACAACAAAAATTGCATCTTCAAAGTGGTAGGCATGTTGTGTAAATCAAATGATACAGACCCCCAGAAAATCTATTTTAATTCTAGGTTGTAAGGCAACAAAATAGGAAAAATGCCAAGGGGGTGAATACTTTTGTAAACCACTGTATTGATTGCTTATTTTTTGCGTTTGATATGCTTTGAGACTATGAAAAGCACTCTTAAAATGTAATCAATTGTTATACCAAATATGGTTAATTTTGTTAAGTAGATCAAAAAACTCTTGACGAAGGCCAAGAGGTCGACACGTAAGCATCGATAAAAAAGTATACTCGCAAGAGCAGTGTGCAGGTTTCCTTTTAATTTCAATTTATCTAATCTTATCTCATCTAATGCACCTGCAACAAGATAGCTCAGATATGCAAGTACATTTTTTTATGTTGAAATGTTGAAATACAGGTATAAATAAAATACAATTATAAACAGGAAACACTTTTTTAATGAGATAAAAACTGTAGAAAATGAATAAACTACAAATAAAATACATAAAACTACTTCTTAATCATAGCCTCTAAAATGGCCATAAGGCATGCCTCTGTGGCATTTACCTCCATCTCCATCTCCCCTCTACATCTGCACCTTTCTGGGAGGGAGAGGTGCACCTCATCCATCACCGCATATCGCTTCCAGTATGTGTCTGTGGCCTCCCCTCCCCCTGCTGACTCCAGAAAAAGAGCATCAGACATACTACATGTAAAGGCCTGTAAAAGGTATTATGCAAATTGCAGTACATTTCAAAGGAATACTTTCACTTTTCTAAAATGTATATCTTCACACTTACATGAATGTGCCCGGGGGAGCATAGGAGATAGAGTTGAAGTTGGGCGAATTTTGGCACACTCCTCCTGACAGAGTTGGTACAACTGTGTCAGGTTTGCATTCCTCCTTGCTCGCACACGCTAGTTCAGTTCTGCCCACAAATTGTCTATAGGATTGAAGTCAGGGCTTTGTGACGGCCACTCCAATACCTTGACTTTGGAAGTATGCTTGGGGTCATTGTCCATTTGGAAGACCTATTTGCGACCAAGCTTTAACTTCCTGAATGATGTTTTGAGATGTTGCTTCAATAAATCCACATAATTTTCCTAACTCATGATGCCATCTATTTTGTGAAGTGCACCAGTCCCTCCTGCAGCAAACCACCCCCACAACATGATGCTGCCATCCCCGTTCTTCACGGTTGGGATGGTGTTTTTGGCTTGCAGGCATCCCCCTTTTTCCTCCAAACATAACGATGGTCATTATGGCCAAACAGTTCTATTTTTTGTTTCATCAGACCAGAGGACATTTCTCCAAAAAGTACGATCTTTGTCCCCATGTGCAGTTGCAAACCGTAGTCTGGCTTTTTTATGGCGTTTTTGGAGCAGTGGCCTCTTCCTTGCTGAGTGGCCTTTCAGGTTATGAAATACATCCACAGGTACGCCTCCAATTGACTCAAATTATGCCAATTAGCCTATTAGACACTTCTAAAGCCATGACATAATTTTGGGAAATTTTCCAAGCTGTTTAAAGGCACAGTCAATTTACTGTATGTAAACTTTTGACCCACTGGAATTGTGATACAGTGAATTATAAGTGAAATAATCTGTCTGTAAACAATTACTGGAACAATTACTTGTGTCCTGCATAAAGTAGATGTCCTAACCGACTTGCCAAAACTATAGTTTGTTAACAAGAAATTTGTGGAGTGGTTGAAAAACAAGTTTTAAACACCCTAAGTGTATGTAATCTTCTGGCTTCAACTGTTGATGGGAAAGTTTTGTTGCTCTCTCGCTAGTTTCATTGCACATAGCCTTTTATGGTGAAAGTAATTAATGATAAGCTGCACTTGTTACTGTTTCACCTTGGCACTCCAAGTACTGTATGTGGCAGTCTAGCCTTCTACATAAAGGACACGCTACGATAACTTTGCTCATGGTTTGGTTATTGAAAGGTGTTGAAGAAAATCATTAAACCATCAAGGAAGTAGCCTCTGCTCATTAATCACTGCCCAGTAAGCAAAATGACACTGAAAATACATATTTGCCAGACGTTGAATTGAAGTTCATATTAGGTTCTGAATTAAAGGTGAAAAGATGTTGGTAACGCTTACTTTTAAGTAGTCCATGTAGTTCTGTAACCATTCATAGTTACAGTGTAATAACATGTAACTGGTAGTAATTGCAGTCTAATTACAGAAGTGTAACAAATCTTTGTTACTAAATTCACCAACTTATTGCTCTGCTTCTTCTTAGCATCCAATTCATTAACAACTCTGACAAAGGTTGGGATCCCTTACGGATGCGCTGGGTGTCTGAGAGATTAGAGCCTCTGCTCAATAGGCTCTAACAATTTAAACATGAATGTGTAATTTTCTAAATATATCTCCAGTCAATTTTGTTGCTAGCACATGTCCCCAAAATAAAGCATAGCATATGGGTTACATTGGTTGAGCTTACGAGAACCAATCTAATACGAGTGTCATTCTTGTGTTCTTTGCTCCAACAGTGCAGTAATATCTAACAATACACACAAATCTAAAAAAAAAAAGTTAAAGAATGTAATTAAGAAATAGAAAAATACGAGTAATGTCGGAGTCCGGAGTGTGTATATATATTATATACACACTGTAATTGCTACGCAGCTCTTTAGTGCCTGAAGTGCTGTTCCTAACAGCAACCATAATTGATTCCTTTCTTCACGTCTCAGCCATCAGGGCTCGTTTCCACCGTAAAATGTCAAGAGCAAGACGAGGTTCACCTTAAAATGTCACAATGAACCATGAAAATAGAAGTAGTGACATTTCCTCTGCTCCTGAACAATAGTAGATTTAGTATACTTTTAAAGAAGTCCCATTACTGTAGCAGCAGTAGTTGTATAGTATTGTAGTATATCAGCGAGTATTTAGGATGATGATGAGCCCTCTGTGCCATCTGGGCCATCTGGGCCAGTCAGTGCTAACGAGTGAATCACTGTGGCGTGGAGAAGGTCACCAGCTGTCATGTTACCTGTGCCATGCTGAGATAACAGTGAGTGAGCACAATGAAGAATGCCATTCATCCTGCCAACAACAAGACGGTGAATCAGCTACTTCCATTATAGAAAGACATGAAATCATTCATTAGTATTCACAATCACTAAAGCTGAGATTCCAATTTTTTGACCAATCACATCAGATATTTTTCAGAGCTTATTTGATTGATGAAAAGACCGATAAATGGGAAAGAAAATATAAGAATTGTACTGCATGTCTAAACGCAGCCTAATTAAGAACTCTTCTAGTGCCAATTAACCACCATTTCATCATGTGCAAGTGGTAAATTACAGTTATTGGGATGCTAAGTCATCCTTAACGAGTCATTTATTCCTGAAGTCATAAAGCATCTTCATGCCACATAACTAAACAATAACAAAAGCATTAAGGAAAATCACAAATTATGATAAATGCCCGTGAAATTGCAGAGAAAAAAAGATTACATCTTCATCAGGCGACATGGAAGTGCAATGAGTGTCGTTCGTCAGTGTTTATGGAGAGTCAGAACAGATGCGACAGTTAGTATCATCGATTCGTCCAGGGAGCAGAGGGAGAGAGCAGACCGAGCAGCAATGGCCGACACCCTCCAGGATGTAAAAAATAAATAAAACAACGAGTCAGCTGCTGCTGGAATGTACTGCATGAACAGTGTTGTGCTTGTTGATTAACTTTCACAACACAAAATCACCAAGCAGGACGCAGGAGTACCGTTTCAAAGTTTTTGTCAAAACTCAAGCTCGGGATACAGCACCAGTCAAAAGTGTAGGACATACCTACTCATTTTTCTTTATTATTACTATTTTCTACATTGTTGAATAATAGTGAATCAAATCAAATTTATTTATATAGCCCTTCGTACATCAGCTGATATCTCAAAGTGCTTGTACATAAACCCAGCCTAAAACCCCAAACAGCAAGCAATGCAGGTGTAGAAGCACGGTGGTTAGAAAAACTCCCTAGAAAGGCCAAAACCTAGGAAGAAACCTAGAGAGGAACCAGGCTATGTGGGGTGGCCAGTCCTCTTCTGGCTGTGCCGGGTGGAGATTATAACAGAACATGGCCAAGATGTTCAAATGTTCATAAATGACCAGCATGGTCGAATAATAATAAGGCAGAACAGTTGAAACTGGAGCAGCAGCACGGCCAGGTGGACTGGGGACAGCAAGGAGTCATCATGTCAGGTAGTCCTGGGGCATGGTCCTAGGGCTCAGGTCCTCCGAGAGAGAGAAGGAGAGAATTAGAGAACGCACACTTAGATTCACACAGGACACCGAATTGGACAGGAGAAGTACTCCAGATATAACAAACTGACCCCAGCCCCCCGACACATAAACTACTGCAGCATAAATACTGGAGGCTGAGACAGGAGGGGTCAGGAGACACTGTGGCCCCATCCGAGGACACCCCCGGACAGGGCCAAACAGGAAGGATATAAATGTATAAGTGAAGACATCAAAACTATGGAATCATGTAGTTACCAAAAAAGTGTTAAACAAATCAAAATATATATTATATTAGAGATTTGATGACAGCTTTGCACACTCTTAACATTCTCTGAACCAGCTTCATGAGGTGGTCACCTGGAATGCATTTCAATTAACAGGTGTGCCTTGTTAAAAGTGAATTTGTGGAATTTCTTTCCTTCTTAATCCATTTGAGCCAAACAGTTGTGACAAGGTAGGGGTGGTATACAAGAGATAGACCTATTAGTAAAAGACTATGTCCATATTATGGCAAGAACAGCTCAAATAAGCGAAGAGAAATGACAGTCCATCATTACTTTAAGAGATGAAGGTCAGTCAATCCGAAAAAGTGCAGTCGCAAAACCATCAAGCGCTATGATGAAACTGTCTCTTATGAGGACCGCCACAGGAACGGAATATCCAGAGTTACCTCTGCTGCAGAGGATAAGTTCATTAGAGTTACCAGCCTCATAAATTGCAGCCCAAATAAATGCTTCACGGAGTTCAAGTAACAGACACATCTCAACATCAACTGTTCAGAGGAGACTGCGTGAATCAGACCTTCATGGTTGAATTGCTGCAAAGAATGCCAAGAGTCTGCAAAGCTTTCAAGACAAAGGGTAGCTACTTTGAAGAATCTCATTTATAAAAATCTATTTTCATTTGTTTAACACCTGTTTTGGTTTTGGTTATTTCATAGCTTTGATGTCTTCACTATTATTCTACAATGTAGAAAATAGTACAAATAAAGAACAACCCTGGAATGAGTCGGTGTCCAAACTTTTGACTGGTACTATATATAAAACAAGAATGATGATATCATCAGAGAGTTCAATCAATGCCTAGCATAAGATTATTATTCTATGTGTCACGTTCTGACCTTAGTTCCTTTGTTATGTCTTTGTTTTAGTATGGTCAGGGCGTGAGTTGGGGTGGGTAGTCTATGTGCTTTTTTCTATGCTGTGTTTATGTGTTTGGCCTGGTATGGTTCTCAATCAGAGGCAGGTGTCGTTGGTTGTCTCTGATTGAGAATCATACTTAAGTAGCCTTTTCCCACCTGTAAGCACCTTACAGGACTGTTTCGGTTTTTGTTTATTATCACGTTGTCATTATGTATTTTCAGTGTTCAGTAAAATAAATCATCATGTACACATACCACGCTGCGCATTGGTCCGACATTTCATACTCCTCGTCAGAGGAGGACGAAGAATTCCGTTACACTATGCCTATGCATTCACCATGCAATACAGTATAACATGGTTCCCCAACTGGCGGCCCATGGGCTGAATTTGGTCCATGGGTGGTTTTATTTGCCCACCCAAGTTTTCTGAGCAGAAAATAAATATATTTTTTCTATGTATTTTAAATGTTTATTGTTGGACATAAAATACTGTAAACGTCACCAGGAAATCAGCTTCAAGTGATTTTAATTCAATAAATCTGTTCCCAAGAATTCCCATGCATAATAGAGGGACACGACATGATCGTATACAAATGTAAGCAAAGTTTGGATTGATCATGTTTTAGCCTAGCATTACAGTACATCTATTTGGGCTTATTGTGGTCAATTTGCAGTTTTAGCCTAGCATTACAGTATATCTGTTTTGGCTTATTGTGGTCAATTTGCAGTCTACAAATTATTTGTAATTATGTTCCGGCCCCCCTGACCATCCCCCTCAAAAAAAAACATTTTAAAAAATTGTCCCGCAGCTAAATCTTGTTGATGATCCCTGCACTAGAACTCCTCCCCACTCGATAAGTTCCCAAATGAAACTATTATCTCTTCTAGTACTCTAATGTGCTTGAATAAATGTTCAACATTTGCTTCCATTTTTTTCTTTATATAACTAAGCTTTTGTTCTTGTGAGACAACTTTGTACAGTCCACATTTTTAATTTTTAATTTATTTAACTAGGCAAGTCAGTTAAGAACAAATTCTTATTTTCAATTAAAGTTTAGGAACAGTGGGTTAACTGCCTGTTCAGGGGCAGAACAACAGATTTGTACCTTGTCAGCTTGGGGATTTGAACTTGCAACCTTTTGGTTACTAGTCCAAAGCTCTAACCACTAGGCTACCCTGCCGCCCCACATAGCTTGTGCTGTTCTGTTCTTTCGTTTACAGGTTCAGAAGCTGTGGTGGGTTATGAGTCGGATAACGTTTCGCTTCACAGATTGAAGCAGGAACTGACAATGCTTAGCTTTGTGGTGAAGCTGCAATCACGTGTGGATCCTCCACTTCACTTGCAGTAGTATAGGTCATCCAGGAGGTTTAGCAGGTGCAGGCGCAAAGGTCACATCTGGAAGAGTATTGTCCAGAGGTACATCTGATCTTTTTAGCTGATTGAAATGGCGTCTCCAGATTATGTCCGGCACAATCTCCACTGTGTAGGAGAGTGGTTCAGTTCTTTCCTTGACCTTGGCAGATATGCACTTGCATAATCTGTAATCCTTGGCGAGTACACCCCCCCCCCATAAAGGGAATCCAAGGAACAGCATAGTCGTGTCTGATTGGTGGTAGCATGGGTGGAATTCCGATAAGCAAATAGCAAGTTGGTCAGCTTTTGGTTCAGTGTGATGCATTCATCTCTCATAGCTCATAGTACATTCTTCAGGCTTTGCACACACCTCTCCACTAGGCCATTTGGGGCGGGAGGGTATGGTGCCGAAGTCACGTGTCTGATTCCGTCCTGGAACTCATCTGACATGAACTGAGGCCTATATTCACTAATAGTTCAGGAACTCCTGTACTTGCAAACAGTCCCCTCAACACATCAATGGTGTGTGTAGTGGTTGTAGAGGTCATGCTGAATACTTATGGCCAATATGAATGTTGTACCCATAAAAAGGTCCCGCAAAGTCTATATGGAACCATTGCCATGGTGATGCAGGCCATTCCCATGGGAGAAGCGGTGCTGCTTTTGGCATCATCTGCACATGTTGACATCCAGAGCAACGCATGGCAAGCTGCTCGATCTGCTGGTCAAATTTTTGCGAGTGACTTCATCTTCCTGACTCCGAGATACCCTACATGGAGCTCTTCCATTTCCTTGGTTGTAACTTGGGTGGAATGAAGACTCTTAAGCCCCACATGATACATCCAGTGTCAATTCATCACACCGTTGATAGCACTGAGCAAACAGACTTCTGTTGTGTATTCCAGACAGTATACGTTGTGGATTACAGCTGAGATAGAGTAGGGTCTCTCTTGGTTTCTCTCAGCATCATCTCAGCTGTGATGGGGAGACTCTCAAGTGGAGAGCGAGTAAACACATCCAGTGGTGTGTCATCATTGGTTGGTTTTGTGTTTTCACTCTCCAGTGGTAAACATGATAGCCTGTCTGCATTTGAGTGTTGGTTTGTTCTTTTGAACTCGATCTTGTATCTGTGTCCTCTGAGGAACAGAGCCCGTCTCTGCATCTGTGCAGCTGCTGTTAACGAAATCCCTTTCTGTGGATTTAAGATGAAAACCAACTGCTGATGATTGTGAACTCCCTCCCATACAGATACTCGTCGAATCCTTTCACTCCCCAGACCAAACTCAGTGCCTTCCGGTCAATCTGAGCATAATTTCTCCTTGCAGAGGTTAGTGAGCCGTATGCAAAGGCTATAGGATGCTCACTGCCGTCTTTCATGATGTGTGTGGATCGAAGTGGGTCAACACTGTCTGGCGTCACCATTGTCTTTGCTTCTTGGAATGCTTACTCGCATTGCTTTGTCCACATCCACCTTCTTATAGTAGCTTGTTGAGTGGATGGAGGACTGGAGCTAGGTTTGGCAAGAACCTGTTGTAGTAGTGTGACACATCTTTCGGCAGTGGAGCCTCTGCGACGGCCTGCATTTCCATTGACATTTGTGCAGTCCACTCACATCGATCCACAGTATGTGATACTTGTCTTGAAGAACTCGTCACATCTTGCGCGAAGCCCATAGTCTTCCAGTCTCTTCATGACCCATGTGAGGTTCTCCAGGTGAATGGTATAGTTTCCCCAGTAACTATAATGAACATTGTGTGCCGGGACAGCCTTGCAACACCTGGTCCATGACTCTGTGCCACAGTGCTGGTGTGGACGCAATGCCAAAGACTAGCCTATTATAGCGATAAAACCCCTTGAGTGTGTTAATAGTCATAAAACACCTTGGAGTCTTTCTTTATCTCCATCTGAATATATGCTTCTGCCAGGCCCACCTTACTGAAGTGCTGCCCTCCTGAGGGTGTTGCAAAGATATCCTCTATTCTCTGTAGTGGACATTGCTCTGCTTGCAGCACTGGGTTGACAGTGATGTTGAAATCACAGCACAGTCTCACGGCTCCATTCTTCTTTGTCACAGGCACAACTGGAGTAGCCCAGGGGCTCTAGTCCACTTTGAACTGTATCCCTTTGGCTTCCAACCTATCCAGCTCATTTTCCACTTTCTGGTGGATAGCGTATGGAACTGGACGTGTCTTGTGGAACTCGGGCATAGTTTTTGAGAACTATTTTCCCTTTGATGTGTTCAGTGTCCCAATTCCTGGTTTGAACACAGACGCAGCACCATCCAAAACTCTGTCCAATTTCCTCTGAGTGAACTGTAGGGCAGGAGGTGCGTTGCGCAGACTCTTTATGGATCTCCAGTCCAGCTAACTTCCTTAGCCAGTCCCGACCCCAGAGCGCTGGTCCACCTGACTTGATCACGTACAGATCTGACTTGCACGGTTGGTCGTTGTACTTCACAGTCACAGGCATCACTCCAAGAGGAACTACCTTCCCACCTGTCTATGTTCTAAGTTGCACAGTGGATTGCTTAAACTTTGCATTCTTTAAATGCCTCTTGAGCTCCATTTTCAGTCTGTCCATTCATTAGTGGTGTTAGTCACTGCTTTTTCAATAGCACTTTTAGTTGTCTCAGAACTTCAAACTCTGAATGTGACCTACTTTGATACATTTCCAGCATGTCTTGAATCTGCATTGGGATGCATTATGCCAGCCTTTGCCACAACGGTAACACAGTTCACCTTTGTCGATTGTTTTCTGTGATTTATTTACCGCTGCCATCTTGTTCACAGGTACTTTCACTCCTGACCGTAGCTCTATAGCATCTCTGGTGGCTGTTTCCATGGCTACAGCAATTTCTACTGCCAACTTGAAAGTGAGATCAGCCTCTGTCAGCAGTCTCTTTTGGGTACTCTTTCAATATTCCACATACCAAACGGTCTCTCAGTGCATCATTCAGTCCAAACTGGCAGTCGTCTGACAACTTCTTTAGCTCATCTACGTGGGCTGCAATAGATTCTCCTTCATTCTGATTGCGTTTATGAAATCTGAAATGTTCTGTTATGAGCAATGGTTTTGGCCAAATGCTCTTGCATTGTTTCCGCAATGTCATGAAAACTGAGCTCAGATGGTGTTCTAGGAGCAGTTAAACTTCTCAGCAAAGCTTAAGCTTTTCCTCCGATAGCACTCAATAACACTGGCATATCTCTCTTCATGTATGGCAAAATACTGCTCAATCCATTCACAGTACATATTCCAATCATCTGTACAACTATCAAATGCATACATTTCCCCAATGTAGCCAGCCATCACACTGTTTCCTTGTCTACTCACAGTGGCCGAGACATTTGTTGCTAACGATTTTCCCCCTTGCTCGGATCCATTCTCTCTCTCTCACTCTCACTCTAGGAAGAAGATGATCTCTGTCAACAAGTTCACTTTCACGACCTTATCCTCTTTTGGGAGATTACACATCTGCTTGGGTCATTAGTAGAGTAGTTTTAGGTTCTTTTTAAATCATGTCATCGCCACTGTTGTGTTTGTTGATTAACTTTCAAAACACAAAACAACCAATCGGGTAGGAGTACAGTCTCAAAATTGTTGTCAAAGGTTAAGCTCGAGATATACAAAACTATAATGATGACATCATCAGAGAGGTCAATCAATGTCTAACAAAGTTCTTATTCTATGCCTATGCATTCACTATGCAATACACTGCAAAGAGCTGGTGCCAAAAAACCCAGCCGAGGACAAAGTGTGATCTGTTTGGACTGGAGCTGGACCGGGTTGACAGGGTCTGAGTCCCAAATAGCACCCTATTCCCTACATAGTGTGCACTACTTTTGACCAGGGCCCATAGGGCACTTAACAGGGAATGGGTGCCATTTGGGACGTTGACAGGGACAGCCGTTAGGCTGGAGGAACCGAGGCGTTGTGGAAGAGGATTATTATATCAGTAAGTCAGAGAGGGGAAACCTCACCGAGCAGAGAAATGATATGCCTTGAATTAAACACAAGCCAGAAGGGAAAACCCAAACCCCAGGCAGAGAACTATGAAAAGAAAATAACACTATTTTGACGTTTTACCCCATGAAAAGAAAGTCAGTGACTCACGTTACTATACTGTAGTTCTAGAAAGAATAACACACCAGATGGAGGAGGTTCTGTCAAATGGAAAGAGACGTTTATTGCTAGCGAGTTTTCTGAAGACAAAGACCAATGTCTGGGTGTCTTTGCAAGATCATGTATTTTCCTATGGCTATGCTACTTCATTATGCTATGAAAATGTTTAACATTGGGATCCAAAATTGTTTGTAAAGTTGATATTTTGGTGAGGCAAACTTTAAAAGTACATTTTCAATGAGGTACGCCTCTCTTCTCTGGCCCTGGTATACACTACCACTACAAGTCATAGGCCAGCGTCCAGAAATAGCATGTGTTCCCTTTTTAAAATCACCAGTATGAATGAATGTAAGTGAAAGCTATCTTGACTGTCCCCCGGTATTTAAGACAGTTAAGGAATATGATGAGTGGAATACAGACTTTCTTCATCCAATGGCCGAACCGCCCTGTGACACTTTCCATTGGTGGGTTTGAGATCAATGGAGAAAACAACTTACAAGTTCTAGGGTTACATGAGAAGGTTTTGGAACAAGTAGCCTGGCCACAAACTGTTTTTGTGTGTTTTTCAAGTACTAAAGTGAATGACCCTAAGGCTTTATGATTCACAATTAGGGGAATGGCACCATAATGCTCTAGTCTGAATTACATAATTGCAGCGTCTAAAACGGTCCTTTTCAATAAAACATGAAAATGATTTCCCTTTCATGTAAATGGCCTTTTTAGTCTCTCTCAGATCAATCTGGCCAATAAACCCTCTTACCCGTCGCAGCAGGTGGCACAGCTCCCATTTAGTCATCCCCACTCTTTTGTGTTTTGTTTTTCCCAATTCTGCTTCATCTTCATGGCTCCTCCAGCCAATACAGAGACAGCAGTTGTGTCATCTCGGTCCAAGCAAAAGGGCAGCTGCTGGTCCTTAGAGAGTCCCCAAGGCACTCTACACAAAGTCAGTTATGGTTAGTGTCTAGATTTACAAACCCATTAGTGGGTGGCAGAAGCCTCACAGGATATATCAACAACGCCTGTGGGATAAGGTCGGTGTTTGCTGGGATGGAGAAAGACGGCTGGCGGCCGTTGGATAAATCAAAACACTTGGGTGCCGGACCAAATAGAATCTGAGAAAAAGGTGGAGAGTGAGGAAAGCTGATGTTAAGTTTGATGTTAACTTCCGATGAAGTTAGCAACAAAAAGGCAGATGATGTGTCAAGGAAGGTTGGTGTCAAGTGTAAACAGTATGAGCAGTACACCCAGATCGAGAATGAGGGAGAATTACCGGTGACAGATGTAGTGCAGTTCTTGGAGCTTCCGACTCTCAGCGACTGTCATGATAAAGATTTGGCCAGTGGGAGTGAGATTTTTGGTGAAACTGGACACCCTGCCTTTTGTACGACCCATGTGTGTTTTCAGGGTGGGTGGAAAAGGAGGTGGATGCTGTTGAATTGGTGAAGTTGTCTTGTGTTTCTTTCCATCAGAGGGAGCGAGCACTCCGTACCATGCGAATGTGGCAATGTTACTTGCTTCAGTTTTGAGAACAGGGCACCATTAAAAGGAGTGATTACTTGGGTAGAGGCAAGGGTTCCAAATGAAAAAAAATCTACTTTATTTCTTTCGATATCAATAACACCATTCTGCATGCACTATAATTTACATCTTTGAGAAGAGCTAGGTAAATGAGTAATTCGTTTGGATAAGGGAATTATAAATATAAATGACACTTGTTTTAGATATATTTTACCTTATTGCTGGATACAAATGTGAGACCAGTCATATGGCAGCAAACTGAAGTATATCAACATATCAACCTTCCCACAGTAAAGTTTATGAAATGCTGTGCCATTATGCAGAACTTCAATTCTACCGGCTTTTAACTTGCAGGGATGGGCCCTTGTGAATGTCTTTAATTATAGGCTACCCCGACTTTCTCTATCATGTTAAATATTAGCATTATGGGGATACAAATGAACTGACTTACACCTACATGATTTTGACAAAGATTTTGACTTCAGGTTATTGTTTGTTAGGGGTGCCAGGTAGGTTGTGCCTACCAGAGAAAATATTGATTTCTCCTTTTTGTTTGTCTGGTCTGTCAAGTCAAATGAAATAACATTTTATTTGTCACATACACATGGTTAGCAGATGTTAACACGAGTGTAGCGAAATGCTTGTGCTTCTAGTTCCGACAATGCAGTAATATCCAACGAGTAATCTAACCTAACAATTTCACAACAATTACCTTTTACACACAAGTTTAAAAGAATTAATATGTACATAAGAAAATATATGAATGAGTGATGGTATAGAACGGCATAGGCAAGATGCAGTAGATGATTCCAAGAACACAGGATGAGATGTTACTATCCTTTGTGCAAGCACTTCCAAGAGTTAATGAACAGTGAGCGTGGTGAAATTTGGGGAGCGCATCGTCAGTAGTGTACCTTTGATTCCTAGGGTGTTTCGGCCTTTCACACTATACACCCTCCCCAAAGGCGGCCAGCGACAGGGTGATCAATCCTACGCTTGCGTCCCATTCCCAATTAGTCATAGGAGTTGCCTTGTTGTTGATAGCCAACATCCCATGGGACTATGCATGGTATAGAGTACAGTATATACTGAGTAATGTATAGTATGTAAACATATAAAAGTGGCATTGTTTAAAGTGGCAAGTGATACTTTCTTACATCAATTTTTCCAGTGGCTGGAGTTGAGTCAGTATGTTGGCAACAGCCACTCACTGTTAGTGATGGCTGTTTAACAGTCTGATGGCCTTGAGATAGAAGCTGTTTTTCAGTCTCTCGGTCCCTGCTTTGATGCACCTGTACTGACCTCGCCTTCTGGATGATAGTGGGGTGAACAGGCAGTGGCTCGGGTGGTTGTTGTCCTTGATGATCTTTTTGACATCGGCTGGTGTAGGTGTCCTATAGGGCAGGTAGTTTGCCCCCGGTGATGCGTTGTGCAGACCTCATTACCCTCTGGAGAGCCTTACGGTTATGGGCGGAGCAGTTGCCGTACCAGGCGGTGATACAGCCCGACAGGATGCTCTCGATTGTGCAGCTGTAAAAGTTTGTGAGTGTTTTGGGTGAGAAGCCGAATTTCTTCAGCCTCCTGAAGTGAAGAGGCACTGCTGCGCCTTCTTCACCACGCTGTCTGTGTGGTTGAACCATTTCAGTTTGTCCGTGATGTGTACGCCGAGGAACTTAAAACTTTCTACCCTCTCCACTTCTGTCCTGTCGATGTGGATAGGGGGCTGCTCCCTCTGCTGTTTCCTGAAGTCCATGATCATCTCCTTTGTTTTGTATCATCTCCTTTGTTTTGTCCGCACCAAAACAAAGGACTCATGTAAAAGTCATAAACCTTTAAAAATTGGAAATAATGGTGTTCTTTTGCACTGGTTGTATTATCAGAATAAATGATCACACACATAACGTCACAACACAATGATCTCTGGTTCCTCAAGAAAAGTCCAGTACCTCAGCCTAAAAGGAGTTCAGCCCTGTATATTAGTTAAAGTGGCATCAGTCACGCAATGTGTGTCCATCCATAAAGTGTAGCTTAAACCCAGTCTCAATCATACAATCAAAATATATTTTACCACACAACAGTATAGGTTATCAGAACTCCCAGTAGTCACCAACAATTGAACACATAACACAACATGATATAAATCACGCTAAAACAAATGGAATGCCAGTTGGAAAAAGTTGTAGTTAGTCAGGAAGTCTGTCAATCCAATCCATCAACAGATCTGCAGCTGAGAGGCCACAGAGAATAGCAGAGACCAACTGAGATGTGTAGTCCAAAGGAAAAAATGAGTGGATCCGATCATGGTTAATCTGGAGACAAGGCTACAAAGCACACTTTTAAATACAACAAAACAAACAGAGCTTCGGAACTAAGGGTTGAACACTTCCTCATTCGCACTTCCTCATTCACACAACTGATGCTGGCTAATCTCCTCCAATTCCTCAGACAAGGGGTAACAGGCCTTAAGGCGTGAGACATGGACAATGCGCATGTCTTCACCTGTGTCCTCCTACTCGGTAGTTCAGAGGGCCCATCACCTCCACAATTCTATATGGTCCTTGCCATTTTCGGAACAAAAATAATTGAGAGCAAAATGAAACTTGTGAAGGTGCTTGTCCCAGTGTTTGTGCTGGGTCCTGAAATGGGAAGCAAACATGGTCTTCAAGGTTCGATTTACCCTCTCAGTGAAGTTGGTCTGTGGGTGATTGGCTGTGGTCAACTTCTGTCTCAGGTTCCATCTTTGGCAGGTCTCCTCAAAGAGATCAGAGACGAATTGGGAACCTCGGTCAGACAGGATGTGATCAGGCACTCACCAGCTAGTTAGGATCTCTTTCTTGAGAATGTTGGAGACAGAGCTTCACCAGGCCACAGCGAGGACAAAGGGATCCACCCACTTGAAATAGTAATCAACAAAAACAAGCATGTACACATTCTGATTCGAGCTTCTGGGAAATGGATCCATCAAATTGACTCCTAACATTTCCCAAGGTCGGGTAAGCACTGTTTGCTACAACTTGCCAGCAGTCTTCCGGCCTTCTGGTTTGTACATTTGACAAACATGACAGTTTCAGATGTGTGACTTTACATTCAGGCTCAGATTCGGCCAGTACCGTAGAGTTTGCAACCGCTTGTAGATTTTGAATCTGCCCAAATTACCAGCCAATGGGTCTTCATGGAAATGTTTGAGCAGTTCAGGTATAGTACAGTATGTACACTTGGTAGAGAGTTCTGTAAGGTAGTTGCACAACTCGGTAGACTTTGTCTTCAATGATGGTCAGCTTTGTGGTAGGATTAACCATCTTTCCTCCATCTTCCAGGATAGTCGGGAACAAAGCCTGTACTTCTGGATCATGCTGTTGGGCTTTCCATATGGCCTCAACCGAGACGGGAAAGTCTGTTTTGGGACTTGACTGCTAGACAGGAAAGTAGCACATGTAAGATGAGTGCCACTTCTACCATCAGCAGGAGCTCTGGACAAGGCATCTAGAACAGCATTGTACTTTCATTTTCTGTATTCTACAGAAAGGGGGAATTCTTGCAACCATACAGCCCATCTGATGGGTCTGGTGCTTGGTTTGTTGGTCCTGAACACCCACACAAGGGAGGAATGGTCAGTGACCACAGTGAAGCATTTTCTTTCCATTCTGTTCCATTCAACGGCTGACTGGCAAATGCTAGCACTATTTCACACAGCCCAACATCACCTGAATCAGTGTAAACAACAAAAGGATATTCAAAGTTGGGATGACTCAAAATGGGAGGTGTGACAAGGTGTCATTTCAGAGTTTCAAAGGAGGTCTGGCACTCTGCCGTCCATCGGAATTTCGCTCCATATGCTTTAATAGGTTCTTATGCTTTAAATGGTTCTGCCACCAGGGAGAGGTTCGACACAAACCGACGGTACCATCCTGCCTTCCGAAGGAACCATTGAAGGACCTTGAGGGTGGTTGGTACAGGGAAGTCTTGTACAGCTTTGTTTTTTTCAAGGTCCACATGGATTGCATCAGAGGACACACATTTGCCACTGAACTTCAGAGAGGTTTGGCAGAAGTTGCTCTTCTTCGTGTTCAATGTCAGACCATCTTCTCTTCGCTTGTCCAGCACTGCCAGGAAGATCTTGAAAAAGTGTTGTTCTATGGTCTGGGAGTAGATAATCATTTCATACAGGTAGATGAAACAGATCTTTCCTTTGAGCTCACCTAACACAGTCTCCATGAGTCTTTGGAAGTTGACAGGTGCATAAAGGAAAACAGGCCCTCAGCACAGACAAAAGCAGTCTTGTCCTTGCTGTCCTGGTCCATCTCAACCTGCCAATAACCACTATTGAGGTCAAGGGTGGTGAACACAACAGCGCCAGACAATGACTCCAGGATCTCTTGGATGGTGGGAAGAGGATAGGCATCAGTCTGGGAAACATGGTTGGTCTTCCTATAGTCCACACAAAATCTAAGACCACAGGTCTTTTTTGGGATGAGGACAACGGGAGTAGCCCAGGAAGAGGAGGAATGTTCAATTATATTTTGTTTCAACCTATCATTAATGAGTCCCCTTTGGATGATGAGCTTTGCTGGGGACACAATATGGCTTCTGCATGATAGGCATTTCCTGTGTAAGAAATATTTTGTTCTTCAGGAGCCCGATGCATCCCAGCTTCGAAGTACATACTGTACATCCAAGTTATTCTGCAGCTGTTCCAACACTTCTCTGATTTCTCCTTTTGGTTTGTGAGTAATTAAAGGGGAAGTGCAATGTCAACGCGAGAGGCACTTAGACGTTCAGACAAATTCAGGGCGTCACAATGTTAACTGCATGAACTTTACAAAAACCATGTGATCAAAGGTCATGCAGTTTTTGGTGAGGTTGCCTTCAAGTCGCTGCAGTTACTTCTCACCAACTGCACCATGCAGCCATCATCTGCATTGTGGGAGGCACTATTTGTCATCCAATTATTAGGGAGTTTTTGGTTGAACCACACGAAATTAACAAAAGACGTGACTGAAACAGGAACCAACTTTGCAAATGAAAGTGATATTTGAGATCTCTCTCTATCCAATTAATTGTTCACACATTATGGGGGCATAGAGACATTTATTTCAACATTTTAAAAAATAAAAAATAAATGTATAGCTGCCATGTTGACCTGAGCCTTGCTGTTGGAAAACCACTACAGTGTCCAACTTTCAGCTGTCACAGATGCACCTTCCCCGACACCACTCGTCGACTTGTCTAGAGTCGGCTTCGTTAGTCTTACTGCTCGAACACACCCAGTCAAAAGACTACAATAGCCACAAGGTTGTTAACAACCAAAGCAGCCATTACTGCAGTTGTTTAACATAGCAGTCAATAATCTATTTCCTGTAGTCTCAAAAATGATTAAGTGATGTGTTTCTTGTAATAATGTTGATTTTCAATTTCTACCTCAAATGGAGTACACTTTGTTAATCAAATGTATTAAATCATATGAAGTAATGTCATTCAAGCACGTTTACTCACCCACATAAGTATACCTGGTGCACATGTATCAACTCTGAAACTTTTTTTGTTTGGGCTAATGGCTATGGCTAATGACTTCTACCTGATTACATGGCACGTGCTAATTGTCTGCAATTCACACCTCCCATGTAGATGGTGACAATTAGCATAGCACTTGAGGCAGTGGGTAACACGAGAAGCTCGGGAGCTCAGGAGCCTTGTTAGTGAGAGCAGAGATTCCTGAGTCAGACAGGTTGGGAATAAAGAGGTATGTGGTCTCAGATGGGACTTTAATATTAACAGACATTTATTCATTAAGCAAGAGCAATCTAGATCTACCTCAGTGGCCAGTTGATGCAATACTGTAAAGGTGGAAATTGGAGTTGACTGATGATTAGTAAGTAGCCTTTGCAGTTAAAAGCGTCGGGCCATTAACCGAAAGTTAGCTTGTTTGAATCCAGAGCCGGCAAGATGGTAAAATCGACCGTTCTGCCCTTCAACAAAGCAGTTAACCCCGATGGATGTTGATTAAGGCAGCCCCCTGCACCTCTCTTTTCCTTCAGAAAATATTCACACCCCTTGACTTTTCCCACCTTTTGTAGTGTTACAGCCTGAATTTAAAATACATACAATTTAGATGTTGTGTCACTGGCCTACACACAATACCCCGTAATGTCCAAGCGGAATTATGTTTTTAGAAATTGTACAAATGAATTAAAAATGAAAAGCTGAAATGTCTTGAGTCAATAAGTATTCAACCCCTTTGTTATGGCAAGCCTAAATACATTCAAGAGGAAAAATGTGCTTATTAACAAGTCACATAATAAGTTGTATGGACTGACAGGACTTGTGAATGACTACCTCATCTTTCTATCACACATACAGTTGAAGTCGGAAGGATAAAGAATATGTACATGAAGATACACAAGCTTCCCACAATAAGTTGGGTGAATTTTGGCCCATTCCTGCTGACAGAGCTGGTGTAACTGAGTCAGGTTTATAGGCCTCCTTACCTCGCACACGCTTTTTCAGTTCTGCCCACACATTTTCTATAGGATTGAGGTCAGGTCTTTGTGATGGCCACTCCAATACCTTGACTTTATTGTTCTTAAGCCATTTTGCCACAACTCTGGAAGTATGCTTGGTGGTCATTGTCCATTTGGAAGACCCATTTGCAACCAAGCTTTAACTTCCTGACTGATGTCTTGAGATGTTGCTTCAATATATTCACATAATTTTCCTCCCTCACGATGCCATTTATTTTGTGAAGTGCACCAGTCCCTCCTGCAGCATAACACCCCCACAACATGATTCTGCCACCCCGGTGTTCTTCGGCTTGCACGCCTGCCCTTTTTTCCTCCAAACATAATGGTCATTATGGCCAAACAGCTCGATTTTTGTTTCATCAGACCAGAGGACATTTCTCCAAAAAGTACGATCTTTGTCCCCATGTGCAGTAGCAAACCGCAGTCTGGCTTTTTATGGTGGTTTTGGAGCAGTGGCTTCTTCCTTGCTGAGCAGCCTTTCAGGTTATGTCGATATAGGACTCCTTTTACTGTGGATATAGATACTTTGTACCCTTTCCTCCAGCATCTTCACAAGGTCCTTTGCTGTTGTTCTGGGATTGAGTTACACTTTTCGCATGATGGCTGCATGGTCCCATGGTGTTTAAACTTACGTACTATTGTTTGTATAGATGAACGTGGTACCTTCAGGCGTTTGAAAATTGATCCCAAGGATGAACCAGACTTGTGGAGGTCTGCAATTTTTTCCTGAGGTCTTTGGCTGATTTCTTTAGATTTTCCCATGATGTCAAGCAAAGAGGCACTGAGTTTGAAGGTATGTAAACTTCTGACCCACTGGAATTGTGATACAGTGACTTATAAGTGAAATAATCTGTCTGTAAATAATTGTTTGAAACATTACTTGTCATGAGTAAAGTAGATGTCCTAACCGACTTGCCAAAACTATAGTTTGTTAACAAGAGATTTGTTATGGTGGTTGAAACAAGTTATCACTCCAACTTAAGTGGATGTAAACTTCCGACTTCAACAGTACACAATTATCTGTTGATTATCAGTTGAGTAGTGAATTTCAAGCACAGATTCAACCAGAGACCAGGGAAGTTTTCCAATGCCTCGCAAGGAAAGGTTAAAAAAAATGCAGACATTGAATATCCCTTTGAGCATGGTGAAGGAGGGAGGAAACCTCTCATTTGCCCGTGAGGCCAATGGTGATTTTAAAACAGTTACAGATTTAATGGCCACGATAGGAGATAACTGAGAATGGAGCAACAATACTCCACAATATTAACAAATTACAGTGAAAAGGAGGAAGCTTGTTCACAATTAAACTATTCCATAACATGCATCCGGATTGCAATAAGGCACTAAAGTAACACTTTAGACAACTACCTGTGAAAAGAGGGCGCCAAATTCAAACCACCGAAATCTCAGAATTACAATTCCTAAAACATACATGTGTCTCATACCATTTTAAAGCTATTCTTGTTGTTAATCCCACCAAAGTTGTCAGGACCCGGTTACAAACTCTGGTCTCCGGTGTGAGAAACAGTCACTTAGTAAACTGAGCCACTAATAGATGGCAGAACCCAGAAGATGAGGCAGACACAGCAGTACTAGAGACAGTGATTTAATAAAGAAAAAATGTATATCCTCCAAGACACAAGGAAAATCCACAAAGTGGTAAGAACAGCAGGGGAAAAAAACAAACCTCAAAAGAATAATCAAAAATAAACAAGAACAAAACCAGAGTACCTCAAGAAAATAGACTAGAAAAACAAGAGTTTCACAGCATGGCTGGGTGCTAACATACAAACACAGAGCAAAGAACTGAGGAAAACTAAGGGTTTAAAAACAATCAAGGGAAACGAGGCACAGGTGCAAATAATAACTGGGAACAAGGGAAAACAAAAGGGTCAAAAAGCACAATGGGGGCATCTAGTGACCAAAACCGGAACAACCCTGCCAAATCCTGACAAAAGTGTCTGATTTTAACTATGCTTTTCAGCAAAAGCACTACAAACGATTATGTTAGGTCTCCACCAAACCACAATAAGCACAGCCATTTTCCAACAAAATATAGCATTCACAAAAAGCAGAAATAGAGATAAAATTAATCACTAACCTTGAATTATCTTAATCAGATGACACTCATAGGACTTCATGTTACACAATACATGCATGTTTTGTTTGATAAAGTTCATATTTATATAAAAAGAAATCTGAGTTTACATTGGCATATTAGATTCAATAGTTCCAAAAACATCAAGTGATTTTGCATAGCCACATCGTTTCAACAGAAATAATCATCATAAATGTAGATGATAATACAAGTTATACACATGGAATTATAGATATACCTCTCCTTAATGCAACAGCTGTGTCACATTTCAAAAAATGTTTACGGAAAAAGCAACCCATGCAATAATCTGAGACGGAGCACAGATCATGTTTCCTTACCTTTGATGAACTTCATCAGAATGCAGTCCTAGGAATCCCAGGTCCACAATAAATGCTTGATTTGTTTGAAAATGTCAAATTTTTATGTCCAATTAGCTACTTTGGTTAGCGCGTTTGGTAAACAATTCCAAAGTCACAAAGCGTGTCCACTATAACATGACGAAATTACCAAAGGTTCCGTAACAGTCAGTAGAAACATGTCAAACGATGTACTGAATCAATCTTTAGAATGTTGTTTACACATAACTTGAATAACATTCCAACCGGAGAATTAGAATGACTTCAGATGACCGGTGAAACGCAGGTCCTTCCACTGTGAACGCACATAGTGAAAGCATGGTCAACTCATGGCAGTGGTGACTATTTCCTGTCTCATTCGATCCCCCTTCACATTAGAGTCATCAGACAAAGTTCTATTGACTGTTGACATCTAATGGAAGGCGTAGGAAGTAAAAACTCATCCATATCTCGCTGTAATTTCAATGAGAGCTTGGTTGAAAATCTGCCACTCCCAGAAAAGAAAAAAAACTGGAAGTGGAATTTCTCAGGTGTTTGCCTGCTATATGAGTTCTGTTATACTCACAGACATAATGCAAACAGTTTTAGAAACTTCAGAGTGTTTTCTATCCAATACTAATAATAATATGCAAATATTAGCAACTATGACTGAGGAGCAGGCCGTTGAATATGGGCACCTCTGTGCACCATTCATCCAAGCTACTCAATACTGCCCCTGCAGCCATAAGAAGTTAATGCAAAGTTTTATGTTTGGGTGCATCATGTTATGGGTATGCTAGTTAACAGCAAGGGCTAGGGAGTTTTTTAGGATAAAAATAAATGTAATAGAGCTAATCACAGGCAAAATCCTAGAAAAAGATTTGGTTAAGTCTGTTTTCCAACAGACACTGGGAGACGAACTTACCTTTCAGCAGGACAATTACCTAAAGCACAAGGCCAAACACACTGTAGTTGCTTACCAAGAGGACACTGAGTGGCCTAGTTACAGTTTTGACTTAAATCAGCTTGAAAATATATGGCAAGACTTGAAAATGGCTTTCTAGCAGTGATCAATAAATAAAAAAAGGCAAATATTGTACAATCCAGGTGTGCAGAGCTCTTAGAGACTTACCCAGAAAGGTGATTCTAACATGACTTGAATACTTATCTAATCAATTAGTGATTTATTGTCCATTAATACAAAAACAAAAATGTTCTTCCACTTTGACATTACACAGTATTTTGTGTAGACCGTTGACAACAAAATATAAATACATTTTAATCCCACTTTGTAACACAACAAAATGTGTGTACCTGTGCAAAAGAGAGGCCACGATGACATGGAGTCTGTGCTTGCTAAACATATCAAGAATCTCGCAGACCAGTTTCATGGGCTTAGTAGCATCAAATGCAGAGAACTTGCCTATCAATTGGCATATCGAAACAACATCCCTGTCCCAGACAACTGGTCAAGAAATTGCAGTGTAACTGATATTGAACAGAGAGATCTATACCTGAATATAGGGGTACATTTAAGATGTACAATATACCACACCCCCATTCCACAAATGACACTTTGACCTACCAGCACCATCACCCATTCTCACAGAACATCCTCACCCACTTAACCCAAGGTGGCTCAATTTATCCCTATGCTCAACATATCCCACACACGGGGTTAGTTGTGCCAAGATACCACCTTTTTTTGATGTTGACAATCTATGTTTTCAAAACTGTTATGTATTCTGATTATTCCCAGGGATACACAACATCCTGAAATATATATCTTTGTTAGAAAGAATACAATATTTCCGTTAACATCGTGGTGCTGAATGTAGAAAAATGTATCAACATACCCTATTCCTTCCTACATTGTATTAGAAAGGGAGTAGCTACAAATCATTTCGATAGTCAGATAATCTCAGATAAAACAGAAGAAATCCTGGTTGGAGGATTCCGGATTCCCTGCTTATTCCCGAATGATTCAAGGAATCCTCCAACCAGGATTTCAGGAAAAAATAGCAAATTTATTGAAAGTTCACAGAATTTTGCAACACTAACTCTGGGTGGTCATAATCACAATCCCATGCATCATAGTCTGGATGGGGAATGTAAAGTGAGAAGTGAATGGCAGTAAATTGAAAATGGTACAGTACGTGATCCTGTCAACAAAGGAGCATAAATACATCAGGCGATTTAATGAATACTGAATAACTCATCATGAAACGAGACTATAGAAAATATGGACAATTTATTTCTGATCCTATCCGTACCTTCAAATGCATGCCTGTCTATTATATGGCTTTGTTCCAAATGGAATTCTATTCCCTTTGTAGTGCTATGGGCCCTGGTCAAAAGTAGTCCACTATAAAGGGAATAGGGAGCTATTTGGAATGTAGCCTCTGTGTGTTATCCTACCCTTAGCCACTTTATCGCACAAAGACCCTTATCCTGCCTATCAGCATATTTAGGGATTTCATTAACTCGGGTAGCAGCGAGCCTGGCTATTGAACCGGCTGTACAGCATACTTCGTGAATGCTTTTTTTGCGAGGATGCAGTGAAAGTCCATAAATCACAGCAAGGGCAGACATAAAAAACTCTAATGGAAAGCAAGCCTTCTGAGACACTCTCACTCTGTCTCCATTTGAATCAGGATGTCTCATCAGAGGCCATTACTCAACGCAGGCAGGAGTTGTTTCATTAAGACTCCGGCTTGAATGGCGTCTCACAGCCATATTTCTTCAAAGATCTTATAGATATATGAGAAATGTGCTTGCACATCATGGTCAGAGAGAATCGGTCTTTGTTATCCAAAAGCGTTGTGGGAATTCAGAGGTCAAGTTTCATTGGCTTGTGTCTGCGGTCAGTGTGTATTCGTTCAGGAATACCTGAACAATTATAAAGGTCCTCCACTGAAATACAGACATCAAAAATAAAATAAAACAGGAACATGTCACACATTTTCTTACTAGAAGTGCATAAAGCTGGTACAGTTCATGTAAACCTACACCTGCTCTCCAGTCAACGAAGACCATACTTACAGTGCCTTGCGAAAGTATTCGGCCCCCTTGAACTTTGCGACCTTTTGCCACATTTCAGGCTTCAAACATAAAGATATAAAACTGTATTTTTTTGTGAAGAATCAACAACAAGTGGGACACAATCATGAAGTGGAACGACATTTATTGGATATTTCAAACTTTTTTAACAAATCAAAAACTGAAAAATTGGGCGTGCAAAATTATTCAGCCCCTTTACTTTCAGTCCAGCAAACTCTCTCCAGAAGTTCAGTGAGGATCTCTGAATGATCCAATGTTGACCTAAATGACTAATGATGATAAATACAATCCACCTGTGTGTAATCAAGTCTCCGTATAAATGCACCTGCACTGTGATAGTCTCAGAGGTCCGTTAAAAGCGCAGAGAGCATCATGAAGAACAAGGAACACACCAGGCAGGTCCGAGATACTGTTGTGAAGAAGTTTAAAGCCGGATTTGGATACAAAAAGATTTCCCAAGCTTTAAACATTCCAAGGAGCACTGTGCAAGCGATAATATTGAAATGGAAGGAGTATCAGACCACTGCAAATCTACCAAGACCTGGCCGTCCCTCTAAACTTTCAGCTCATACAAGGACAAGACTGATCAGAGATGCAGCCAAGAGGCCCATGATCACTCTGGATGAACTGCAGAGATCTACAGCTGAGGTGGGAGAATCTGTCCATAGGACAACAATCAGTCGTATATTGCACAAATCTGGCCTTTATGGAAGAGTGGCAAGAAGAAAGCCATTTCTTAAAGATATCCATAAAAAGTGTCGTTTAAAGTTTGCCACAAGCCACCTGGGAGACACACCAAACATGTGGAAGAAGGTGCTCTGGTCAGATGAAACCAAAATTGAACTTTTTGTCAACAATGCAAAACGTTATGTTTGGCGTAAAAGCAACACAGCTCATCACCCTGAACACACCCTATACCCACTGTCAAACATGGTGGTGGCAGCATCATGGTATGGGCCTGCTTTTCTTCAGCAGGGACAGGGAAGATGGTTAAAATTGATGGGAAGATGGATGGAGCCAAATACAGGACCATTCTGGAAGAAAACCTGATGGAGTCTGCAAAAGACCTGAGACTGGGACGGAGATTTGTCTTCCAACAAGACAATGATCCAAAACATAAAGCAAAATCTACAATGGAATGGTTCAAAACTAAACATATCCAGGTGTTAGAATGGCCAAGTCAAAATCCAGACCTGAATCCAATCGAGAATCTGTGGAAAGAACTGAAAACTGCTGTTCACAAATGCTCTCCATCCAACCTCACTGAGCTCGAGCTGTTTTGCAAGGAGGAATGGGACAAAATGTCATTCTCTCGATGTGCAAAACTGATAGAGACATACCCCAAGCGACTTACAGCTGTAATCGCAGCAAAAGGTGACGCTACAAAGTATTAACTTAAGGGGGGCTGAATAATTTTGCACGCCCAATTTTTCAGTTTTTGATTTGTTAAAAAAGTTTGAAATATCCAATAAATGTCGTTCTACTTCATGATTGTGTCCCACTTGTTGTTGATTCTTCACAAAAAATACAGTTTTATATCTTTATGTTTGAAGCCTATCCAAGATAATTGTGTAGTTTAGAGTGTGTAGACTTAGAGTGATTATCTTAATTTACCGAGGTTAGCTAGCCAGCTATTTGTCGTCCTTAACGTAGGAGATACTGCTAGCTAGCTAGCCAACAGCTAGCCAACGTCTACCGAATAGAACTTCAACAACCCGGTCAACATTCCACTTCGCTCCACAGGTAGTATCACATTTTCATTTCACTTCATTACAGTACAACGGTTTAATTTGTTTGATCGTAGCTAGCTAGCTACATAGCCGTCTTTGTATCAAAGACAATTGTGTAGTCTAGAGCGATTTTCTAGGTTAGCTAGCCAGCTATTGTCGTTCTTTTAACGTAACGTAACGTAATCAACACTGCTAGCTAGCCAGCTAGCCCCGAATAGCAGCACTGTAGAAACTATTACACTCAACGGAACGACTTGATTAGTGTAGTGTCAACAACGCAGCCACTGCCAGCTAGCCTACAAAGTCAACAACGCAGCCACTGCCAGCGAGCCTACTCCAGCAGTACTGTATCATTTCAATCATTTTAGTCAATAAGATTCTTGCTACGTAAGCTTAACTTTCTGAACATTCGAGACGTGTAGTCCACTTGTCATTCCAATCTCCTCTGCATTAGCGTAGCCTCTTCTGTAGCCTGTCAACTATGTGTCTATCTATCCCTGTTCTCTCCTCTCTGCACAGACCATACAAACGCTCCACACCACGTGGCCGCGGCCACCCTAATCTGGTGGTCCCAGCGCGCACGACCCACGTGGAGTTCCAGGTCTCCGGTAGCCTCTGGAACTGCCGATCTGCGGCCAACAAGGCAGAGTTCATCTCAGCCTATGCCTCCCTCCAGTCCCTCGACTTCTTGGCACTGACGGAAACATGGATCACCACAGATAACACTGCTACTCCTACTGCTCTCTCTTCGTCCGCCCACGTGTTCTCGCACACCCCGAGAGCTTCTGGTCAGCGGGGTGGTGGCACCGGGATCCTCATCTCTCCCAAGTGGTCATTCTCTCTCTCTCCCCTTACCCATCTGTCTATCGCCTCCTTTGAATTCCATGCTGTCACAGTTACCAGCCCTTTCAAGCTTAACATCCTTATCATTTATCGCCCTCCAGGTTCCCTCGGAGAGTTCATCAATGAGCTTGATGCCTTGATAAGCTCCTTTCCTGAGGACGGCTCACCTCTCACAGTCCTGGGCGACTTTAACCTCCCCACGTCTACCTTTGACTCATTCCTCTCTGCCTCCTTCTTTCCACTCCTCTCCTCTTTTGACCTCACCCTCTCACCTTCCCCCTACTCACAAGGCAGGCAATACGCTCGACCTCATCTTTACTAGATGCTGTTCTTCCACTAACCTCATTGCAACTCCCCTCCAAGTCTCCGACCACTACCTTGTATCCTTTTCCCTCTCGCTCTCATCCAACACTTCCCACACTGCCCCTACTCGGATGGTATCGCGCCGTCCCAACCTTCGCTCTCTCTCCCCGCTACTCTCTCCTCTTCCATCCTATCATCTCTTCCCTCTGCTCATACCTTCTCCAACCTATCTCCTGATTCTGCCTCCTCAACCCTCCTCTCTTCCCTTTCTGCATCCTTTGACTCTCTATGTCCCCTATCCTCCAGGCCGGCTCGGTCCTCCCCTCCCGCTCCGTGGCTCGACGACTCATTGCGAGCTCACAGAACAGGGCTCCGGGCAGCCGAGCGGAAATGGAGGAAAACTCGCCTCCCTGCGGACCTGGCATCCTTTCACTCCCTCCTCTCTACATTTTCCTCCTCTGTCTCTGCTGCTAAAGCCACTTTCTACCACTCTAAATTCCAAGCATCTGCCTCTAACCCTAGGAAGCTCTTTGCCACCTTCTCCTCCCTCCTGAATCCTCCTCCCCCTCCCCCCTCCTCCCTCTCTGCAGATGACTTCGTCAACCATTTTAAAAAAAGGTCGACGACATCCGATCCTCGTTTGCTAAGTCAAACGACACCGCTGGTTCTGCTCACACTGCCCTACCCTGTGCTCTGACCTCTTTCTCCCCTCTCTCTCCAGATGAAATCTCGCTTCTTGTGACGGCCGGCCGCCCAACAACCTGCCCGCTTGACCCTATCCCCTCCTCTCTTCTCCAGACCATTTCCGGAGACCTTCTCCCTTACCTCACCTCGCTCATCAACTCACCCCTGACCGCTGGCTACGTCCCTTCCGTCTTCAAGAGAGCGAGAGTTGCACCCCTTCTGAAAAAACCTACACTCGATCCCTCCGATGTCAACAACTACAGACCAGTATCCCTTCTTTCTTTTCTCTCCAAAACTCTTGAACGTGCCGTCCTTGGCCAGCTCTCCCGCTATCTCTCTCAGAATGACCTTCTTGATCCAAATCAGTCAGGTTTCAAGACTAGTCATTCAACTGAGACTGCTCTTCTCTGTATCACGGAGGCGCTCCGCACTGCTAAAGCTAACTCTCTCTCCTCTGCTCTCATCCTTCTAGACCTATCGGCTGCCTTCGATACTGTGAACCATCAGATCCTCCTCTCCACCCTCTCCGAGTTGGGCATCTCCGGCGCGGCCCACGTTTGGATTGCGTCCTACCTGACAGGTCGCTCCTACCAGGTGGCGTGGCGAGAATCTGTCTCCTCACCACGCGCTCTCACCACTGGTGTCCCCCAGGGCTCTGTTCTAGGCCCTCTCCTATTCTCGCTATACACCAAGTCACTTGGCTCTGTCATAACCTCACATGGTCTCTCCTATCATTGCTATGCAGACGACACACAATTAATCTTCTCCTTTCCCCCTTCTGATGACCAGGTGGCGAATCACATCTCTGCATGTCTGGCAGACATATCAGTGTGGATGACGGATCACCACCTCAAGCTGAACCTCGGCAAGACGGAGCTGCTCTTCCTCCCGGGGAAGGACTGCCCGTTCCATGATCTCGCCATCACGGTTGACAACTCCATTGTGTCCTCCTCCCAGAGCGCTAAGAACCTTGGCGTGATCCTGGACAACACCCTGTCGTTCTCAACTAACATCAAGGCGGTGGCCCGTTCATGTAGGTTCATGCTCTACAACATCCGCAGAGTACGACCCTGCCTCACACAGGAAGCGGCGCAGGTCCTAATCCAGGCACTTGTCATCTCCCGTCTGGATTACTGCAACTCGCTGTTGCCTGGGCTCCCTGCCTGTGCCATTAAACCCCTACAACTCATCCAGAACGCCGCAGCCCGTCTGGTGTTCAACCTTCCCAAGTTCTCTCACGTCACCCTGCTCCTCCGCTCTCTCCACTGGCTTCCAGTTGAAGCTCGCATCCGCTACAAGACCATGGTGCTTGCCTACGGAGCTGTGAGGGGAACGGCACCGCAGTACCTCCAGGCTCTGATCAGGCCCTACACCCAAACAAGGGCACTGCGCTCATCCACCTCTGGCCTGCTCGCCTCCCTACCACTGAGGAAGTACAGTTCCCGCTCAGCCCAGTCAAAACTGTTCGCTGCTCTGGCCCCCCAATGGTGGAACAAACTCCCTCACGACGCCAGGACAGCGGAGTCAATCACCACCTTCCGGAGACACCTGAAACCCCACCTCTTTAAGGAATATCTAGGATAGGATAAAGTAATCCTTCTCACCCCCACCCCCCCCTTAAATGATTTAGATGCACTATTGTAAAGTGGCTGTTCCACTGGATGTCATAAGGTGTATTCACCAATTTGTAAGTCGCTCTGGATAAGAGCGTCTGCCAAATGACTTAAATGTAAATGTAAAAGCCTGAAATGTGGCAAAAGGTCGCAAAGTTCAAGGGGGCCGAATACTTTCGCAAGGCACTGTAAATCTTAAATCTTCAAAGAAGGATTTGCTTGTTTCACAGGTCAACTGTCTGGGCACGACGACAGTCCTACAATAAATCTGTGAAGACGAATAGAAACAACATGCCAGCTATTTATTGTGGCTGGCTTGTCCTCAATTAGTGCGAGAGCCCATGAAAATTACACTAGTGCTGCACATAAAATGCAGGCACTACAGAGAATTAATTGAGGAGGTTGATTAGTAACTCTTGTCCGAAGATTCCACACCCAGTTCTTTCAATACTATTAGAGGCCATTGATGTCTTTCATCATCTCTCTGTTAACATGCTTAACCCCTTCCTTACTACCCAAATAATCTCCTGCTGATCGGAATGACAGATTGACCAGCTGGACAGATTGAGAGATCTGTCCAGCTGGGGCTACCACAAATCTTACTCAGTGGGGCTACCACAAATCTTACTCAGTGGGGCTACCACAAATCTTCCATTGTTTTTCTTCACGTTTAATAGATCCCTTTCTTCCTTTATTTATTCTTCAACTCTTCCAAGGGCACAGTATATACTTGACTGCCAGCCAGTAAATCTGTTTGGGGAGTAATCTGCCACTACCTACCAGCTGCTCCCATGGCACTGCCTGCTAGCATTCCTGTTGCCATGGGGAAACCCAGTCATGCCACTCACACATAAGGCCTGGCCAAGTGCCAAGAGAGTGCGTGTGTATGCGTGCATGTGTGTTATTGGCGAGAGGAAAGTCAAACCATGTTTTGCTGTCGTGCCAAATAAATAAAAGGTTTTGAGCACTGAGCCAAGTACAGCCTCGATGAACTGCCATTACCAACTTTTTGGAAGTCAGAGACAGTTCTTACAAGTGGTTGAGTAGTGTGTGTGTGTGTGTGTGTGTGTACACATGTGTTCACTGTTCCATATTCTGCTGTTCCTAGAATCATTCTACAAAGTGTCCTCTGTTTATGAATACACTGGACAAAATATGCCCTGCTTTTACCTCATATCCTAACACTGCTGGTAGGTACCCACTGGGCACACACTGGTTGAATCAACGTTGTTTCCACGTCATTTCAATTAAATGACGTTGAACCAATGTGGAAGAGATGTTTAATTGACGTCTGTGCCCAGTGGGTAGACTATAACGTTCTCAGTAAAAAGCAAAGTCTCTAGGTTAATTACATTATGCTTGATATCCACTCAATGTTTGGACAGTTGCGGGCACATTTTTTCAGATATACTCCCTGTAAGAAAAGCAGGAAAACTACAGTAAAGGTATACTAAAAAAATATATACATTTCAATAAACATTTTGATGTACAGTGATTTGCAGCTGGTTACTCCCTTCCAACTTGTAAAACACTCATTAAGGTTTTCACTGAGTAAATCTTATGGCATATGCAAGGGAGGAAAAAAGGCAAACCCCTACTGGGGTTGGGTTGCCCGGGAAACCAGGTGAATGTATGCTCTATGTGGTGTCGATGACATAATAAATTCCATGACGGTGGAACGCCAACTGCGAGGGGCAGGAGGTAGGGGGTGGGCTTAGAGGGAGGCATACAGTAACAACATGCATCCCCAAAATGAAAATGTTGATAAGAACAGTTTGGGAAAGGATTGCTAAGTAAATGATCGCTCTACACAATGAAATCAGAATCACAGCAGGAAAACTCACCTTCCAATGACCTTGCAGCCAGGTCCAGTGGCAACATGGTAACAGACTTATTATTTCAGTCATGGGTGGAATCCATCCTTACGACCTGTATTTGAACCATTCTGCTTCCACTTAAACCCTAACGTCCTTCTCACAGTCATAGTTAAGTAGAGAGGCCGAGGTGTTTATACAAGACTATGTGGCCAACATACAAATTTACCTACAATCTTCTTAGTCCTCTTTTGGAGCAAACATTTTCACACCTCAAAGAATTGTATTCCTCTCATTAATTCCTAATTTCAAACACTCTTTCTTCCCAGCAGCCCAAAGACTTAACTCTTAATGTAAATCTCTTCATCTACAGAAGCTGCTTAGATTTCAGTTTCTGGCCCCATGTAGTGATCAAAGAGCTCCTGGGACGTTTCCCTAAATTAGTGCCTTTTGTCCCTTTGATATTTGAAGTAGAATATGTGCACAAATATAGTATTTTAAAAGCATGTTATATTAAATTAAGTGCCCTTTAATATAGACCAAATGGAAAATTCAATAAATCGGAATATTTTTTTATATGAATAAAGGCAGCCTTTTGACATGTCACTCTGTACATCCTCTGTGATTTCTACGAAGATTTCAACCCACTTAACCCCAGCATTTGTCCAAGTTTTCACCATCATCGTAAAGCCCCAAGTTATTTTATTTCTTTGACAAAGTCAATTCTGAAAATAATTATTTATTTCATATAATAGATGGTTCATTTTCAGGTTAAGTAACTCTTGTCCCTCATTTTAACCTTGTTACGCGAAGTGAACTCTCAACTATTACTTTAAAAAAATGTTTTTAAAAGAAACATTGAGCATCTAATAGTTAAATCATAGTGTAAAAGCAGGTGAGCTGGTTCTACTCTTTTGGCCCTTTTCTGGTGTTTTGTGGTGGGAAACTGAGCAGGTCGAGCATATCGCGTTAACCCATAGATAGAAATGTTTGAACAATTTAAAAAAAAAATGGTATATTACTGTAATTCTGGTAACTTTCTAGTGGCCATTTTGGGTCGTTCAGATTATCACGTGTCTGTAATTATCTCTGGCCCTCTGTGTGGTCTCATCACATGTAAAATATATGAAATGTTCAAATAAGTGATTTTTAAATTAAGCACAGTATGACAAAGCTGTAAAACATGAAGCTGTATAAACCTTAGCCCTAGTTCAAACACTACTCTATCGCCGCACCAAACTAAAAAATAAGTCACTTTCTCTCTCGAAGAGCGGGGATAGAGTGCCGTCTGAAACCGTTACTTGCACCTTTTGTCAATACATTGCATTCAATAGGAAAACATGAGTGTCACACTGTTGGCGTTTTTGTCAATACATTGCATTCAATGGGAAAATGTGTCACGGGGTTGGCATTTTTGTCAATACATTGCAGTCAATGAGAAAAGATGAGAGTCAACCAATTGTGTTATGGTTAGGGTAAGCAGTTAGGGTTAATAAAGTGAAATAAAGGTTCAATAAATAAATAGGATCGGACAGACAGACAGACAGAGTTTCAAGTATCAAGTCAATCTAAAAGAATGTGACTGATATCCTCCTCGGGCTCCTAGTTTCTACATCTGCAAGATCATTGTGTACAATGGAGGTAAAAATGCTTTTGGGCCAATTTAATTCAAATCACCCCTTTGATCTCCAATTAATCAAGTTGAAATTCAAAGCATGGCCTACCAGGGACATTATTTAACAATGCCCAGAGTTTTAACAAGTCTTTATGTTAAGGATTGACCGTTCCACAGAGTTGAATTCAGTGTTTTCGTGTAACTGCAGGAAGAGAATGAAGAACAATCCTGATGGCCACTCTAACAGAGCTCAAGACTTCTTCTGTGGAGATGGGAGAACCTTCCAGAAGGAAAACCATCTCTGCAGCACCTATCACGGTATACGTTAGAGTGGCCAGACGGAAGCCACTCCTCAGTAAAAGGCAGCCCGCTTGGTGATTGCCAAAAGGCACCTAAAGGAATCTCACACCATGAGAAACAAGATTCTCTGGTTTGATGAAACCAAGATTCATCTCTTTGGCCTGAATGCTAAACATCACATCTGGAGGAAACCTAGCACCATCCCTATGGTGAAGAATGGTGTGGGCAGCATCATGCTGTGGGGATGTTTTTCAGCGGCAGGGACTGGAAGACTAATCAGGATCGAGGGAAAGATGAACGGAGCAAAGTACAGCGAGATCCTTGATGAAAACCTGCTCCAGAGTGCTCAGGACCTGAACCCAATCGAACACATCTGGAGAAACCTGAAAATAGCTATGCACCGACGCTCCCCATCCAACTTGACAGAGCTTGGGAGGATCTGTAGTCAATTGAAATAAATTCATTCGGCCGAAATCTATGGATTTCACATGACTGGGCAGGGGCACAGCCATGGGTGGGCCTGGGAGGGTATAGGCCCACTCAATGGGGAGTCAGGCCCAGCCAGTCAGAATTAGTTACACGTGGTCTTTTGTTTTGAGGCCGGTTGGACGTACTGCCTAATTCTCTAAAACAACGTTGGAGGCGGCTTATGGTAGAGAAAGGAACACTCAATTCTCTGCAACAGCTCTGGTGGACATTCATGCAGTCAGCATGCAAATTGTACGCTCCCTCAAAACTTGAGACATCTGTGGCATTGTGTTGTGTGACAAAACTGCACATTTTAGAATGGCCTTTTATTGTCCCCAGCACAAGGTGCACCTGTGTAATGATCATGCTGTTAACTCGGCTTCTTTATATGCCACACCTGTCTTGGCAAAGGATAAATGCTCACTAACAAGAATGATTTCTTTTAGGAAAATAAGATTTTTGTGCGTATTGAAAATGTCTAACATCTTTTATTTAATCTCATGAAACATGAGACCAACACTTTACATGATGCATTTATATTTTTGTTCGGTATATATACACAGTACTATAGGCTACAGTACGATACAAAATACAGTATCCAGTGGCACACTGACTCACCTAACGATGAAGATAAAGCCATGACTGGCCGACTCGCTCCTCTTGGCAATAGCATATTTCAAGATGAGCTACTTTGAAAAATAGTACTGCTGTTCGCAAAAAAATGGAAGTTGTAGTGAAATATTTGGTTCTACAGACAGATTAATCTTCTCTTTTCAGCTTTAGGCATTTTCTTTCCATACTGTACATTTTCCTGGCAATTGTATTTTGAAATCTGCAAAAGGCAAACAGACAGCCGCAACCAACCATAGAAATATAATCCATAGATGGCAGTTCCCATTCAAGTCAGGACTGGCAGACATTGCCAGTGTACCCATGAGCTTAACACTGAAATTGCCATGGTAAGAGGTTCCAAAACCATTCTATGGATTATATGTCTATGGCCATGATGCAACAAGCTCTATGTTTGGTGCACACACTGTCAAATTGTGGCCTTCCCGACTAGGCAAACGGTAACTGCCAAGATTGAGGAAACACTTGAATAAATGAGGGATACACATTTTATGTTATGATGTGTGGGGGGCCTTTTCTTGGCATGGTTTAGGTCAACTTGTAGAATCTATGCCAAGGCGCATTGAAGCTGTTCTAGTAGCTCGTGGTGGCCCAAAACCCTTTTAAGACACTATATGTTGGTGTTTCCTGTATGCATGCACTTTTAATAAAAATATAATCCAGTCATTTTTTTTAAAACTATTGATCCTCTGTGGTTAAATTAAAAACTATTAATAACAACGTAATTGTTTTTTGTACGTTTTTTGACTCATGGGCCCCCTGTGGGCTTGGACCCAGCCCCCAAAATATAAATCAATTACCCAATCAAGGCAGGGCCCCCCAATTACCCACATGGGTCCCCTACCTCTTCTCCTCCCCCATCTGACAATTAGCAGAGCTGCAGCAGTCTGTCTGTCTGTCTCTCTCTCTCATGAATGTATGTCTCTGTCTGTCTATCTGTCTGCCTACCTGCCTGTCTTGTCTGGTTTCTCTAACACTGTCTGTCTGTCTGTCTGTCTGTCTGTCTGTCTGTCTGTCTGTCTGTCTGTCTGTCTGTGAATGTATATGGCTGTCTGTCTATTAATGTATATGGCTGTCTGTCTATTAATGTATATGGCTGTCTGTCTGTCTGTCTGTGAATGTATATGTCTGTCTGTCTGTGAATGTATATGTCTGTCTGTCTGTCTGTCTGTCTGTCTGTCTGTCTGTCTGTCTGTCTGTGACTGTATATGGCTGTCTCTCTGTCTGTCTGTCTGTGAATGTATATGTCTGTCTGTCTGTCTGTCTGTCTGTCTGTCTGTGAATGTATATGGCTGTCTCTCTGTCTGTCTGTCTGTGAATGTATATGTCTGTCTGTCTGTCTGTCTGTCTGTCTGTCTGTCTGTCTGTCTGTCTGTCTGTCTGTGAATGTATATGGCTGTCTGTCTATTAATGTATATGGCTGTCTGTCTATTAATGTATATGTCTGTCTGTCTGTCTGTCTGTGAATGTATATGTCTGTCTGTCTGTGAATGTATATGTCTGTCTGTCTGTCTGTCTGTCTGTCTGTCTGTCTGTCTGTCTGTCTGTCTGTCTGTCTGTCTGTCTGTCTGGGAATGTATATGTCTGTCTGTCTGTCTGTCAGGGAGTGAATATGTCTGTCTGTCTTTCTGTCAGTGAATGTATATGTCTGTCTGACTTTCTGTCTGTGAATGTATATGTTTGTCTGTCTCTCTGTCTGTGAGTGTTTCTGTTATCTGTCTTTCTGTCTGTCTGAGTCTTCAATAATTTGCCCATAGAATTGTACATCTGTCTGTATGTCTAACCCTAACCCTTGTGACACTCATCTTTTCCCATTGAATGCAATGTTCTGTCAAAAACGTCAATAATGTGACACTCATTTTTTCCCATTAAATGCAACATACTGACAAAAACATAATATATTGTAAAGTTTTCCTTTAAAAAAATGACGTTTTCCTATAATATCATGTTGTCCCTTGTTAACCTCTAATGTGCTTTTTATGACAGAATATAAAAACTAGGTGAAATAAATAAAAAAATTCATGAAGTTACACTAATCAGAAGGCACCTAATTGGTGGAATAACCCTCCTAATACTGTTTGTGAAACCAACAAATGGCCGCTACTGTTCCCAATGTCAAAGTCTCCAGTGTGACAGAGATGTATGTTTTCCTGGTATGAAGCTCTTATTAGCTTTGCACTGAGGGTACCTCCAAGTGACTGTGTGGAGACTATTACTGAAACACTCGGATCTCAGTCCCAAATGATACCCTATTCTTTATATAGTGCATTACTTTTGACCAGATCCCATAGGGCTCCTACAGGTCAAAAGTAATGCACTACATAGGGTATTCTACATAGGGATTCTGATTGAGCTCCATCTCTTTAGAGAGTTCACCATCTCACGCTGCTTGCCAGGAAGAGAATGGAACAGTGAAATAACCAGTGAGGTGTTCTAGCTCTCCTCATATGGTGGACTGTAAGTCAATAGATCTACTACAGGGGGTGTTAAATGCTCTATTTTAACCTTCTCTGGATTAAAGGATGAAATGTATCTGTAGGAGACTGTAGTTTAAGCATGGTGCTTAAAACGCCAGGGTAGTGGGTTTGATACTATTTTCAAAATTATTTTGGCACACTAATTTAAATACATTTCAATTAGCATATAATTACTGAGCATGTTTTGTGTATATGAGAGGATTGGCACCGTCCTTGCCAAGCCACTGTGTGCTAATCCTTATTCCTGGGCCATGGCAGGAACAGGGTTGTGTGTAGTTTGTGGTAGGGCTGGCTGCTGTGCTGCGTGGCCTGTCAACTGCCTCCTAATCCCTCTCCAGCCCTCTCCTCTCCTCGCAGTCATCCACCCAACCCCTTGACCTCGGCTTGTGAGGTCTAACTAACTAAGCCCTCTCCCCCTGGTACTCTCCTGCCACCTAAAGCACAGAGCCAGAACCAGAGTACCACAGCCTAGGTGGCTGGCATCCCTGCCTTGAACAGCAGCCTGCCCTGAAGGATCACCTCTCCTCCCTGTCGGAATAGTAGTGGTGCGGAGTATACGAAAGGTAAACATATCGGCTTTGCGAGTATTCATTTGAGATACTCTGCCACGTGATGCGCAAAGCGCAGTCAAAGTTTTAACACCTCTCACATCACTTTTGATGACTTTCCAATGGGTTATTGCCCATTATCATATGATATTATTGTGTTTGCATAGCATTGCATTGCACAACAACACAGAAAATGGACTGCATGGTCTTCCCCTATCGAATACTCCCATGTCGTTGTTGGGTGTTCCTTGAAACCCCTTCTCTCAATTCAAATGCATCGCTCGCCTAATAGGAGCTGTCAACTTTGTGTGGATATTTACCCGGGACTGTGTGGCTATGAGGAGCGTAGGTGTTCACTCTGGGGCCCACATGTAATGAATGCGAAAACAATGAGACACCCAGTGGCTCCCTTTCTCCATGAGCCGACCTGGGTCTGATTCGCCTTAGCAAGTGGGACAGAGACCCAAAACAAAGCTGAAGGAGGGGTTCAGAGGTCAGGCACCAAGCCCCGCTAACAGGGCCATTTCTCCAGTTTGGGCTTCCGAATAGGAAGAAGACACAGAGGCACAGAGACAATGGGATAAAAGGGACCCTCTAAAACCATTATGTTCTGAGGAAGTGATGGCCGTGAATGATGACTGAGTGAATAGGGACTGTTGAGGTGGGAGGTTGGTTCCATTAAGGGCCGTGGACACTCCATTATGGCAACACGGGGAGGTGGTAATGAGGAGGGACATTTTCCCTATTAGGCCTCTTTCTTCACACCACTCTGTCCTCTTGGAGATAGGGACGCGTTAGATCCAAGTCCTTCAGATCTCCCCTCGGGACACTTGGAATGTTATTTATATTTTTCATAATTAATAAACAATACTTATTTTCTAAATGCAGAAAATCCGATGTTTCTATGTCAAACAGTTTAGTTATATTTCAATCTTCTGTGATGTATATAAAGTGTAATATTGGGATGCAAACTCAAAATTGAATACATTTTAACTCTATATCTTGGTACAGGGGTCTTCTTTTTTTAAGCCCATAACCATGTGTGTGAGGTGTATAATTTTGTTTCAAAGTAGATTTGAAACACTCTGTGTGACCCTGTTCTAGCCCACTGCCGTACAATGTTAACAAAGTGTCTGATCTAGGATCAGGTCCCCCCTGTCCATACAATCTTATTCATTATGATCTAAAAAGAGAAACTGATCAGCACTCCTACTCTGAGATGCTTTTTGAATACAGGGCCCAGAGCTCTGAGTTGATATATTCATACCACACTGTAAGCACATCGAAGCACTCAACTGTACCTATGCTGCGATGCCATCCGGGAAATGTTTAAGCAGATTTACTTGAGTGTCTGCACTAACATTATGTCACCACCATATGCCGCTGAAACTTAGCAGAGACTCATCTAGCCCTGCATGGCACAGTGTGCCTACTCTAAATCACTCTTCTTGTATCGCTCTGTCATTGTTTAAATTTCTGTCTTTGATTGACAGGATATTCATATGTCTGTCATGTTCTGACCTTAGTCCCTTTGTTTTGTCTTTCATTTAGTATGGTCAGGGCGTGAGTTGGGGTGGGCAGTCTGTTTGTTTTTCTATGTTGGTTTCTGTGTTCGGCCAAGTATGGTTCTCAATCAGAGGCAGGTGTCGTGTTAGTTGTCTCTGATTGAGAATCATACTTAGGTAGCCTTTTTCCACCTGTATTTCGTGGGTGTTTATTTTCTGTCTTTGTGTATGTCGCCAGACAGGACTGTTTCGGTTTTCGTTCGTTCACTTTCTTGTGTTACAATGTCGTTACAATGTCGTTGTCAGCTATTCAATAAAGGATTTATTTAGGAATTGTGTTTTCAGTGGACTATATAATGCCTCTCTTATATGTTGAAATACAATGTTTGGGCTTGATTGATGGCAGTTCATGATCTCTAGACCTTATCAGAATATTTGTGAAACTATTGCAGAGGTGGAAGTCATCTCTTTATCACATGAAAAGGACCTAGTTGTGCCCAACATTTGAGTGATTCTCAACTCTTTGATGTTTCAAACCATCTCATGTGAAAGTTGACCAAGATTTCAAAGCAACATCATATCATACTTCATGAGGAAGTACTATTTATATATTTTTTTGATTATCTTTGTGAAAAAAAGCTAAATGCATCATACCGGCTGTATTTCTGTCATGGCTTTCGTTGTGGGAAGGAGGAGCAGACCAAAATGCAGCGTAGTTGTGATTCATTTTATTTAATACGGAAACTATACACGACAAACTAACAAACGTACGAAAACCGAAACAGCCCTATCTGGTGCAAAACACAGAGACAGGAACAATCACCCACAAACACACAGTGAAACCAAGGCTACCTAAATATGGTTCCCAATCAGAGACAATGACTAACACCTGCCCCTGATTGAGAACCATATCAGGCCAAACACAGAAATAGACAAACAAGACATCCAACATAGAATGCCCACTCAGATCACACCCTGACCAATCAAAACATAGAAACATACAAAGTAAACTATGGCCAGGGCGTGACAATTTCTGTATTTTGAACACTTGACTGCTGACATACAAAACATTTTAGGATTATATCAACAATGGACTAATGAAACAAAAACCAAAAGTTATTTTTTAAGTGGACTTTTCCTTTAAGGTCTCCTTAAGAGTAAGAGTAAGAGTTTGGCCTATATCTGCCCTCCCCACGCCACAACACCACAAAGGCAAATGAGTTTGCTTGTGCTTAAGATGTAGGACATTCACATGAAATATTGTCACAGCTCGAGCCCCTTCATCTGTAGACAGACACCCCACCGACAGCCACAGAATACTGCATGGTGCATATCAAGAACCGTGAGGAATTTTGACATGTTTTTGTGGTTATACCATTTAAGGAGTTGACGGTTCTTTCCCATAAACCACAGTGAACGACTCTGTGATTAAGCAAAGTCTTGAGGCGCGAGGGTCCAGATTATTGCTGTCTAAATGTGATTGTGTGTAATCTTGTCGATTCAGATGGTGTTCCACACAATGTCTAGACCCAAATAGACTGTTTCACTGAACTCCAAAGAAGGTAGCCACATGTTTCGGAGACTCGCTGAGAGTCTTCTATGTGAAGGAAGAAGAGGTCTCTGCATATGCTCAACAGAGTTTCTTCTTTCTTTAACCAAGGAAAATGTGTCTGTCGGGCCAAAAAAAAAACACATTCCACACTCTGTCAGAGGGATTTAGTGATAAAAGGTGATTATATTCACATCAGGGGAATTTAGCGTGTGTCAGCCTATTGTCAGGCTATTTGCAACACACCTCCATGTAATTGCGTTTCCATTTTCGTGTGTTGCACTTGCTTTCAGTAGCGTCTATGAATCACTTGATTATGAAGGCATAAATGTGTGAAAGGGGTGTTAACTCTTGTGTCCTGACTAAATTCCCAATGTGGCCTTCATACCATCATGACCATCTAATCATCCCCAGCATCCAATTGTCTCATTCATGTCTCATCCCTTCCCTGTAACTATTCCCCAGGTCGTCGCTGTAAATGAGAATGTGTTCTCAGTCAACTTACCTGGTAAAATAAAGGTATGTCCTTGTGATGTACTTGTCTATTACTGGGGCTTCTCATGCCGTCCCTGGAAGGGGTGCGTCACCTGAGTGGGTTGATTCACTGATGTGGTCATCCTGTCTGGGTTGGCGCCCCCCCTTAGGTTGTGCCATGGCGGAGATCTTTGCGGGCTATACTCAGCTTTGTCTCAGGATGGTAAGTTGGTGGTTGAAGATATCCCTCTAGTGGTGTGGGGGCTGTGCTTTGGCAAAATGGGTGGGGTTATATCCTTCCTGTTTGGCCCTGTCCGGGGGTGTCCTCGGATGGGGCCACAGTGTCTCCTGACCGCTCCTGTCTCAGCCTCCAGTATTTATGCTGCAGTAGTTTATGTGGCAGGGGGCAGTTTGTTATATCTGGAGTACTTCTCCTGTCCAATTCGGTGTCCTGTGTGAATCTAAATGTGCGTTCTCTAATTCTCTCCTTCTCTCTCTCGGAGGACCTGAGCCCTAGGACCATGCCCCAGGACTACCTGACATGATGACTCCTTGCGGTCCCCAGTCCACCTGGCCGTGCTGCTGCTCCAGTTTCAACTGTTCTGCCTTATTATTATTCGACCATGCTGGTCATTTATGAACATTTGAACATCTTGGCCATGTTCTGTTATAATCTCTACCCGGCACAGCCAGAAGAGGACTGGCCACCCCACATAGCCTGGTTCCTCTCTAGGTTTCTTCCTAGGTTTTGGCCTTTCTAGGGAGTTTTTCCTAACCACCGTGCTTCTACACCTGCATTGCTTGCTGTTTGGGGTTTTAGGCTGGGTTTCTGTACAGCACTTTGAGATATCAGCTGATGTACGAAGGGCTATATAAATACATTTTATTTTATTTTGATTTGATATTAATGTTATGTATTATATGTTTTATTATATGTTTTATGATTTTTGTGGACCTCAGGAAGAGTAGCTGCTTCAGTTTAGCAGTAGCTAATGAGGAACCTAATACAATAAAAGAAAAAGATACAAATTAACATGTGAAAAACTTTAACGTGAAAAAAGATTCATGAGCAATTTCACATGTGAAAATGTAACTCTCACATGTGGAATTACTTTCTCACATGTTAAAAACCTTTGTTGAAATGATGCATCCCCAATGTTGCCACGTTTCACATAAAGTCATGTGCTCAAATGTGTAGTTTCATATTATCACATGTTGAAATGTTGCTTCTCCATGTTGTCACATTTATTTCACATGAGACCATGTTTTCACATGTGTAGTTTCATGTTATCACATGTTGCTTTTACATGTTATCACACTAACTTCACATAAGATTATTACATGTGAAATTAATGTTTTTTTTCTGTAAGGAGTATGATATGTTGTCTCTTCACTGCGCATTGAAAGTGACTTGAAAATGTCATGTTGCATTGCGAGCTGTAATGTGCATAATCTCTCGTAATGTGAGTCTTGTTATACCAACGGCCCTTGCTCCAAGCATGAGAGAGAAATGGAATCATAGTCCACAGCTTCTACACATTGGAATTAGGATTTATCTAATCAGAGCATCACCATTGAAACTCATCTCCAAGCGATACACACATTCTGTCTACCAGTCAGCAGAGATTCCTGCTGTTAGCATATTCCAATTTGCGCCACCCATAAGTGAGCGACCTACATGCCAAGTATAGACCATATATTGAGTTCCCTACAGGTTATAGAGAAGAGCAGAAGTGTGGAACTCTCCGTTCAGAACCCAGTCCTACTTACCTACTTTACCTACAGTTTATGGAACATTTCCTCTTTTAGTATTTCTCTAGTAGGTTTCCTCAAGGAGAAAGCCGTCCACTTCTACGTCAAAGATTATAAAACAAATAAATGCACAGTAGAAAATGACAGACAGGAGCAAGTGCTGCTGTTCAGTCAATTGAGTACAACCTCACATTAGAGTAAAATATCAATATCAATATCAGGATGTCGGTAGACGTCTAATGCTGCCCTTATTGAAAGCACTATAACTGCCTTTGCTTATTAAATACATTATCTGGCCAGTATAAACCCTTATTGTTTACACTCTCATTAAAGGAGAAGTTAACTTTTTTACAACCAAATTTGTATTTTGGATGTAAACGATACGTTATTGAAGTGTCCAGACACTTTTTTGCAATTTGACTTGTTTTTCAGAAACTGACTCCAACCAGTGATTGACTTCCTCATCCCCATTCTGCAGGAATGGGGCTAAAATATAAAAATGAACAAAAGCTCCTGAAACAACCAAATGCATGTTTTTAGAAACTGAAACGCTCTCAGCATAGTAATACAGGTTTTTAGATGTTGTATATATGAAATTGTGTCATTCCAGATAAAGCACAGCAGTTCGACATAAATACAACAACACAGAGTTACACATGGAATAAACGAACATACAGTCAATAATACAGTAGATAAAATAAAATCTATATACAGTGAGTGCAAATGAGGTAAGATAAGGGAGGTAAAGGCAATAAATAGGCCATGGTGACGAAGTAATTACAATTTAGCAATTAGGCACTGGAATGGTAGATGTGCAGAAGATTCATGTACAAGTAGAGATACTGGGGTGCAAAGGAGCAAGATAAATAAATACCGTATTGGGATGAGGTAGTTGGATGAGTGGTTTACAGATGGGCTATGTACAGGTGCAGTGATCTGTGAGCTGCTCTGACAGCTGATGCTTAAAGCTAGTGAGGGAGATAAGGGTCTCCAGCTTCAGTGATTTTTGTAGTTCTTTCCAGTCATTGGCAGCAGAGAACTGGAAGGAAAGGTGGCCAAAGCAGTAATTGACTTTGGGGGTGACCAGTGAGATATACCTGCTAGAGTGCGTGATATGGGTGGGTGCTGCTATGGTGACCAGTGAGCTGAGATAAGGCGGGGCTTTACCTAGCAGAGACTTGTAGATGACCTGGAGCCAGTGGGTTTGGTAACGAGTATGGCCAGCCAACGATGGCACTGTGATAGACTGTGATAGACTGCATCCAATTTGTTGAGTAGAGTGTTATTTTATCGCTGAAGTCAAGGATCGGAAGGGTGGTCAGTTTTACGAGGGTATGTTTGGCAGCATGAGTGAAGGATGCTTTGTTGCGATATAGGAAGCCGATTCTAGATTTATTTTTGGATTGGGGATGCTTAATGTGAGCCTGGAAGGAGAGTTTACAGTCTAGCCAGACACCTAGGTATTTGTAGTTGTACACATATTCTAAGTCAGAACCGTCCAGAGTAGTGATGCTGGACAGGCGGGCAGGTGCGGGCAGTGATTGGTTGAAGAGCATGCACTTAGTTTTACTTGCTTTTAAGAGCAGTTGGAGGCCACAGAAGGAGAGTTGTATGGCATTGAAGCTCGTCTGGAGGTTAGTTAACACAGTGTCCAAAGAAGGGCCAGAAGTATAAAGAATGGTGTTGTAGAGGTGGATCAGAGAATCTCGCTGCTGGTGATCAGAGAATCACCAGCAGTGAGAGCGACATCATTGATGTATACAGAGAAGAGAGTCGGCCCGAGAATTGAACCTGGCACCCCCATAGAGACTGCAAGAAGTCCGGACAACAGGCCCTCAGATTTGACACACTGAACTCTATCAGAGAAGTAGTTACTGAACCAGGCGAGGCAATAATTTGAGAAACCAAGGCTGTTGAGTCTGCTTATAAGAATGTGGTGATTGACAGAGTCGAATGCCTTGGCCAGGTTGATGAATATGGCTGCACAGTAATGTCTTTTATCGATGGCAGTTATGATATTGTTTAGGACCTTGAGCGTAGCTGAGGTGCACCCATGACCAGCTCTGAAACCAGATTGCATAGCGGACAAGGTACGGTGGGATTCAAAATGGTCGGTAATCTGTTTGTTGACTTGACCTTTGGAGAACTTAGAAAGGCAGGGTAGGATAGATACAGGTCTGTAGCAATTTGGGTCTAGAGTGTCTCCCCCTTTGAAGAGGAGGATGACAGCGGCAGCTTTCCAATCAATGTCAGACGATATGAAAGAGAGGTTTAAAAGAGGTTGAAATCATGTCCAACCCATTGAATTTACCACAGGTGGACTCCAACATCTCAAGGATGATCAATGTAAACAGGATGCACCTGAGCTCAATTTTGAATACTTATGTAAATAAGGTATTTCTAAAAACCTGTTTTCACTTTGTCATTATTGGGTATTGTGTGTAGATTGATGAGTAAAACAAATAGTTTAATGCATTTTAGAGTAAGGCTGTAACAAACAAAGTCAAGGGGTCTGAATACTTTCCGAATGCACTGTATGTATGAACATAAAACTTATATCCTTTAAATTCTGCGATAGTAAACTTGAACAATATCATTTGTATACCATTTTCTTTCTTGATGGCATCCTGGCTTGTGGAGAAATGTCAACATGTCACATTTCTGGGAGGCTGTTAAGTTGAATTGAGCAACACGGCCCAACCTTTTACCAAAACCATTTACCAATCATCTACTTATAAAGAAGCCCACAAAGGTCAAGTGACAGGGCTAGGGAGAGAGATTATTTGAAATGAAATGAGGATTGGTGGATTCCTCTAGCATCACCTTGATTTGTGTCCACTCAGCATCTTGCTCAGAGACTGGGCTGCTTGCCAGTGACGTAATGGGATAACTATGCAGCAAGGCAACATACCCTCACTGTGTGTATATCTCTACCTGTTCTCCACTGTCTTCAAATCCTGTAATATGTGTGTTTGTGTTTCTCTCTCCGCTAAGACACAGTTAACTTGGAGACCCTCAAGACGACAAATTACACTAAAGGAAAAGTGCTCTTCCAACCCAACAGAGCAAAGAATTTCCACCGTCAGTGATAATCAATGTCAACATGTCCAAAAGTAGAATAGTCACCAGAATGATTGTCTATGCATCCCTAGATGCCAGTGGCAAACCGTGACTATTGGACCTAGGACTTCAGTGGGGATAAATAATTACAACAGTGGCACATCAAAGTTGACAGGCTCCTGGTGCTGAAAGGACAGCGAATGTAACATGCACACGCCGTGTACGAAATAACAACTATTACTTCCCATTGCAAACATATTTTATCATGTTCAGCACGCAAAGTAACCGGTGATCTAAAGTTTGAATGCAACAATGTTTCACATGCATTGTTTTCAAATAGATAGCTAACAACAAGCGAGCTGCAAAAAAAAGGTATCAGTCATCAAATGATGATCTGAAAATGTACTTATTAATGTTTAAAGCTAATCTTGAAGGACGATGTTAACGAAAAAGCAAAAACATCATATGGCTGCAGCCGCCTCACACTACAATACAAGCTAGCAAGACTGTGGGAAAACTAGGCTTCTGCTCACGCTCTCAGGAGCAAATATGGGTAGCTGCAGCCCAATATGGCGACTGGAGTATGGGGCGAGTGGGTGTGTCGAAAAGTGTGGGTGAATGGAAAGCGAATCAGCTAATTGGACATATTTGTTTCCACTCAAGACCGTTTTGTGTGGCTGATTGTAAGGAAGTCTGTGTGTAGCTGGTGTATAAGAGTCAGGCGCAGGACAGCAGATGAGAAAATAAACGTATTTTACTCAACATATAATAAATGCAATACCAAACAGAGCCCACAATAACGGACCTTCCTACATAGAAACAATCACTCACAAACAAACGTGGGGGAACAGGGGGTTAAATAATGAACAGGTAATTGTGGGATTGAAACCAGGTGTGTAAGACAAAGACAAAACAAATGGAAAATGAAAAGTGGATCGGCGATGGCTAGAAGGCCAGTGACGTCAACCGGCGAACGCCGCCTGAACAAGGAGAGGGATCGACTTCGGCGGAAGTCGTGACACTGATTGGGCTGCACAACGAGTCGATAAGCCGGCGACCAGTGCACCAGTGTTGTATCGATGTGTTTCCTACTGGGCAGCTGTATCAAGACAGCTGTATCACGGTCATGTCGCAGGCAGTAGCTAGCGTGGGGGACAGTCACAGTACAATGCATGAAGCAACAGTACCACCATCATCAGTACTTTTAATACAAAATCAAAAATGGATAATTTTATAACTGAAAATGTATAATTATTTGTGTAATACTAACAGTGAAATATAACTCAGACTCATCCTCTTGCTTCAAAACAGAAGTCCAAACTCTCGCAATATGGTAGTTTATTGTACGGTAGTTGAATGGTAAGAAACAAAATCAGTCAAAACATCTAACCTATAATAGCAAAGTGCTTTCGACAAAACCACTCATTTTCACACGCACACTACTATTCCCCTCTCCTCGGGTGTGACCTGTCTAGGCCTTTGAGAAGGTGGAAGTAAAAAATACAGTAACAGTCAAAAGTTTGGACACACCTACTCATTCCAGGGTTTTTCTTTATTTGTACTATTTTCGACATTGTAGAATAATAGTGAAGACATCAAAATTATGAAATAACACATATGGAATCATGTAGTAAAATTTGCAGCAGCCCAAGCATCTGAATGCACTTGTCACTCCTACTCCTGCTCTCGCCCCCCAGCGCTCGACGTCGCTGGTCTACTAACCACCGGTCCTGGCAACCCAAGATTACGCACACCTGGCAACCATCATGCACACACCTGCTCCCCATCGTTTAGCACCACCCTGATTATTCTCCCTTCATATAGCCCTCGGCAGCCTCAGTCGTTAGGCAGTATTGGTTTTGGTTATGCTTATCCTGTTTACTATTTTCTTCATGTTCATTATTATTATTAACCTCAACTTCTGTACCTGCTCCCTGACTCCCTGCATATACATTACAGCTCAGCTCTCATGACTCCACTCTATGGACACCAAAATTATGACCTGCTTCTTTGAATTACCTTGTGAAAGCCTAACACTGTAAAATTGCATTTTATAATTTAGCTAGTCATGTTGGTAATAGAACAAGCTTTCAAATTATGCCCACCTGACTCAGGTTATAATGGACCATTTTTGGATTGCAGTAATTGTGTAATGGCGTAGATGCAGGTCTGTGTTCTAAACTAACAACTAATTTTGCTTGCTCTAGTTCTTCAATGGCACAGCTACACTCATGGAAAAAAGGTGTGATCTTGAACCTAAAACGTTTTTTTGACTGTCCCCATAGGATAACCCTTTGAATAACCCATTTTGGTTCCAAGTCGTACTGTTTTGGTTCCAGGTAGAACCCTATTGGGTTCCATGTAGAACTCTGTCCACAGAGTTGTACATGGAACCCAAAAGTGTTCTACCTGTAACCAAAAAGGTGTCTCCTATGGGGAAAGCCAAAAAACCCTTTTTTTGTAAGAGTATAGTTCAAGACTCTTTGAGTCATAAAAGTGCATTGAAATTACTTAGGAACTGTGCACACTTTGGAGAGGTATGTGGCCACTTGGAAACACCCATTAGACCCCTCACTTAAACCCTTGTAATTGTTTGATCTTATGTTGCACGTAACCCAGATTTTCCAAGAATACCCCGGGCTTTCATCAAACTGCCTGTATTGCTGGCCTTGTCTGCTTTTTGGAAAGTCTGAGCCTTGGTCGAAAGGTGGGTACAATGACCTGAAGAACATAGCCTGTCCAGCTAAACAGCAAAACAAACGCATTTTGGGGCATGCAAGAAATTGCCTTTAGAGGACAAGACAAGTGGGAAAGTTCCCACCAACAAGGGAACTACAAGGAGCTTGCAGAGGTAATTGCACGCCACAATGCTTTACCTGCTGAACATATCGAACTTGCGATTGTCTTTTCTGGGATGTCGCATCATCCATTAAAAGTTAGATTATTATTTTTTTGACATTTTCGTGTGCGCTCAAGTAGGCTTTCCACTTTCCTCTGGTATTTATATAGCCAAGTTGATAACACAATCAATCCGGACAGACACAAGCAAAAAGCCTAACCTACACCTGAACATCCCATACTGCATGTCAGAAATCTGACATCTGTATGGGATGAAAACGAGACAGTTGTTCAGTCTGATCAACTGTAGTCTACTAATACGAGAAGCTGCATACAGCCTGTGCACTGGTCAGGGTAAACTAATTGGTAACATTATGTAATAGTCCATTTGTGTGTCAGGAGAAAATGTGAATGTGATGAAATGTAGTTTATATTCAAAATTGGGCTTGCTAGGCTGCCTATGCATTTTTAATCCGAAATTATTAAATGGAATGAATCAATCAACCTAATAGTGATGACAGATGTGAGTAAATGTTTTATAAGGCCTACCGTTGCATACATAGGCCTGCATGATGAAAACATGCATGAAGCCTGCTCAGCCCTGTGAGTTCTATTGTCTGTCAGTTGTTGTCTATGTGCCTCGGTAGAGGAAATCCCCCTCCTAATCTGGTCTAAATATACTTTATATTAACCCCCCCAGGAGTTAAAAAAACATGTGGCCTGATTAGGAAAAACTGGTCCCATCATAGCCCATTTAAAACCTTCTTACAGCGGATTAATCACTGTCATGCCTTATAAGGGTCCAGAGTTTTCCTGGTTAGGTTAACAGATAAGGAAAACTCTGAGCCCCAAGAGGTAAGAATTGCCCCACCGCTCTAGGACCTATGGTGGCACCAGTCTGCTTGCAGTTGTCACTTATCGTCAGGTATGTGGATGATCAGGGCTTTATTCAGGAACGTTTCTTGGGCTTTGATGTGTCAAGTGGTCGAGATGTGCAATCTGTTTGACTTTATGAATGTTGAGATGTCTGAGTTGAACTTCGTAGAGAAACTTGTTGTCCAAACCTACAATGGCACAGCTGTAATGGAATGTATCTGCTGTTTGTATTTACAACAAAGTCCCCTTCTGTTCCCTGACTAAGAGGGGATGACTGCTCCACTCCACTACCCTTGTCAACTTTCTCCTCACATGAACTTATGCCACGTCTCATGTGCCCGCTCATCCACTGGCACATTGAATGTCTCCCCTCCAAGCACTGTGAGTATCCCTATACATGTTCTCTCATTGCTGTGTGTAGAGTCAATCACACACAAACACATTCACATTATTACACATCAAAGATTGATTTTACTCCTTGCTTGAACTAACTCATTCTTAGCTCTTTTGTCTAACTGTGTATGTAGTGTGTTGTGTTATTGTTTTATTGTCTTCCAAGTCAAATCCTATCCTGCACTGGTCAAGCCTCTGAACACTTCAATTTATGCCCCATACCCTCATTCAATCGCTGCTGTGACATCTTTCCAACGCTGAGTAAGTAGCCCTCTCATTCCCATTCCCCATTGTACTACACGTCTTTATTAAATGCTTTGGGTTAAAATAATTTGTATTTGACAATTTTTGAAACACACATTGATGTCTCCTTGCGTTCCGCACCTACTCCGTGGGTCTCCCATCCTCCTCAATCTTTCAATTCACCAGCCTCCACTGGTCCTCACCTTTAGTCTAATCATTTTCCCATAATCTCTTTTTAATTGCTACCATGGTTATGAATAATGCTTTCCATATTTCTTTTGAAAGAAACATTTCCATTTAGCTCTATTCATATAGCCCAATTCCTTTGGAGATGTGTAAGATGTTAAACAAAAACTATAAATCATTTTATAAATCCTTAGGCCTTCTCTGAGGGCATAAAAGGCCCTTGCAGTTCGCCACTGCTAGATGCCCATGTTGCGTGTGAATATGGGAGGTGGCGTTGGGAGGTGGCTTGGCTAGTGGGCTTTAGTTTCTATGGGATTCTCAGTAGCTAGTTCTCAGTACTGTAGCTGGCGTGTGTGGACTGACAGATGATTGCCCTGTGGTTTTCATCTTGTTAGGGACTTTTAAATGTGCTGTGTCCACTCAGATCTGGAGATAGAGCGCTGCTCATCCCTTGTGTGCAAATTCCAACAGTCCAAAAAAAAAAGCACAAAGGGCCCCCTGGTGATATCATTCCCGTGTCAGCACCCACTCAGGGACCCCTCGGGCATGAAGCAGGACGGGGGGTATACACTATGATTATGCACAGGGGCCCAGAGGGTTCTTCTGTATACCCCCAGTCTGAGCCTTGGTCGAAAGGTGCATTTTGGTCCGATTCATATTACGACAATGTTCGTGACAATAAGAAACAAAAATAGCTTCTTAGCAAACTGCAATCTCTCAAGCAATGATTTTGCTAGGACTGTCTGGGAGTGATCTGAGTGGGGAGGGGAACATTTTAAATGAGCTGTTATTGGCAGAGAGATTTGGAACTCTTTCTTATTGGTCTATTAACTAATTTACTGCATGGTAATGTCACCATGGAAGGCCAAAACTTCATCCCACCAAAACAGGCAGAAAATGTTCAAACAGCTCTTACACTTAAAGGGTATTATCATAATTTTCACAATTTCATAGCATTATTCCAACCTTATATAATGGAAATGTATATAAAAACACAACATCTTGAGATGTTGCTTCAATATATCCACATAATTTCCCCCCATGATGCCATCTATTTTCTCACTTCTCTACTCTATTCAGTTTCAAAGGGCCTCATAAAGAGCCTCAAGTTCAAGTCTGAAAGCAGAGTTGAGGAGACATTCCAACTGCGTTGAAGGAGTCAAGCAGGCAAAATCTATCAATAGCCATTGAAAGCCATACAAAGGATCTATGGATGTCAGAATGTTTCTAGTATAGCGTGACACTCTGACATAACTTCTGCTCATATTTGATTGCCATCAGTACCATGAAACTGCAGCTGCCCTACTGCCCATGTGGACATGTTGCATACCTGAATTTCTATATTTAACGGAGCAGTGCGTTTTTTCCATTTCAACACAATTGGCTGTCCATCCACATATTATTCCACACTTTGCTGAGTAGAAGAAGCATCTATGTGGATACGATCTATCTCGCCCACACTCGGGTGCAGGGTATTACCATAGCAGAATAACTTTAGCCAATTATACCTATCAGAACAGTAAAAGTATGCATTCATTTTACTTTGATGTTTATCTGATTTATATCAGCTCAAATGTGACAGACCGACCTTTACAGTGCCTTGCAAAAGTATTCATCCCCTTTGTGTTTTTCCTATTTTGTTGCATTACAACCTGTCATTTAAATAGATTTTTATTTGGATTTCATGTAATGGACATATAGAACATAGTCCAAATTGGTGAAGTGAATGTTGTTGTTTTTTAAAGGACTTATTTCAAAAAATGCACCAAAAAATACAACGGAAAAGTGATGCGTGCGTATGTACAGTTGAAGTTGGAAGTTTACATTCACATTAGCCAAATACATTTAAACTCAGTTTTTCACAATTCCTGACATTTAATCCTAGTAAAAATTCCCTGTCTTAGGTCAGTTAGGATCAACACTTTATTTTAAGAATGTGAGATGTCAGAATAAAAGTAGAGAATGATTTGATTCAGCTTTTATTTTTTTCATCACATTCCCAGTTGGTCAGAGGTTTACATACACTCAATTAGTATTTGGTAGCATTGCCTTTAAATTGTTTAACTTGGGTCAAACTTTTCAGGTAGCCATCCACAAGCTTCCCACAATACGTTGGGTGAATTGTGGCCCATTCCTCCTGACAAAACTGAGTCAGGTTTGTAGGTCTCATTGCTTGCACACGCTTTTTCAGTTCTGCCCACAAATTTTCAATACGATGAGGTCAGGGCTTTGTGATGGCCACTCCAATACCTTGACTTTATTGTTCTTAAGCCATTTTGCCACAACTCTGGAAGTATGCTAGGGGTCATTGTCCATTTGAAATAGCCATTTGCGACCAAGCTTTAACTTCCTGACTGATGTCTTGAGATGTTGCTTCAATATATCCACATAATTTCCCCCCATGATGCCATCTATTTTGTGAAGTGCACCAGTCCCTCCTGCAGTAAAGCACCCTCACAACATGATGCTGCCACCCCTGTGCTTCACGGTTGAGATGGTGTTCTTCTGCTTGCAAGCACCCCCCTTTTTCCTCCAACATAACAATGGTAATTATGGCCAAACAGTTCTATTTTTGTTTTATCAGACCAGAGGACATTTCTTCAAAAAAGTACGATCTTTGTCCCCATGCGCAGTTGCAAACCGCAGTCTGGCTTTTTTATGGCAGTTTTGGAGCAGTGACTTCTTCCTTGCTGAGCGGCCTTTCAGATTATGTCGATTATAGGGCTCGATTTACTGTGGATATAGATACTTTTGTACCTGTTTCCTCCAGCATCTTCACAAGATCCTTTGCTGTTGTTCTGGGATTGATTTGCACTTTTCACACCAAAGTACGTTAATCTCTAGGAGACAGAACGCGTCTCCTTCCTGAGTTATATGACGGCTGCATGGTCCCATGGTGTTTATACTTGCGTACTATTGTTTGTACAGATTAACGTTGTACCTTCAGGCATTTGGAAATTGCTCCCAAGGATGAACCAGACTTGTGGAGGTCTACCATTTTTTTCTGAGGTCTTGGCTGATTTTTTTGAAGGTAGGCCTTGAAATACATCCACAAGTACATCTCCAATTGACTCAAATAATGTCAATTAGCCTATCAGAAGCTTCTAAAGCCATAACATAATTTTCTGGAATTTTCCAAGCTGTTTAAAGGCATAGTCAACTTAGTGTATGTAGTAACCTTCTGACACACTGGAATTGTGATACAGTGAATTATAAGTGAAATAATTATTGTTAATCATTTATAATAATTATAAATTATTATTGTAAACTATTGTTGGAAAAATTACTTGTGTCATGCACAATGTAGATGTCCTAACCGACTTGCCAAAACTATAGTTTTTTAGTTGTGTAGTTGATGAAAAACAAGTTTTAATGACTCCAACCTAAGTGTATGTAAACTTCCCACTTCAACTGTATTCACCCCCTTTGCTATGCAGCCCCTAAATAAGATCTGGTGCAACCAATTACCTTCAGAAGTCACATAATTAGTTAAATAAAGTCCATCTGTGTGCAACCTAAGTGTCACATGATCTCAGTATATATACACCTGTCCTGAAAGGCCCCAGAGTCTGCAACACCACTAAGCAAGGGGCACCACCAAGCAAGCGGCACCATGAAGACCAAGGAGCTCTCCAAACAGGTCAGGGACAAAGTTGTGGAGAAGTACAGATCAGGGTTGGGTTCTAAAAAAAATATCAGAAACTTTGAACATCCCACATAGCACCATTAAATCCATTGTTTAAAAAAATGAAAGAATATGGCACCCCAACAAACTTGCCAAGAGAGGACCGCCTACCAAAACTCACGGACGGCAGGGTAGCCTAGTGGTTAGAGCGTTGGACTAGTAACCGGAAGGTTGTGAGTTCAAACCCCCGAGCTGACAAGGTACAAATCTGTCGTTCTGCCCCTGAACAGGCAGTTAACCCACTGTTCCCAGGCCGTCATTGAAAATAAGAATGTGTTCTTAACTGACTTGCCTGGTTAAATAAAGGTAAAATTAAAATTAAAACGGACCAGGCAAGGAGGGCAGTAATCAGAGAAGTGACAAAGAGACCAAAGATAACCCTGAAGGAGCTGCAAAGCTCCACAGCAGAGATTGGAGTATCTGTCCATAGGACCACTTCAAGCCATACTCTCCACAGAGCTGGGCTTTACAGAAGAGGGGCCAGAAAAAGCCCTTGCTCAAAGAAAAAATAAGCAAGCACGTTCGGTGTTCGCCAAAAGGCATGTGGGAGACTCCCCAAACATATGGAAGAAGGTACTCTGGTCAGATGATAATAAAATTGAGCTTTTTGGCCATCAAGGAAAATGCTATGCCTGGTGCAAACCTAACACCTCTCATCACCCCGAGAACCTTATCCCCAGCATCATGCTGTGGGGATGTTTTTCATCGGCAGGGACTGGGAATCTAGTCAGAATTGAGAGTGAGTGGTTTAAAGGGAAACATTTAAATGTCTTGGAATGGCCTAGTCAAAGCCCAGACCTCAATCCAATTGAGAATATGTGGTATGACTTAAAGATTGCTGTAGACCAGCGGAACCCATCCAACTTGAAGGAGCCTTGAAAAATGGGTGAAAATCCCAGTGGCTAGATGTGGCAAACTTATAGAGACATACCCCAAGAGACTTGCAGCTGAAATTGCTGCAAAAGGTAGCTCTACAAAGTATTGACTTTGAGGGGGGTGAATAGTTATGCACGCTCAAGTTTTCAGGTTTTTGCCTTATTTCTTGTTTGTTTGTTTCACAATAAAACATAGTTTGCATCCCCAAAGTAGTAGATATGTTGTGTAAATCAAATTATACAACACCCCCCCCCCCCAAAAAAAATACATTTTAATTCTAGGTTGTAAGGCAACAAAATAGGAACAATGCCAAGGGGGTGAATACTTTTGAAAGCCACTGTATATTGAAAAACTACCCTGTGTGGACCTATCCCCCCCCCCCCCCTTGGTACTTTTTCATGTAGCAGCGTGCAATGTGAGTGATGTTACGATGTCAACATTCCCCCATAAACTGCCTCATAAATATCCACTATGTGTGTGAACTCATACAAATGTGTCCCAAGTTAGCAGGCTTGTTGCCGGTACAAGTCTGTGTGTGATGATGTAGTGCACGTAAAAATATTCCATCACATTTTCGACTATACTGATGGTTCTATACAACTATACAAAACATGTTGCGTTATATAGGGAATGTGCCCACACTGGTATTTGCACGTGCACTCTCGTCAATAGCTTGCAGATACAGTGTGGTTATAGCCTACATGTTGAGATTATAATGGACATTATTATGGATGGCAGCCAAGCATCGATCATCATGTCACCAGAATATTTACTGGAAAGGAGCATCAAGGTCATCATCTTGCACTTTCACCACCGTGTGAAGTGTATCATAACTTATATTATCTGTAGCCTAATAAACTGTATGCTTTTCCGAGTCGTAGTGGGAGGACCACACAACATGTCATCGCTTGACTTTACTTTGATATGATGGTAATTATATCAATATTTAATTTCCAACGCCATTTCTCGGATTAAGAATTTTACAGACACAAAAAGGTCCCACCTTGTTTAGTGTATTTTGTTATGTTGACATTTACCGACAAATTAGCTATTTCCACCAGGCCTGTCCTGACATTTTTTTTTTTATTGAACGGTTGGATGGAAACCTGGTTACTGAGATTGTTTTCAACTAAAAAGGTAAATAAGTGTCACGCCATGGCCTTAGAGATCCTTTATTCTCTATTTTGGTTAGGTCCGGGTGTGACTAGGGTGGGCATTCTAGTTTATTTCTTTCTAGGTTGGCTTGGTATGGTTCCCAATCAGAGAAAGCTGTCTATCATTGTCTCTGATTGGGGATCATATTTCCCCACTGTTTTTTGTGGGATCTTACATTTACATTTACATTTAAGTCATTTAGCAGACGCTCTTATCCAGAGCGACTTACAAATTGGCTTGTCTATGTATAGTTGCCTGCGAGCACTACATTAGCGTCACAGTTCGTTTTGAGCTTTATTGTTTTCTGTGTGTTTCACTTCTAATAAAAGATGATGGAACCATACCACGCTGCATTTTGGTCCGATTCATATTACGACAATGTTCGTGACAATAAGAAACAAAAATAGCTTCTTAGCAAACTGCAATCTCTCAAGCAATGATTTTGCTAGGACTGTCTGGGAGTGATCTGAGTGGGGAGGGGAACATTTTAAATGAGCTGTTGTTGGCAGAGAGATTTGGAACTCTTTCTTATTGGTCTATTAACTAATTTACTGCATGGTAATGTCACCATGGAAGGCCAAAACTTCATCCCACCAAAACAGGCAGAAAATGTTCAAACAGCTCTTACACTTAAAGGGTATTATCATAATTTTCACAATTTCATAGCATTATTCCAACCTTATATAATGGAAATGTATATAAAAACACAACATTTTTGACTGCACTATGTCTTTTAAAGCAGAGTTGTTCCTGACTACTGTAAAGCATTTGTCGGAACCCATAAGCCGCATTCTGTCCCAGACACAACCACAACAACAGACATACATCAGGTCCCATGGAGAGGGAGACACACTCACAGAGAGGGAGACAGGCAGGCCAGACAGTGCGGTGGTAATGTGTTCTGACGGATATTAGACAAGCGTCCTCGGGGTCTGCTGGCCTTGTGTTGTGAGTGACCATGGATGTCTCTTCAGGAGGGCCTCTTTCTGGATAGACGACCCACTTCAGACGGCCCATAATTCATATCGTCCTGGATACCACCACGCTGAAGACTGCAGTCTCACCAGGACAGTGTTACGGGGTTTGGGTGTTGTGAAGGCTAAATATACTGCTCTGTTAGGCTTCTTACTGTGGCCGTTCATGTCGGTATAATGCTTTTGCATTGACACCTAATTGTTGTCAATTATAGTGCTCTTCGATGCCTCAGGGGAGGCGATATGTTCCATGATAGCTGTGTTGTTATCCGGGTTAGCTGCTAATTGGCAATTAATTTATCATGTACTGTATACACACCAATTATGGGTACATATTAGCGGTACATTTAGGCTGCTAGGAACTACTGCAGTTAGTTAGTAGCGGCCATAATCATAGTGTGTATAAGGTCATAATTAATGTACCATTGTGCCCTGTTTACCTTTCTATACGCTTAATCATTATGCAAACAGAACATAACAGACGTACACTGGTTGTAGTACAAACACTGATTTACTGTACTCCAGTGTAGTTACGTCTAATAACCGTGCGTGTAGGACATGTTATTCTAACTCAATTATCAAGTACTTCATTACTCCAATCACACACTGTGTTAAAGGGGAATGGAGAGGAGGACACCGACTTTTAACATGGAAGCAGAATTAGTCATTTTCTGTGCCCTTCAATCAGATGATCCTTTCAGAGACTGGGGATACAATCCAAATGTCATCCTATTCCCTATATATGGCGCACTACTTTTGACCAGGGCCCGTAGGGATCTGGTCAAAAATAGTGCACTATACAAATAGGGTGCCATTTGGGATGCAGCCATGATCTCTTGTTAGAGACAGGAAATGAGAGCTCAGCCAGACTCCAATCCCAGACGATGAGACATCATTTCTGTTGCTTTTCTGTAGGGGCACTAGATTCTCAAAGAGTCCCTGAACACCGATACAGTTAACCTCTGGCCAGATGGAAGCCTGCTCATGTTCAGTGACTACTAAACTACACAGAGAGCTAGGCTGCATGCTGCTGCTGCTGCTGTGTGACGTGGGTTGTGAGACACCATGACCACCTGTAATGGAGTGTTGACAGATGCATCTCTAAGAGGAAGCAAGGACGGTAAACCACAGCCATGGGGATTTGGCTGCAAATTTACATTGACATTTTAGTCATTTAGCAGACACTACATTTAGTGCTTTCCTCTTAAAGTTAGCTAGGTGGGACAACCACATATCACAGGCATAGAAAGTACATTTTTCCTCAGTAAAGTGGCCATCAGTAGAGTCAGAGCTAGAAGAGGGGGGGTGGGGGGGGGGGGTCAAGTGCAAGTGTATACTTTATTCAATGTTTGAAGAGGTAGGGTTTCAGATGTTTTCAGGTTGGGGTGTGGGGTTTGAGCATAACCTAAAGGTAGGGAGGGGCACCATGGTCTTGTAGTGGATGCGAGCTCCGACATGAAGCCAGTGGAGGGTGCGGAGGAGCGGGGTGACATGAGAGAGCATGGGAAGGTTGAAAACCAGGCGGGCTGCAGTGTTCTGAATAAGTTACAGGGGTTTGATGGCACAAGTGGGGAGCCCAGCCAACAGTGAGTTGCAGTTGTCCAGACGGGAGAGGACAAGTGACTGGATGAGGACCTGCACCGCTTCCTGTGAGAGGTAGAGTCGTACTCTATGGATGTTGTAGAGCATGAACCTGCAGGAACGGGTCACTGCTTTGATGTTGGCAGAGAACGACAGGGGTCACGAAAGGTTTTTTGTACTCTGAGAGAGCGACACTGTGGAGTTGTCAACTGTGATGGAGAGGTCTTTGAGCAGGCAGGCCTTCCCCGGGAGGAAGAGCAGCTCCGTATTGTCGAGGTTGAGCTTGAGGTGGTGGGCCGACATCCAAGTTGAAATATGTCTGGCTCACAGAGATGCGTGTCGTCAGAAGGGGGGAAAGAGAAAAGTAGTTGAGTGTCATCCACATAGCAATGATAGGAGAGACCATGTGAGGATATGTGACGGACCGGCTCGGTTCAGTCTTATATAGCAAAATTTGAAATTGTGTTTTTTTACATTGGATAAAAGTAGAGACTCAGAGCTAGAAAATTGTATATCATATACTACAGTTGAGGAACAATGGGAAAGTAATTCAGCTTCGAAAGATGATAAACTTGTCACCTCACTTTTGAGAAAATGGCCCTTGAATGTTTTGGTGATATCTTTAAAAAAGCTGCGTTAAAAAGGATTACCTACACATACTGACCAGCTAATGTTATAGACAGAAGCATGCTACATGCCTCTCCTGCTCTCCTGATGCGCCACATAGGACTAGTTTCCTAAAACGAGTCACATAATACAGAGCCGAGTAACTTGGTGTATAGAGAAGAGGAGAGTGCCTAGAGGCCTTGGGGGACACCGGTAGTGAGAGTACGTGGTGCAGACACAGATCCTCTCCACGTCACTTGGTATTAGCTGCCTGCCAGGTAGGATGCAATTCAAGAGTGTGCTTAGTCTGAGAATCCCAGCCCTGAGAGGGTGAAGAGGAAGATCTGATGGTTCACGGTGCCGAAGGAAGTGGATAGATCTAGGAGGATGAGAACAGAGAGAGAGTCAGCTTTGGCAGTGTAGAGAGCCTCTGTGACACAGAGAAGAGCAGACTTGGTTGAGTGACCCATCTTGAAGTTAGGGTCAAATAGATAAAGCTCTGAGAGAGATAACGAGAAAGTTTATAAGAGACAGAAAAGATAAGGTTCTATAGTTTTTTAAATTATTATTTTTAATTTAACCTTTATTTAACTAGGCAAGTCAGTCAAGAACAACGTCTTTCCCCCTCCTTTTTCGTGGTATCCAATTGTTTAGCTACTATCTTGTCTCATCGCTACAACTCCCGTACGGGCTCAGGAGAGATGAAGGTTGAAAGTCATGCGTCCTCTGATACACAACCCAACCAGCTGCACTGCTTCTTAACACAGTGCACATCCAACCCAGAAGCCAGCTGCACCAATGTGCCAGAGGAAACATTGTGTACCTGGCAACCTTGGTTAGCGCGCACTGCACCCATCCCACCACAGAAGTCACTGGTGCACAATGAGACAAGGATATCCCTACTGACCAAGCCCTCCCTAACGTCGCTAGTCAAATTGTGCATCGCCCCACGAACCTTCCGGTCACGGCCGGTTACGACAGAGCCTGGGCGCGAACCCAGCGTCTCTGATGACACAGCTGGCTCTGCAGTACAGTGCCCTTAACCACTGTACCACCCGGGAGGCCCTAAGAGCAACTTCTTACGTACAATGACAGTCTACCAGGGAACAGTGGGTTAACTGCCTTGTTCAGGGGCAGAACAACAGATTTTTACCTTGTCAGCTTGGGGATTTGATCCAGCAAACTTTTGGTTACTGGCCCAACGCTCTAACCACTAGGTTAACTGCAGCCCCAGATGAGTCAAGTGTTAGTTTCTTGAGGAGTCAGATGGGACGCAGCCAGTGGTCAGTGATTAGTTGATGAGGGAAGGTCTCCAGTGATGGTCTGGAGAAGGGAGGAGGGGATGGGGTCAAGCGGGCAGGTTGTTGGGCGGCCAGACCTCACTAGTCACAGGATTTCATCTGGAGAGAGGGGGGAGAAATAGGTCGAGGCGTAGAGGAGTTCGGTGTGAGTGAGACCAGTGGACTCAATAGGCAGAGTGAATGAGTAGCGGATGTCATCAACCTTTTTTTTCCAAAGTGGTTGACAAATTCGTCCTCAGAGAGGGGAGGGGTGTAGGATTAAGGAGGAAGGAGAAGGTGGAAAATAGTTTCCAAGGGTTAGAAGCAGAAGCTTGAAATTTAGAGTGGTAGAAAGTGGCTTTAGCAGCGGATACAGAGGAGGAGAAGGTAGAGAGGAGGGAGGGAAAGGATGATCGGTTCTCCGGAAGCTTAGTTTTCCTCCATTTTCTCTGAAATGAAAGCGGTTCACTTCCTGCAAACAGGCGATACAAGTAGTGTGTTAGGGCCTCTGATCCTGGGCTGATGGTTACAGTACCCTGGCTCAGAACCCAAAACAGATATATCGGTCTGCTAATACAGGACTATTAAAGGCCCACTACACTACTGTCTTTGTATTACATTTCTTTTTTGTTCTGATTTTTCAGGCACCCTCAACACCGCTACTTCCTGCAACTATGGTGTGAACCATTTAGACAGGGAGGTAGCTGGTCGTGGTAGAACTACTGTATCAGTATTACTGTATACTATATCCATCTTCTAGGGTAGTGCAATCTGACTCATTGAAAGCCATAGCTCCATATTAGGACAACCTCAGCAGGAGTTGCCTCAACACTGTTCTTTACTTTTACCTTAGGGACATGGAACCTTTTGGGAGATTTGAAAGTAAACACCCCCCCAACTTCTTAGCAGTTTATTTAAACACATGCCATTTTTTATTGTTCTCAATTCCAATATTATATTATGTCTTACAGGTCATAAAATAAAACTCTTATTCCTTACTTAACCATAGCCATTTTGTTTCCCACACAGGTATTCCCATACTTCACAATAACACAGAATCCATGGTAACAGGTGGTGTTTCATGCTCTGCTTTCCAAGGTTTCTCTGAACATCTGGACTACATGGTAACATAGTAGCTCAACTGAAATCCCTTAATGACTGTCATGTGACAGCTGTATTGCGAGACCATAATGCTGAGACTTCTGTTTGCAATAAGGACGTGGACTTTCTCGTTTATATTGGAACCGGTGTCTTTGATGTGAATGAACACTAGCTCCACAATGCTTTCATTAAAAAGTGAAATGCTTTTTTTCCTCAAAATTCATCATCCAGAGGCTAAGAGCAATCCTAACTAGAACCCCTGTGTTGCACTTTCAGGCTTTACAAAGAGCCCCAACTGCCCTTAAGGAGGACAAAGGCCACGTTGTCTCGTAAACACTTGAATTTGGGCCATTTAATGATGCCTGCTCAAATAGCCCCAAACCAAAGTAAATAGCCTTGATTGCTGGTTAATTTATTAGAGACAAATACCACACTGAGATCAAACGGGTCGTGCTCGCACATAGTACATTCAGAGCAATGAATTTGCTGACCCCACAGCCCTCTGCATATTTCCATAAGGGGCCTGGGAGGCCGGAAAGGAGTAGCCCGGAGGAGAAGGGGGTATTGCGCTCACGAGGTTTAGGTTTTCCTCAGAGAAGCCTGTAAATCAACTAGATGCGTGGCCCTCTGTACTCCACTGTGGCTGGGAACAGGATCGCCAGACATGCAGACTGACATCCAGGACAAGAAGGTTACCTATTCCTCATTGTCATGACAACCACCCTTCACATAACACACAACAGTCCCATGGCTTCAGACAGACAGTTGCTGTGGAGGTACAGACATACATTAGTATGCATGTACTCTTAAGAATCCAATCATATGACCCACTTATGCATGCGCACACATGCACACACACCCTTACAAAAAAAGTCCTGTAGGAATTCGACCCTTTGTGAAGGAATTGTGCAGGTGACAAAATCCTGTAGGAAGTCCTTGATGCTCCTGCAGGATTCCCGCAGGAGTATGACTTGTCCTGCACAAATATGGTAATTCCCGTAGGACCATGACAATTTCTGCAGGAATCCTGAAGGACCGAAACCTGCAGGATTTTTATATTGTATTGAATAGTCAAACTGCTGAAGGAGGATATAAAGTGTATGTGGAGGTGAGTGCACAAAATTTGTATATAGCTACCAATTTTGTTATTGCCCCCCTCAAAAATGGAACTGTCCGTTACAATTTACAACAAGAAGACGAACGGTCATGTGACATCTTGCTCACCATAGCATAGCAACGGTTGACGGGCAGTTGAGGAAATGTCTGCAAGGCAGTTTAGCTAGTTTTTCTACAGGTAAGGAGTCAGGGGAACATACTAAAACTACAAAAACGTTTATATGAACATGTTGTGTTGAACCAACTTGTGCCACTTCTGTTTCTCCCATGACCAAAAGACATTGCTGATCCGTCCTTATACTCTGCATTTACCTTAGTGGTTCAGACACATGACTGTCGTGAAAGTTGTCAATCAGGATTCGTAGGGAGTCTGTATACGCTTATACTTCACCCATGTCACATTTGTCGACATTCAGATTATGTAATGCTCCTGTAATTGTGTGGAGATGTACCTTATGAAATTTTGAATAGACTTTTCCATCAATTGAGGCTGTCCTGAACCACAACAACAAAAAACATAGAAGGGAAATAAAAGGAAAATGCATTTGATTGCATAAGCGCTCCATATGAAGCCTTATAACAGTACAGTGCTGTATAAGCCCCATGAACCACACAGTAGCCTGCCCTACAGTATGTATCACGTTCTCTAGATTGTAGTTAGCTCAGACACAACATGCCTTCCGCTCAACCCACCCTCTCGTCAAGCTGATCTTATGAAAGTGCAATGCCCCGGAGAGGTATATATTTTGAATGAGAAAAAGCTTTAAAGAGTGAGACATGGCTTTCACATCCTTACTGTACTTACAGTGTAATCTACCCTCTTAGAGCCATGGAGCATATGACCGGTAAAACAACACACAGCTTGGGGTATATAGAATAATGTACTGGGGGTACGCAAAAATGGGACGTCAGGCTCACCCTATAAACCCAACATTAAATGCCAGAAGCAGAAAAAAAGATCCATATAATTCACCTGCCTTGGCATCATCCTTGCCGAGCCAAATCAAACAGCTGGACTGGATGATTTTAACATTCTCTCAAATATTTTACTGTGCTGCACATCTACCCCACTGATTCACTTTTTATGTATCCTTTATTTAACTAGGCAAGTCCGTTGAGAAAAAAGTATTATTTATAATGGCAGCCTACCCCAGCCATACACTAATGACGCTGGGCCAATTGTGCACTGTCCTATGGGACTCCCAATCACGGCCAGTTGTGATACAGCCTGGAATCAAACCGGGGTTTGTAATGACACCTCTAGCACTGAGATGCAGTGCCTTAGACCGCTGCCCTACTCGGGAGCTTTGATGGACAATTGCCTTGAGTGAGGTTAAAGGGATACTTTGGGATTTTGACAATGAGGCCTTGTATCTACTTCCCCAGAGTCAGATGAACTTATGGATACCATTTTTATGTCTCTGTGTCTAGTACGAAGGAAGTTAGAGGTAGTTTTGCGAGCCAATGCTAAAACTAGCATTAGTGCAATGACTGGAAGTGTATGGGCCTCATTGCCAAAATCCTGAAGTATCCCTTTAAGGTATATTAACGTACACTGCATCAGAAATGGCACCGTGTTCTCTATATAGTGTACTGTGGGTCCTGGTCAAAAGTAGTGCACTAGGGGCCTCCCAGTGCTAGCTGTGCCATCAGAGGCTATGGGTTCGAGCCCAGGCTCTGTCGCGACCGGGAGGTCCATGGGGCAACGCACAATTGGCCTCGCGTCATCTGGGTTAGGGAGGGTTTGGCCGGTAGGGATATCCTTGTCATGGTGTTTCCTCCGACACATTGGTGCGGCTGGCTTCCGGGTTGGATGCGCGCTGTGTTAAGAAGCAGTGTGGCTTGGTTGGGTTGTGTTTCGGGGGACTCATGGCTTTAGACCTTTGTCTCTCCTGAGTCTGTATGGGAGTTGTAGCAATGAGACAAGATAGTAACTACTAACAATTGGATACCATGAAAAGGGGGTGAAAGTCACACAAAAAAAGTAGTGCACTAAATAGAGTATATGGTGTCATTTGTTCTCGGGAGGAAATTGATTTACTGTACAGTTGGTTCTGACACTTATTCACAGTCTTTAGCGTTTCAAACACTGACCTGACTGAAGGAATGATATCCCCCTATCATATTTTCGACTGGGAAGAAATTGGTCTAAATTACAGGTATGTAATCAACAAATCAGAAGGCTTTTAGATGGTTAACTGTGTATGAGGCAGCTGTTGGATGCAGCTGTTGGATCTCAGCTGAATAATAAACACTAAGGCCAGGGAGATTATCCTAATGCCCCACAAATCCACAGTTACATAATCACAAATGCTTCGATTGTTTTCATTTCTCCCACCTTACCACTTCATGGTCCATCAGATGTATTTCTATTTAAAACCTTGGTATCCTAAACAGACTTGTCTCTTTGTGGGTTTTTCACATGCAATTCCACATGTGACAATGTAAATTAGATTATTACATGTGGAAGTTTTTCAGTGAATCTCCAAATGTCACACGAATCTGCAATTTACACGTGAGGTGATGTTTTCACTGCAAAAGATGTTTGTAATGGAAGAAATTAAATGGTAAGGGGGTTTTAAGGTAAATGGTATGCTGGTATGCTGTAAGTGGTATGCTGTAAAATAGTGTACAAATCTTTACATGATCACTTAGCACTGACTTTTCAATTTGACGAACTGACAACCTCTAGATTTAGGGTAAACTGATCTTTCTGCTGCACCACAAAGTCTCACAAGTCCCCCTACATATTCATTACCTATAATACATCTCGGAACTTAGCGAAAGCTTGCCATCTGCACTGCTATTTCAGTGAATCTGACTATTCTCTCATCATTTATTGATTTGACTTATTTCAGAAATCTTAGCGTTTTTTGTGGAGTTGTCCAATGATGGTGGGTCAAATTATACCGTTTTAATGTTACTCCTGAATCATTATGATAAATATAATAGTTTTTCTTACAAATGGAGATGTACTTTGAAGTCCAAAGTGTGGAAATACAGGAGAAATCAGTCATCGACACAGACATGGTAGCACAGCAGGAAGAACAGAATGCTGGGAATCAGAAGGTGGTGTGTTCAAATCTGAGGTGAGGACAAGTTGAATAATTACTGTATAAATGAAAACACAACATCTGTCAAATAACAATGTGACTGTATTGTGATGTTCTGGAGACACATTATTAATGTGTCAATTTGAATTAACATAAAAGGTTATGACAATTCACATGTGAAGTATTCCATTTTCGCATGATTTTCCTCATGTTTTTTTCCCCGAAAGAGTTCACAGTTGGGTTGCCCATGAAATAATTCTGAGTTCATGCTGTGTGTGCCCAAACGTGTGGAAGTGCACATCCCTTTAAAGAAAAGCAGTCAGAGTGCAGTATATCTGCTTTTAGGGTACAGTATACTGCCTCCAACATTTGTACTACAGTAATTTTGTAGTGTAACTGCAATTACAGTGCAGTAGAACTGCAGTTCAACTGAAGTAGACTGCAGTTATTCTGCAATTACTGCATCCAAAATATCGCAATCGACTGCAGTTACTGCACTTTTACTGCAGTTTCAAAACGGCAATATTTTTTATGAGGGCCCGTTGTGCCCCGTTGTGCCACGCTATGGCAAGTAGCCTGGGTACCAGATGCCGCAACACCTGCACTCATGCTCTCTGCTATCCTCTCATGCTCTCTGCTATCCTCTCATTCTCTCTGCTATCCATAACACATCTGTATCCAAAGAATGACCTGTCATCACCACACAATGAGATGTCAATGTTCTCTTGTGTACAACAGGGAGAAAAAAACATTTTCATAAATTTAACATACACGCTGAAACCTACTGTACGATATGCAGATTCATTCTAGTGGCCAGAAATGTGGCATTGGTTTTAGTCTATATTTTTCCTGTAGCATTATTCCTGTTTGTGCTGGAGACCAGAACTCAGGTGCTGTGCATCTGATCCAAATTTGAAGCCTGGTACTGTCTCCTAGCAACAGCACCAGTAGAGCAAAGGCCCACCAGTTAGAAGGGCCGGTGTTATTTATCAGATTCTCCTCTGGCTGTGTTTGGCTGTTTGGGGAAAAAGTAGGCCACTGGCACTGGTGCGGTAGCTGAGATGTTAGCAACAGAGTGGGATAGAGGGAGAGAGGGATGCCAACCAGTGGAGAGGAAGGAGAGAGAGAGAGAAACAGAAAGAGAGCCACCCTTACAAAAAAATGACCAGTAAAAGTGCTGTAACTGCAGTCGACTGTTCTATTTTGGAGGCAGTAATTGCAGAATAGCTGCAGTTGAACTTCAGATATACTGCACTGTAACTGCAGTTACACTGCAAAATTACTGTGATTAACAAAACAGTATTATTTTGGACGCAATATTTGCAGCATTCTGCAGTTAGACTGCACTCCAACAGCAGTTATACTGCACTCTGCCTGCAATCTTTTTTCGGAAGGGGGGAGAGAGGGAGATAAAGAGAGAGGGGGGAGGGGGAGGGGAGAGAGAGGAAGTTAAAGAGAGAGGGGGGAGGGGAGAGAGAGGGAGCGCTAGATACCAGCCAGTGGAGAGGGCAAGAGAGAGAAGAAGAAGGATAAAACAGATGGGGTCAGCGCTAGATGCCAGGCAGCCAATGGCGTTCTTCCTTGTGAAAGGCAGTTCATTGGGTCACTGGGCTAAGGCTGAGCGAGGCCAGCTTCTCCATTACCGCTCTTTTATTGCCTCTCATTGCCCAGCCATGCGCTCGCCACTATGAGATCATCACAGCGGTTGTTTTTCTCAGATGTTGTTTTAATTTTTCTGTGTGCACGTCTTAATGATGAAATGTGCAGAAAAATCATAGGAAGATAAAGCATATGAGGATTATAATAAGATATAAGGATATTTAGGGAGCCATGTACGTGTACATTATTATTTTTTGTCCAAGATAGTGAGCACAGCCTACCTCGGTTCTTTAAGCATAATTTGATGCAGAGGCTTACATGTACTCTGAAATATCATCCTATCAGATATATATTTTGAATCCGTAAATTGCTTTGGCTCTTTTGTGTTTGATAAAGAACATTGGCCCCTTTCTCTTTCTCATTGGGCCCTCTCGCTTTCCCTCCCAGTTGAGATTAGGCCCTTGACTCATGAATGAAGGCGACTAGTCGTGAGAGGCGATCAATCTTTTCTAAATTCTTTCTCTTCCTTGTGAATGAGAAGGGGGTATATCTGAGAATTGGAGTAATACCGTTTGAGCAGTAGAGGAAACTCTTGAATCCACCCCAGCTCAGCAGGCTCCGGGGGGGGGATCTCTTTGACAAACGACATCCCCGAATAGGAAATAGAGCCTGTGGATCAGTGAAAGGCTCTAATAAAGGAGAGAAGGCGTGATCCTATCTGCTGCTGGCATCATAAAGCTTTCCCCAGCTTTCTGTTAAGCCAAGCCCCTCTGGTACTTCTCTGCTCTGTTGACTGGTCTTTAAATTCCCTGAAAAGCATAGGTCTGAGAGAACCAGTGACATGCATATACAGTACAGTAGGTTCCTCAGTCTTTATGGGTCTGCATGGGTGTCTAAGTTTAATGTAAATGGGTGTCTGAGTTTGGTTGCCGATTCAGTTAGTGGGAATACTTTTTGGTATTTGAAGCTGTGAAGTTAAACATATTGTTATAAAAATGTGTCATTGTTCAAATTTGTTTTGATAGATCAGGTCAAACTCAGGGCCCAGTGGCCTCATTTATAAAAAAATGTTCTTAGATTTATACTTGAACTTAGTCATAAGATCATTTCCGACGGTGTGCTTACGTTCGATTCTAAAAAGTTACTGAGCATAAAAAACCTTGCTTACGCAGGTTCTAAGAAGTCCATTTGTAATTTGCGCACCTGTGATCTATCTAAGTTAACTTAAAATTGACAGCACCTGAACGTGCCTTTACAATCAGCGATTTCCCGTTATAGAATGCTAGCACAAATGAGGATTTGGTTATCAGGATAAGGTAAGACCCAGATGCAGACCGTGTCGAAGTAACAATGTTTATTACAGCAACAGGGGCAAAGGTACAGGATGGCAGGCAGGCAGGGTCAGGGGCGGCAGAGTGGTCAGGCGGGCAGGCTCAGGGTCAGGACAGGCAAGGGTCAAAACCAGGAGGATGAGAAAAGAGAGACTGGGGAAAAGCAGGAACTGATACAAAAAACGTTGATTGATTTGACAAACAAGACGAACTGGCAACAGACAAACAGAGAACACAGGTATAAATACACAGGGAATAATGGGGAAGATGGGCGAAATACAGATGAAAAAGATCAGGGTGTGACGTTAGTCAGGAAGAGCCATGGACCAAAAGAGAAAAGTAAACTTTTTGGAAGACGAGATCACGGCGATGGTAAAGGAGATTGAAGGCAACACATATTACTTACTCGGTGGACTAATTAGTGGGTTGACAAACAAAGCCGAACAGGTAGCTTGGGAGTGTGTCGCTGCTGCAGTGAATGAGGTCAATTTGGATCTTAATTATGACTTCTGCGTAGAAAACCACGTAGAAGTAGTCATTTATAAAACATTACTTTGACTTGGAAATGATCTTATCTCTACGCACTGTCTAGACTTGACGTAAGTGATTTTCCTGCCAGTTATGTATGGCTATTCTTTTTATGCCTTGCAGTTTAAGGTCAGACCATTTATTTTTCACATCAGCCACTGTTATGTCTTGCTGCCCACCTCATTCACTGCAGCGGCAACACGCTTCCAAGCTACCCGTTTGGCTTTGTTTTTCAACCCACTATTTTGTCCACCAAATAAAACGTGTTGCTTGTCTTCAAAAGAAAAATAAGAAGAATAGCCCTACAAAACCAGCAGGACAATCACGTCAAAGTAAGGTTTTATAAATAACTACTTCTACGCGGGTTTTCTGCGTAAGTCATACTTAAGATCAAAATGGATCGTAAGTCCGTTTTATAAATGAGGCCCCTGCTCATGACCAATAAAGAAACAATTTTTACAATTCTACCAGGTGACCCTCTCAAAGGTCAAACAAACATCAAAAGCCTGTTAAATAACGGAACGTGACAAATACCACCCGTGTCACAGGAGGATTAGAATGATAGTAGAATAAAAGTACATGGTATTTATATAGCACTTTTCATGGACCCAACGTCGCTTAACAATTGTATAAAAGGAAAACAAGAAACAAAAAATTGAAAACAAAAACAATACCAGACTAACCATAAAGAAAAATACACATGAAACACCTTTGGGATGGGGTTTGGGGAGTGCTGGCTGGAGTTTAGCTTTGAGGGGAAACTCTTGGGGGAAGTGAATAACAGTCTGACTTGGCATTGTTCCTTAGGCTGAGTGGAAGCCAGGATCAGAGTCCATGTCTCTAGAGCATACACTGTCTATTATAGTATTGCAACATAGTTAACATAACCCTATACAGTAGCCTTGAGAGCTATTTTCTTTTAACAGGTGTCTGGTTCAGATGGATGACCAATAGCTTAGCTGGAAGAAGACAACTTGATGTTTGCGGTCTATGGTACTGAGCACTGCATCCTATGGTTCTGGGCCCCTATTCATACACTCTTAGAAAAAAAGGTGCTATCTATAACCAAAAAGGGTTCTTCAGCTGTCCCCATAGGATTACCCTTTGAAGAACCCTTTTTGGTTCGAGGTAGAACCCCTTTGGGTTCAATGTTGAACCCTTTCCACAGAGGGTTCGACATGAAACACAAAATGTTTCTACCTGGAACCAAAAAGGGTTCTACCTGGAACCAAAAGGGTTATCCTATGGAGGCAGCCGAAGAACCCTTTTGCAACCTTTTTTTCTGAGAGCGTAGTGTCTCAGAGTAGGAGCGCTGATCTAGGTCCCTCCTCTTATTCACTATTATTTCAAAGGCAAAACCGATCCTTGATCAGCACTCCTACTCTTAAGACTCTTTGTGAATATGGGCCCTGATACCTATCTATACCAGTAAACTAAGTAAACAGAGTTCAAATGTGAAGCCTATGTAGTCTATGTACATATGCAAGAATACAGGGATGCTCAAAGCACTGAGACATACTTCATACTTGGCTATCAAAGGATGGAGGAGATGCTTGAATGTTCAAGCTTTAATTTCAGGTACATTTGAGTTTTGTAAGCCTATGGGGAATGATAGGGACGACTTCATAAGCTGTTAGAGCCGAGAGGCAGGCAAGTTTGATATACAGTATAGCAGAAATATATACAGGACATTTTAATATATGGGTTTGTGGAAAAGGGATGGGCGAGTGCGTGATAAAATGTGTTGAATTTACAGTTCTCTCTATGGTGAAACATACATGAAACGTGTTTTGACAATCACGACTATATCAATTACTTACACTGTATCCGACAGGAAGTGCCTGTCTCTCTCACAGCTGTGTTTTGATGTTCTGTGTACAATAGAGTAGGTTAGTGGTCTGAGTGTAAGGTCTCCCTGGCCTCCCTAGCCTCTCCATCTCGAGCCAATAACTCAATGCCGGTCAAGCAGAGTGCTCAGTGATCTGTTCAGTTACTAGCCCATAGGACGCGTCCCAAATGGCATCCTATTCCCTACATAGTGCACTACCTTTGACCAGAGCCTTATGGGGAATACGATGGCATTTGGAACACAACCTTAGTCTCCCACCACACTACATTACTACATGGCCTCTCATTGCCAGGGCTTTTTCCACTGGCTCTTCTTCCGGCAGATAGCTATCTGTGTCAGAACCTGTTTAGTAAACTCTGACACCCCATGTGCGGCTACAGTAGCAGATGTTACTCTTCTATGAGGGGCCTCATAGGGTCACACAGGCCACACACATAACTGGAAGTGCCTGCATGCATCAAAATAACAATGTAATAAGACCATTGAAGTCCATCGTGTACATGTACACTACCGTTAAAAAGTTTTGGGGTAATTTAGAAATGTCCTTGTTTTTGAAAGAAAGCACTTTTTTGTCCATTAAAATAACATCAAGGGTTTTATAATGATCAATTAGCCTTTTAAAATGATAAACATGGATTAGCTAACACAATGTGCCATTGGAACACAGGAGTGATGGTTGCAGATAATGGGCCTCTGTATCTCTAAAAAATCTGCCGTTTCCAGCTCCAATAGTCATTTACAACAGTAACAATGTCTACACTGTATTTCTGATATTTTTTTAATGGACAGAAAAATGTCATTTTCTTTCAAAAACAAGGACATTTCTAAGTGACCCCAAACGTTTGAACGGTAGTGTATGAAGCAAGGAATATAACCCTTTTTGGTTCTATCCAGCCTGAGTACAAACTGTGACCAATGATGTTTAGGGTTAGAGAATGGATGTCATTTTGTCCAGTATGGCAGTTGAGCTCAAGTCGTTTTCAAGTAGCACATCATATCAGTTGTTTATGCAGTGTCATGAATGAGCGACATGATAGTACATAACAATGCTCAACACCATAACACCTGATAAATTATACATAATAGTAATTCACAAAGCTATGGTCTCATGTAGGCAACTAGTGAGTCATTGAGTTGCTGTCATCACCTGATGAATCTGTGAGGTGCCATGAGGTGATTCGGAGCATATGATTGGACAGTCAGATAAGGTGATGTATGATTGGACAGTCAGATAAGGACGAGATAAGGAGCTGTAGCTGTAGCTTCTTATCTCTTCCTGTCAGGGGAAGGGAAACATGTCCTTTACAAACACAGGAGTAAGGTAGACACAACACCAGACCTGTGTAAACCTGAAAGAAAAGAACATGTGGTTACTCATACTGTACCGGTAGCTACGTGTTCACACTGCAAAAATAGCAGTTGCATTTTAGCCACTAAACATCCCCATTAAGACTACATTTCCTGCCCTGCTTTTCCTGTCCCTATGACATTCACTTTATATACAAACCAAAGCTTTTAACTTGAAGCTCACAGACACTGCATAAGAGATATCCTGTTTCTGTGTGAGATGACATTGGTTTCACACACTAACGTAAATATTTGTAACCAATTGCCCCCATTCCGTCTGCTTGCTCTCACTAACAGGGAGGCTCAGCTCGAGGATAGGAATCGAGGCAGACACAGATTTGATACACCTGCTGCCTGAGAAAGGGAAGTGATACCTTGTCAGTTGCACAACTGAATGCATTCAACCGAAATGTGTCTTCTGCATTTAACCCAAACCCTCTGAATCATGGAACAGCACCCAGGAAACAGTTGTTTTTGGGCTTAAATGCCTTGCTCAAGAACGGCAGATTTTTCCACCTTGCCAGCTCAGGGATTGAAACCAGCGACCTTTCAGTTACTGGCCCAACGCTCTTAACCGCTAGGTTACCTGCCGCCAACAGTTGACTCCGCAGATGGCATGTCGGCTGCAACGATCAAGGAGGCACACTGCACTGCATTATTCATGTGTGGTGGTGGGGGAGGGATTTGATGCGGTGGCATGCAGAGTCGCAAAGGCGCAGACGGATTGTAATGTGCAGAGGGGAGCTCCTTCCTTCCCCTCCCTCCCCAGCAACAGGGAGTGGACAGTCATCACATTACACTGCAGCCACTCGGACTGCATGGGAGCTGCAACACTCTCCATCACACCTACTGTCATCATCCACTGGCTCTGGCACTGTGTGGAAAGTGAGACAGCATTTTGTTGGGGAAAAATGATATTAGTATTTTCCAATACAATATAAAAAAATTAAAATAAAATTATTCGTGACAACACCCTTTTTAATTTATTTTTTACAAGAAATCCAATTGATACATAGGTCATTGCCATAGTATACTGCAATGTAGAGATGTCCTAAAGTCCAGCCCAGACAGTCTAATAACCAAAGTATATGTATCCTATCCACCCTCAACGAGCTGCACCTGAAAATCAGTACCTTAAATGGATCTCCATAGCTCCATAACACATTTTTATGTGAACTTCTTTTAAATGGCTGTTGGTTACTGTAAGTGTGAGTGCAAAAGTTTATCAGTGGTAGGGTGGGGAGAGGGTGTTTTCAGCAGTGGTGAAGTTAGCCTTGCCTCACTAACCCCTAGAGACAGGTTTATCATACGCGCTAAGTCAGTGTTTTCCCAATGCAGCGGAGGGGAGCGGCCAGAGGAAATGTGTTACAGTCAGCACCTCTTCCAATCTGGGTGAGGCCAAATGACTGACATACAGAAGCCAATACTGGTGCTACTGCTCCACCTGCAGGCCCAGGTTACATGCATGGAGTGTAAAGTGTGTGCGTGCGTACATGTGTGTGTATATGAGTGCATGCAAGTGTGTGTTTGAGAGGGAGAGACATGAAGAGAGAGGGGGCAGGGTAGGTACAGTAAGAGCACACCTTTCCCCTTTCTCGTCAACTGGGCAAAACAAATAAACTTCCATTACTATATTATGGGGAAACAACCTTGTGAGGAGTTGTTTTTCATGAGGGATCTCGCATACACGTACAACCAGGCCAAACCATGCTTGCCACTACACAAGCAAAGAATAGATAGATAGATACTCTATCATTATGGCCTGGATGCTATCATGACAAGGACAGAGAGTCCCCAATGAATACATTACATGAAAATTGTATTTACCTCCTTACAAAAAAACAAGAAGATACTAGAACAGCGTTTTTCCCTTGAAAATAAGATAAGAATTTCTTCTTAACTGACTTGCCTAGTTAAATAAAGGTTAAAAAAAATAAAAAAAATAATAATGAGTTGAATCAGGTGAGTTCATCTTGGGCTCCAACAGAAATGTGTGCTGTTGGAGGTACTCGAGGATTGGCGTCGGGAAACGCTGTACTAGAACAACAAGACCAAAACGCCCATCTGTTATTTAAAACTGAAATGCTTCTAGGAGACATACGTATATGGTTGTTTTTCCCTGGAAAGAGAAAACAGCAGAGGCAGTGGATGAATGGCATGGCAGTGTGACAGCCAGGGTTGAACCAGGCTCCACTCTAACCTAATGAAAGATGAGTCAATGGGAGAAAGAGAAATGGTATTAAGGGTGGACATAAAATTGAACAGCGTGGGCAGTGCTAGATAACTACTGCCATGGGGATTGATTACAGTAATGTGATCAGGGAGGAACAGCTGTGCTGCCCTGAGTTCTCTCTCACTTACTCTTTCACTCACAACAGACCAGAGCAGAGTACCACATGGGTCATTGTCATGGGAGAACTGGCTGTGTCCCCCAAATGGCACCCTATTCCCTTTATAGTGCACTACTTTTGACCAGGGCCCATAGAGCTCTGGTCAAAAGTAGTGCACTGTATAGGGAATAGAGTGCTATTTGGGACATACCCCTGGAAACTCTGAATACAGTGTTGAATACAATTTGGAAATAAAGTATGACATGTTGACCTCAGAAGTTGTACAAATGATTTATATAGCAAATGTTGTATTACTAAATGGAACAACTAAGTTAAATAAAAAAATATTTAAATATCACATAAAGTATTCAAGTTATCGTACATTCACTGACTTCATGTGCTACACTGCCTCGTAAATTGCATTGTTAGATTGTTGGTCTCAATTTAAAACACAGTATAATGGTGCCCTATTTTCTCACACTTTCCCCTTTGTGGTAGCTTGGACTTTCCTGTTTTATCGGACTTTTTCACAGAAACTGTACCAGTACCACAGGTCCTACCAGGACCACCACTGAAACGGAAGGCCAAAGTGAAACATCATCTGATTGGCTGGGAGAGAGCCCACCCTGGGAGATTTCATACACCCAGACATCTCATTCGGATGCTCCATCATACATCTCAGTATTGAGACAGCTGAAGACTAAGCTCCATTTTGGAGACCTCAACCACAGTTGCACAGTCATCAGGGGTCTCACTAGGATTTATGCCTTCCAGACTGACAGTAAACGGTTGCCTCCCCTTCTGAACCATACTCTGAGGAAGTTGGTTTTGCCACTGTAACAGAACAGGGCTGTATCCCAAATGTCATGCTATTTCCTAATATAATACACTACTTTTGATCATAGCCCTTATGGCTCTAGTCAAAAGTAGTGGACCATATAGGCCAGGGCTATCCAACCCTCCTCCTGGAGATCTTCTGTCCTGTGGGTTTTCAGTCCAACCCTAATTTAACACACCTGATTCTACTTATTAGCTGCTCAACAAGACATTAACTAGCTGAATCAGCTATGCTAAATTAGGGTTGGAATGAAAACACACAGGACAGTAGATCCTTAAGAAGATGGTTAGCACACTCCGCCAACCCTGATGTCCTAGCTATGTCTAAATCCTGGCTCAGGAATCCACCAAACATTCTGAGATTTCCATCCCCAACTACAACATTTTCCACCAAGATAGAACTGCCAAAGGGGGTGGAGTTGCAATCTGCTGCAGAGATAGTCTGCAGAGTTCTGTCATGCTATCCAGGTCTGTGCCCAAACAGTAAGAGCTTCTACTTTTAAAAATCCACTTTTCCAGAAATAAGTCTCTCACTGTTGCCGCTTGTTATAACCCCCACAGCCCCCCGCTGGGCCCTGGACACCATATGTGAATTGATTGCCCACCATTTATCTTTGTGCTGTTAGGTGACCTAAACTGGGATATGCTTAACACCCCGGCTGTCCTACAATCTAAGCTAGATGCCCACAATCTCACACAAATGATCAAAGAACCTACCAGGTACAACCCTAAATCCGTAACCACTGGCACCCTCATAGATATCGTCCTGCCCAACCTGCCCTCTACACCTCTGCTGTCTTCAATCCGGATCTCAGAGATCACTGCCTCATTGCCTGCATCCGTAATGGGTCCGCGGTCAAACAACCACCCCTCATCACTGTCAAACGTTCCCTAAAACACTTCAGCAAGCAGGCCTTTCTAATATCCTGGAAGGATATTGACCTCATCCCATCAGTAGAGGATGCCTGGTTAATCTTTAAAAGTGTTTTCCTTGCCATCATCAATAAGCATGGCCCATTCAAAAAATGTTGAACTAAGAACAGATATAGCCCTTGGTTCACTCCAGACTTGACTGCCCTTGACCAGCACAAAAACATACTGTGGAGTACAGCATTGGGGCAGTAGGGTAGCCTAGTGGTTAGAGAGTTGGACTAGTAACCGGAAGGTTGCAAATTCAAACCCCCGAGCTGACAAGGTACAAATATTTCTGCCCCGAACAGGCAGTTAACCCACTGTTAAGGCCGTCGTTTAAAATAAGAATTTGTTCTTAAGTGACTTGCCTAGTTAAATAAAGATAAAATTAGCACCAAAGAGCTAATTGGTGCTAACTTTTCAGGGAAGTTGGGAACCAATATACACAGTCAGTTAGGAAAGCAAAGGCAAGCTTTTTCAAACAGATCCTGTAGCACAAATTCCAAAAGATGTTGGGATAGTGTAAAGTCCAGGGAGAATAAGAGCTCCTCCTCCCAGCTCCCCACTGCACTGAGGATAGGAAACACTGTCCGATCAATCTACGATTAATCTACGATAATCGAGAATTTCAATTAGCATTTGTCTATGGCTGGCTATGCTTTCCACCTGGCTACCCCTACCCCGGAAAACAGCTCTGCATCCCCCACAGCAACTGACCAAAGTCCCCCCCCGCTTCTCCTTCACCTAAATCAAGACAGCTGATGTTCTGAAACGGCTGCAAAATCTGGATCCCTACAAATCACCTGGGCTAGACAATCTGGACCCTCTCTTTCTAAAATTATCCTCCGCAATTGTTGCAACCCCTATTACTAGCCTGTTCAACCTCTCTTTCGTATCGTCTGAGATCCCTAAAGATTGGAAAGATCTTCAAAGGGGGGTTACACTCTAGACCCAAACTGTTACAGACTTATGCCCTGCCTTTCTAAAGTCTTCGAGAGCCAAGTTAATAAACAGATCACCGACCATTTCAAATCCCACCGTACCTTCTCCGCTATGCAATCTGGTTTCTGAGCTGGTCAAGGGTGCAACTCAGCCACGCTTCGAGGACCTAAACAATTTCAGAACTGCCATCGATAAAAGACAGTACTGTGCAGCCGTAGTCATCGACCTGGCCAAGGCTTTCGACTCTGTCAATCACCGCATTCTTATCAGCAGACTCAACAGCTTTGGTTTCTCAAATGACGTCCTCGCCTGGTTCACTAACTACTTCTCAGATAGAGAAGGGCCTGTTGTCCAGACCTCTGGCAGTCTCTATGGGGGTGCCACAAGGTTCAATTCTCAGGCAGACTCTTTTCTCTGTATATATCAATGATGTCAGTCTTGCTGCTGGTGATTCTCTGATCCACCTCTACGCAGACGACACCATTCTGTATACTTCTGGTCCTTCTTTGGACACTGTGTTAACAAACCTCCAGATGAGCTTCAATGCCATACAATACTCCTTCCGTGGTTTCCAACTGCTCTTAAATGCAAGTAAAACTAAATGCATGCTCTTCAACCGATCGCTGACCGCACGACTAGCATCACTACTCTGGATGCTTCTGACTTAGAACATGTGAACAACTACAAATACCTAGGTGTCTGGTTAGACTGTAAACTCTCCTTCCAGACTCACATTAAGCATCTCCAATCCAAAATTAAATCTAGAATCAGCTTCCTATTTCGCCAAAAAGCCTCCTTCACATATACTGCTAAACATACCCTTGTAAAACTGACTATCCTACCGATCCTTGACTTCGGCAATGTCATTTACAAAATAGCCTCCAACACTCTACTCAGCAAATTGGATATAGTCTATCACAGTGCCATCTGTTTTGTCACCAAAGCCCCATATACTACCCACCATTGCGACCTGTATGCTCTCGTTGGCTGGCCCTCGCTTCATTTTCGGCGCCAAACTCACTGGCTCCAGGTCATCTATAAGTCTTTGCTCGGTAAAGCTCAACCTTATCTCAGCTCACTGGTCACCATAGCAACACCCGCCCGTAGCACGGGCTCCAGCAGGTATATTTCACTGGTCATCCCCAAAGCCAACTCCTCTTTGGCCGCCTTCCAGTTCTCTGCTGCCAATGACTGGAACGAATTGCAAAAATTACTGAAGCTGGAGACTTATATCTCCCTCACTAACTTTAAGTGTCAGCTTTCAGAGCAGCTTACTGATCATTGTACCTGTACACAGCCCATCTGTAAATAGCCCACCCAACTACCTCATCCCCATATTGTTATTTATTTTTTGCTCATTTGCACCCCAGTATCTCTACTTGCACATCATCATCTGCACATCTATCACTCCAGTGTTAATGCTAAATTGTAATTATTTTGCCACTATGGCCTATTTATTGTCTTACCTCCTTAATCTTACTGCATTTGCACACACTGTACATAGATGTTTCTATTGTTTTTCTATTGTGTTATTGAAGGTACGTTTGTTTGTCATGTGTAACTCAAAGCACTGCTTTGCTTTATCTTGGCCAGGTCGCAGTTGTAAATGAGAACTTGTTCTCAACTGGCCTTACCTGGTTAAATAAAGGTGAAATAAAAAGATGTAAATATTTTTTTAAACAATTGTGGTATCCAATTGGTAGTTACAGTCTTGTGTCATCGCTGCAACTCCCGTATGGACTCAGGAGAGGCGAAGGTCAAGAGCCACGCGTCCTCCGAAACACAACCCAGCCAAGCCGCACTGCTTCTTGACACAATGCCCGCTTAACCCAGATGCCAGATTCCTTAAAAAGTGCTATTCATTTTCTAATAAAAGCTGAGTACTGGGGTATTGTCCAGACAAAGAGTTTTAGTGTAGCAATATTAAGTTGTATGAAATTGAATCAGATGTGAAAAATAGGCTATGCAAAAATGTGGGCACCCTTGTCATTCTGTTGATTTGAATACCAGTAACTACTTAGAACTGATTAATTGGAACACACAATTGGTTTGGTGAGTGCATTAAGCCTTGAACTTCATAGACAAGTGCATTCAATCATGATAAAAGGTATTTAAGGTGGCCAATTGCAAGTTGTTGTTCTCTTCGACTCTCCTCTGAAGAGTGGCAACATGGGGGCCTCAAAACAATTCTCAAATGCCCTGAAAACAAAGATTGTTCAACATTATGGTTTAGAGGAAGGCTCCAAAAAGCTATCGCAGAGATTTAAGCTGTCATTGTCCACTGTGAGGAACATAGTGAGGAAATGGAACACCACAGGCACAGTTCTTGTTCAGGCCAGAAGTGGCAGGCCAAGTAAAATATCGGAGAGGCAAAGGCGAAGGATGGTGAGAAAGGTCAAAAACAGCCCACAGACCATCTCCAAAGACCTACAACATCTTGCTGCAGATGGTGTCACTGTGCAACGTTCAACAATTCAGCGCACTTTGCACAAGGAGAAGCTGTATGGGTGAGTGACGCGGAAGAAGCCTTTTCTGCGCACACGCCACAAACAGAGTCGCTTGAGGTATGCAAACGCACATTTGGACAAGCCCGCTTCATTTTGGAATAAGGTGCTGTGGACTGATGAAACAAAGATTGAGTTATATGGTCATAACAAGGGACGTTATGCATGGCGGCAAAAGAACACAGCTTTACAAGGAAAACACTTGCTACTCACAGTACAATTTGGTGGGGGTTCCATCATGCTGTGGGGCTGTGTGGCCAGTGCCGGTACTGGGAATCTTGTGAAAGTTGAGGGTCACATGGATTCCACTCAATATCAGCAGATTCTTGGGAATAATGTTGAAGAATCAGTCACAAAATTGAAGTTATGCCGGGGCTGGATATTTCAACAAGACAACGACCCAAAACACTGCTCAAAATCTAGCCTGGCATTTATGCAGAGGAACAAGAACAATGTTCTGGAATGGCCATCCCAGTCCCCAGACCTGAGTATCATTGAGAATCTGTGGGATGATTTGAAACGGGCTGTCCATGCCCAGCAACCATCAAACCTAACTGAACTGGAGATGTTTTGTAAGGAGGAATTGTCCAAAATACCTTCATCCAGAATCCAGACACTCATTAGAGGCTGTTATTTTAGCAAAAGAAGGCTCTACTAAATATTGATGTGATTTTTCTATCGGTGTGCCCAAATTTATGCACCTGTCTAATTTTGTTTTGAAGCATATTGCACAATTTCTGTTAATCCAATAAACCTCATTTCACGACTGAAATATTACTGTTTCCATCATTTGATAGATCAAAATGAAATTGTTGATCCAAACACCCAATTATTTATAAATGGAAATCATGGAAATTGTCAGGGGTGCCCAAACTTTTTCATACGACTGTATTATATTATTATATTATTGATCGATATTATTGACTATGACTTTTTAAATCACTCAGCAGTGATATTTGCAGAGTTAGCTCCAGGTAAATGTTGCAATTCTTCAGCCATTAACTGATCCTGAGACTAAAAACAAGCAACAAATGGATAGTACCAAAACAATTGATGTAATGATTCTGTCTATTCGCAGCAAAATCTGCAAAGCTAGGATGGTTGTATCCACCATACAGTACATTCGGAAAGTATTCAGACCCCTTCACTTTTTACACCTTTTGTTAAGTTACAGGTTTTTAGAAGTGTTTGAAAATGTATTAAAGGTACAAAACTGAAATATTCCATTTACGTAAGTATTCAGACCCTTTACTCAGTACTTTGTTGAAGCACTTTTGGCAGCGATTTCAGCTTCAAGTCTTCTTGGGTATGAAGCTACAGGCTTGGTACACCTGTATTTGAAATCAAATCAAATCAAATTTTATTTGTCACATACACATGGTTAGCAGATGTTAATGCGAGTGTAGCGAAATGCTTGTGCTTCTAGTTCCGACAATGCAGTAATAACCAACAAGTAATCTAACTAACAATTCCTAATCTACTGTCTTATACACAGTGTAAGGGGATAAAGAATATGTACATAAGGATATATGAATGAGTGATGGTACAGAGCAGCATAGGCAAGATACAGTAGATGGTATCGAGTACAGTATATACATGTGAGATGAGTATGTAAACAAAGTGGCATAATTAAAGTGGCTAGTGATACATGTATTACATAAGGATGCAGTCGATGATATAGAGTACAGTATATAGGTATGCATATGAGATGAATAATGTAGGGTAAGTAACATTATAAAAGGTAGCATTGTTTAAAGTGGCTAGTGATATATTTACAACATTTCCCATCAATTCCCATTATTAAAGTGGCTGGAGTTGAGTCAGTGTCAGTGTGTAGGCAGCAGCCACTCAATGTTAGTGGTGGCTGTTTAACAGTCTGATGGCCTTGAGATAGAAGCTGTTTTTCAGTCTCTCGGTCCCAGCTTTGATGCACCTGTACTGACCTCGCCTTCTGGATGATAGCGGGGTGAACAGGCAGTGGCTCGGGTGGTAGATGTCCTTGATGATCTTTATGGCCTTCCTGTAACATCGGGTGGTGTAGGTGTCCTGGAGGGCAGGTAGTTTGCCCCCGATGATGCGTTGTGCAGACCTCACTACCCTCTGGAGAGCCTTGCGGTTGAGGGCGGAGCAGTTGCCGTACCAGGCGGTGATACAGCCCGCCAGGATGCTCTCGATTGTGCCTCTGTAGAAGTTTGTGAGTGCTTTTGGTGACAAGCCGAATTTCTTCAGCCTCCTGAGGTTGAAGAGGCGCTGCTGAGCCTTCTTCACGATGCTGTCTGTGTGAGTGGACCAATTCAGTTTGTCTGTGATGTGTATGCCGAGGAACTTAAAACTTGCTACTCTCTCCACTACTGTTCCATCGATGTGGATAGGGGGGTGTTCCCTCTGCTGTTTCCTGAAGTCCACAATCATCTCCTTAGTTTTGTTGACGTTGAGTGTGAGGTAAGTCGCTCTGGATAAGAGCGTCTGCTAAATGACTTAAATGTAAATGTAAATGTTATTTTCCTGACACCACACTCCGAGGGCCCTCACCTCCTCCCTGTAGGCCGTCTCGTCGTTGTTGGTAATCAAGCCTACCACTGTTGTGTCGTCCGCAAACTTGATGATTGAGTTGGAGGCGTGCGTGGCCACGCAGTCGTGGGTGAACAGGGAGTACAGGAGAGGGCTCAGAACGCACCCTTGTGGGGCCCCAGTGTTGAGGATCAGCGGGGAGGAGATGTTGTTACCTACCCTCACCACCTGGGGGCGGCCCGTCAGGAAGTCCAGTACCCAGTTGCACAGGGCGGGGTCGAGACCCAGGGTCTCGAGCTTGATGACGAGCTTGGAGGGTACTATGGTGTTGAATGCCGAGCTGTAGTCGATGAACAGCATTCTCACATAGGTATTCCTCTTGTCCAGATGGGTTAGGGCAGTGTGCAGTGTGGTTGAGATTGCATCGTCTGTGGACCTATTTGAGCGGTAAGCAAATTGGAGTGGGTCTAGGGAGTCAGGTAGGGTGGAGGTGATATGGTCCTTGACTACATTTACATTTACATTTAAGTCATTTAGCAGACGCTCTTATCCAGAGCGACTTACAAATTGGTGAATTCACCTTCTGACATCCAGTGGAACAGCCACTTTACAATAGTGCATCTAAATCATTAAGGGGGGTGAGAAGGATTACTTATCCTATCCTAGGTATTCCTTGAAGAGGTGGGGTTTCAGGTGTCTCCGGAAGGTGGTGATTGACTCCGCTGTCCTGGCGTCGTGAGGGAGTTTGTTCCACCATTGGGGGGCCAGAGCAACGAACAGTTTTGACTGGGCTGAGCGGGAACTATACTTCCTCAGTGGTAGGGAGGCGAGCAGGCCAGAGGTGGAGACTAGTCTCTCAAAGCACTTCATGATGACGGAAGTGAGTGCTACGGGGCGGTAGTCGTTTAGCTCAGTTACCTTAGCTTTCTTGGGAACAGGAACGATGGTGGCCCTCTTGAAGCATGTGGGAACAGCAGACTGGTATAGGGATTGATTGAATATGTCCGTAAACACACCAGCCAGCTGGTCTGCGCATGCTCTGAGGGCGTGGCTGGGGATGCCGTCTGGGCCTGCAGCCTTGCGAGGGTTAACACGTTTAAATGTTTTACTCACCTCGGCTGCAGTGAAGGAGAGACCGCATTTTTCCATTGCAGGCAGTGTCAGTGGCACTGTATTGTCCTCAAAGCGGGCAAAAAGTTATTTAGTCTGCCTGGGAGCAAGACATCCTGGTCCGTGACTGGGCTGGATTTCTTCCTGTAGTCCGTGATTGACTGTAGACCCTGCCACATGCCTCTTGTGTCTGAGCCGTTGAATTGGGATTCTACTTTGTCTCTGTACTGACGCTTAGCTTGTTTGATAGCCTTACGGAGGGAATAGCTGCATTGTTTGTATTCAGTCATGTTACCAGACACCTTGCCCTGATTGAAAGCAGTGGTTCGCGCTTTCAGTTTCACACGAATGCTGCCATCAATCCAAGGTTTCTGGTTAGGGAATGTTTTAATCGTTGCTATGGGAACGACATCTTCAACGCACGTTCTAATGAACTCGCACACCGAATCAGCGTATTCGTCAATGTTGTTATTTGACGCAATACGAAACATGTCCCAGTCCACGTGATGGATGCAGTCTTGGAGTGTGGAGTCAGCTTGGTCGGACCAGCGTTGGACAGACCTCAGCGTGGGATCTTCTTTTTTTAGCTTTTGTCTGTAGGCAGGTATCAGCAAAATGGAGTTGTGGTCAGCTTTTCCGAAAGGGGGGCGGGGCAGGGCCTTATATGCGTCGCGGAAGTTAGAGTAACAGTGATCCAAGGTTTTTCCGCCCCTGGTTGCGCAGTCTTGTTTTCAGATTAGCCTTGTTAAAATCCCCAACAACGATGAATGCAGCCTCCGGATAAATGGTTTCCAGTTTGCAAAGAGTTAAATAAAGTTCGTTCAGAGCCATCAATGTGTCTGCTTGGGGGGGATATATACGGCTGTGATTATAATCGAAGAGAATTCTCTTGGTAGGTAATGCGGTCTACATTTGATTGTGAGGAATTCTAAATCAGGTGAACAGAAGGATTTGAGTTCCTGTATGTTTCTTTCATCGCACCATGCCTCGTTAGCCATAAGGCATACAACCCCACCCCTCTTCTTACCAGAAAGGTGTTTGTTTCTGTCGGCGCGATGCGTGGAGAAACCCGTTGGCTGCACCGCATCGGATAGCATCTCTCCAGTGAGCCATGTTTCCGTGAAGCACAGAACGTTACAGTCTCTGATGTCCCTCTGGAATGCTACCCTTGCTTGGATTTCATCAACCTTGTTGTCAAGAGACTGGACATTGGCAAGAAGAATGCTAGGAAGTGGGGCACGATGTGCCCGTCTCCGTAGTCTGACCAGAAGACCGCTACGTTTCCCTCTTTTTCGGAGTCGTTTTTTGGGGTCGCTGCATGCGATCCATTCCGTTGTCCTGTTTGTAAGGCAGAACACAGGATCCGCGTCGCGAAAAACATATTCTTGGTCGTACTGATGGTGAGTTGACGCTGATCTTATATACAGTAGTTCTTCTTGGCTGTATGTAATGAAACCTAAGATGACCTGAGGTACTAATGTAAGAAATAACACGTAAAAAAACAAAAAACTGCATAGTTTCCTAGGAACGCGAAGCGAGGCGGCCATCTCTGTCGGCGCCGGAAGCAAGTATTTGGGGAGTTTCTCCCATTATTCTCTGCAGATCCTCTCAAGCTCTGAAAGGTTGGATGGAGAGCATCACTGCACAGCTATTTTCAGGTCTCTCTAGAGATGTTAGATCGGGTTCAAGTCCGGGCTCTGGCTGGGACACTCAAAGACATTCAGAGACTTGTCCTGAAGCCACTCATGCGTTGTCTTGGTGGTGTGCTTAGGGTTGTTGTCCGATTTGAAGGTGAACCTTCGCCCCAGTCTGAGTTCCTGAGTGCTCTGGAGCAGGTTTTCATCAAGGAACTCTCTGTACCTTGCTCAGATCATCTTTCCCTCGACCCTGACTAGTCTCCCAGTCCCTGCCGCAGAAAAAACATTCCAACAGCATGATGCTGCCACCACCATGCTTCACCGTGGGGATGGTATTGGCCAGGTGCTGAGCGGCGCCTGGTTTCCTCCATACGTGACGCTTGGCATTCAGGCCAAAGAGTTCAATCCTGGTTTCATCAAACCAGAGAATCTTGTTTCTCATGGTCTGAGAGTCCTTATGGGGCCTTTTGGCAAACTCCAAGCAGGCTGTTATGTGCCTTTTACTGAGGAGTGGCTTCTGTCTGGCCACTCTACCATAAAGGTACCATGGTAGTATGTATAATGAGAAACGCCCAAAGATGCCCTATTGGGATATGAGATACTGTACAGCAGGGGTCAGCAACAGGCGGCCCGTGGGCCAAAACCTCCCTGCAGTTTATTATTATTAATTTTTTTTTGTTATTACATTACTTAGATTGACGCATCGGTGTGCCAATTGACTCTAGGGGGATTTATTCACTAAACTTTTTTAGAGAAACAGGTGGTATGTTTGCCCTCTCACAGTGTCTTCTTGCTTAGTTCCAGATAATTCATACATGTCTGAACCCAAGCCCTATCTACTTTAACGAACCATGATTACAGCATCTATGGTTAGGGGTTTCGCTTGCATGCACCTGCTCTTCAAAGAGCCGTTAAAGATGCAGTCTGGCATCTTAAGCACACAATTCGTAACATTTTTTTTTTTCAGGACTGAACGGATCATACGAACTGAATGACGTGGTACACAATTTTCCGGGACTTATTTTGGCTCATGGGCATGGTTATTATTAGTGATGTTAAGTTTGATACCGGAGCTCTGAGCCTTGCGTCAAAATCGCGAAGCAACTTACTTCAAAGCAGTGTGCCGATGCCTGTATCACTTTATCAGAAGCACGTGATCAATGACGTCATATTTAATCGTTTGGCTGCTCTAAAATGATTTTAACAAGCAGGTGCCACTAGTGTAAACTGTGTTGATCAACGCCTCGAGTAATGCACCTATTTTCGACATAATTGACTGGGAAGCGTCAATGCTTCAGGAAGCTTCGTTTCCCCATCACTACTTATTATGGAAAACTAAAACGGAAACTAAAACTATCATGAAATGATTTTGTAAACTGAAATAAATTAATTAACAAACCCGTTTGAAAAACTAAAACTATACTGAAACTATTATATTTGACTCCAAAACTAAGACAAAAAAAATATTACTGTAAGTTCAGATTTAAAAAACGTTTTATTTTTAAATTTGGGTAAAACGTTTAATGGCGTTTTCAATGGGGTTTAAAAAAATAATAATTCTAATGGGGTTTTGAAGCTTCTGAATCTGGCGGGTCACATTAAGACATATACTTATACAACAGCAAAGGACCTTGTGAAGATGCTGGAGGAAACAGGTACAAAAGTATATATATCCCCTGTAAAACGAGTCCTATATCGACACAACCTGAAAGGCCACTCAGCAAGGAAGAAGCGTTGCTCCAAAACCGCCATAAAAAGCCAGACTACGGTTTGCAACTGCACATGGGGACAAAGATCGTACTTTTTGGAGAAATTTCATTTGGTCTGATGAAACAACAATAGAACTGTTTGGCCATAATGACCATCATTATGTTTGGAGGGAAAAGGGGGAGGCTTGCAAGCCGAAGAACAACATCCCAACCGTTAAGCACGGGGATGGCAGCATCATGTTGTGGGGGTGCTATGCTGCAGGAGGGACTGGTGCACTTCACAAAATAGATGGCATCATGAGAAAGTAAAATGGTGTGGATATATTGAAGCAACATCTCAAGACATCAGTCAGGAAGTTAAAGCTTGGTTGCAAATGGGTCTTCCAAATGGACAATGACCCCAAGCATACTTCCAAAGTTGTGCAAAATGGCTTAAGGACAACAAAGTCAAGATATTGGAGTGGCCATCACAAAGCCTTGACCTCAATCCTATAGAAAATGTGTGGGAAGAACTGAAAAGGCGTGTATGAGCAAGGAGGCCTACAAACTCAGTTACCTCAGTTACACACCAGCTCTGTCAGGAGGAATGGGCCAAAATTCAAGCGACTTATTGTGGGAATCTTGTTGAGTGTATGTAAACCTCTGACACACTGGGAATGTGATGAAAGAAATAAAAGTTTAAATAAATCATTCTCTCTACTATTATTCTGACATTTCACATTCTTAAAATAAAGTGTTCATCCTAACTGACCTAAGACAGGCAATTTTTACTAGGATTAAATGTCAGGAATTGTGAAAAACTGAGTGTAAATGTATTTGGCTAAGGTGTATGTAAACGTCCGACTTCAACTGTAGGTATTATACATATCAACTAACTGCAATACTTCGGCGCAACGGATTGAATACAGCTCTAAGTTTGTGTGTGTGGAGTGTCGGATGGTCTCGGAGGAGAATCGTTGTCTTTCTTAGAAAAGTGAACCCATCTCTCTAGAGAAACAGATGGGCAATGTGTTAGGAGGTTGTGGTTTACGGATAGAGAGCACTGTTTTTTCTGCTGGGTTTTCATTGAAATGAAGAAGATACACATTACAGAGAAATAACTGACAGTTATTCCTCTTCAGTTTAGCACATATTATTATCACACTGTCAGCGTCATACCTTGGAAAATGAAGTGAACATTCTCAAAATTCTAATCATCTGACTTTCCTTAAATAGTCTGAGTTGTACATTTGCTCCCACACCTTGTTGACATAACTGATGGATGCCCCTCGAGACCACATCCCATATGAAACGGTCGTAGCGTTGTTTAGTGCAGTGGTGGAAAAAGTACCAAATTGTCACACTTGAGTAAAAGTAAACTTACCTTAATAGAAAATGACTCAAGTAAAAGTGAAAGTTGCCCAGTAAAATAATACTTGAGTAAAAGTATACAATTATTTGGTTTTAAATATACTTAAGTATCAAAAGTAAATGTCATTGCTAAAATATACTTAAGTGTGAAAAGTAAAAGTACAAGTATAAATCATTACAAATTCGCACCATATTTTTTTGTTAAATTTTTTAAAGATAGCCAGAGGCACACTCCAACACTCAGACATCATTTACAAACAAAGCATTTGTTTTTAGTGAGTCAGATCAGAGACAGGAGGGATGACCAAGGATCTTTTCTTGAGACCCTTTTTGACCCTTTTCCTGTCCTGCTAAGCATTCGAAATGTAAAGAATACTTTTGGGTGTCAGGGAAAATGTATGGAGTAAAAAGTAAATTATTTTATTTAGGAATGTAGTGAAGTAAAAGTCAAAGTAAAAGTTGTAAAAAAAGAAAATAAATAGTAAAGTACAGATACCCCAAAAAGCATGAATGTTAATGAACCTGTTATTTGTTTTTAAGGAATCTGGTGAGGGCCCAAATCAACACTTTATTGATTCGTCACACCAGAAACACCATCTCGTAACTCTCGTTACTCGATTTGACAAGCTTGACAGGACACAGTTACAGCTCCTTCTCAAACACTCATTTGTGTCAGAGGATGCATCGCAAATAGCACCCTATTCCCTAGATAGTGCACTACTTTTGACCAGAGCCATATGGGCACTGTTCAAAAGTAGTGCCCTGTATAGGGAACAGGGTGTCATTTGTGATTCACACAGAGATGGAAAAGTTGTTATACACCCTCAGAGCTCACACTGTACCAGCTCTTATGAAAGTGGGCCGCAGACAGTGGCAGCTTCTGGTTTACCAGTGTCTTTTTGTGTCACTATTTTGTCCCACATCTCAGATATGAGAATACACTGCACTAAAGACAAAGTGGGTGTCTGTGTTGACAGAGACTGGAAATTCTGAGTATAGAGACCTTCACCCTCAAGGTCGGCATTTCCAACAGGTTTCCGTGTTATACCATAACATACCATAATTATACCATACAGTATACATTTACTATAATAACCTGCCCTGATTCAATACCAAAGTGATAGAATGTGATCAAACCCATTGAAGCCATTTAGGACCAGGGGGGGCCATCACCATCCATGTCATGACATACTGTACATCCTGTGTGTGTACCGTGAAACATTCTCTATCATCTAGTTCCCAGGTCAAACCGTCATCCATCCATCTCGAGACATCATGCATGATCAAAAAACCTGACAGAAATGTGGCGTTTCAAAATTTCCCTAGATTGACCTCTGTCTGCCCTTTCACTGGCTATCAGCGAAGCCCTATCAGTCACCCTGAAAGATAGCCAACCACAACAACTGTATGCCAATCCTTGCTCAGAGAGCTGTGACAATGCAAGCCACATGGTGACAGACTCCTAAACCCGCAATGAGTGATAGGGGTCATGTGAAAGAGATGTACAAGACTGTGGGGTGTGACCAACAATATAATTCACTATACCTCTGGGGAGCCCTCATCCAAAGGAAAGCCATGATGACTTGTCTGCCTCTCTGTGTGTCTGCCTCTGTAAGTATGTTCTGTTCGCTTAGCGGGAGACCCTGAAGGTCATCATCTCCTCTGTTATTTTCTGTTCTCTAGCCCATCTGCTTGAGGTGAGCTGGGGAATCCACAATCGGGAGCAGAGTACCCTAAAAACACCAGGGAATTACATGGTATTGTACAGGCTAACCAAAAATCGCATTTAAAGGAAATTAGTATTTTGTAATGTAACATCTTGTCTATTATTATCGAATTGTTGAATATTTGCAGCATATTGGTCATGAATGATGCACAACCAAACCAAAACAACAGAAGTAAAAGACCGTTAGATCTCGATCTGACTATTTTCCCACTGAGAAAGGTTATGCAGATATCACAGTGATCCTTTCTACTGTAGCCCCATGGGAGCCTCACAATAACTGATGAGAGACGAGAGGAGAGTGGAGAGGTACTGCATTGTGGGTCACAGTGGGAGAGGGGCCTGAGAAGAAGAAGGTTGCCACGACATGCTGGGAGGTTGTCAGGGTGACATCACTAAGGGAGATGGTTCCACGCCCAACGAGCGTGTCGAACATTTAGCATCTGAACTGAGCTGAGGTGCTTTGATACAGTTGCATGGCCAGCCAAAGGCTACACATTCCATTTTCACTACACATCCGAGACTTTCTCTCTCTCCTTTTGATTTTCTCCTTCCCTCAAGGACATCCAAAACATGCAAGACCTCACCCAACACCAACCTGCTCTCCCTCTCGCTCCCTTCTTTATTCCTTTCCTTGTCCTTCCTCCTCCTCTCCCCTCTTCCCGTCTCTGCCAGTGCAGTGATACTGCAGAACTGAGGGACACACCCATCAACATGCTCTCCTCTCTCTCTCTCTCTCTCTCTCTCTCTCTCTCGCTCTCTCTCTGTCTATCCCTCTCTCTCTGACCCTGAATGTTTCTCTAACATACTGCAGATAATACCGCAGTGCCCACCCAAGGACTAGCCCCCTCTCTCACTCTCTCTTTCTCTCTCCAGCATTGTCATATAAAAGACAAACCAGTTTGGAAGAATTTCAGTGTTTCTCCTGTTAGGGTCTTCACATTGTTTTTGCGAGAATGTGAGGAAAAAAAGTGAATGTACAGGGAGGATCCCGAAAGAAGTGAGCAATGTCACTGGAATGCCCTCTACAAGGAGAGGGCGGTATACTGATCATTCTCTCAATATTTTTAGAATGACCCATCAGGAGGAGAGGATTATTAAACAGGAAAGCCAATGAGTCAAACCTGGTGACACATCCTGTGAATGGGCGGACATGGAATTGATTTGATATCCTGTTCATATTTTCAAGGAGAGAAGTAGAGAGCTTGGGAATACAAAGGTTCCATCTGCAAAAAGACGATTCTGAGATAATTGGCTTCAAAGTTCCAAACCCGCATTGGTTTGAATGGTGTCAGCATTTAAAAAAATCTTGTATTCTTATGAAGATAACAACATAAATTGTGGGTATATATAGAGTACTATATAGGTCGAGAACATTGAACAGAACAAGGCTACTGTATGTCAATAACTCAATTTTGACAAGAATGCAGTGCCATGAAAGGGAAATCCAATTTTAAAGTTCAAGAATCAAGCATGATATGAAACCGTTTGTTTATGGCCTGAAATCTCTACTCTCTCTCTCTGACCCTAAATGTTTCTCTAACCTACTGCAGACAATACCGCAGTGCCCACCCAAGGACTAGCCCCCTCTCTCACTTATTCTCCCTCTCTCTCTGGCCAATGTCATATTATAGTAAAATATAGTTTGGAAGAATTTCAGAGCGTTTATAGTGTTAGGGTCGTCACATTGTTTATGAGAGAATGAGAGGAAAAAAGTGAATTTAGAGGGAGGATCCCAAAAGAAGAGAGCGGTGTCACTGAAATGCCCTCGACAAGGAGAGGAAAGTATACCACAGATGTTCCATTATATTAACCAGATACTCCATAGGCCACTGAAAAGAAATGTCTTAAAAAATAGAAGGCAGTCAGGAGGAGGCAAGATCAGGTGGGACCATTCTAGCCAATGTGAGAGCAGATACACGTGTGAATAACCTCAATGGTTATCCAGATCCCTGGGACATCCATACACTCCATTGAAGTTGAAATGTAATGGTTAAGGCACTGTAATGGTTAGGGTACCGGTTTAGAGTATGGAAGTCCCAAGAACAGCACTAATAGGCACAACTTCTAAATAAAGTTGCCGGGTTGTCACGTGTCCTAATTATATCAGTACACTAGTAATAACCTAAGCATTACACAACTTCTATAAAAATACATAAACCTCACGTAGCAAATAAGCCTTTCCATTTTTTGTTGACAAATTTCGACACTCATTGACATCCATACAAAAGCTTCTCTCTTGGTGATGCAATTTTTTCAATTTTAAATACGCCACCTGTTGCAGAGTTATCCCTCTCGCTTGGCCAGAAAATCAAAGTGGTCTTTTTGGTCTTGATTTAAGGTTAGGTTTAGGCATAAGGTTAGCAGTGGGGTTAAGGTTTAAAATCAGATTTTAATTAGAGGAATTGTTGAAATGGGCGTAATTTAGCCATAATAGCAACTTTGTGACTGTGTTAACTAGTGACTACTTGATCATTCTCCACATGTTTTTAGAATGACCCATATGAGGAAAGGATTATAAAACGGGAAAGTCAATGAGTCAAACATGGTGACACATTCTGTGAATGAATGGGCGGACATGGAATTTGTTTGATATCCTGTTAATATTTTCAAGGAGAGACGTAGAGAACCTGGGACTACAAGGTTCTATCTGCAAACACATGATTCTGAGATAATTGGCTTGAAAGTTGAATGGTGTCAGCAATTTGATCTTGTATTCTTTTGAACTTAACACAAATTTGGAATATGTAGAGTACATATAGGTAGAGAACATTGAACAGAACAAGGTTATGTCAATAATTCAAATTTTGTCAAAGAACAAAAAGAGCACACAAAATTAGAACGGTCAACGTTGAACTAAGTGCCATGAAAGGGCAGTCAAATTCAAACATTCAAGAATCCGACATGATATTAAACCATTTGTTCTGGCCTCAAATCACTACTTCTTTGACGTTTTCTCATCAGTGTCCTTCAAAAAATACATGAAGAAATCAAAATGATGGCAAAAAATACAAAATGGCTCCTTTATCTTGGAGCCAGATTCAATAAAACCTGCATTCGCAATGTTTATGAAGCATCTTTCTTTAGACAACTACACCTTGCGCCAACACATATTTTTCAGAACTGGAAGCGTCAACCTGCTGTGAGTAAAATAATGTCTTATTTATCAAGCGTCTCAAAGTATGAGTGCTGATCCAGGTTCAGGTCCCCCCTATCCATGTAATCATATTCATTGTGATCCACAAGGCAAAACTGATCCTAAATCAGCACTTCCACTCTTAGGCCCCTGGTCTAAATCAGTTACCAAGAATAGCAGCGACCAAACATTGCAGATCCCGAGGACCAGAGTTGCCCAACCATGCCTTATACTGAAGAAATGGTGACCTCTTCTGGCCCTGCCTTCCCATGTGTTGTGTGTGGATAGACTAACTGGTGGGGGCTAATATAGCTTTGATTGACTCATTTGTTGTTTCCCTAGCAGTTTATTGCCGTTCCATTAAACTGGAACCTCCATAAACAAGTATTTTTGGTGAGTCAAACGTCCCGTAATGTACACTACATGACCAAAAGTATGTGGACACCAGCTCATCGAACATCTCATTCTGAAATCATGGGCATTAAAATGGAGTTGCAATTCATCCCAATGGTGTTCGATAGGGTTCAGGTCAGGGCTCTGTGTAGGCCAGTCAAGTTCTTCCACACCGGTCTCGACAAACCATTTCTGTATTGACCTCGCTTTGTGCATGGGGGGGGGGATTGTCATGCTGAAACAGGAAAGGGCCTTCCCCAAACTGTTTCCACAAAGTTAGAAGCACAGAATCATCTAGAATGTCATTGTATGCTGTGGCATTAAGAGTTCCTTTCACTGGAACTAAGGGGCCTAGCCCATACCATAGAAAACAGCCCCAGACCATTATTCCTCATCCAAAATTTTTTACAGTTGGCACTATGCATTGGGATTTGGCATTATGCATTGGGGCAGGTAGCGTTCGCCTGGCATCCGCCAAACCCCGATTTGTCCGTCGTACTGCCAGATGGTGAAGCGTGATTCATCACCCCAAAGAACGCGTTTCCACTGCTAAAGAGTCCATTGGTGGCGAGCTTTACACCACTCCAATCGACACTTGGCATTGCGCATGGTGATCTTAGGCTTGTGTGCGGCTGTTTGGCCATGGAAACTCTTTTTCAGAAGTTCCTGACAAACAATTATTGTGCTGACGTTGCTTCCAGAGGCAGTTTGAAACCCGGTAGTGAGTGTTGCAACCAAGGACAGACAATTTGCACTATGTGCTTCAGCACTTGGCGGTCCTATTCTGTGAGATGTGTGGCCTACCACTTTGTGGCTGTGCCGTTGTTGCTCCTAGACTTATTCCATTTCACAATAACAGCACTTACAGTTGACTGGGGTAGCTCGAGCAGGTCATACATTTGACGATCTGACTTGTTAAAAAGGTGGCATCCTATGACGGTGCCATGTTTATAATCACTGAGCTCTTCAGTAAGGCCATTCTACTGAATGTTGGTCTATGGAGATTGCATTGCTGTGTGCTCAAATTTACACACCTGTCAGTAACGGGTGTGGCTGAAATAGCCGAATCCATTAATTTGAAGGGGTGTCCACATACCTTTGTATATATAGTGTATTTCGTTGTCTAGAAAATGTTTTTCTTGCTCTAGCTAAATTTGACTACATGGTGTTTTCTAGAAAAGATGCAGGGTAAGCACAGTCTTTTGTAGAAAACAAGAGTTCTCTGTTTATTTTTTCCAGCGGCAACATACTGTCAACAACAGTACAGACTCACAACTTTAAATTGATTTGCACACGTCGCAGTTTGACATGTCCAAATTAAAAATACAACACAACTATGAAAATTGCATACACTCAAATCACACTCAAAACCTATAAAAAATATAAAACATTAACAGTACTATGTTTTTAATCATCTTAATTCGGACAAGTACCATTCAGGGAACAAAACATTGAACACAACTGAGCAGACAAATAAAACTTGAACCATACTTTTTTTAAATAGAAGAAATAAGTCATTTTGTCATGCAGAAGATGTAACATTAAATAATAAATCAAACAAAAAGAATATATATTTCTCTATATAGCTCTCTTTTTAAAATGTTCAAGTCAAAGCACTTCCATCTCTTACACAGGGAAAAACTCAAATCATAAAAATAAAAAAACAGAACCCACAATGCTTTCATAGCTGCCATCTTGTTGTATGGCCTTCATCGAAAACATTTAAATCTCAGCAACATCTTTTTGGCACATAAAATACGTGCATAATGGCAGTAGCATTTTGCATTATAAAAAAGTGCAGCTCTTTCTCCATTTAAAATCAAACAAAACATTCTGTGCACCGATATCGTTGGGAGAGGGCATTGATGTCTCCCGAAACCGGCATGAGGCGAGCGGTTGTACCAGGATTTCAGTCCTACTGCTGCTGCAGCATGCTCTTGATTGTCTTGTTGGTCGATTCGTCATTCAAATGCTTGGTTGTGTACCTGCGAGAGACAGATGAATAGACAGACCAGACAGAGCGATCAGTGCCAGGATCTGTGACCGTAACACGACTGCTCTTGCAGAGAGTGTGAGAAAGCCTTGGTGACAGTATCACAGCTCTGAACTTTGATTTCCAGTCTGGCGTTCTCCCCTCAGAGACAGATGGGGCGGCAGTGTAGCCTAGTGGTTAGAGCGTTGGACTAGTAACCGCAAGGTTGAGAGTTCAAACACCCGAGCTGACAAGGTACAAAATCTGTCGTTCTGCCCCTGAACAGGCAGTTAACCCACTGTTCCCAGGCCGTCATTGAAAATAAGAATTTGTTCTTAACTGACTTGCCTGGTTAAATAAAGGTAAAAAAAATAAAAATGTGCAATCCCAGAAAGACAGAAAGAAAGAGAAAAGAGGGCTGGAGGCTTTGACCCAGGAGTGACCTCACGTGACTGGAAGAGGGTGATTGAGCGTGCCCGAAGGACCTGATGATGTGATGTGCAGATGTGGTTAACACGAAAATGGCCGTGTCAGCTGCGAACAGCTGCGAGAGCGTGAGCCACTTAGATTTAAGAAGAGGGCAGGGCGCCGTGGCTAAAAGAAATGTAATTCTCTCTGATCTTCAATAATCTAAAACTGTGGGATTCCACATTTAACACAAACAACATATTATTTTAATACCTCTTAACGTGTTGAAAAAAAAAGAATAATGAAGGAAAAGTGGCCAAATATGGCTGTATATAGTACGTATGCTACTACTGTCTGTTAAAGTGTGAGAAGAAAAAGGTTACAACAGTATTCTGTAAAACATATTCTCTGTTAAAGAAAAGCATTGTTCAGCTATAGACAAGGTGGGCCTTACCTGAGAGCGTTTAAAAGGCCTTCTACGCTGTTGGGCGGTTGATCTCGGAGGACCTTGATGCACCCTTTCATCTGTGAAGCAGAAAACACCATGTTGAGATGAATCAGTGTTGTGCTTGTGTGTGGCCAATCCTCTGGGACTGGGAGCCTTGTGGACATAGCTCCACCCTGCACTCACATCAATCTTGGAAGACTTGGAGAAGGCTCCGACAGGATGCACATAGTCATAGAGGATGATGACGCCAACCATGACACGCAGGCAGAACGAAACCGTCTCCTCACTGGTGAAGCGGCTACGGTACTCCCTGGAAACACAGAAAGGCAATGAGATTGCTGATCAGGGATAATGTTTTCCTTGTCCATATAATCGGAAGTCCAATCAAAAACATCTTTTGAACAATGGGTCAAGTAATATGCTAATGGTCCAAACCTCATGTCTCTATCATAATCCGTTCAAAGGTATTTGAGTTTTTACCCTTGTAGGATGTCCAAAATTAGGGTGACTAAATCAATGGAGGCCAGAGAAAGAAAGTGGTTAAAAATCAGGAAAATCATTATGTCAGTTACACTGTGCGAGAATTAAGGTTAACTGAGGACATAAAACAATATAACGGTAAGATAGATATTGATTTTGAGACATGACATGTAGTATTTTCATATTTTAGTGTACACTTCCATATTAATGCAAAATTCCTGTTGTTGTTTTGAAGATTTCTCACAAAAACAAGCGTATCTCATTTCGCTATTTTACAACCCACAAAAACAACTTTGCAGATGACCACCACAACATGAAAAATCCTAAAGGTTGCTGCTCAGAGCTCTGTGATTATTATCGGATGTATTAGGTTATGAAATCCAACTTTAATGTTAATGATATGTTAGAGAAAGACAACACTGAACAATTCAGAACATGAACAATCATATTTGTCTAAGTAACATTTATTTTCTAACATAAAGATGTGAAATTTCATCACCAAAGTACATTTTTCACCCGCTCTGTGCAGAGTGGATGGACACCCTACAACAGGGTTACCCAACTGGCGGGAAATTGTATTTGTCCCCTCAAGTTTTTTGTGGGACATACAATATTGTAAAAACATTAGCAAATCAGCTCGAATCAGGTGTTGGAACCGGTTCAGGGAACAGAACCGAAAAGCGAAAAGTACAACATTTAACATTCTGTTAAAATGGAACATATTTCAAGTTAAACTGTAGTTTGTTTGTATCCTGTTTAGTGAATAATTACTATGAGTATTAATGGAGTTTGGGCCAAAAAATAGTGTACAGTGCCATGCAAAAGTATTCAACCCCTTGGCGTTTTTCCTATTGTGTTGCATTACAACCTGTAAATGGATTTTTATTTGTACTTCATGTAATGTAACAAAATAGTCTAAATTGGTGAAGTGAAATGAAAAAAATTACTTATTTAAAAAAAAAACGGAAAAGTGGTGCGTGCAGATGTAGTCACCTCCTTTGCTATGAAGCCCCGAAATAAGATCTGGTGCAACCAATTACCTTCAGAAGTCACATAATTAGTTAAATAAAGTCCAAGTGTGTGCAATCTCAGTGTCACATGATCGGTCACATGATGTCAGTATATATTCACCTGTCCTGAAAGGCCCCAGAGTCTGCAACACCACGAAGCAAGGGGCACCACCAAGCAAGCCGCACCATGAAGACCAAGGAGCTCTCCAAACAGGTCAAGGACAAAGTTGTGGAGAACTACAGATCAGGGTTGGGTTATAAAAAAATATCAGAAACTTTGAACATCCCACGGAACACCATTAAATCCATTATTTAAAAAATTGAAAGAATATGGCACCACAACAAACCTGCCAAGAGAGGGCCACCCACCAAAACTCACAGACCAGGCAAGGAGGGCATTAATCAGAGAGGCAACAAAGAGACCAACAATAACCCTGAAGAGCTGCAAAGCTTCACAGTGGAGATTGGAGTACCTGTCCATAGGACCACTTTAAGCTGTACACTCCACAGAGCTGGGCTTTACAGAAGAGTGGCCAGAAGAAAATAAGCAAACACGTTTGGTGTTTGCCAAAAGGCATGTGGGAGACTCCCCAAACATATGGAAGACGGTACTCTGGTCAGATGAGACTAAAATTGAGCTTTTTGGCCATCAAGGAAAACGCTATGTCTGGCGCAAACCCAACACCTCTCATCACCCCGAGAACACCATCCCTGTGGGGATGTTTTTCATTAGCAGGGACTGGTCAGAATTGAAGGAATGATGGATTCTTGAGGGAAACCTGTTTCAGTCTTCCAGAGATTTGAGACTGGGACAGCGGTTCACCTTCCAGCAGGACAATGACCCTAAGTATACTGCTAAAGCAACACTCAAGTACACCAGAAGAAACCCATCCAACTTGAAGGAGCTGGAGCAGTTTTGCCTTGAAGAATGGGCAAAAATCCCAGTGGCTAGATGTGCCAAGCTTATAGAGACATATCCCAAGAGACTAGCAGCTGTAATCAATGCAAAAAGTGTCTCTACAAAGTGTTGGCCTTAGGGGGTGAATAGTTATGCACGTTCAAGTTCTGTTTTTTGTCCTATTTCTTGTTTGTTTCACTAAATATTTTGCATCTTCAAAGTGGTAGGCATGCTGTGTAAATCAAATAATTTAAAACAATATTTTAATTCCAGGTTGTAAGGCAACAAAATAGGAAAAATGCCAAGGGAGTGAATACTTTCGCAAGCCACTGTATGATAATTTGGAAAGGTTGACCTAGTCAGATAAGAGGACATTTCCTAGGATCAAAGAGCAGAGTCAGGCCCAGAATGAAGATTCTCTCTTGAGCTTTTGGGTCTCAATTCCTTATTTTAAAGAGGTTACAATAGCAATTTTCTTTTTGACAAATGGGAACCGGTTAATAATGTTATTTAATGTTACAGGATAATTCTTTTCTTTCCTCTAAGAGGGGCTTTGATAGGCTATTTGTTGTTTTTTGGTGGAACTGAAAAAAAATGTCCGGAACATAAAATAACGTTATTAAAAGGTTCCCATGCTTTGAAAAGTATGGTTCTGTTACAGAACAGTATGGATCACTTTCCTTACCTGTTCTGATTCTGTTCCTAAAAATGTTTTGTTCTTTTACATTTTTTCCCTAAACCGGTTCCAACCCCTGGCTTTATTTTCAGCAAACTTAACATGTGTAAATATTTGTATGAACATACGATTCAAGAACTGAGACATAAACTGAACAAGTTCCATAGACATGTGACTAACAGAAATGGAATAACGTGTCCCTGAACAAAGGGGGGCAAAATTAAAAGTAACAGTCAGTATCTGGAATGGCCACCAGCTGCATTAAGTAAATGCAGTGCATCTCCTCCTCATGGACTGCACCAGATTTGCCAGTTCTTGCTGTGAGATGTTACCCCATTCTTCCACCAAGGCACCTGCAAGTTCCTGAAAATTTCCTGGGGGGAATGGCCCTAGCCCTCACCCTCCGATCCAACAGGTCCCAGGCGTACTTAATGGGATTGAGATCCAGGCTCTTCGCCAGCCATGGCAGAACACTGACATTCCAGTCTTCTAGGAAATCACGCACAGAACAAGCAGTATGGCTGGTGGCATTGTCATGCTGGAGGGTCATGTCAGGATGAGCCTGCAGGAAGGGTACCACATGAGGGAGGTAGATGTCTTCCCTGTAACGCACAACATTGAGATTGCCTGCAATGACAAGTCAGATGATGCTGTGACACACCGCCCCAGACCATGACGGACCCTCTACCTCCAAATCGATCCCGCTCATAGGCGGCGTTGTTGACAGTGATGTCTGGTGAGGACCTGCCTTACAACAGGCCTACAAGCCCTCAGTCCAGCTTCTCTCAGTTAATTGTGGACAGTCTGAGCACTGTTGGAGGGATTGCGTTCTTGGTGTAACTCGGGCAGTTGTTGCCATCCTGTACCTGTCCCGCAGGTGTGATGTTCGGATGTACCGATCCTGTGCAGGTGTTGTTACACGTGGTCTTCAACTGCGAGGATAATCAGCTGTCCATCCTGTCTCCCTGTAGTGCTGTCTTATGCGTCCCACAGTACAGACATTGCAATTTATTGCCCTGACATCTGCAGTCCTCATGCCTCCTTGCAGCATGCCTAAGGTATGTTCACGCAGATGAGTAGGGACACTGGACATCTTTCTTTTGGTGTTTTTCAGAGTCAGTAGAAAGGCCTCTTTAGTGTCCTATGTTTTCATAACTATGACCTTAATTGCCTACTGTCTGTAAGCTGTTAGTGTCTTAACGACCGTTCCACAGGTGCATGTTCATTAATTGTTTATGGTTCATTGAACAAGCCTGGGAAACAGTGTTTAAACTCGTTACAATGAAAATCTGTGAAGTTATTTGGATTTTTACTAATTATCTTTGAAAGACAGGGTCCTGAAAAAGGGACATTTCTTTTTTTTATGTGATCGTATACAAATGTATGAATGTAAGGAAGGTTTGAAATGATACATTTTTTGTTAAATATTATATTATAATTCAAATTCTATGTAATTATGTTACGGTCTCCTGATCATCCGCTCAATAAAAACAATTTTAAAAAACGGCATGTGGCTGAGTCTAGTTGATGATCCCTGCGTTATACCATTGTCCTTATGATCTTAAAGGTAAAACTGATCATAGATCAGCACTCCTCCTCTGAGAATATGAATAAGAATATGGGCCCAGATCCACGATTCTGCAGACATTGACATTGTCTTGATTTAGTGAGGAAGTGGATGGGATCACTTACGGCGTTTCCAACATGACTTTGCACACACTCGCCATCGTGCTTAAGCAGTCTGTCGTGTTCTCGATGGGCAAGTTCTTATTCTAGGCCAACAGAAAGAGAGACGGGATGTTTTTTTCTACAGTAAACCACATTGTTGCATTGGTCACTTCAATTATTGATGGGCAATGTGTCAGATATTAAGGTTGTTAAGTAAGGAAGCTGTGAAACCACTTTCGATGGGATCTTACCTCTGAGACAAACTTTGTCGTGCCGTCGCTTAACGTCTTCAACATGGGCGTGGCATCAGCGTAAAACAGAGATATCCGATTGGCCAGCTCGTTGTTGACTTCTTTCTCCCCCTCTGTCTGAAAAACCAAGGAACAGTTCATCAATGTTGTCACTTTACAAACATTGAATATTATGGAGAAAGTAGATGCTGGTAGAGAAACACTGTATATTCAGTAACGGTAAGGAGATGATTTTTCTGCCTTAAAGACAAAACCTTTATTCTCTAATGCGGAATAATATGAATAATCCTCTGGGACGTCAAGACGTGTCACATAAAAAAAAGTATCACATTTGAATAAGAACTAATATCTGTTCTGGTGGAAAATACAAGTGTTGTGTCTTTGTATAAAATGTCTGAGCGATTCCAGTAGACAGTGCCTGAACGCTGAGAATTAAGTAATGCTCCACTGTACTGCTGGGCTGGAGAAAGTTTTCAGTGCCTGGCTATTGATATACAGCGTCCCAAATGGCACTCCATTCCCTACATAATGCACTTCTTTTGACCTGAACCCCATGGGCCCTGATCAAAAGTAGTGCACTTTATAGGGAATAAGGTGTGTCATTTGAGACGCAGTGACGGGCTCTAGCAGTGACAGGTTTGAACAGTCGGACCGTCTGGGACCACTTGTTAATGGCAAATTCACGTAGGGGGAATAAACAAAACAAAAATATAAACGCAACAAGCAACAATTTAAACGATTTTACGAAGTTACAGTTCATATAAGGAAATCAGTCAATAGAAATAAATAAATTAGGCCTTAATCTATGGATTTCACATGAATGGGCAGGGACGCAGCCAATCAGGAGTTTTCCCCCACGAAAGGGCTTTATTACAGACAGAAATACTCCTTGTCCGGATGTGGTCCTGGTCTGGCATGGTTACGGTTACACTTGGTCTGGTTGTGAGGCTGGTTGGACGTACTGCCAAATTCTCCAAAACGACATTGGAGGCGGGTTATGGTAGAGAAATTAACATTAAATTCTCTGGCAACAGCTCTGGTGGACATTCCGCAGTCAGCATGACAATTGCACACTCCCTCAACTTGAGACATCTGTCATTGTGTTGTGTGACAAAACTTCACATTTTAGAGTGGCCTTTTACAGTCCCCAGCACAGGTGCACCTGTGTAATGATCATGCTGTTTAATCTGCTTCTTGATATGCCACACCTGTCAGTTGGATGGATTATTTTAGCAAAAGAGAAATGCTCACTAACAGGGATGTAAACAAATGTGTGCACAACATTTGAGAGAAATAAGCTTTTTGTGATATTTTATTTCAGCTCATGAAACATGGGACCAACATTTTACATGTTGAGTTTATATTTTTGTCCAGTATAGCTAAAAAAAACCCAGGTGCGCATCTCGAGAACACGGGTAGATTGCGTTTACTTTATTCACTAAAGAACTACTGAAATAATTCAGACCTTTCTCAGATGTCCTTGGTCCTATTGAAAATGGTATACTTGCAGTCATTTTGAAGTAGGGCTGAGGAGATAGGAGGCTGAATTGTCCTTTAGATGCCTGCCATGCTATCGCAAGAAGACATCTCATCTGAATAATACAACATTTCTAAAATATTCAAATATCAGGAGACAAAATACTGATCCCTGAGGTACATGGAGTTTAGAGATAATACAATTAACTTGTACTGCCTTTGCGACCTTTTGCCACATTTCAGGCTTCAAACATAAAGATATAAAACTGTATTTTTTGTGAAGAATCAACAACAAGTGGGACACAATCATGAAGTGGAACGACATTTATTGGATATTTCAAACTTTTTTAACAAATCAAAAAACTGAAAAATTGGGCGTGCAAAATTATTCAGCCCCTTTACTTTCAGTGCAGCAAACTCTCTCCAGAAGTTCAGTGAGGATCTCTGAATGATCCAATGTTTACCTAAATGACTAATGATGATAAATACAATCCACCTGTGTGTAATCAATTCTCCGTATAAATGCACCTGCACCGTGATAGTCTCAGAGGTCCATTAAAAGCGCAGAGAGCATCATGAAGAACAAGGAACACACCAGGCAGGTCCGAGATACTGTTGTGAAGAAGTTAAAAGCCGGATTTGGATACAAAAAAATAGTTTTATATCTTTAGTTTTATATCTTTATGTTTGAAGCCTGAAATGTGGCAAAAGGTCGCAAAGTTCAAGGGGGCCGAATACTTTCGCAAGGCACTGTATTTATGATAGACTTAGTGCAAGATCTACTCATGAAATAGTTATCATATAGCCCATAATGACCCCATATAGCCTGTAATGTTAATGCAGGATGAACACTTAGCCCCCTGCTGAGCTTAATGAAGCGGGAAGAGGACTGGGGCACAGGGTCTGTCTGGGTGGTTTCCCTTAACTCCATCGTATCCCAGAGGGTCTGAGGTGCAGACCCCAAACTGTTCTCAGATCACGTGCGAACTGTTCCACTGAGGACTGTGAGTCCCAGAGGGACTGAGGACATGCTACTGATCTCAGATCATGTATATGGTGCATGTCGCTCCGCTCCCCTGTGCTCCAGTGAGCGCCTCAAACTCCCTTTGAGTCCCCAGTGGCTCAAGTAAACTATTTTCAGACGCGTTGCATACGCACAAAGGCTGACATATTGCGCGTTTGTTGACGGACAATCATCTTCGTTGTCCAAAAATCGCTGCCTTAATCTATAATTTTCGGACACAAAATATCTGTGGCCATAGCCTCAGGGGTAAAGGACCATCAGCCCCTCAGATTAGAGTTCAGTAGTCAGCTCACCGGTGTATTGTTGATCCGCATGCGGCTCAAAGTTCTCCTGTAATAGCTGAAGTCATTCTGGATGGCAGGGTTAGTCATCTGCAACACACGGATTAACATGTACATTAAAAACAGAAAACTCTCAGGACTTTCTGTGTGTGGGTGTTTCTGAAGTTAGAACACACAGCATGCGGCAGCAGATGTCCAGCTCTCTGAAATAGTCCATCATGACAGGATGTTTAAGCAAACAAGGCAGATACATTGCTAGGGACGGAGATGGAATGAAAAGGACATCGATAGGATTGAATCTTCTATTTATTTATATCCCTTCATATTTCCTCGCTTGTCCTTTATAATAGGACACATTTATTTTCAACTGGCAATGAATGAAATACTTGTTAGTTCCCTTTGGCAGTGCGGCAGTGGCTCAGTATGTTTGGAAGTATGAAAGAAGTGTCAACAACACTAAGGATGATGAGAGGCTACTGGAGACGCTCTTCTTATACAGATAGTGGAGGTTAGCGATTACAATACAGACATGAGATGGTGCTCCTTACTACTGGGACCACCAGACAAAGGGAGGATAGCGGTCACAGGTCAGACCATGAGGTGACACTCTGATATAGGGGGAAGGGAAGGGGTAGCTAGTGCCCTTATGTGATTAGCTATAGAACATTGGTGACATTCTGTGATTTGGCAACAGAACCTCAAATCTTACTTTGTCGAGTAGGCACACTCCATCTTAAATCTCTAGAGGCAATCGACGCAAACAAAGAAGTGCGGCTGCCCTGCTTCCTTCCACAAAGACGATCATTAGACCTTGCCTTGAGTGGAGCTTACCTTTAATAAACCACTGGCCAATCAGTGGGCCCCATCCAGCACATCAACCTCCTGCTCCTCCAATGTGCTGAGACGCCTCCCTAATTACCCCTAGCAACACGCTATTAACCCTGGCCAGCACGAGAAGCAGGGTAATCCCACCACAATAGATTGGTACCTAGTGCCAATGGCTAGTGCCATGCCAGCCCATTTCACCAGTGAGTGGCATTAAAAACATGACAGGCGGGTAGGCGGGTGGGTGTTCTAACTAGGTCAATGCCTGTCATCGGCGTATAGGGAGTGAAAAATGTATGAATGGTGCCTGGCATGACACCTTGCACCCCCTTACTTTCACGCTTTTAGTGCCCATGCAGGGTATGGGGGTACCAGGCAGGAGGGCTAGTTAATTGGGGCATCGTGACGGAGTGCCTGGGGGTGTCAGGATGCTAGTTTGAGTAGAAGTGTGTGTGTGTGTGTGTGTGTGTGTGTGTGTGTACATTTCACTCTGACGCCTTGCGAGCTGGATGAAAACTCATTTGATTATATCTGACGTCCATATATTAAGGACTCCCTGACACATTTGCTAGACTACTTGGCCAGGCGATTGTAAGTGGAGGATCTGTCTGTGACTCAAACAAATAGGCAATCTCTGGGTTTCTACTAGGGGTCGACCGATTATGATTTTTCAACGCCGATACCGATAATTGGAGGACCAAAAAAGCCGATACCAATTAATCGGCCAATTTTTTACATTTATTTATTTGTAATAATGACAATTACAACAATACTGAATGAACACTTATTTAACTTAATATAATACATCAATAAAATCAATTTAGCCTCAAATAAATAATGAAACATGTTCAATTTGGTTTAAATAATGCAAAAACAAAGTGTTGGAGAAGAAAATAAAAGTGCAATATGTGCTATGTAAGAAAGCTAACGTTTCAGTTCCTTGCTCAGAACATGAGAACATATGAAAGCTGGTGGTTCCTTTTAACATGAGTCTTCAATATTCCCAGGTAAGAAGTTTTAGGTTGTAGTTATTATAGGAATTATAGGACCATTTCCCTATATACCATTTGTATTTCATTAACCTTTGACTATTAGATGTTCTTATAGGCACTTTAGTATTGCCAGTGCAACAGTATAGCTTCCGTCCCTATCCTCGCTACCTGGGTTCGAACCAGCAACACAACGACAACAGTCACCATCGAAGCAGCGTTACCCATGCAGAGCAATGGGAACAACTACTAGAAGGCTCAGAGCACGTGACATTTGAAACGCTATTAGCGAGCTAACTAGCTTGCCATTTCACTTCGGTTACACCAGCCTCATCTCGGGAGTTGATAGGCTTGAGTTGATAGGAGTTGATAGGCATAAACAGCACAATGCTTGAAGCACAACGAAGACCTGCTGGCAAAACGCAAAGAAAGTGCTGTTTGAATGAATGTTTACGCGCCTGCTTCTGCCTACCACCGCTCAGTCAGATACTTAGATACTTGTATGCTCAGTCAGATTATATGCAACGCAGGACACGCTAGATAATATCTAGTAATATCATCAACCATGTGTAGTTAACTAGTGATTATGATTGATTGATTGTTTTTATAAGATAAGTTTAATGCTGGCTAGCAACTTACCTTGGCCTACTGCATTCGTGTAACAGGCAGTCTCCTTGTGGAGTGCAATGAGAGGCAGGTGGTTCGAGCGTTGGACTAGTTAACTGTAAGGTTGCAAGATTGGGTCCCCCGAGCTGACAAGGTGAAAATCTGTCGTTCTGCCCCTGAACAAGGCAGTTAACCCACCGTTCCTAGGCCGTCATTGAAAATAAGAATGTGTTCTTAACTGACTTCCCTAGTTCAATAAAGATTAAATTAAGGTGTAAAAACAACAAAAAAACAAATCGGTGTCCAAAAATACCGATTTCGGATTGTTATGAAAACTTGAAAATCGTCCCTAATTAAATCGGCCATTCCGATTAATCGGTCGACCTCTAGTTTCTACCCGGGATCAACTATAAAGCAAGTCTCTATGTGTTGAAGACGGGAGCCCGAGCCAAGCCATGCTTCCCAAATGGCACCCTATTCATTCTATAGTGCACTAGTTTTGACCAGAACCCTATGGACCCTGGTCAAAAGTAGTGCACTACATAGGGCATAGGGTGCCATTTGGGATGCTAGTAAAAGAGCACCAGCCTACTACACTATCCTATTTGTCTTCCCATTCATTCCAGCAGGGTGTATACCAGAGTGAGTGGTATTCAAAGTCAGGAGGGGAACTGCAATGGGGTCAACCAAAATGCCCCATATATAAAAAATAAATAAAAAAATTATATATATATATATATATATATATAAATAAATAAATAAATAAATAAATAAATAAGAGTACATATTATTGTATGGGACAATACATAAACATTTGAGAAAAATAATTAGAAAAATTCAATGTTATTGAGTAAATGTATTTATTGGTTTCTTTTCATTTTGATAAGAGTTGTAAATGTAATTAGTAATGAGAATGAATTTAATTTGTTCATGTATTTGTTCATGTAAAAATTGAAAAGTATCCATTTTAATATTGTGTCATTATAGATGGGTTCGGGTGGGGCCTCAAGAAATTATTGCAAAAACAATTGCGGCCCCAGAAATTCTGTCAGAAAAAATAGGGCTGAAAAAGTTTAAAATACCACTGGTGTAGACTACAGTATTATAAACCAAGTCCTCCCTGGACAGGATCCAAGTTGTATCATCTGTTCATTGGCAGAGGCTTCATGGTGTACAGCACTAACACCTAAATAACAGGATATTAACACCTCGTTATGCCAGCGAGAGTTAGCTCGCACATTATCAGAAGGAATATGTACACTGTGTACATAATAACACCTTAACCATGCCAACAACTGCACCACACAAAGCTATAGCTTAGGGTAACAACAAGTGATGGATGAAATGAGGGAAATGTGGGGACTCTGGGCTAAATTGAGTAAATGGCGGACAGAGATGTCATGGGACGTACTTTGAGCTCGTCGAAGCGCAGTGTGAAGTGCAGGATCTCGGCGAACTGCTTGGCCAGAGCCTGCTCGCGCTCCAGGTTCTGCGTGGGGTTGTCATATGTCTCGCTGGTCAGGGCTCCCAGCAGGCTGTGCAGCGCTGCCTCTGTAACACAAATCAAATTGTATTGGTAAAGGCACAGTCAACTTAGTGGATGTAAACTTCTGACCCACTGGAATTGTGATACAGTGAATTATAAGTGAAATAATCTGTCTGGAAACAATTGTTGGAAAAATTACTTGTGTCATGCACAAAGTAGATGTCCTAACCGACTTGCAAAGACTATAGTTTGTTAACAAGAAATGTGTGGAGTGGAAGAAAAATGCGTTTTAATAACTAAACATCAATATTTTGGGCCAGGAAACTCCCCAGACCTTAATCCCATTGAGAACTTGTGGTCAATCCTCAAGGAGGCGGGTGGACAAACAAAACCCCACAAATACTGACAAACTCCAAGCATTGATTAAGCAAGAATGGGCTGCCATCAGTCAAGATGTGACCCAGAAGTTAATTGACAGCATGTCAGGATGGATTGCAGAGGTCTTGAAAAAGAAGGGTCAACACTGCAAATATCAACTTCATGTAATTGTCAATAAAAGCCTTTGACACTTATGAAATGCTTGTAATTATACTTCAGTATTCCATAGTAACATGTGACAAAAATATCTAAAGACACTGAAGCAGCAAACTTTGTGGAAATTATTTGTGTCATTCTCAAAACTTTTGGCCACAACTGTATACAGTTAAAGTCGGAAGTTTACATACACTTCGGTTGGAGTCATTAAAACTTGTTTTTCAACCACTACACAAATTCCTTGTTGACAAACTATAGTTTTGGCAAGTTGGTTTACATCTACTTTGTGCATGACACAAGTTATTTTTGCAACAATTGTTTACAGTCAGATTATTTCACTTATATTTCACTATATCACAATTCCAGTGGGTCAGAAGTTTACATACCCTAGGTTGACTGTGCCTTTAAACAGCTTGGACAATTCCAGAAAATGATGTCATGGCTTTAGAAGCTTCTGATAGGCTAATTGACATCATTTGAGTCAATTGGAGGTGTACCTGTGGATGTATTTCAAGGACTACCTTTAAACTCAGTGCCTCTTTGCTTGACATCATGGGAAAAACAAAATATATTTTTTTTGTAGACCTCCACAAGTCTGGTTCATCCTTGGGAGCAATTTCCAAACGCCTGAAGGTACCACGTTCATCTGTACAAACAATAGTACGCAAGTATAAACACCATGGGACCACGCAGCCGTCGTACCACTCAGGAAGGAGATGCGTTCTGTTTCCTGGAGATGAACGTACTTTGGTGCAAAAAGTGCAAATCAATCCCAGAACAACAGCAAAGGACCTTGTGAAGATGCTGGAGGAAACAGGTACAAAAGTATCTATATCCACTGTAAAACCGCCATAAAAAAGCCAGACCAAGGTTTGCAACTGCACATGGGGACATAGATCGTACTTTTTGGAGAAATGTCCTCTGGTCTGATGAAACAAAAATAAACTATTTGATTTCACATTCTTAAAATAAAAAGTGGTGATCCTAACTGACCTAAGACAGGGAATTTTTACTAGGATTAAATGTCATGAATTGTGAAAAACTGAGTTTAAATGTATTTGGCTAAGGTGTATGTAAACTTCCGACTTCAACTGTACATATGGACCAGCGATGTCAAAGCAGAACGGACTAAGACACAGTAGAATAGTATAGAATACAGTATATACATATGAGATGAGTAATGCCAGACATGTAAACATTAAGTGACTAAGACACCATAAAATAGTATAGAATACAGTATATACATATGAGATGAATAAAGGGTAATGCTAGATAAGTAAACATTATTAAGTGACTAAGATACCGTAGAATAGTATATAATACAGTATTAACAAATGAGATGAGTAATGCCAGATATGTAAACATTATTAAAGTGACTAGTGTTCTATTCCTTAAAGTGGCCAGTGATTTCTAGTCTATGCCTATAGGCAGCAGCCTCTAATGTGCTAGTGATGGCTGTTTAAGACACGGACAAGGAGAGGGTGTTAGAGACTGTTGTGAAGGATTAGCTAAATATCGGCCTAATAAATGCAATAATCATGAAGTTCATCATGATATCAAATGTATGCCAACTAGAATTTGCTGCTTCTGTAAGCCAGGGACAAGGAGAGGGTGTCAGATTTGAAGAGTTAGGGAGAAAACATTTGTGGATTGTTTGTGAGTTGAATTGATAAGCTCAATATCTGCTAAATAAACGTAACGATTGTAAAGTACATCATGTGTGCCAAATAGACTTGCCCTGATGGTAGTAGCTGTACAAAAAAAGGACATGCGATTGAGTGATGATGGTGCCCGCTGCCCAGGGCCCTATGACAGTCTAGGGGTGGGGTGGGGTGGGGGTCAAGGGAAGAGCTGTCTCTAGGGGTTGGGGTGGTGGAAGGGGATGGAAAGATCACCTAATCAGATGGAGATGAGACATGAGTCTAATTATCTCATTGTAATGAGAGACGTGGGAGGTGCTCCATTCATCCAGGCTTCCTGCCATTGTTTGGATAGTAAGTAAATATGAAGACTTTACATGACTTTAATGGGGTAAACCACACAGTTCTGTAGTAACAAGCTAGGTACTGGAAAATATCAAATCACTCCCTCACTAGTATCCTGGCCAGCTGTGCATTTCCCAACATTGCCTTTCTGTAAATGAGGTGAGTGAGCTAACGCAGTAGACACCCAAATGCTTTTCCGTTTGCATTTCCATGTCTCAAGATAGCCAACAAAAGCACCAAGATGCTCACCATAAATAAACAATGGCAAAACCGTCCATGAGGGAAAATGCAGCTGTTGCAGTCAGAAAGTGAAGAAGCCTTCACAGTCTAGACTCACTAAGACAAGCAGATTTAATATAATTACATAACCCGGATGAGCCAAACACGCACACAGTGTAATCTGGTTGCACAATAACACCACCTTCCACCTGGCTGTACATAATCGTGACTCTGATCCATTTACAACTCCTACCACTTACAGTAGAGCACAAGGACATAATACACACCGCTATAAACCAGACAAAATGATTCTCTCTTAAGATAGACACGCAGGGATCCGCAGACACGCAGGGATCCGCAGACACGCAGGGATCCGCAGACACGCAGGGATCCGCAGACACGCAGGGATCCGCAGACACGCAGGGATCCGCAGACACGCAGGGATCCGCAGACACGCAGGGATCCGCAGACACGCAGGGATCCGCAGACACGCAGGGATCCGCAGACAGAGGGTTTTGCAGAGGCGGACTGCGAGCTGGCAGTGCAGTCCAGTAAATTGAGCATGTTGGCTATTCTGTAATGACCCCCCGTCTGCTTGGGACAGCGCATTGCTTCTGCTGCAGCGAGGAGGAGAGGTCTGGTTAAAAATGGCCTTAGTGATGCAACAGAAGTTGAGATGGGTCTGCTTTTAGGACTTGTATCTGAAGCGAGGCACTCTACCATGTCTGGAGTCTGGAGGATTGGGGGGGGCGTCTGATCCCTTCAGGTCACGGCAGAGCAGGCGAGAGGAATGTGGGCACGTAGACTAGGCAGGCGCTGCTCAGCTCTGTTCACATTGGGAGAGGAGGGGATGGGTGGGAGGGTCAGAGGATTGGCAGGTATTCACTCCAACCCTGCCGTCAAAGGACTCCTGTCCTGAACACTTCTATTGGTGGAAGCTTAACATTTATTGAGTAATTAAGCTACATCGTGCACTATTTAAAGTGCTTAAACCTGAATGATGAGTGGCACAGTTGCAATATTGTGGAAGGTAGTTTCTAATGTTCGGAACATACATTTCTGGGGGGGTAATAACACAGAGAGGTCTGATAAAGCCATCTCTCAGTCAGCAGTCGAGCCAGCCTGCGGAAAAGGTCGGCGAGCATCTCTTATGTCAGGGAGGAGGCAGCTGAGGCAAAGGTGGCCCCCGGAGTCAGAGCAGTGGGGCGGACGGACGGATGTGTGGGGAGACGACCTACTTCATTATATAACACACACAATATGGCCTTAGTGGGCTGTTGCCCACTGTGTTTAAGGTCGGCGAAGCAGATCTCTCTCTCTCTCTCTCTCTCTCTCTCTCTCTCTCTCTCTCTCTCTCTCTCTCTCTCTCTCTCTCTCTCTCTCTCTCTCTCTCTCTCTCTCTCTCTCTCTCTCTCTCTCTCTCTCTCTCTCTCTCTCTCTCTCTCTCTCTCTCTCTCTCTCTCTCTCTCTCTCTCTCTCTCTCTCTCTCTCTCTCTCTCTCTCTCTCTCTCTCTCTCTCTCTCTCCTGAGGGGGAATAGATTTTGTCGAGCCCTCTGCACGACTGTCTTGGCGACATCTTCTTTGTCTTGATCACGTTGAGAGAGAGGTTGTTGTCCTGGCAACAAATGGCCAGGTCTCTAACTTCCTCCCTCATTGTTGTTGATGATCAAGCCTACCACTGTTGTGTAGGTGACCATTGCCAACAAAGGGTATATAACAAACTATTGAGATAAACTTTTGTTATTGACCAAATACTTATTTTCCACCATAATTTGCAAATAAATAAATTAAAAATCCTACAATGTGATTTTCTGGATTTTTTTTCTCATTTTGTCTGTCATAGTTGAAGTGTACCTATGATGAAAATTACAGGCCTCTCATCTTTTTAAGTGGGAGAACTTGCACAATTGGTGGCTGACTAAATACTTTTTTGCCCCACTGTAAGTTTCCCTGCATTAAAATCCCCGGCTACTAGGAGCGCCGCCTCTGGGTTTGCTTATGTCGGAATACAGCTCATTCAATGCTTTTCTTAGTGCCAGCCTCTGACTATGGCGTATGTAAACAGCTACAAAGAATACAGATAAACTCTGTCGGTAGGTAGTGTGGTCTACAGCTTATCATGAGATACTCTACCTCAGGCGAGCAAAATACATAGACCGCCGCCCCTTGTCTTACCATACGCCGCTGTTCTATCCTGCCGGTACATCGTATAACCAGCCAGCTGTATGTTGATATTGTCGTCGTTCAGCCACGACTTCGTGAAGCATAAGATGTTACAGTTTTTAATGTCCCGTTGGTAGTTTAATCTTCCATGTAACTCGTCAATTTTATTCTCCAAAGATTGCACGTTTGCTAGCAAATGAATTGAGGGAAATGGGGGTTTATTCGATCGCCTACAAATTCTCAGAAGGCAGCCTGACCTTCGGCCCCTCTTTCTCCACCTTCTCTTCACGTAGATCACGGGGATCGGGGCCTGTTCCCGAGGAAGCAGTATATCCTTCGCGTTGAGCTCGTCAGAGTCATGAAAGAAAGGATTCTGCTAGTCCGTAGTGAGTAATCACAGTCCTGTCTGTTAAGAAGTTATTATCGAACATAAGAGACGGTAGCGGCAACATTATGTACAAAATAAGTATAAAAATAAGTTACAAACAACGCAAATAAACAAACAAAAAAACACAATCGGCTGGGGGCTCGTAAAAACGTCTGCCTTCTTCTCAGGCGCCATCTTACATTCCTTTCCATGGTAATGAGGAGTCCTCAGCTCTGGGAGGGGGTGGGTATCACATCTAGCAACGCAAGCAAGCATCCCATTGATGATGGCTAGGAGTGTGTGCACTGTGCATGTTTGTGTGTGTGTGGTTATGCATGTTAATTTCTGCAGTTCAGCAGCTGATATCGCTGATGTGATTGCGCATACAGGCGGTTAAGGTCATGAGAGGAGTGTGTGTGTATCTTACATATAACCACTAGAGAAGCTGTAGCTAGTGAACCTCTCGTGCAGGCGTGTATCTGACCTTTTACACAAAGCTCTGAAGGACACGTCACTAGTCTCAGGCAGGTGTGGGTGTTGTTCTGTAGGGCTACATATCTAACCTGAGGCTCAGAACAGGGGCTGTATGCATCAAGCGTCTAGGAGTGCTGATCTAGGACCAGGTCGCCCTGTCCATGTCATCTTTATTAATTGTGATCTTATAAGGAGAAACTGATCCTAAAATCAGGCCCCAGGTACGTACCTAATCTCTGGGAGAACTGGTAGAACTTCTTGAGTTTCCCCACCAGGGGGACCACGGCCACCCACGCTGCCTTCTGTAACGCCTCGTCGTTGGGGTTCTGGATTGCCTGGGGGACAGGAAAGACAAAATGTTGAATAAAGTTTGAAGTTAGTTAATCCTGAGTTAGTAGTTGATCTAGTTAGTAGCGTCTCAGAGTAGGACTGACGATTTAGGATCGGTTTGGCCTTTTAGATCACAATGACAACAATTACATGGATATGGGTAGGATCTGATCCTAGATCAGCATTCCTACTCTGAGACTCATGGCCCACTCCCTTGTATGAATGAAGGTTTGGTGATGTTTTTAGTATTTTACCTCTCTGATCTCTTGACCCGCTCCCTTGTATGCTTGCAGTTCGTCCAGGATTCCCCTAGCATCCTTCAGCACCAGGTCCACCTTCTCCCACACTTCTCGTTCTGCGTCTGTGGGCTGAGCATCTAGTGGACACAGGAAGACAATCAAGTGGGTATTTCTATGTCTGGTAGGGAGTCTACAGATATAAGTGAAGAGGTTCTAGGCTAGGCTAAATCCTAATTGTTATTGCAATGCAGAAATTCAGTGTTGTGGAAGGTAGTTTCTAATGTAATATCATGTTCGGAACATCCAATCCTACAATAACAGCATAGCTAAGAGAAGAGCTGATGATGCAAATGGGAAAGAGATTAGGTTCTGTAGCCTCTGTGGGTGAGGAGAGGTAAGAAAGGGGATGGCTAAAGTAAGTATGATTGGAAGTTCACGTGTGTAGATAGGGATTGTAATAAATAAGCCCTCCCCCGCAAAAACATACTTTCAAAATCAAGGAAAAAATTGGGCTCCTGTTCCAGATCTGTGCAAGTCAGGACTTTTAGCAGGTTCCCCATGTTACGATACCTGTTGAGACAAAATCAGAAAACACAACAATATGGTTTAACATGAGTGGAGGCAAGTACACAAAATATATGGGTTTGTTAGTATTGGGAAGTAGCAAGTGTTGTGGTATTGAGGGGGCTGGCAGCCCTGGTTCCTCCTATGTGCCCCGATGGGCCCTCTGAGACACTGTGTGGTTTTCCTGTACCGAGCGCTGGCCCACCAGATGTCCCCAAAAAGCCCACCTCTCCTAAAATAGAGGACATTTTACAGGAATCATTCTGCCTCGGAGACCAAGTCCAACTGAGTGTGACTTCTCCGCTTTACTCAATTCCCTGCAGATACGCATTTACATCTGGCGTTTACTAACAGCCGTTATATGCAAACTGGTCTGTTAAATTTGCTTTTTTGTTCTGTCACACATACCCTGTACATGCACATGGATAAATTCAGATGTGAACCTAACAGGGTTCAGAGTTCAGATCCTGACCAATGACTGTCCTCACTATAGCAAATGACACGATCTGATGATCATGATCTGATTCCCAGTGCAAAAGTGAGCCATTGTGGTATGCCCGCAGCATATCCCACTGCTGGCTTGCTTCTGAAGCTAAGAAGGGTTGGTCCTGGTCGGTCTCTAGATGGGAGATCATATGCTGCAGGAAGTGGTGTTAGAGGGCCAGTAGGAGGCACTCTTTCCTCTGGTCATAAAAATAAAAAATATCCCAATGCTCCAGGGCAGTGATTGGGGACATTGCCCTGTGTAGCGTGCCGTCTTTCGGATGGGATGTTAAACAGGTGTCCTGACTCTCTGTGGTCACTAAAGACCCCATGGCACTTAGTGTAAGAGTATGGGTGTTAACCCTGGGGTCCTAGCTAAATTCCCAATCTGGCCCTCTCACGGTCACCTAATCAAATTGTATTTGTCACATGCGCCGAATACAATAGACCTTACAGTGAAATGCTTACTTACAAGCCCTTAACCAACAATGCAGTTTTAAGAAAATACCCTCCAAAAAGGTAAGAGAAGAATAACAAATAATTAAAGAGCAGCAGTAAATAACAATAGCGGGGCTATATACAGGGGGTACCGGTATAGAGTCAATGTGCGGGGGAACCGGTGTCTAGGTAATATGTACATGTAGGTAGAGTTATTAATAAAGTGACTATGCATAGATAGTAACAGAGAATCAGCAGCGTGGGGGGCAATGCAAATAGTCTGGGTAGCCATTTGATTAGCTGTTCAGGAGTCTTATGGCTTTGGGGTAGAAGCTGTTTAGAAGCCTCTTAGACCTAGACTTGGTGCTCCGGTACCGCTTGCTGTGTGGTAGCAGAGAGAACAGTCTATGACTAGTGTGGCTGGAGTATTTGACCATTTTTAGGGCCTTCCTCAGACACCGCCTGGTATAGAGGTCCTGGATGGCAGGAAGCTTGGCCCCGGTGATGTACTGGGCCCTTGCAGTCGGAGGTCGAGCAGTTGCCATACCAGGCAGTGATGCAACCCGTCAGGATGTTCTCGATGGTGCAGCTGTAAAACCCTTTGAGGATCTGAGGACCCATGCCAAATCTTTTCAGTATCCTGAGGAGGTTTTGTCGTGCCCTCTTCAAGACTGTCTTGGTGTGCTTGGACAATGTTAGTTTGTTGGTGATGTGGATGCCAAGGAACTTGAAGCTCTCAACCTGCTCCATTACAGCCCCGTTGATGAGAATGGGGGCGTGCTCGGTCCTCCTTTTCCTGTAGTCCACAATCATCTCATTTGTCTTGATCACATTAAGGGAGAGGCTGCTGTCCTGGCACCACACAGTCAGGACTCTGACCTCCTCCCTATAGACCGTCTCGTCGTTGTCGATGATCAGGTCTACCACTGTTGTGTCATTAGCAAACTTAATGATGGTTTTGGAGTCGTGCCTGGCAGTCATGAGTGAACAGGGAGTACAGGAGGGGACTGAGTATGCACCCCTGAGGGGCCCCGTGTTGAGGATCAGCGTGGCGGATGTGTTATTACCTACCCTTAACACCTAGGAGCGGCTCATCAGGAAGTCCAGGATCCAGTTGCAGAGGGAGGTGTTGAGTTCCAGGGTCCTTAGCTTAGTAATGAGCTTTGAGGGCACTATGGTGTTCAACACTGAGCTGTGGTCAATGAACAGCATTCTCACATAGGTGTTCCTTTTGTCCAGGTGTGAAAGGGCAGTGTGGAGTGCAATACAGATTGCATCATCTGTGGATCTGTTGGTGCGGTTTGCAAATTGGAGTGGGTTTAGGGTTTCTGGGATAATGGTGTTGGAGGTGAGCCATGACCAGCCTTTCAAAGCATTTCATGACTACAGACGTGAGTGCTTCGGGCCGGTAGTCATTTAGGCAGTTTACCTTAGTGTTCTTGGTCAGCTTGCAATTGGCTCATTCATCCCCCCTCCTCTCTCCTGCAGCTATTCCCCAGGCCGTTGCAGTAAATGTGAATATGTTCTCAGTCAACTAACCTGGTAAAATAAGGGTAAAAATGTAATATATCCTTCTGTTTGCGAATGCCAAGTGAACAAAAAAAACAGAATTTCAATCTCTGGTTGTTTGCAACCAGTCAGATTTCCTGGAAGCGAGGCAGTTGATTCTGAGAAGCAGAGGGGTGTGTGGGGAGGGGAGATAATCTCACCTCAGAAGGAGTAGTGTGAGAACTAAGCCCACTATCCTTCCCCAGCCCCTCTCACTAGTGTCAATATGAGGCACACAGATTCACCCAGTACCTGGAAAAACCACAGTTAAAACCAACCCCCAAACCGAGCAGAGGGAAACCACTGTTGTAGAGTTCTGGGAGAGGGAACCCCTGCTGTACACACTGTCGGGTAAGAGACTCCCATGTTTTGTGTGTGCGCACACACACACACACACACACACACACACACACACACACACACACACACCTTATGGATGTTCCTAATACAGTTAATTCCTAGCCAATGACTCATATTTAGGGCAGAATTAGAGTATGGTACAGGAACACACATTCTGTATGCGCTACTGTACAACATAAAACTTTCCAGTCCCGAGGTGCACTTAGACTGTCTGTCACAGCACTGAGTCATTCCCTAGAAAGCCATGTTGAGGAAATAGAATAAATATGGAAAATATGGACCAGACAAGCATGTACAGTTCTGCAGAACTGGACAAACTGAAGCATTCACACTGCCCAGACTCAGGAGCTAAAAGAAGTCTATGATTGCCCCTAAGGTATTTGGTCTGCTCCTTTTATGACTGTAGTCTATTGGCGATATTTAGAAAGCATCTCAGTGCAGGAGTGCTGATCTATGATCAGCAGAGAGCCACGCGCCAGGCAGCCAGTGGGATATAGGTCCTTCTGACTCTCTGTCTGGAGTTGTGTGTTATGTAAATCAGGAGTGACAGCCTGGCAAGACAACACCTTCTCTCCACAACTAGAAAGCACAGAGGCCTGTTGGGTTTGTACTGTACTGAGAGACAAAGTTCAAATGGCATTGGATCAGGAGTAGAGTGAAGATGAGATGAGAAAAACTTTATTGTCCCTGAAGGTACATTTTCTTGGGCATTTAAGTGCTGTTGCTGGCTTGTCGTGACACTGAGCTAGACTGGCGACACCTTGTGACAAGGTGGAGATGGCTGAGAGATTCAACCTTGGTGACAGGGTGAATATTCTGATTACTGGTGGCAGGTTAAAACAAACTCAGTGGCTGAGTGAGTGCTGGTAAACCCGAGTAAGCTGATTAAGGTTAAAGTCTAGGTAAAGCTCAGTGACAAGTTGAAAATAATTGCCAGTGATTGTGAATGAGCGCAGAAGCAAGGTAATTGAAAAGTGATGACTAGAGACAAGATAAAGTTATAGGCTAGTCACTACATTTTTCGTCCTTTTGGTTGAATAACTCACGATGAATAAATATAAATATTATCCTTTTAAAAACAAGTCTTGGTGTAATCATTTGAAGGAGGCATCGAGGACACATTTGTCTTCGCCTGTACACTAGTACCCCCTGCAACTTTCATTAATGATCTCTCCCTCTCCCTGCACTCGCTGAACCGGTTTCCATGTTACCCACTGCCCACCTGGGGCACACCCACCTGCCACCTGCCACGCCTGGCTCTTTCATTACACTCTCCGTTAACGGGACCTGAGTGATGCTGCTACACTTCACTGGGTACCTTCCTACTACCTTATACCGGTGGTAGCCACATAGCGGAAAGACAGGAGAGATGACAGCGTTGGAAGGGAAAAGAACAGAGGCATCGTTTCAAGTCTTATTTGTTGTATGTACGGGATATGCATGGTGCACATCGTCCAACGAAATGCTTACTTGCAGGTTACTTCGACAATGCGGCAACAATAAGAAATAGTAAAAAAATATAAGAATACAAAGAAAGTAAATGACAATAGAATAGAATAAACATTTTAGCATGAGTGTAATACAGGAATGCATCATTTATAGTCCAATAGTTACACGTGTATTGGGGAAGGGGGGGCGGGGTGATGGGCAAATGTATAAATTGAGCAGTACAATAAGAATCTGGTAGCAGCGGTTGTGATGTGTGCTATGGTGAGGAGAATCAGAGCAGGTGGTCAGTACAGTTTAAGTGTTCAGCAATCTGATTGCTTGGAAATGGAAATGGTCTCTGAGACTGTTGGTATCAGACCTCATGCACCTCAATGCTGAACTGTAGTCAATGAACAGCATTCTCACGTAGGTGTTCTTCTTGTCCAAAATGTGAATAGCGATGGAAATGGCATCTTCCGTGGATCTGTTGAAGCGGTAGGCTAATTGGAGTGGGTCCAGTGTGGGCCATGACCAGCCTCTCAAATAATTTCAATATGACCGAGGTGAGTGCAACGGGGCGATAGTCATTTGGGCATGTCCCCTTGTTTTTCTTGGGCACTGGGACGATGGCGGTCTCCTTAAAGCAGGTGGGGACTACAGAGACCGTTTGAAGATATCAGCTGGTATTCACTCTTTAGAGAGTTTCCCACGTCGGCCTCGGAGAGCGAAAACACCTGGTCGTCAGGAGCAACGAGTCTTCCTGGAGCGGCTCGGTACTGTTGAGGGGAAGACAAAGGAGGAATCACCTCGTTGATTATCCCCAGAAGGAGGGGAAGAGGTGAAGTCACATCACCATGTTGTTGAATGACTAGGCCTTCCCAATGCCTCTCCCCTAGTCCTCTACTGCCCCCTCTCAGAGAGGCTGAGTGACTGAGCTGAGTAGTATGAGGCATGGTGCCACTACCAGGCTCAGAGAGTTAAACACAGCTCCCTCGCTCTCGCTCAGTCTACATTGAGGTCATTTTAAGGACAGGGATTTGCGGTAGCTTCGGCTCCGCATTTCAAAGTCCAAGAGAAGATCCTCCAGCTTATGGAAAACCTAATGAGAGATGAAATGAGGACAGGCTTTCTTTCTTTCGCTTTTAGCCGCGCCAGCAGAAATAATTTTGGTGAATGGTTGAATTACAGACCCCCAGGTTCTCATTCAAACCAAATTAAAAGCTAAACCTATTCATGATAACTAAAAAAAGCTATATATATATCAAACTTTTTCTCGTATATTGAAAATGTTTCTATTTTGAGCCAAAGTGTATGTGCCAGTGACAAATGGGAAATGGTTTTCAAATCAAATCAAATTTTATTGGTCACATACACATGGTTAGCAGATGTTAATGTGAGTGTGGCGAAATGCTTCTGCTTCTAGTCCAACAGTGCAGAAATATCTAACAAGTAATCTAACAATTCCACAACTACTACTTAATACACGCAAATCTAGGTAAAGGGATGGAATAAGAATATGTACATATAAATGTATGGATGAGCGATGACCGAACGGCATTGGCAAAATGCAGTAGATGGTAATAGAATGCAGTATATACAGATGAGATGAGTAGACATGTAAACACTATTAGTGACTAGTGACCCATTTATTAAAGTAGCCAATGATTTAAAGTCTGTATGTAGGCCTCTCTGTGTTAGTGATGGCTGTTTAACAGTCTGATGGCCTTGAGATAGAAGCTGTTTTTCAGTCTCTCGGTCTCAGGTTTGATGCACCTGTACTGACCTCGCCTTCTGGATGGTAGCGGGGTGAACAGGGAACGGCTCGGGTGGTTGTTGTCCTTGGCCTTCCTGCGACATCGGGTGCTGTAGGTGTCCTTGAGGGCAGGTAGTTTGTCCCCGGTAATGCGCTGTGCAGACCGCACCACCCTCTGGAGAGCCTTGCAGTTGTGGGCTGTGCAGTTGCCGTACCTGGCAGTCATACAGCCCGACAGGATTCTCTCAATTGTGCATCTGTTGAAGTTTGTGAGGGTTTTAGGTGACAAGCCCAATTTCTTCAGCCTCCCGAGGTTGAAGAGGCACTATACTATTGCGCCTTCTTCACCACACTGTCTGTGTAGGTGGACCATTTCAGTTTGTCCGTGAAGTGTACGCCAAGGAACTTTTAAAAAATCGTCCACCTTCTCTACTGCTGTCCCGTCGATGTGGACAGGGGGGTGCTCCCTCTGCTGTTACCTGAAGTCCACGATTATCTCTTTTGTTTTGTTGATGTTGAGTGAGAGGTTGTTTTCCTGACACCACACTCTGAGTGCCCTCACCTCCTCTCAGTAGGCTGTCTCGTCGCTGTTGGTAAATGGTTTGTGGTAATGATCCATTGCTCTAAATCATGTGAGATGAAGAGGTGTAGAACATTCAGTGCAGTGCTGAGAGTAGAGGAATGTAAGAGAAGAGACAGGAAGGAGGTGGATTTGCGCCCATTCATTGGTATTGGAGGTGTCAGTGGGAGTCCCGGCACAGCGGACAGGGTGTGGTTGTTTTTGTATTGGACCCCCCACTGGGCGATCGTGTGCTCACAGAGTGGAGGGGGGGGGGGGTCGTCTAGGGCCAGGGTGCCCTGCTTTACAACCGCGAGCCCAACAACGCTCTCCAATTGGCTAAGCCACACTGCCCCACAATGCGCTGTATCCATGGACTCAAAAAAAGCTGGTGCCATTGAAAACAAGCAACCAGCCTATCAGAGGCGATCTTGGAGAGAGATGGTGCAGTGGTGGTAAGACTTGAAAGCACATGAATATATTAATACAGATGAGGTCCTGCGCCAAAAAACTGCGGATTAGGAGGGGAGCGAGGGGATCTGGTGAACAGGCAGTGAAGGAATGTTTTTTCCAGCTTCCAGCACTAAGTGAATAATTTCCCTGAGCAAAATGCAACTTGGTTTTTGCCAAATTGCTGTCATGTTCTGAAATAAAATAAAAACTAAATGACAACTCAATTATTTATACTGACAATATTCCTGTATAAAAAATATATACTTTTAAATTTTTTATTTGAGAGCGGACTTGCACAGCCTAGGAGAATGAAACAGTGGAGGAATAACAATAACAACATGAGTGAGGAGATCTCGATGTCAGCCCTGAAGATCCTAATATTCAGAGCTACGCCCAATGAACATGTTGACCCCCCCAGGATGGCATTCCTGGAGTCACACAGACACACACCTCCGTACCCCCTCCAAGGAAACGCCCCAGAACACTGCTGGACTTGAGGCTCCGTGTCTGCTGCGATGTCCTATAAAAACAGCTCATTGCTGCAGGGGGATTACAGTACTGACATCCCACTACTACACTATTCTCTCTCTCTGCAGCAGCGTGAGGATCCATTCTTACTACGGCAGTGATGACCAGCCATCCCCGTTTTTTTCCTCTTCAACCTACAGACAAAACTCCATAATGACAAAGCAAAAACAGGTTGTTTTTTTTATTTTAATTTTTGCTAATTTATTAAAAGTACAAAACTGAAATACCACATTTACAAAAGTACTCAGATCCTTTACTCAGTAGTTTGTTGAGGCACCTTTGGCATCAATTACAGTCTGAGTCTTCTTGGGTGTGACGCTACAAGCTTGGCACAGCTGTATTTGAGGAGTTTCTCCCATTCTTCACTGCAGATCCTCTCAAGCTCTTGTCAGGTTGGATGGGGAGCTTCGGTGCACAGCTATTTTCAGGTCTCTCCAGAGATGGTCTCTCAGGTTCAAGTCCGGCCTCTGGCTGGGCCACTTAAGGACATTCAGAGACTTGTCCCGAAACCTCTCCTGCGTTGTCTTGACTGTGTGCTTAGGGTTGTTGTCCTGTTGGAAGTTAAACCTTCACCCCAGTCGGAGGTCCTGATCGCTCTGAAGTGGGTTTTCATCAAGGATCTCTCTGTACTTTGTTCTGTTCATCTTTCCCTTGATTCTGACTTGTCTCCCAGTCCCTGCCGCTGAAAAACATACCCACAGCATGATGCTGCCACCACCATGCTTCACCGTAGGGATGGTGCCAGGTTTCCTCAGACATGACACTTGGCATTTAGGCAATCTTGATTTCATCAGACCAGAGAGATAATCTGGTTTCTCATGGTCTGAGAGTCTTTAGGTGACGTTTGGCAAACTCCAAGCTGGTTTTTGCTGTGACATGCACTGTCAACTGTGGAAAATTATATAGACATGTGTGTGCCTCTCCAAATCATGTCAAATCAATTGAATTTATCACAGGTAAGGATCTCAAGGATGAGTAATGGAAACAGGATGCACCTGAGCTCAATTTAGAGTCTGAATACTTATGTAAATAAGGTATTTTTGTTTTTTTATTTTTCATAAATGTGAGAAAATGGGGTCATTATGGGGTATTGTGTGTAGATAGATAAGAAGAAAATAAGAAAATATTTAATACATTTTAGAATAAGGCTGGAAATGTAACAAACTATTGAAAAAGTCAAAGGGTTTGAATACTTTCCAAATGCACTGTATATTTGATGGAAATGCAAAAAAAAAAGTATTTAGATAAGGATGTAGGATGTATACTGTGTGTCTACAATATGTGACTATGATATTTGGGGGTGTATTTGAGGGGGGGGTGCTGCAGTGGTGGGAGCAGAGCAAAGAGGGAGGCAGCTTTAAACTTGACCTAGATTCTCAGGGTGACAAGCCACATGGCATTAGCCCAGTCGACCAGGACCAGATCCACCGGAGCTCGCTGCTCTCTGACGCTGGCCCGATACGACAGGCAGAAAATGGGGGAGTACTTCCCAAAATGGGGCTGGCACGCAATTCTCCCCATGATGAGCATTACTGCAGTCAATGCACGTGTTTTATCTCCCGTTTTGCATCAACGTAGCCTACTACTTTCACATTTCAACACTCATCAGATTATTGAGGCAAACTACAATTCATCCTTAAAGCTGCATAGTTGAAGATAAAAAAATAAACCTTTGAAATCCAAAGCGACCAACCAAAGCAGCAGAAATCACAGAGAGAGAACTGGGGGATGAAACCAGGAGATTCAGCTAAGCCCTACCTACTCTATGGACTGTACCTGATCAAAGCCAGAAACCATGGAAACAACTACAGTCGGCTACACATACACACACACGCTCACACACACACTCACACATGCTCACTCACACACACACGCTCACACACCACTTTGTATTCCAATACTTGCGAGGGCTTTTTACCGTAACCTTAGTCCTAACTTTAACTCCAAACCCTGAATCTAACCCAAAACCTAACCCCTAAGCCTAAAATTGCCTTTTTAGAAGTGAGGACTGGCCAAATAGCCTCACTTCTCTGAATTTCCCTTGGTTGGCCACTGTTGTGAGGACTTCTGGTTGTCACAACTATAGTAAAAAGTGTTGGGAACACACACACTATTCTTCAAGAAGCAATGGCTATACCTAGATCATTAATTCAAAAGTTTAAAAAAAATGGATGTACGAATCCCAGATTGCCCCTTTAAGTCTCTCTGAGTAGTTGAGGCAGTATTTGGTATTTGATTAGGACCTCCATCAGCTGTTGTAAAAGCAGCAGCTCCTCTTCCTGGGGTCCACACAAAACATTATACAGAATGACATAATACAGTACATCATTAGACAAGAACAGCTCAAGGACAGAACTACATACATTTTTTTAAAGGCACACATAGCCTACATATCAATCAATGCATACACACAAACTATCTAGATCAAATAGGGGAGAGGCGTTGTGTTGCTTTATCTGTTTTTTGAAACCAGGTTTGCTGTTTATTTGAGCAATATGAGACGGTTTTCTGAAAATTTGTTCTGGATTTGGGGAATAATTTATAGTCCATAAAGACAGAGCAACCTGAGGATCACTGCAGTGCTGTGGATAAGACCCGGTGACCTCTCCATGCAGGAGGAAAGAAAAAACACGCAGCGACTGAAATATTCTTCACATTTTTTTATTTTCTCACAAGAGCAACATCAGTACTGGTGGTGAGAAGTCCCCTGTAGCCAGACACTTTAATATGGGGACATGACGTGTGCAGGCTGAGGTTCCGGGGCTTTGTTGTTGTTCTGCCACTTAATAAGAGAGGAGGTGATAGAGAAAAGTTGCTGCCACAGAGACATATTATATCCATGCCTTCCTTGCAGAGGAAGAGGTCTGAATGAACAACTTCTGTTAGTTTGCTTCCTGTAAAACAACAGTCACGCAATTCTTGGTATTTTGAAGCCCTTATGGAAAACAATAGAACATTTATGTAAATAACGTATTTGAAATAATGAATGTAAATAATATATGTAAATAATAACTGTGCAAAAACAAAGCAGTAGTGCAATGTGGAGTCATCTACAAATACAGGTGAATGTCTATTGTTCTCCAAACTCTGACAAAGGGCTGCTGCTGAAACGTGACAGTTTATTCTGACCTCTTCTGCTAAACAAATACATTAGAACTTTCAGTGAGTTTCAAATCAAAATCAAATCAAATATCATTTGTCACTGCGCTGAATACAACAGGTGTAGGTAGACCTTAACATGAAATGCTTACTTACAAGCCCTTAACTCTTATTTCTTGAACTGCATTGTTGGTTAAGAATATATTTACTAAATAAAATAAAACAATAAACTAACAATAACGAGGCAATATACAGGGGGTACAAGTACTGAGTCAATGTGCGGGGGTACAGGTTAGTCAAGGTAATTTGTACATTTAAGTAGGGGTAAAGTGACTATGCAGGTAGGGGTAAAGTAGATAATGAACAGTGAGTAGCAGCAGTGTAAACACTCCACTATAGCCCTGTTGATATTAATGGGGGCCTATTCGGTCCTCCTTTTCCTGTAGTCCACGATCATCTCCTTAGTCTTGCTCACATTGAGGAAAAGGTTGTTATCCTGGCACCACATGGCCAGGTCTCTGATCTCCTCCCTATAGGCTGTCTCATCGTTGTTGGTGATCAGGCCTACCACTGTTGTGTCGTCAGCGAACTTAATAATGGTGTTGGAGTTGTGCCTGGCCATGCAGTCGTGGGTGAACAGGGAGTACAGGAGGGGACTGAGCACGCACTCCTGAGAGGCGCCCGTGTTGAGCATCAGCGTGGCGGATGTGTTGTTACCTACCCTTACTACCTGGAGGCGACCCGTCAGGAAGTCCAGGATCCAGTTACAGAAGGAGGTGTGTTTGGTCCCAGGGTCCTTAGCTTAGTGATGAGCTTTGAGGGCACTATGGTGTTGAACGCTGAGCTGTAGTCAATGAACAGCATTCTCACATATTTGTTCCTTTTGTCCAGGTGGGAAAAGGCAGTGTGGAGTGCAATTGAGATTGCGTCATCTGTGGATCTGTTGGGGCGGTATGCAAATTGGAGAGGGTCTAGGGTTTCCGGGATGATGGTGTTGATGTGAGTCATTGGTTTTTCCTTCGTTCAAGTATATGCCTTTTGAACCCAGCACCCAAATACTTTTTATTACTACAAACACACCAATTTCTCTTTCTATGACCTCTCCATGCAGACAGCTATAACATAGGGTGTAATGGGGCAGAGAGCAGAACTTCCCCACAGCCCCATACCCTGTGGGGTGGTAGTTAGTGAGGGGTGGGTGAGGGTGAAGGGGGGCGCAGGCTGCATATCGTAGGTCACATGTCGCAGGCCCCAAACCATCATTACACAAATGACCTTTTGACTGTGTTTGAGTCATGGACGCAACACAGCATACTGTATCACACTTTATAGTTGGCAGAATATAGGCCTATATATCGGCATCTCTTGGAGACTGTGTATGACATTTTATATGAGAAGTACGTACAGTACACTGCACATGTGAGTAACATATATTCAGTATTATTTATTTTTTTGCTTTTTTGAACCCTCACAAGATTAAGGGTGGGGCATAGTGGAGCTTGCTGAGATTTGGGGAGATGACGGTTATCGGTACAGACGTGCTGGTATCTCCGATTTAGAATGCATTGAGCGCCCTCTGGAGGTGATAACAGAAATGCATAGAAGACCTTGAGGAGGAAGAGCGACCACTCCCAAACTCTGAGCCATGCTAGAGGTATTACACATGCCAGCTTCAGCTACAAATCCTTTAGGTACCACAACAAACTCAGATGAATAAATATCTCAAATTAAAACATTCTAAAATCATAACACATGCACCAACCCTGGCATTGAAACGTTAGCATAGAATTTACATGCATAATGTGGAGTAACTTTCTAGTAAAACCACTTTGGATTAATTAGCATAACCTGTTAGATATACAAATGTGTTATATGCCAGTTAGCAGACACTTTTATCCAAAGCAATTTACAGTAGTGCATGCATATATTATCGTTTGGGTGACCACAGCAGGAATTGAACCCACAAGCCGGGTGTTACTAGCACCATGCTCTACCAACTGAGTTGGGTCTCAAAGCTGTGAAACACACAGAATGTTCGACATCTTGTCATGCATGCTGCAGTCCATCCTCTAAAATGGGGACATTTCCTCAGCTCTCAAACACTGCAGCAACTCCTCAGATTAGCAGACATCTTGCCATGTACTGCATCAAGGGTTAAGGGGGGCTAGTGTTCAAATAATTGGATTAGGGCGCCACCTTGTGCCATGTTGAGCTACAGAAAGAATGCAACATTAATTTGGGCAGTGGCACTAACAGTGATATTGTAATTTATATGGCCTGTCCTACAGAACAGACAGACGGATACTAGATCAATAGAAGAGATAGACAGAGAGAGAGAAAGACACAGAGACAGAGAGGAGATGCAGAGACGCAGAGAGAAAGAAAGACAGACAGAGATGCAGAGAGAGAGAGAGAGAGAGAGAAAGACCACAGACACAGAGACGGAGAGGAGATGCAGAGAGAGAGAGAGAAAGACACACAGAGACAGAGAGGAGATGCAGAGGGAGAGAGAGACAGAGAGAGACAGAGAGAGACACCGAGACATAAAGACAGAGAGACAGAGACAAAAAGACACAGAGACAGAGAGACAGAGAGACAGAGAGAGACACAGAGACAGAGAGAGACACAGAGACAGAGAGAGACACAGAGACAGAGAGAGACACAGAAACAGAGAGAGACACAGAAACAGAGAGAGACACAGAAACAGAGAGAGACACAGAGACAGAGAGAGACACAGAGACAGAGAGAGACACAGAGACAGAGAGAGACACAGAGACAGAGAGAGACACAGAGACAGAGAGAGACACAGAGACAGAGAGACACAGAGACAGACAGAGACAGACAGAGACAGAAAGACACAGAGAGAGAGAGTCGTCATCTGCCTTTGGACTAAAGAGCAGAAACCTGGACTTCAGAAATACAGACATTGTCATCCTTCAAGAAACATGGTATAGAGGAGTCGGACCCAAGGGTTTCCCTCTTGGTCACAGGGAGCTGGTAGCCCCATCCACCAACCTACCAGGTGTGAAACAGGGAAGGGCTCAGGGGGTATGCTAATTTGGTATGGAGCAGACCTAACTCACTCCGTTAAATTAATCAAAACAGGAACATTTTACATTTGGCTAGATTTTCAAAAGGAAATTATTTTAACAGAGAAAAATGTCATACTGTGTGCTACCGATATCCCCCCACTAAAATCCCAATACTTTAATGAAGACAATTTCTCCATCCTGGAGGGGGAAATCAATCATTTCCAGGCCCAGCGACATGTACTAGTCTGTGGCGACCTAAATGCCAGAACCGGACAAGAACATGACACCATCAGCACACAGGGGGACAAACACCTGCCTGGAGGTGACAGCATTCCCTCCCCCCTATGCCCCCCGCCCCTCCCCCTAGGCACAACATAACCAACCAAAACGGGTCACACCTCCTGCAGCTCTGTCGCACACTGGGTATGTACATAGTCAATGGTAGGCTTCGAGGGGACTCCTATGGTAGGTATACCTATAGCTCATCTTTGGCAGTAGTACTGTAGACTACTTTATCACTGACCTCAACCCAGAGTCTCTTAGAGCGTTCAGTCAGTCCACTGACACCCCAATCAGATCACAGAAAAATCACACTACTTGGAACAGAGCAAAACTCAAACATGAGGCAGCAAAGCCAGAGGAACTGAATAATATTAAGAAAGTCTGTAGAATGTAGTGTGGAAACCTACCAAAAAACTGTTAGGCAACAACAAATTCCTTTTAGACAACTTCCTGGACAAAAAGTTCCACTGTAATAGTGAAGGTGTAAACTTGGCAGTAGAAAGTCTAAACAGCATATTTGACCTCTCAGCTTCCCTATCAAATAAAATAAAAATCTAACAGAAAACCGAAGACAATGAACAACAATGACAAATGGTTTGATGAAGAATGCAAAAAAACTAAGAAAGAAATTGAGAAACCTGTCCAACCAAAAACATAGAGACCCAGAAAACCTGAGCCTACACCTTCACTATGGTGAATCACTAAAACAATACACCACAGAAAAAGAAGGAACAGCACTTCAGAAATCAGCTCAATGTAATTGATGAATCCATAGACTCTAACCACTTCTGCGAAAATTGGAAAACGCTAAACAAACAACACGAAGAGTTATCTATCCAAAATGGAGATGTATGGGTAAACCACTACTCCAATCTTTTTGGCCCTTTAACAAAGAACAAAGAGCAAAAACATATACATGATCAAATACAAATCTTAGAATCAACTATTAAAGACCACCAGAACCCACTGGATTCTCCAATTAAATTGAATGACCTACAGGACAAAATAAAAACCATCCAACCCAAAAAGGTCTGTGGTGTTGATGGTATCCTCAATGAAATGATCAAATATACAGACAACAAATTCCGAATGGCTATACTTAAACTCTTTAAATCATCATTAGCTTTAGCATCTTCCCCAATATTTTCAACAGCAACCTTGGGAAAATCCTCTGCATTATCATTAACAGCAGACTCATACATTTCCTCAGTGAAAACAATGTACTAAGCACATGTCAAATTGTCTTTTCCAAAATCATTGTACAACAGACGGTGTATTCACCCCGCACACCCTAATTGACAAACAAACCAAAACAAAGGCAAAGTTGTTGTTGATTTCAAAAAAGCCTTTATCATCTTCCATTACCTATGTATGGAGATGCGGGGCCATATGTTTGCAGGAAAAAAAAGTTATTTATATTTTTCCATGGAAAATGCCTTCAGGTACTGTTCTCATCAAATACAAATATATATATAATCTCCTTCATCAAGACAATCCACAAGTCAGCTTTGAATAAATATTTGCTATGTTGTAGTGTTGTCTACAATGGTTCAAAAGATTCCAAGGCCAAAGAGCCATAATCGACAGAGACTGCTGAACTACACTGAGCAAGTAAAATACGCCTAAACCATGGAGCCAGTAAGCACAGCTTCAATACTAGTTAGGGATAAAGCATGTTAAACATATTCATAAACCTATTTGTACAAACTATTAAAATGCATATCTCAAGATCTTTAAATGTAGGTTATACCTTATATTCTCCATCACCACCTGGTGGCACTATTGCCTAGTTGTATTTTTTTTTTTTAATCTCAGGCTATACCTCTTATGCCTTGATCAGACCGACAGCAACATTGCGTTTTGGTCTACCAGAAGTACATTAATTTCCATTGGAATGCTTGCACATTGAGTTGCAGAGGCAGTTGCAGTTTATTCTGTGTGGTGCATATGTTGGACTTATCCAATGTATGCATCAAATTGTATGTGTAGACTTGACAGACATAGTAGCAAAAGGTGAATGTTGAACTTTCCACTAAAAATGTTGGACTACATAATAAAAAAGTTTGACTGTAGAATTTATTAACCAGCATTGATGCAATGACGCTGTCGGTCTGATTGAGGCGTAACGTGGCGCCGAATGTCATGCATTTGAAATGGGGACATCCACAATGGACTGGAATCACAACGCCCCCTTGAAGGCTCCGTTGTGAGACGGACACCGCATACCTTACAATTTTCCAAACTTTGTGTCTTCTTCAGCCCAGCCAGAGTCTGTCAAAGAACAGGAAGTTACCAAACCAAAGAAAAATATGAAAGTACGCAGTTTTCGATGATAGCTTTATGGGATATTTAACAACTCCCCAATTACGCATTCCTATATATACCCATTCCAAATACACATTGGCTGTTAAGCCGATAATATTGTATGACTGTTGCCTCCTGTTGAAATGTATTGTGATGGTAATGACGTTTGGTTTTGATGATAATTATTAGGTGGAGGTAGTTGTATCTTCAACCTAGCTTTGCTTTTAGCTAGCTAACTGCTCTGTAGTGCAAGCTAGATTGACTTGCTATAAAGTTAGAGAAAAAAGTTAAGTAACTAAACAAAACATGCTTTATCATCACCTGAAACAATATATTTATCCTGTCTTGAATGAAAAGGTCACATTTTGCAATCTCAAAAAAGAAATGCGATCTCTGGCGAGAGAAAGGCTTTTTTCCATCTTGCGTTACAAACACAAGACTTGTCCAAAGACAGCATGAAGATAGGCAGTGGTGTAAAGTACTTAAGTAAAAAATAGTTTAAAGCACTACTTAAGTAGTTTGTTGGGGTATCTGTACTTTACTATTTGACAACTTTTACTCCACCACATTTCTAAAGAAAATAATGTACTTTTTACTCTATACATTTTCCCTGCCACCCGAAAGTACTTGTTACATTTTGAATGCCTAGCAGGACAGGCAAATGGTCCAATTCATGCACTTATCTAGAGAAACATCCCTGCTCATCATTACTGCCTCTGATCTGGCGGACTCACTAAACACAAATGCTTTGTGCCGAGCATTGTGCAGTCTGGTTTGCTTATATAAAGAATTTGAAATTATTTTTAGTTTTACTTTTGATACATATTTTTAAATATATTTCAGCAATTACATTTACTTTTGATTCTTAAGTATATTTAAAACCAAATACTTTGAAACTTTTACTCAAGTAAAATTTTACTGGTTGACTTTCACTTTTACTTTACATTTTCTATTAAAAGGCATCTTTACTTTTACTCAAGTATGACAATTGAGTACTTTTTCCATTACTGAAGATAGATGAAAAGGGATTTCTATTGTAAACAGTTATCACAATTGTAGGCAATGTCATGGCGAAGGTTGACTAGCTAAGCTCATGCATAGAAATATGTCATCGAGTCTAATGCTCAGACCCCAACCAAGGAACATCAAAAGTCGTGCTATAAATTCAGACAACACAAAGATTCCTTAATGTCCTTCCAGATTCCATCTGTCTACCCAAGGACGCCAGAGGACAAAAATCAGTTAACCACCTAACTGAGGAACTCAATTTAACCTTGCACAATACCCTAGATGCAGTTGCACCCCTAAAAACTAAAAACATTTCTCATAAGAAACTAGCTCCCTGGTACACAGAAAATACCCGAGCTCTGAAGCAAGCTTCCAGAAAATTGGAACGGAAATGGCGCCACACCAAACTGGAAGTCTTCCGACTAGCTTGGAAAGACAGTACCGTGTAGTACCGAAGAGCACTTACTGCTGCTCGATCATCCTATTTTTCTAACTTAATTGAGGAAAATAAGAACAATCCGAAATTCCTTTTTGATACTGTCGCAAAGCTAACTAAAAAGCAGCATTCCCCAAGAGAGGATGGCTTTCACTTTAGCAGTGATAAATTCATGAACTTCTTTGAGGAAAAGATCATGATTATTAGAAAGCAAATTACGGACTCCTCTTTAAATCTGCATATTCCTTAAAAGCTCAGTTGTCCTGAGTCTACACAACTCTGCCAGGACCTAGGATCAAGAGAGACGCTCAAGTGTTTTAGTACTATATCTCTTGACACAACGATGAAAATAATAATGGCCTCTAAAACTTCAAGCTGCATACTGGACCCTATTCCAACTAAACTACTTAAAGAGCTGCTTCCTGTGCTTGGCCCTCCTATGTTGAACATAATAAACGGCTCTCTATCCACCGGATGTGTACCAAACTCACTAAAAGTGGCAGTAATAAAGCCTCTCTTGAAAAAGCCAAACCTTGACCCTGAAAATATAAAAAACTATCGGCCTATATCGAATCTTCCATTCCTCTCAAAAATGTTAGAAAAGGCTATTGCGCAGCAACTCACTGCCTTCCTGAAGACAAAAAATGTATACAAAATGCTTCAGCCTGGTTTTAGACCCCATCATAGCACTGAGACTGCACTTGTGAAGGTGGAAAATGACCTTTTAATGGCATCCGACCAAGGCTCTGCATCTGTCCTCGTGCTCCTAGACCTTAGTGCTGCTTTTGATACCATCGATCACCACATTCTTTTGGAGAGATTGGAAACCCAAATTTGTGTACACGGACAAGTTCTGGCCTGGTTTAGATCTTATCTGTCGGAAAGATATCAGTTTGTCTCTGTGAATGGTTTGTCCTCTGACAAATCAACTGTAAATTTCGGTGTTCCTCAAGGTTCCGTTTTAGGACCACTATTGTTTTCACTATATATTTTACCTCTTGGGGATGTCATTCGAAAACATAATGTTAACTTTCACTGCTATGCGGATGACACACAGCTGTACATTTCGATGAAACATGGTGAAGCCCCAAAATTGCCCTCGCTAGAAGCATGCGTTTCAGACATAAGGAAGTGGATGGCTGCAAACTTTCTACTTTTAAACTCGGACAAAACAGAGATGCTTGTTCTAGGTCCCAAGAAACAAAGAGATGTTCTGTTGAATCTGATAATTAATCTTAATGGTTGTACAGTCGTCTCAAATAAAACTGTGAAGAACCTCGGCGTTACTCTGGACCCTGATCGTTCTTTTGAAGAACATATCAAGACCATTTCAAGGACAGCTTTTTTCCATCTACGTAACATTGCAAAAATCAGAAACTTTCTGTCCAAAAATGATGCAGAAAAATTAATCCATGCTTTTGTCACTTCTAGGTTAGACTACTGCAATGCTCTACTTTCCGGCTACCCGGATAAAGCACTAAATAAAACTTCAGTTAGTGCTAAATACGGCTGCTAGAATCCTGACTAGAACCAAAATTTGATCATATTACTCCAATGCTAGCCTCCCTACACTGGCTTCCTGTCAAAGCAAGGGCTGATTTCAAGGTTTTACTGCTAACCTACAAAGCATTACATGGGCTTGCTCCTACCTCTCTCTCTGATTTGGTCCTGCCATACATACCTACATGTACGCTACGATCACAAGACGCAAGCCTCCTAATTGTCCCTAGAATTTCTAAGCAAACAGCTGGAGTCAGGGCTTTCTCCTATAGAGCTCCATTTTTATGGAATGGTCATGTCAGAGGGTAGCCTAGTGGTTAGAGCATTGGACTAGTAACCGCAAGGTTGCAAGTTCAAACCCCCGAGCTGACAAGGTACAAATCTGTCATTCTGCCCCTGAACAGGCAGTTAACCCACTGTTCCTAGGCCGTCATTGAAAATAAGAATTTGTTCTTAACTGACTTGCTTGGTTAAATAAAAGGTAAAATAAAAAGAGACGCAAACTCAGTCTCAAGCTTTAAGTCTTTACTGAAGACTCATCTCTTCATTGGGTCATATGTAGTCTGGCCCAGGAGTGGGAAGGTGAACGGAAAGGCTCTGGAGCCTGAAAATGTCAGTTTGTCACTTTCACGAGATTAGAGTAATAACATGTTCAACTACTTAAGACACTTGCTCGAATCTAGACTGTGCCTTTCGATTTCAAGAAATACACTGCTCAAAAAAATAAAGGGAACACTTAAACAACACAATGTAACTCCAAGTCAATCACACTTCTGTGAAATCAAACTGTCCACTTAGGAAGCAACACTGATTGACAATATATTTCACATGCTGTTGTGCAAATGGAAAAGAAAGCAGGTGGAAATTATAGGCAATTAGCAAGACACCCCCAAAAAAGGAGTGGTGACCACATACCACTTCTCAGTTCCTATGCTTCCTGGCTGATGTTTTGGTCACTTTTGAATGCTGGCGGTGCTTTCACTCTAGTGGTAGCATGAGACGGAGTCTACAACCCACACAAGTGGCTCAGGTAGTGCAGCTCATCCAGGATGGCACATCAATGCAAGAAGGTTTGCTGTGTCTGTCAGCGTAGTGTCCAGAGCATGGAGGCGCTACCAGGAGACAGGCCAGTACATCAGGAGACGTGGAGGAGGCCATAGGAGGGCAACAACCCAGCAGCAGGACCGCTACCTCCGCCTTTGTGCAAGGAGGAGCAGGAGGAGCACTGCCAGAGCCCTGCAAAATGACCTCCAGCAGGCCACAAATGTGCATGTGTCTGCTCAAACGGTCAGAAACAGACTCCATGAGGGTGGTATGATGGCCCGACGTCCACAGGTGGGGGTTGTGCTTACAGCCCAACACCGTGCAGGACGTTTGGCATTTGCCAGAGAACACCAAGATTGGCAAATTCGCCACTGGCGCCCTGTGCTCTTCACAGATGAAAGCAGGTTCACACTGAGCACATGTGACAGACGTGACAGAGTCTGGAGATGCCGTGGAGAACGTTCTGCTGCCTGCAACATCCTCCAGCATGACCGGTTAAGCGGTGGGTCAGTCATGGTGTGGGGTGGCATTTCTTTGGGGGCCGCACAGCCCTCCATGTGCTCGCCAGAGGTAGCCTGACTGCCATTAGGTACCGAGATGAGATCCTCAGACCCCTTGTGAGACCATATGCTGGTGCGGTTGGCCCTGGGTTCCTCCTAATGCAAGACAATGCTGGACCTCATGTGGCTGGAGTGTGTCAGCAGTTCCTGCAAGAGGAAGGCATTGATGCTATGGACTGGCCCGCCCGTTCCCCAGACCTGAATCCAATTTAGCACATCTGGGACATCATGTCTCGCTCCATCACCACAGACTGTCTAGGAGTTGGCGGATGCTTTAGTCCAGGTCTGGGAGGAGATCCCTCAGGAGACCATCCGCCACCTCATCAGGAGAATGCCCAGGTGTTGTAGGGAGGTCATACAGGCACGTGGAGGCCACACACACTACTGAGCCTCATTTTGACTTGTTTTAAGGACATTACATGAAAGTTGGATCAGCCTGTAGTGTGGTTTTCCATCATTGTGAGTGGCCAGACCTCCATGGGTTGATAAATTTGATTTCCATTGATAATTGTGTGTGATTTTGTTGTCAGCACATTCAACTATGTAAAGAAAAAAGTATTTAATAAGAATATTTCATTCATTCAGATCTAGGATGTGTTATTTTAGTGTTCCCTTTATTTTTTTAACAGTGTATAACAACTAAGGAAGAACTTTTCACTTCTCTCATTGACTTCTCAAACACCAAACCCCGTCCTTGTCTGTTTGGTCTGTTCCCGGAAATATTTCGATGTTGCACCTCGAAAAGTGTGTGGTAATACCAGTGACATGGAATTGAAATGACAGCTGAGCTATGTCCTATAAATATTTGTTTATATCTAGTATATTTTCTTTCATTATGACTTTTTGTTTTACTCAAAATGTCACTAAACCATGTCTCAAAATATGTCACTAAACCATGACTCAAGCCAATTTCATGGTACTGACAGTGTTCTACAATATACTGTATATATTTTTTTTAATGGTTTGCAATATAAAATGTCTTAGATATGTTTTATTAACAATAAAACACTTCAATCAAAACAAAACTGTGTGTCATTATCTGACACGTTTAAGTGTTTTTCTTGGTGGTTAAGGGCGTCATAGAATGACCCACCACACAGAACATATTAAATTAAATTTGCTTATTAAGTCCTAGACTGCTTGCCATGGATTGTCTGCAGCTTTATCAGACAGACAGGTAGGAAGCTGTGGTGAGTGGTTGAGGTGGGCAGGTGACGTCACAGCATCCTATGACACCTCTGATTAGGCCCAAGAATGACAGCTCCGCCACTGAGCCATTGTAACGGTCTCCAAGGAGACTAGAGGGAAAATATAAAAGGGGTGGGAAAATGCCACATGCAGGAATGAATAAAGACAGGAGTGATGTTGTCACTCAGTCATAGACACCCATTTCTAATGCTGACTGTACCAGTGTCTCTGAGATGTGGAAGATTCTAGGCTTAGATATGGTTAGGGCTAGTTGCGTAGCTGTGGAACATTCTAGGCTTAGATGTGGCACACAACAGACACATAAGCCTCCAAATCAGAACAGTTTACCTTGAATATAAAATCCTGAATGTGTAACGGGTCAGGAATCAAGTGAAAGTGTTGCTTCCGTCCAACCTGAGCTTGAACCAGGGACGCTTTGAACACATTGACAACTGTCACCCACAAAAGCATTGTTATCCGTCACTCCACAAAAGCCGCGACAACTACAAAAGCTGCAACAACTACTTTGTCCCAGAGCGGGCGACATCACCAACTGAGCACTACTAGAGCACAACAACTTAGTCATTTCACATCGACTAGACTAGCATAACAAAAATAAACAGTTTAATCACAAATGTTCAGACAGAAACCCGGACAAACACTTTCTATTAATCAGACAGAAAAACATTGAGACCTAAAGCCCCCTGGACTAAGCTCGTTTGTGGTCGAGAACACGTTCAAACACTTGGCTGTCAGCTTCACTTCCATGAGGTCAGACAATCGCCGGTGACCCTGTGACGACCCTAGTTAGATAAGTAGCACCGCCACCCTGCCTTGGAGAATAGAGAAGGAAGTTGAGGCACTCGCATTACTCAGACCCATTCCACGGCCCGCAATGCACTTCATTTCCGTACCAGCATTACACAAACAGCGTACACATCGTGACCCTGATGGGGAAAAAGTGCAACACAAGCATTCCCAACAGGAACTTGAAGGAACTTAAAATGAAGAGAAAAACAATGCTTAAGAGTGACCAAAGTTCAAAAGACAATGCTTGTCTTAGAGCTGAAGTTCCACTAAGTTATTTTACACTTGAGGTATAAAGAATCAGAGAGGTATAAAGAATTAGATAGAAAGGCCTTGTAGCAGATAGCAATTTTTGCTGTGATCTTGCAGTTGAAACCTCAGGTTAGATGAGTCAGGACATGACAGCGGTAGGTGTTGATAGCTCCGGGGTAAAGTTTCCCCTAGGCACAGAACTACAGTAGAATCAGCTTCACCCTCCTATTAACCATTAGTGTTGAAAATGCTAAACTGACCCAAGATCAGCGTCTACAGGCAACTTTGTGGTGATACTAACCTGCAGAAGAAGCTCTGGAGGTGTCAGTCAGGAGGAATGAGGCCCAGCCTGGCAGGTGTCCAAGTTCACAGTCCTCCAGCGGAGATCAGGTCCTGAAAACACAGGTTCATTGAGTCTCAAAACAGATACTATAAAGTCCATCATCTAATTTCCTTGTTCCTTCACAATCAAAACCTTTTGGCGACAAAATCTAACCTGAACAATATTCAAAGCTAGTTATTCCTCTCGGTCTATCTCTAGTCCAATCATCATGTAAGCAGGTCCAGCAATTGACATGACCACAACACACATTTCCAACCTCTAGGACCTTGTTTATCGATCATGCGTCGCACTGATCCATATATTTACCGAACACTTTTGACCCTCGAGGCCACATGTATACAATGTTACCAGAGGTTGAGAATTTGTTGGATAGCAACTGTGGCTAGTTAGTCACAAGTGCAGACCTTCGTGATTCTCTTGCAGACGTTTTTTCTTTAGGGCAACGTCGCAGCAGTCTGATAGAAACTGGGAGGCACAGCGGCTACAGACACACACCACTTCCTTTTGTGCAACACTTCCTCTCATTTAGCGTGCACTTCGGATTTTCCACTAGACTCCCTGGTCCATACCTCTTTGAGGCTACAATCGACAGAACATCCTAAGTGTTAGTTCAACCAAGACTTGTGTTCACTGCAATCAACTCAGCCAATGGTTTGAGGTACAAGATGGGGGGAAACAATCCTCATTGTCACAACCCTAGAAATATAAATTCTAGTTCATGGTCACAACAAACATTTTTTGCATAGTCACCCTTAAAGAATCACTGGTAAAGAGAACCCTCATGGCAATAAACATTTTTTTAAACCATTTTGGATTTGAAAGGTTACTTGAAATAAACCACAACCACACTCTCCTTTGAGTTCTCTGGCCCTTTTCAGCTTTTCAGAACGTGGTTGAGTGCAGGTTCAGTAGACTGTGAGACGATTAGGACGCTGTACTATCCACTATACACCAGCCTGCATACAAATAGGCTACAAACAAATGGCTTTCCATAACGGACTAGCGGTGGTCATGCAGAAATGTGATCGGACTTCTAGCTCTGGGACTTTCGCCTATAACAACCGAGCTAGTCGCTCTAAGATTGAGCTGTAGAGACAAACATCAAATATATCTAGGCTTTGAGATAGCTGGGAAAAAAATACCTGCATAGTACTACTCTGGTGGCTATAGGATATCAAACCCCATCTCAGATCGCCCTTGTGTTTCAATGTGGAACCTTATTACCCCTGTAATACCCTTCTTCTACCCTTCTTTTAACCATTTGTTTGTGATACACTGTAGGTTTTAAAGAGGGACGTATCAACATTGTAAGGGGCTGTAGGTCTCACCGGAGAGATCTTAAACATGTCTCAAGACGTCCTAATTTATATGTCTTAAGAGTTCTCAAGACTCAAAATGGCTGGGTATGAAATTTGAACATGGTAAGTACAAGACAAAGTAATGTTGTGTATTAGAGAGGAACAACAGCAGTGGCAGCTTCCCTCTCCCTCATCATGCTGGATAAGAATAATTCACTCGTGAGCAGAAAGAGACAATTCTGTCAGAGTAGTAAAAATGACAAAAAAGGCAAGCCAAACAACAACCATACAAAATAATGTAACGTCTATGTATTTCATAAATTTCCTTCAATTTGCAAAAGGCTGAATGCACAGTATCTCACCGGAGAATGCATCCGAGCGAACGAAACTGCGCCCCTCTGTCTCAGAATATGTAGCGTATATATCTGATGCTGTCTGGAAAAAATAATAATAATAATAAAAAAATTAAAAAAAGAGTACGGCATCGTTGCCGCCTGTAGCATTGAATGCAAGGGTAGCCAGAGAGCATGTGGCCTCCCTTGATAAAAAATGTATAAAATAATAGCCAATCAGCATTGAGCTAAACTGAGTGAGCTCAGCTGTGAATGGTCCTGGTGCCCCCCCCCCAAAAAAAAGTATAACGGGAAGCCAGTTTGGATTTGGCTTCATACCAATCACAAAAGCCAAACGTCATTGACAGAAAAAAACAATTGAATTGTTACATCTCGCTGTGTCGTTGTCCTCCGGTGGCTAGCTAGCTAGCTAAAATTGTCCCTTTCCAAAATTAGACATGGGGAGGTGATCGGGATTTGGACTTGTGGTTTTACTTCATTCTCCATACCAGCCAATGATTATAACGGTGATTCTGATCCAACCATTAATTCATACATCGTGAACCTGGCCTGAGAAGGTGGAAGTTTAACATGTAGCTAGATGTGGTATGCTAATGTTAACTAGCTGGCCTGGCACATCGTTGCCCATGAAAGGAAGTTAAGCTAGCAAGCAAACATTTTAGCCAGGTAGCCTAGGACAACAAAAACTAAAAGTGTGTATTGTATGACATAGTCATAGAACGTTTTGGTAAGATGAACGAGGAGGGTGGCATTGGTGTTTCCCTACAAGTAGGGTGAGTCAACATATTTTTCTACTTGCATGCATGCACACACACACACACACACACACACACACACAGAAATCAGCCACATCATATTTAGCTTATGTTGATTGGACTAAATCGTTTTTGGTATCTTTTAGTTATCACTGTATTAGACTTAGCATAAGTAATTAGATGACGTTGAAATGTTGAAGTTGAAATGGTGCTGGAATAGTGGAGGCAGCTCCTGTTTTCTTTGTGACTTGCAGTAACTCGCCATGTTTGTAAGTAAATAGTTGTTCAGTAGACCGAAAATGTCAGACACATGATCTTTCTTGACCGTCATGTAACTGTTTGTTATGTGTAATATGTTTTGTGGACTTCACCAGACAAATGTTGCTCTTTGGTTCTGTAATGAAACAAATGTGTGGTTGACTTAATTATGCCACTATGTCGTATTGTCTCGGCCTTAAGGCCTATACATCACGGTGTCAAGGCATATGAACTAACAGGTTCTCGAGCAAACAATGCAATTATCACAACACATAGGTTGTAATATGGCTTTCTTTTACCCCCGCACCGCTACTGAAGACATGACTCATTTGTGAATTTTGTCTGTGGTATGATCAATTAATTTAGTTAACTGTAATATCTTCCGTTAGGTTCCTAGTTAATACAACCCTGCAGCATTCACACACACACACACACACACACACACACACACACACACACACACACACACACACACACACACACAAGCTTGTTATGTGAATGGAGACTACTGAGGCGGCCTCAGAGCTTCAATTCTTCTCCACGGTGCCCAATTTGTTTTCATATATTTTGTTGAATTTTCAACCATGCATATAGATCTGCCTCAGTTTCCGTCCTTAGTTGAAATAAGCTGCGTTTTGTCTTATTTAGGGCTTATTTAACCGGCTCTAGTTTCAATATGATCATCTTCATTCCCCTGTATAAAAGCGTGAGTCAGTTTTCCTCAGCTCTAAGCCCCATCCATCTCACTCGCAACAAGGAATTGGAAGATGTTGTCATGGTAACAACCCGTAATTAAGTTTCCATTTGAGGATTTATCCAACATGTAAAACGACACCAGCTTGCTAAAAATATTTTTCAGAATATTCTAAAATCTCAGGATATAAAATTTATGTGGAGGAAAAAAAAGAAGAAATAACGGCAATAGGAAAAATTATAATTCATGATCTACAGCAAACCTTTAAGTTGACCACAAAAAATATAAAATACTTTGGATGTTTAATAAGTGAAAACAACTAAACAAATGTATGAAGATAACTATATCCTGTTACTCAACAGTATGAAAACGGATCCAACTAAATGGAACAATCTTGTTTGTTACAGGTAGAATAAATCTCTTCAGAATGGCATTGCTCCCAAAGTATTGATATATACAGCGCCAGTCAAAAGTTTGGACACACCTACTCATTCAAGGGTTTTTCTTTATTTTTACTGTTTTCTACATTGTCGAATAATAGTGAAGACATCAAAACTATGAAATAACAGATATGGAATCATGTAGTAACCAAAAAAAAGTGTTGTATTTATATTTGAGATTCTTCAAAGTAGCTACCATTTGCCTTGATGCCTTGATGCCAGCTTTGCTTGGTTTGGCATTCTCTCAACCAGCTCCATGAGGTGGTCACCTGGAATTAATTTCAATTAACAAGTGTGTCTTGTTAAAAGTTAATTTGTGGAATTTCACATTTTGGTCTGGTACTGTATTTTCGGTAATACCCATCACCCCACCAAATACATCCTTTAAAAAAGTATACTTGGTCATAACAGACTTTACAAAGAAAAATACAACTCAGAATATAAAAGGAAGGTTTTACATCTTCCTAAGTCTGATGGGGGTTTTAACCTTCCAGACTAGGAATGGTATCAACTCGTCACCCAATGATTTTAATTGTTCCATATAGGTAAATGCAACAGCAGGTACATATTGAAGATGTGCATGCTCCTCCCCAGAATCTTTATCTTTATTTCTTTATTTCCAAAGGATAAAGCTAAGAACAATAACAATGTCATAGTCATGAACATTATAACAATATGGAATAAAATTGAATCTATGCTACAAGAACCAATATCACTCCCTAAACACAACCCTATGGAACAATCCCTGGAAAGCTTTTCAGAATTCACTGATAAATTGGTCCACACTGAAAAATACAGGCATAGAATTAAAAAGCCATTTTGACCCGACTAATGTAGATATTTTCACAAAGTTTCTATTTGAACTCTTTTGGACATCAGAGCAATCTTGAGGGAATCCTATTTGAGTCAGAAACAGATGTTCATATGATAGAAAAAATATATATAAACTATTGGAACAAAGACTTATACTATTGGAACAATAACTGAACAAATAACTGTGCACAAGTTTTTTTTAAATATTTTTTATTTTACCTTCATTTAACTAGGCAAGTCAGTTAGGAACAAATTCTTATTTTCAATGACGGCCAAGGAACAGTGGGTTAACTGCCTGTTCAGGGGCAGAACGGCAGATTTGTACCTTGTCAGCTCGGGGGTTTGAACTTGCAACCTTCCGGTTACTAGTCCAACGCTCTAACCACTAGGCTACGCTGAGGGAATTTTGGAACATAACTAACTCAAGAGGATGAAAATGGGGAGAGACTAGCTGAACTTTTCCAATAAATCTTGTTTCGATGCAAAACTAATGAATACACTCGGTTCTCGCTTTGAGGCAAGCAACACTGAACCAGGCACCATCTGTTCCGGACATCTGTGTGATCTCGCTCTCCATAGCCGATGTGAGTAAAACCTGCAAATAGGTTAACATTCACAAGACCGCGTGGCCAGACGGATTACCAGGACACATACTCAGAGCATGTGCTGACCTGTGAAGTGTCTTCACTGACATTTTCAAACTCTCCCTGACCCCGTTTTTAATACCATCATGTTTCAAGAAGACCAACATAATCCCTGTGCCCAAAAATGCCAAGGTAACCTGTCTAAATTACTCTCGCCGCGTAACACGCACATCTGTAGCCATGAAATGCTTAGAAAGGTTGGTCATGGCTCACATCAACACCATCATCCCAGACACCTTGGATCCACTCCAATTCTCATAATGCCCCAACAGATCCACAGATGACACAATCTCTATTGCACTCTAAACTGCCCTCTCCCACCTGGACAAGAGGAACACCTACGTGAGAATGCTGTTCATTGACTAAAGTTCATCGAAAGAAAGGCATGTTCTTTTATGCGTTGTATGTCTGTCAGATAGCGCCAACATTTACAAGAGACAGAACGTGTCTGGCAAAAAAAACTCTGCACTCAACAACTAGGCTCTATATTTTATATATATATATATATATATATATATATATATTAGGCTCTATTCAAATATCCTTTTCTTGAGGTAATCACTGATAATTAAACTGAGTGGATGCAACACTTCCTCCCCATTGGTTAAAGGCAGGTAATCTTACTATGTCAGATGAGCTAATAAGGGGGCATGTTTTTTACTATTCAAAATGGCCATACTGCAGCGTTTTTTCTTCTTCCCAGAGGTCAATGATGTGTAGTTGCAAGTGACATCATCTCAAGCAACTTTGCTGTTTCTATTCAATGCGTTTGTATTAGAGGTCGACCGATCAATCGGAATGGACGATTAATTAGGGCCGATTTCAAGTTTTCATAACAATCAGTAATCTGCATTTTTGGACACCGATTACATTGCACTCCACGAGGAGACTCCGTGGCAGGCTACCTACCTGTTATGCGAGTGCAGCAAGGAGCCAAGGTAAGGTGCTAGCTAGAATTAAACGTATCTTATAAAAAAACAATCAATGTTAACATAATCACTAGTTAACTACACATGGTTGACGATATTACTAGTTTATCTAGCTTTTCCTGCATTGCATATAATTGATGTGGTGCCTGTTAATTTATCATTGAATCACAGTCTACTTCGCCAAACGGGTGATTTAACAAGCGCATTCGCAAAGAAAAGATAACCATAAACATCAATGCCTTTCTTAAAATCAATACAAGTATATATTTTTAAACCTGCATATTTAGTTAATATTCAACTCCCGAGATTATGCTGGCAATACTAAAGTACCTATTAGAACATAAAGGTCAAAGGTATATGAAATACAAATGGAACATTAAACATGTTTATTTATTTGAGACTAAATTGATTTTATTGATGTATTAAGTAAAAATAACCACTAGCTACCCTGACTCCTTAAGGAAAAATTATTCATCCAATTCAAGGTGAGTAATCGCTGTTCTGATGTCCAGAAGCTCTTTTCGGTCATTAGAGGCGGTAGCAGTAACAATATGTACAAAATAAGTTAAACAATGTGAAAAAACAAAGAAAATAGCACAGTTTGTTAAGAACCAATAAAACGGCAGCCATCCCCTCCGGCGCCATTCCAGTATAGCTTAGTAGTGTTTGAGGGAGTGGATGGAAAATGGGTTTACAGCCTGCGAATCCAAGCTGAAGTCAAAGACAAAGTAGTGCACAGCTGTTTAAAAAAAACAACAACAAAAAAACAGTATCCTACAGTAATAAAGATATGAGCACGTACATCTAAATGTAAAAATAACTGCAACTCAGGTATGATATAATTATAGAGGTCTAAAATATTTGTCTTGGAATGCTATGATTCCTGGGATTACTGTATATTGTGGTGTTATTATAAAGTAATACAATAATTTGTCAGATAAACAAATAATGAATTAAATGACCTACAGTGCTTTCAGAAAGTATTCACACCCCTTTACTTTCTCAACATTTTGTTGTGTTACAGCCTGAATTTAAAATAGTTCAAATTGAAATTGTGTCACTGATCTACACACAACACCACATAATGTCAAAGTGGATTTTTTTTAAAGTTAATTGTTTTTAATTAAAGCTGGAATGTCTTGAGTCAATAAGTATTCAACCCCTTTGTTATGTCAACCCTAAATCAGTTCAGGAGTAAATATGTGCTTAACAAATCGCATAATAAGTTGCATTGACTGATTATGTGTTCAACAATAGTGGTTAACATTTTTTTTATGACTATCCCATCTCTGTACCACACATATATCTGCAAGGTCCCTCAATCGAGTATTGAATTTCAAGCACAGATTCAACCACAAAGACCATGGAGGGTTTTCAGTGTCTCGCAAAGAAGGGCACCGGTTGGTATATGTATAAAACAAAAAGCAGACACTGAATATCCCTTTGAGCATGGTGAACTTAAGTAATACTGCAAAAAAAACGTGACAAATACATTTTATTTTTGTCCTGAATACGAAGTGTTATGTTTGGGGCAAATCCAACATCACCAAGGATCAGTCTTCATATTTTCAAGCATGGTGGTGGCTGCAACATGTTATTGGTATGCTTGTCATCGGCAAGGACTATGGAGTTTTTTGGAGGATAAAAATAAACGGAATCCAGCCATAAGCACAGGCAAAAATCGTAGAGGAAAACCTGGTTCAGTATGCTTTCCAACAGAGAATTTGGGAGGTGAATTCACCTTTCAGCAGGATAATAACCTAAAACACAAGGACGAATATTCACTGGAGTTGCTTACCAGGACAACATTAAATGTTCCTGAGTGGCCTAGTTACAGTTTTGACTCAAATTGGCTTGGAAATCTATGGCAAAACTTGAAAATTGCTGTTAAGCAATGATCAACAATCAACTTGACAGAGCTTGAAGAATATTTTAAGAATGGGCAAATATTGTACAATCCAGGTGTGCAAATCTCTTAGAGGCTTACACCAAAAGATTCACAGCTGTAATCAGTGCCAAAGGTGCTTCTCGAAACTATTGACTCAGGGGTGTGAATACTTATGTAAATGTCATATTTCTGTATTTCATTTTCAATACATTTGGCAACATTTCTAAAAACACGTTTTCACTTTGTTATTATGGGATATTGTGTGTAGACGGGTAAGAAGAAGAAAAAATGATTCATTCAAATCTGAATTCAGGCTGTAAAAAAAGGGGGAATAAATCAAGGACTAATGCGCATGTAGATTAGCCTATACTGTGTATCTTCTCAAAAGAAATAACTACGAAATTATGCTCCAGAATTGAGACTAAACTGAAATGCATTTCAGTCACATAGACATGAGTCATCATGCCATACAGGATGAGTAGATTGATATTCATGTGAGAGAATTTACTGGGTCAACTCCACTGAGCTCCCACTGCAGAGAGGCTTTCATGGTGATTTCACATAAAGGAGACAAACCCGGCCAGGCTGAGCAGACAGAGCAACACACACCATTGTTACTTAACTGTGGGCCTGGCTGCATATTGGTCTTATGGGATTAATCTAAAAATGATCTTTCTCTGGGTTAATGACCCATTCAATTACAGCTATGTGATAACTCATTCACAGGGTTCCCACATAGAGGAACAACTCCCGCTTTGTAACTTTAGATTCAACTGCCTGAAAATTAAAGTAAGATTAGCACATTAACACATGGCTGACACAACAAAGCACAGCGAGAATTCCTTTATTTACAGCATCTGTTCCTACAATGGACAGGCAGTGGTGTGTTTGCCCCATACAAGCGCCATGCTGGCAAAGCCTGTTTACCTCTCATATGCCATGGAGGTGACGTCTTAAAATGGACCACAGTGTCCCTCTCTTTAGGCTACGCTATCACAGTGCCATTCCTAAGTGAAAGGAATAATGTGTCTGTTGAGTTGTGCTAGTAACTTATAATAACACTCCATTGTGGGTCTCTGTAGACTACATCTCAGATCTGTATAATATTTGGGGGAAAGTATGCTATTATAAGTAATATCACCGTAGCCTACATACAGAGCACTGAGATTAAGCATGTGGTATTTGTACAGCAGATGTTGCACTCAACATCATGTCATTATACCACAGCCTAGTCACATTACTAGCATGACATTATTACACTAACTTACTGAACATTTTAATTTCCACTTTCAGTGTATGAGAAAGCAAAGGTATGGAAGTGGTTAATCAAGTATCAAGAAGAAAGGATGGAAATTATTTAAAATTCTTGATCTTCTTATTCAATATCAATGCTTATCACATCATATCCAGGTATTGGCACTTAGATCATAAACCCAGCTATAATGTAATATTTTAGCAATGTAGCTCGTCTACAATGCACTATGACGAATGGTCTGTCATCAAGATGAAGCAGCATCTGCACACAAACGTGATATGCTACATACAGGGAAAAATAACGGAAACACGAGTAAATGTGGGATACAAAGTCTATTGAAAGCAGGTGCTTCCACGTAAGTTTCGTTCATGGAGCAAAACAGTCTACGCTTAAGGTCAGGGGGTTGAATTAATTTAGAGGAAGGAAGTTATCGATGCACTTAAACTGATCACCACAAACAGACACACACTAAAATGTAGCCATATTACATGAAACAAAATGCTTATATTTTTGCAATGTTTTGGCAATGCCTTTCACACACAACGGCGAGAAAGAGAATAACACAGACCCCAATGAATGTTACTCCTGCTGTTGGCTACTCTGTCTGCTCCTATCACAGCAGCACAATTACTTGGCCGACATACATAATAACAAAACAGTATTGGTGTTGGAAACTACCTAAACAAATAACATTTAAAAAAACAAGGTTTTACCTTGATGCTCGAAGTACGAGAAAAGGGAATCGCCGTACACCTGGTTGCACGATAGCAGCTCAAAGAATAACGAGTTGCTTCAGCTGTCTGCTATTTCCCGGTTGGTCTAACGTCATGGAAAAAATCTAAACGGGATCCTTGGGACGTCCCAACTCTGACGTCACCACATTGAAATTGAAATTTGAAAACGATTAAGGCAAGGATGATTTAGTATGACGATATGTAGAAACTGCTTCCCCAATAGAAATTCCCGATCACGCTTGTAGACGATGTCATGGCGACATTGAGTAACTTCAGAGCTCGCCAACCCAGAGTTTCTAAAGCCAGATGCGCAATATCACGAGACTTCCGGTGACGGTTTGAAGCACACCAAGCAGACCACGCTGAGGTTAGGGGTTAGAGAAGTCAATGAGAGAAGTGAAACATTCTTCCTTAGTTGTTATATTTCAAAAAATCTAAAGATAAAACCTAGATTTGGGCTAATTTCATAAGTAGTTGAATATGTTGTTACTCCAACTGCATGAAAGTGACAAACTGACACGTTTTCATTTTCGTCAAAAACAACTTTATATCAAAGGCTTGCCTTTGAGTTGCTGGCCTGCACTTGCGCAGCTCGGGGCGAGATGTCTGCGCATGCGCTTGGCTGGCCAATGACGCCATGACATCGCCAACAGGCTGATTGTGGATTTCAGTGTACACCTCATAGTACCCATAAAACCTAGCGGTCAAACTCGAAAATGGTTCCAATCGTTTTTGCGCTATACATTTTTAGCATAGTGATGTTTTGATAATATATTCGCCTCTATTTACAAAAAAAAAATCAAATAAATAGTTAGCAGAGCAGTAAATCAAAAAAGTTATTTGTATTACTTGTTTGTATAGTATGTTGACTTTGGTGTCTATTTCAAACCTTATGGCATTTTTCAAGGATGAGCATAAGAGCATTAAAAGGGGAGAAGACCAGTATAACTCTGGCCATGTGGAGAAGTGCAGGCTCAATTTACCTGTTTAGTCTGGGCCAGCATGAGGGATAAAGTTTTTCCTGTGTTGTGAGTATAGCTATTCAGTTAAGTTTAGGCATCTTAGCAATACAATGTGTTCTATAGAGCTGTCAACATTCTACAAGGAAATAGACACTTAATCAATTATAACATCCTTAACCGATTACCCCAGATTTCAGATTTACAGTTGAAGTCGGAAATTGACATACACAGATTATTTCACTTATAATTCACTGTATCACAATTCCAGTGGGTCAGAAGTTTACATCCACTAAGTTGACTGTGCCTTTAAACAGCTTGGAAAATTCCAGAAAATGATGTTGTGGCTTTAGAAGCTTCTGATAGGCTAATAGACATCATTTGAGTCAATTAGAGGTGTACCTGTGGATGTATTTCAAGGCCTACCTTCAAACTTAGTGCCTCTTTGCTTTACATCATGGAAAATCAAAAGAAATCAGCCAAGACGATCAGAAAAAAATATTGTAGACCTCCACAAGTCTGGTTCATAGTTGGGAGCAATTTCCAAATGCCTGAAGGTACCATGTTTATCTGTACAAACAATAGTATGCAAGTATAAAGACCATGGGACCACGCAGCCATCATACCACTCAGGAAGGAGACGTGTTCTGTCTCCTAGAGATGAATGTACTTTGATGTGAAAAGTGCAAATCAATCCCAGAACAATAGCAGAAGACCTTGTGAAGATGCTGGAAGAAACAGGTACAAAATGATCTATAGCCACAGTAAAACGAGTCCTATATCGACATAACCTGAAAGGCCGCTCAGCAAGGAAGAAGCCACTGCTCCAAAACCGCCATAAAGAAAGCCAGACAAAGGTTTGCAACTGCACGTGGGGACAAAGATCATACTTTTTGGAGAAATGTCCTCTGGTCTGATGAAACAAAAATAAAACTGTTTGGCCATAATGACCATCGTTATGTTTGGAGGAAAAAGGGGGAGTCTTGCAAGCCAAAGAACACCATCCCAACCGTGAAGCACAGGGGTGGCAGCATCATGTTGTGGGGTTGCTTTGCTGCAGGGGGGACTGGTGCACTTCACAAAATAGATGGCATCATGAGGTAGGAACATTATGTGGATATATTGAAGCAACATCTCAAGACATCAGTCGGGAAGTTAAAGCTTGGTCACAAATGGGTCTTCCAAATGGACAATGACCCCAAGCATACTCCAAAGTTGTGGAAAATGGCTTATGGACAACAGAGTCAAGGTATTGGAGTGGCCATCACAAAGCCCTGGCCTCAATCCTATAGAAAATGTGTGGGCAGAACTGAAAAAGCATGTGCGAGCAAGGAGGCCTACAAACCTGACTCAGTTACACCAGCTCTGTCAGGAGGAATGGGCCAGAATTCACCCAACCTATTGTGGGAAGCTTGTGGAAGGCTACCTGAAATGTTTGACCCAAGTTATACAATTTATAGGCAATCATACCAATACTAATTGAGTGTTTGTAAACTTCTGACCCACTGGGAATGTGATGAAAGAAATAAAAGCTGAAATAAATCATTCTCTCTACTATTATTCTGACATTTCACATTCTTAAAATAAAGTTGTGATCCTAATTGACCTAAGACGGGGAATTTGTACTACGATTAAATGTCAGGAATTATGAAAAACTGAGTTTAAATGTACGTGGCTAAGGTGTATGTAAACTTCCGACTTCAACTGTTGATGAGTAATACAGTAACTTAGTTCTAGAATGTTGTCATTGATGAGAATGAATCTAAAAATCTATTGACATTCAGAATTGACTTTGCTTATACATCCAGTCTGTATTGTAGTTGCATGACCAGAGACAAATCTTAAAAGGCACAGTGTTTATTTATTATGAGTGGTACAGTCTTGATTTATAGGATCATTCCCACTGTATGATTAATTCAACGTTTACGGAAAAACTGCACTTGTCCTCATGAAAATGACTGTTTATTAAATATTCTACAGCAGTAATGTCATTAATTAAATCAAACTTTATTTATACAACACATTTCTTACAACAAATGCAGTTCATGGCGTTCAAAGTCATGCATTGAAAGGCACGTGGCACTTAAAATCCTTCCTCTTGGTATTTCTCTATTGGTGACCAGGCGGTTCTATCTACCACATGTGAATGCTGCTGTGGAGCTCATAAGTGTAGCCATGTGGCTGCATTAGCTATTTTTGCAGTTATTGGCTGTACGTATGAGGAATGCGAGTAGAGGAAGCCAGTCGTGCCCAACCAGGTGCAGTCAGTGGAGGACCTGTACCCGGCAGAAGACTACAACCCTCTGTCCCGAGAGCCAACAGTGGAGGATCTTCAGTGGCTAAGGAACCGTCTCTGGTGCAGGTTCAGTGGAATGGCATGGCTCCATGAACCTGAGCCATAAGAACCTGTCTGTACCGGACATTGTTAAAAAGAAGGGCACCTAGGGCATGCAGGCATCTTGGCTGGCATGGCTCTGCCGGTGGAGCAGCAGGAGGCTATACAGCAGGCAACCGTTTGACAGAGCACCAACCTCAACTGGCACACCATGAGGAGAGGAGGTTGACGGCCAGCAATTTTGTAGCAGTGGTTAGGGCCAAGCACGTTACTTTGTCGCTGCTATAAAAAAGAAAAAAGGGTCCTCCGATCACAGTCGTTGGATGGGGTGTTGTCTGTAAAGTGGGGCACAGATAATGAAGATGAGGGTATCAAGGCATTCAAAATGGCTACAGGGATGGATGTGCAGGTGTCAGGCTTTTTTGGACACAGGCTCTGGGATTCTGGGTATCTCACCGGATGGTCTGGTGGGCACCACAGCAGTGGTGGAGGTCAAGTGTCCGTATGGTGCAAGAGAATTTACCATTGAAGACGCATTGAAGTTGAAAGATTTCTATATCCATGAGGAGTGAGGGTCTTACCGCCTCCGTGAAGACTATCCTTACTGGCACCAGGTCCAAAGGCATCTCCACTGGAAGGGACAGTTGCTTCTTTGTTGAGTGGACCACCACAGCCTCCTTCACCATCCCCATCCAGCGTGACAACCTTTGACAGACTCATATTGCTGGACTAGTTTTTTAAGGACCACATGCTCCCAAAGTTGTCACTGCAACAGTGAACATCTGTAAATATCTTATAAATAGTTTTTGCATACAAATCAGTTTTTGTTCTTACCTTGAGGTTTTATTCCAATCAGTTTTTTTGATGGGGGGGCACTGGATCAGCGTTTTTGGCGCGCCTCCTGTCAGTACCTGTTTTCAGGGAAGCCTATGGTCCAAAAATATTTCACATAGTTCACACACACACACACACTAGGCTCCCAGAATAGGTTACATTGCATACAAGTTTTGCTCAAAACAGCCAACTAAAGTAATGTATTTAATGTACGTTCAATCACAATGGCTGGTCTGAGAACTTATATCTGTGATGTTTAAATTATTTTGTACCCCCTTCGTCGTGTGGAGCTTCCTTTTCTGTTAAATGCAGGGCCATTTGGAACATTTGCAATAATTGTGAGCCGAAATTTCCGTAAGCTCATTTTGCTGTTAAACCAGCTCATTACAGCATCATGTCACTCCTCAAACTATAATTTAGCCAGGTGAATTTATAGATATATCTGCACAGTATGTTTATTTGTCAGCTAATTATCCAGCCAGTTTAAGTGGAATGATTAACTGACAATATTTAAATGAATGGTCAGTGGTGGGTCTTTTTCAAAACTGTATCACCAACTTCATCTGGACAGAAAACAAATTGTTTATCGTAACACAAACCCATCTTGGACAATTTGACAAGTAGTCCCTCAACACCCAATCATAAGTCATGAGAACCATAGACAAACATGACAAGCATACTGTACAGATATGTCTTCAAATGTACTGTTGTACACAATATTGTATCACATTTGATGAGCTACTGATATGTCCGTCCACAAGCTCGATCTGCTGTAGTCTACAACAGGACTCTTGCGCTCGGATCACACGGGCACAGGTTATCCATGTACCGGAAGGCCTGAGGGATGCACTCTGTTGAACTGGAAAACAAAGAGACGTGGTCAGTGGTGGATCTTTTTCCATGCTAAAACACACCATCTTTATCTGGACAAAAAACACATTCTTTATTATAACACAAAACCACCTTGGACAATGTGACATGTGGTCCCTCAACACCCAATCCTCACGCCTCGTTGTTTGTTCTTGTTTCCCAAACAGCAGTCCGGATCTTCCTCTTCTGCCATGGTGGATGAGCACCTTTTCTGGTAAATACAGGGCCATTTCTCTTTCCCACAAGAAAATGGCACCTGCAGACCCAAGTGTTGTCACTGGGTTTCCGGTCCACCCATCTGAAGAAAAGAAAAAAAAATACTAGCTAGCTAATAACTAAAATGGTAACATACTGTATATACAGTGAGGGGGGAAAATTATTTGATCCCCTGCTGATTTTGTACGTTTGCCCACTGACAAAGAAATTATCTGTAACGATTGTCATAGGTGGAAGAAGGTGAGGACCAAGGTGCAGCATGGTACGTGTTCGGCATTTAATTAAATATAACTGAACACTAGATAACAAAGTAACAAAAGGCAGAACCGAAACAGCTCTGTCAGGTGCAGCACACACTAAACAGAAAATAACTACGCACCAATCATAGTGGGAAAACAGGCTGCCGAAGTATGGTCCTCAATCAGAGACAACGACAGCTGTCCCTGATTGAGAACCATACCTGGCCAAAAACAAAGAGCCACTCCTTTGTTGCCTTGGCCATGTGTTTTGGGTCATTGTCATGCTGCAATACCCATCCACGACCCATTTTCAATGCCCTGGCTGAGGGAAGGAGGTTCTCACCCAAGATTTGACGGTACATGGCCCCGTCCATCGTCCCTTTGATGCGGTAAAGTTGTCCTGTCCGTTTAGCAGAAAAACACCTCCAAAGCATAATGTTTCCACCTCCATGTTTGACGGTGGGGATGGTGTTCTTGGGGTCATTTTGGTCTCATCTGACAACAACACTTTCACCCAGTTGTCCTCTGAATCATTCAAATGTTCATTGGCAAACTTCACACGGGCATGTATATGTGCTTTCTTGAGCAGGGGGACCTTGAGGGCACTGCAGGATTTCAGTCCTTCACGGCGTAGTGTGTTACCAATTGTTTTCTTGGTGACTATGGTCCCAGCTGCCTTGAGATCATTGACAAGATCCTCCCGTGTAGTTCTGGGCTGATTCCTCACCGATCTCATGATCATTGCAACTACACAAGGTGAGATCTTGCATCGAGCCCCAGGCCGAGGGAGATTGACCGTTCTTTTGTGTTCCTTCCATTTGCGAATAATCGCACCAACTGTTGTCACCTTCTCACCAAGCTGCTTGGCGATGGTCTTGTAGCCCATTCCAGCCTTGTGTAGGTCTACAATCTTGTCCCTGACATCCTTGGAGAGCTCTTTGGTCTTGGCCATGGTGGAGAGTTTGGAATCTGATTGATTGATTGCTTCTGTGGACAGGTGTCTTTTATACAGGTAACAAGCTGAGATTAGGAGCACTCCCTTTAAGAGTGTGCTTCTAATCTCAGCTCGTTACCTGTATAAAAGACACCTGGGAGCCAGAAATCCTTCTGATTGAGAGGGGGTCAAATACTTATTTCTCTCATTAAAATGCATTTTTCTGGATTTTGTTGTTGTTATTCTGTCTCTCACTGTTCAAATAAAGCTACCATTAAAGTTATAGACTGATCATTTCTTTGTCAGTGGGCAAACGTACAAAATCAGCAGGGGATCAAATACTTTTTTCCCTCGCTATATTAAAATACTTTAATCCACAGACTTGACTATAGTAATGGTAAAATAGACTGGTCTTTGGTCTATCTGCACATCTAAAATCCTACTATGTTGACGAGACATTTCTGCTGGTATTGAGGAATTATCTGGAATGCTCAACTCGATGATCAGGACAGTCTAGGGTACTATTTCCCAGAAGAGGTGAAGTATTGCAATGAGCTATATGACTGTACTTCTGATTCTAATTCTCAAGAGGGAAGTTAAAACCCTCAGCTATGAGGTCACTGAGGAGAACCAACAATGATAGGGGGATCGTCTGAAAGGGGCTGATATGCAGGGATGGAACATAAGGATTATGGGCACTGGCCAGCAGACCATGATTTCTACCAGCCCTGGTAACATTCAGGTCCTAAATCTGTGGGATGCAATGTTTGTAAAGGCAAAATTTCACTGCTGTGTCAGGTTAGTTTGGCACATTGTCTACTAGCCCAGTCTGAAAAGTACTTGCCTCGGGCGAGCTTAATTTCTATTCCTGCAGTCATGTACAGTGCATTCGGAAAGTATTCAGATCCCTTGACTTTTTTTATGTTATGTTACAGCCTTATTCTAAAATGGACTAAATCATCCCCCCCCCCATCAATCTACACACAATAGCCCATAATGACAAAGCAAAAAGATTTTTTTATAAACTCCATAGTTCATTGGACAAAGCCTATGTGGAAATAAATTGTGCTTTTGTAGAGTTTTTGGGATAAACGCCGAAAATTAAGTCTGTGGGAAACACAGGCTTAGGAGATCTTTTTGTTTTGTTCTATTAAATAATCTTCATCAGCTTTTTCTGAATTTTAAAGCATTTAGGGAGTGAACATTTTTTATAATAAGGATTACATGGAGAAAATCAGACCTCTCCAAAATGTAAATGGTTGGCCCTCCCTTCAAAAAAATATATTTGACCTAAACCCTCCCTGAAGGCTTGAAAAAAAAAACATGTGACCCTCCCTTATCCCCAAAATAATAATTAAAACAATTTAGTGGATAGCAGTTTACCCTCACCATCCGGTGGCCAGTTTATTAGGTACACCCATCTAGTACATCCAGAATAGCCTGAATTATTTGGGGTATGGACACTTTGCTCAATTGTTATCAAGGGACCTAACATGTGCCAGGAAAACATTCCCTAAACCATTACACCACTGCCACCAGTCTGTACCATTGACACCAGGAAGGATGGAGCCATGGACTCATGTACCAACGATCAAACCATTCTCAAAATCGCTTAGGTCACTCGAATTGCCCATTCTAACTTTCAATCGAACAGTAACTGAATGCCTCAAAGCCTCTCTGCCTGCTTTATATAACCAGCCACAGCCGCGTACCTAATAAACTGTCCACTGAGTGTATGCAAATGAATGTGATATTTGATGCTCCCTCTCACTAGTTGATTCTACAATGTAGGCCTACACACATGATTTAAGTTTGTGTGATTGTGTAATATGGTGGTTGGTGACATGTTTATTCGACATTATAATCAAACCTTACTGTTACTGTCCGACGTTCTGTCACAGATGCACCTCCTCTGACTTCACTCCTCAACTTTCTTCAACACAGTTGGTTGCTTTTGCCTTACCATTCAAACGTGAGGTTGGAATAATAACATGTTCAGCTACTTAAGATGTTGGCTCAAATCTAGGTTGTGCCTTTAGATTTAAAGGAAATTAACTAAGGAAGAATTGTTAACTTCTCTCATTGACTTCTCAAACCCCGGTCTGAGACTTCCTAAAATCGCCACTTGATACATCTACTACCGGAAGTGACTTTTAGCAGCAGTTTAGAAGAGCATTTTCGCAAACACTAACCCTTTTCCTAACCTTAACCTTATATCCTAACCTGCTATGTTAATTAACCAGGTGTCTGGTTAGACTGTAAACTCTCCTTCCAGACTCACATGAAGCATCTCCAATCAAAATTTAAATCTAGAATCGGCATCCTATTTCTCAACAAAGCATCCTTCACTCATGCTGCCAAACATACCCTCGTAAAACTGACTTTGGCGATGTCATTTACAAAATAGCCTCCAACACTCTACTCAGCAAATTGGATGCAGTCTATCACAGTGCCATCCGTTTTGTCACCAAAGCCCCATATACTACCCACCACTGTGACCTGTATGTTCTCGTTGGCTGGCCCTCGCAACATATTCGTCGCCAAACCCACTGGCTCCAGGTCATCTATAAGTCTTTGCCAGGCAAAGCCCCACCTTATCTCAGCTCACTGGTCACCATAGCAGCAACCACTCGTAGCACGCGCTCCAGCAGGTATATTTCACTGGTCACCCCGAAAGCCAATTCCTACTTTGTCCGCCTTTCCTTCCAGTTCTCTGCTGCCAATGACTGGAACGAATTGCAAAAACCTGGAATCTGGAGTCTCATATCTCCCTCACTAACTTTAAGCGCCAGCTGTCAGAGCAGCTCACAGATCACTGCACCTGTACATAGCCCATCTGTAAATAGCCCATCCAACTACCTCATCCCCATACTGTTATTTTTTTGTTTGTTGCTCCTTTGCACCACAGTATCTCTACTTGCACATTCATTTTCTGCACATCTATCACTCCAGTGTTTAATTGCTATATTGTAATTATTTTTGCCACTATGGCCTATTTATTGCCTTGCCTCCCTTATCTTAACTCCTTTGCACACACTGTATATAGACTTGTTTTCTATTGTGTTATTGACTGTATGTTTGTTTATTCCATGTGTAACTCTGTGTTGTTGTTTGTGTTGCACTGCTTTGCTTTATCTTGGCCAGGTCGCAGTTGTAAATGAGAACTTGTTCTCAACGAGCCTACCTGTTTAAATAAAGGTGAAAAAAATAAAATAAATAAAAACATGCTTAATCTATCTGAGCAGAATTGCTGTCTTATCGCAATTTGGAACGAAATCCTTAATTATTTTTCTGGAAGCTGTGTTGTGACATTGTCCCTACATTTCCCACCATTTGACTGACAGCTAGCAAGAGGCACATCATGCACACACAGCAGAGCAATGATGTGGTGCACATACAGTGGCTTGCGAAAGTACCCCCTTGGCATTTTTCCTATTTTGTAGTCTTACAACCTGGAATTAAAATGGATGTTTGGGGGGGTTGTATCATTTGATTAACACAACATGCCAACCACTCTGAAGATGCAAAATATGTTTTATTGTGAAAGAAACAAGAAATAAGACACAAAAAAAACAGAAAACTTGAGCATGCATAAGGGGGTATGTCTCTATAAGCTTGGCACATCGAGCCACTGGGATTTTTGCCCATTATTCAAGACAAAACTGCTCCAGCTCCTTCAAGTTGGATGGGTTCCGCTGGTGTACAGCAATCTTTAAGTCATACCACAGATTCTCAATTGGATTGAGGTCTAGGCTTTGACTAGGCCATTCCAAGACATTTTAATGTTTCCCCTTAAACCACTCAAGTGTTGCTTTAGCAGTATGCTTAAGATCAAATAAAAAAAATCTAATCAAATTTATTTGTCACATACACATGGTTAGCAGATGTTAATGCGAGTGTAGCGAAATGCTTGTGCTTCTAGTTCCGACAATGCAGTAATAACCAACAAGTAATCTAGCTAACAATTCCAAAACTACTACCTTATAGACACAAGTGTAAGGGGATAAAGAATATGTACATAAAGATATATGAATGAGTGATGGTACAGAGCGGCATAGGCAAGATACAGTAGATGGTATGAAGTACAGTATATACATATGAGATGAGTATGTAAACAAAGTGGCATAGTTAAAGTGGCTAGTGATACATGTATTACGTAAAGATGCAGTAGATGATATAGAGTACAGTATATACGTATACATATGAGATGAATGATGTAGGGTATGTAGGGTATGTAAACATTATATTAGGTAGCATTGTGGCTCGTGGCTAGTGACATACAGTGCCTTGCGAAAGTATTCGGCCCCCTTGAACTTTGCGACCTTTTGCCACATTTCAGGCTTCAAACATAAAGATATAAAACTGTATTTTTTTGTGAAGAATCAACAACAAGTGGGACACAATCATGAAGTGGAACGACATTTATTGGATATTTCAAACTTTTTTAACAAATCAAAAACTGAAAAATTGGGCGTGCAAAATTATTCAACCCCTTTACTTTCAGTGCAGCAAACTCTCTCCAGAAGTTCAGTGAGGATCTCTGAATGATCCAATGTTGACCTAAATGACTAATGATGATAAATACAATCCACCTGTGTGTAATCAAGTCTCCGTATAAATGCACCTGCACTGTGATAGTCTCAGAGGTCCGTTAAAAGCGCAGAGAGCATCGTGAAGAACAAGGAACACACAAGGCAGGTCCGAGATACTGTTGTGAAGAAGTTTAAAGCCGGATTTGGATACAAAAAAAATGGCTCGGTGGTTGTTGTCCTTGATGGTCTTTATGGCCTTCCTGTGACATCGGGTGGTGTAGGTGTCCGGGAGGGCAGGTAGTTTGCCCCCGGTGATGCGTTGTGCAGACCTCACTACCCTCTGGAGAGCCTTACGGTTGTGGGCGGGGCAGTTGCCTTACCAGGCGGTGATACAGCCCGCCAGGATGCTCTCGATTGTGCATCTGTAGAAGTTTGTGAGTGCTTTTGGTGACAAGCCGAATTTCTTCAGCCTCCTGAGGTTGAAGAGGCGCTGCTGCGCCTTCTTCACGATGCTGTCTGTGTGGGTGGACCAATTCAGTTTGTCTGTGATGTGTACGCCGAGGAACTTAAAACTTACTACCCTCTCCACTACTGTTCCATCGATGTGGATAGGGGGGTGTTCCCCCTGCTGTTTCCTGAAGTCCACAATCATCTCCTTAGTTTTGTTGACGTTGAGTATGAGGTTATTTTCCTGACACCACACTCCGAGGGCCCTCACCTCCTCCCTGTAGGCCGTCTCGTCGTTGTTGGTAATCAAGCCTACCACTGTTGTGTCGTCCGCAAACTTGATGATTGAGTTGGAGGCGTGCGTGGCCACGCAGTCGTGGGTGAACAGGGAGTACAGGAGAGGGCTCAGAACGCACCCTTGTGGGGCCCCAGTGTTGAGGATCAGCGGGGTGGAGATGTTGTTGCCTACCCTCAGCACCTGGGGGCGGCCCGTCAGGAAGTGCAGTACCCAGTTGCACAGGTGACCCAGGGTCTCGAGCTTGATGACGAGCTTGTACTACGGTGTTAAATGCCGAGCTGTAGTCGATGAACAGCATTCTCACAGGTATTCCTCTTGTCCAGATGGTTTAGGGCAGTGTGGTTGAGATTGCATCGTCTGTGGACCTATTTGGGCGGTAAGCAAATTGGAGTGGGTCTAGGGTGTCAGGTAGGGTGTTGGTGATATGGTCCTTGACTCAGTTACCTTAGCTTTTTTGGGAACAGGAACAATGGTGGCCCTCTTGAAGCATGTGGGAACAGCAGACTGGGATAGGGATTGATTGAATATGTCCGTAAACACACAAGCCAGCTGGTCTGCGCATGCTCTGAGGGCGCGGCTGGGGATGCCATCTGGGCCTAAAGCCTTGCGAGGGTTAACACGTTTAAATGTTTTCCTCACGTCGGCTGCAGTGAAGGAGATTCCGCATGTTTTGCTTGCGGGCCGTGCCAGTGGCACTGTATTGTCCTCAAAGCGGGCAAAAAAGTTATTTAGTCTGCCTGGGAGCAAGACATCCTGGTCCGTGACGGGGCTGGTTTTCTTTTTGTAATCCGTGATTGACTGTAGACCCTGCCACATACCTCTTGTGTCTGAGCCGTTGAATTGAGATTCTACTTTGTCTCTATACTGACACTTAGCTTGTTTGATTGCCTTGCGGAGGGAATAGCTACACTGTTTGTATTCGGTCATGTTTCCGGTCACCTTGCCCTGATTAAAAGCAGTGGTTCATGCTTTCAGTTTCACGCGAATGCTGCCATCAATCCACGGTTTCTGTTTTGGGAATGTTTTAATCGTTGCTATGGGAACGACATCTTCAATGCACGTTCTAATGAACTCGCACACCGAATCAGCGTATTCTTCAATGTTGTTGTTTGACGCAATACGAAGATGAAGATGAACCTCCATCCCAGTCTCAAATATTTTTTTTTTTTTTTATTTATTTAACCAGGCAAGTCAGTTAAGAACAAATTCTTATTTTCAATGACGGCCTGGGAACAGTGGGTTAACTGCCTGTTCAAGGGCAGAACGACAGATTTGTACCTTGTCAGGTCGGGGGTTTAAACTCACAACCTTCCGGTTACTAGTCCAACGCTCTAACCACTAGGCTACCCTGTCGCTGAAACAGGTTTCCCTCAAGACTTTCTCTGTATTTAGCGCAATCCATCATTCCTTCAATTCTGGCCAGTTTCCCAGTCCCTGCTGATGAAAAACATCCCCACAGCATGCTGCTGCCACCACCATGCTTCACTGTGGGGATGGTATTCTCGGGGTGATGAGAGGTGTTGGGTTTGCGCAAGACAAAGTGTCTTCCATGTTGGCCAAAAAGCTCAATTTTAGTCTCATCTGACCTCCTGGACTCTGATCTGGTTTTGACCTTTTGCCTGTCCACGTCCATTCTCTTGACTACTCCTTTTGGACGAATAAACATGCTATGACTCCAACCATCTTCCTCCTGTAGCTGCATCTGGGTCTCGCCTTGTGTCATGATACTTCCATATGTTTGGGGAATCTCCTACATGCCTTTTGGCGAACACCAAACATGTTTGCTTATTTTTTTCTGGCCACACTTCAGTAAAGCCCAGCTCTGTGTAGTGTATGGTTTAAAGTGGTCCAATGGACAGATACTCTGATCTTTGCAGCTCCACAGGGAAATCCATGCTATCATGGCTCTGTATCGTATTGTACGTTGTCTTGAATTTATTCTGGACCTCGGGACTGTAAAAAGAGCCCTGGTGGCTTGTCTCATAGGGTAAGTGTATGTGTCAGTGCTGTGTGTAAGTTGACTATGCAAACAATTTGGAATTTCCAACACATTACTGTTTCCTATTAAAAAAACAAGAAGCGATGTAGTCAGTCTTTCCTCAACTGTTAGCCAAGAGAGACTGGCATGCATAGTATTGATATTAGCCCCCTGATTATAATGAAGATAAAAACAGGCTGGTCTGTTCTGGACCAGCTTCAGCTTAACTCGGTCCTTCTTTGACCATATGACTGGACAATAATCAAGATAAGATCAAACTAGGGCCTGCAGCATGGTATTTAGTCAAACACAATTTTTTTCCAACAGTTTTCTAGGAGCTGGCCTGAGGACAAACACTTTCCTTTAAGTTCAGATTAAAGATATGACAGATAGAGTCAGCTAACATCCTCAGTAGCTTTCTATCTACAATAACTCGGCAATGCCAGAAGGTTTGTCATTATTGATAGATAACAATCATTTCCCCACCTCTTCACAAAATCCACCCTAATTTTACAAAATTCAAACTAAATGTATCTCTCATTAAAAGATGTTTGATGCATGAAGATGATGGCTCACTGTTCGTGGTTGGCATTTCCTTCCTAAGTTTGCCCACTAAGTAATCATTAATATAATATAATAACAATATCAAATGCTCGGCCTGAACATCGCTTGTGGTACAGTTTCATATCAGTGAGAAATAATTTTCAAAAACAAAATGTTAAATTGATACAAATCTTACAGTGTTAGGATTCCCACACGGGCCTATATTTCCATGCTACAGCGCTTGTTAATGGAAAACAGATGGAAGACGGACTACCTGGGGTAATTAACTATCTGCGTTTCCCGAACACCTGTGTGTAAACGAAGACAAGCGACCCAAACATGTTATCGCTGAAAAATACTGTGCACAGCAGAGGAGGTTGGTGTGAGGAGCTATATGAGGACATGCTAATTGTAAAGACTGGAATGGAATTAATGGAACGGTATCAAACATATGTGTGACTACGTTCCATTTATTCCATTCCAGCCATTACAATGAGCGAATCCTGCTATAGCGCCTCCCACCAGCCTCCTCTGGTGTACAGTAAGGGTTTAGTTTGCATTTGTGAAATTAGTTTGATGTGATATGAATGTATAGGAATTTATGTTTCTAGAACCGTACCGCAATTGAGAATTGATTCATGTTTAGATGGAGTATTTGGCTGTTTTGGCTTCCAGAGCCTATTCGCCTTTAAAACAGAACATGTAAGGTCCTTGGGCTATAAGAAGTAACGTTAGGGCCTCTAGTCCATTATTGGGCGCGATGAAATGTAATGATTTCTGTTTGACAATGTAGCGATCTCTGTTTGAAGGGGCTGTTTGTTTATGTCTGTTGTCATGGTAATCACATTCCCTAAGGCTGCCTGCTAGCAAGGAATCTCTTGATCGTGTTCCGCTGCTCAGATGTTGCATGCATCACGCATCAACCAATGGTTGCGTGCCACGTTATCGACTGTCATCGACTGACAAAAGTTTGGGGTCACTTAGAAATGTCCTTGTTTATGAAAGAAAAGCATTTTTTTTGTACATTAAAATAACATCAAATTTATCAGAAATACAGTGTAGACATTGTTAATGTTGTAAATTACTATTATAGCCAGAAATGGCAGGTGTTTTATGGAATATCTACATAGGCGTACAGAGGCCCATTATCAGCAACCATCATTCCTGTGTTCCAATGGCACAATCCAAGTTCATCATTTTAAAAGGCTAATTGATCATTAGAAAACCATTTTGCAATTGTTAGCACAGCTGAAAACGGTGGTTCTGATTAAAGAAGCAATAAAACTCGACTTCTTCAGACTAGTTGAGTATCTGGAGCATCAGCATGTGTAGGTTCGATTACAGGCTCAAAATGGCCAGAAACAAAGACCTTTCTTCTGAAACTCATCAGTCTATTCTTGTTCTGCAAAATTAAGGCTATTCTGAGAAATTGCCAAGAAACTGAAGATCTCGTACAACACTATGTACCACTCCCTTCACAGAACAGTGCAAACTGGCACTAACCAGAATAGAAAGAGGAGTGGGGGGCCCCAGTGCACAACTGAGCAAGAGGACAATTACATTAGTGTCTAGTTTGAGAAACAGACGCCTCACAAGTCCTCAACCTGCAGCGTCATTAAATAGTACCCACAAAACACTAGTCTCAATGTCAAGAGTGAAGCGCACGACTCCGGGATGCTGGCCTCCAAAGCTATTGCACATGCGCACTTCAGAGTAGTGCGCATGTGCAATAACTGTCAGGACCCGGTTTCGAACCTGGGTCTCCGGAGTGAGAAACAGTCACTTAACCAACTGAGCCACGAATAGACAGCAGAACCCAGAAGATGAGGCAGACACAGCAGTACTTAAGACGGTGTATTTAATAAAGAAAAAATCCTAAAATACAAAAAATGGCAAATCCAAAAGGTGGTAGGTAAAACACAAAAAGACCTCAAAAGAAACTCACCAAAAATAAACAAAAACAAAAAAAGAATACCACAAGAACGTCACCCGGAATCGACAAGAGCACACAGAACACTAGGGCAGGGTGCTAACATACAAACACAGAGCACAGAACTGAGGGAAACAAAGGGTTTAAATACAATCAGGGGAAAAAGAGACACAGGTGCAAATAATAATGGGGATCAAGGGAAAAACATAGGGACAAAAAGCACAATGGGGGCATCTACTGACCAAAACCCGGAACAACCCTGGCCAAATCCTGACAGAATCCCCCCCCCTAGGAACGGCTCCTGACGTTCCTACCAGCTCTCTCAGGGTGGAGGACCCTGAACTGACGAATGAGGTCAGGGTCCAGGATGTCTTTGGCAGGAACCCAGGAGCGCTCCTCAGGACCGTAGCCTTCCCAGTCCACCAGATACTGCCAGGACCGCTGCACCCGGCGGGAATCCAGTATCCGGTGGACGGTATAAGCCGGCTGGCCTCCAATGACACGAGGCGGAGGGGAGGTCTGTCTGCCGGGACAAGGGGAGAAAAAACAACAGGTTTTAACAATGACACATGAAATGTGGGATTAATCTTAAGGGATCTGGGTAAGTGTAGGCGATAAGAAACTGGGTTAACTCTCCTGGCAACCTTGAAGGGACCGATGTATTTTTGGGACAGCTTGCGAGACTCCACCCGTAGAGGTAAGTCTCTTGTGGAGAGCCAGACTCTCTGGCCGGGGCGCAGGGTAGGCCCGGGACGGCGACGTCTGTTGGCTTGTTGTTGATACCTCTGTGAGGAACGCATCAGATTAAGACGGGTCTTCCTCCACATAAGCCGACAGCGTCTGACGAACCTCAAGGCTGAAGGCACTCTGACTTCTGCCTCCTGGTCCGGGAACAATGGAGGAGCATAGCCAAACTGACACTCGTGCGGGGACATACCAGTGGAGGAGGAGCGCAAGGTGTTGTGCGCGTATTCGGCCCAAACAATAAAGGATGACCATGTGGACGGGTTGTCACGAGTCATACATCGGAGGGTGGTTTCCAGCTCTTGATTCATCCTCTCTGTTTGGCCGTTGGACTCCGGATGGTACCCTGAAGATAGACTGGCAGAAGCCCCCATGAGTTGGCAGAAGGCCTTCCAAAACCTTGAGGCGAACTGGGGACCTCTGTCAGAAACCACATCTTGAGGAATGCCGAAGACTCGGAACACATGATTAATTACCAACTCAGCCGTTTCCTTGGCAGAAGGTAACTTAGTCAGAGGGACGAACCTGGCCGCCTTTGAAAACCTGTCGATTATGACTAGGATAGTAGTATTGCCATGGGATGGAGGAAGTCCAGTAATAAAGTCCAATGAGATATGGGACCAGGGTCTGTGGGGAACAGGTAAAGGGTGAAGGAGTCCTTGAGGGCGGAGGTGAGAAGATTTGCCCTGGCAGCACACGGGGCAGGCATTGACGAAAGTGGCAACGTCTTCTCTTATGGTAGGCCACCAGAACTTACGCTGGATGAACTCCAAGGTGCGACCTACGCCCGGATGACAGGTGAGGCGAGAGGAGTGCCCCCACAGAAGGACCTGAGTCCTCACTGCCTTGGGGACAAACAACCGATTGGCAGGGCCTCCTTTAGGGTCCGGTTCGCTAGCTTGAGCACGTCTCACGGTATCCTCAACTTGCCACGAGATCGGAGCCACAATCTTAGCAGCAGGAAGGACAGGCATGTCCGTGTCATCTCGAATGGCAGGAGCGTAGACTCGGGACAGGGCATCCGGTTTGAGATTCTTCGACCCGGGCCGATAGGGGAGGATAAACTGGAATCGATTGAAGAAAAGAGACCATCTAGCTTGTCTAGAGTTCAATCGCTTCGCCTGCTGGATATACTCCAGATTTTTGTGGTCCGTAAGCACTTGAAACGGGTGAGAAGCCCCCTCGAGCCAGTGTCTCCATTCCTTCAATGCCATCTTAACCGCTAGGAGTTCACGATCCCCACATCGTAGTTCCTCTCAGTCGGGGTAAGCCGGTGTGAGAAGAAAGCGCACGGATGAAGCTTCTTGTCTTCACCTCTCTGAGACAGGACAGCTCCAACACCAACCTCTGATGCGTCTACCTCCACCACAAATGGTTCATCCGTAGTCGGTAGTATCAGGATGGGAGCAGAGAGGATGCGCTGCTTGAGTCCTTGGAAGGCCGTCTCAGCTTCTCTTCCCCAAAAAACCTTGCATTGCCACCTTTGGTTAAAGCTGAGAGAGGAGGTGCCACCAAACTGAAGTTCTTGATGAACTTGCGGTAAAAGTTTGTGAAGCCCAGGAAACGCTGAACATCCTTAACGGATTTGGGGGTGGGCCAATCCGCTACCGCCCCTACCTTCCTAGGGTCCATTTGGATTCGACCGGGTTCCACTACAAATCCCAGGAATTGTACTCGGGATGAATGGAATTCACATTTTTCCGGCTTAACGTACAGATGGCTGTCCAGGAGGCGTTTGAGTACTTGTCTGACATGCTTAGTGTGTTCTTGAAGGGAGCTCGAAAAGATGAGGATGTCATCCAAGTAAACGAACACAAATATGTTAAGCATATCCCTAAGCACATCGTTTATGAGCGCTTGGAACACCGCTGGGGCGTTGGTCAGGCCGAAGGGCATCACCAAGTATTCATAGTGACCAGTAGGCGTGTTGAAAGCGGTCTTCCACTCGCCACCAGGTCTGATCCGCACAAGATGGTATGCGTTCCGCAGGTCAAGCTTAGTGAAAACAACTGCTTCCTGGAGCAGCTCGAAGGCTGTGGCCATAAGGGGTAGCGGGTAACGGTTACGGACGGTTATGTCATTGAGTCCCCGGTAGTCGATGCAAGGACGTAACCCACCGTCTTTCTTGGCCACAAAGAAAAACCCTGCTCCCGCCGGGGAGGTGGATGGACGCATGAGGCCTGCTTCCAGAGCGTCCTTGATGTAGGTATCCATAGCAGCTCGTTCGGGTGGAGATAGGGAAAAGATCCGACCCCTGGGGGGCAAGTGCCCGGAAACAGGTCGATGGGGCAATCGTAAGGTCTATGGGGTGGTAGCATGGTGGCCCTCTGTTTGCTAAACACCAGTTTGAGGTCATGGTAACACTCGGGAACTCGGGTCAGGTCGATGGATTCTAAAGACTCGGGAGTAGAACTCGGGGAATTCTGGAAAATACAAGTAGCTTGGCACGTAGGACCCCACTGCTTGATAGTGCCCACAGACCAGTCGATGTGAGGGTTATGGCTGTGAAGCCAGGGGTATCCAAGGACGAGAGGGAACCTGGAACAGGAGATCAAATGAAAGTTCATCAATTCCTGGTGTTGTGAAACTGAAAGTCTCAAGGAGGTAGTGACATGAGTGACAAGTCCAGATCCCAAAGGGCTTCCATCCAATGTAGTAACCCTCATGGGGTCACTTAGAGGTTCAGAGGGAACGCCATTCTCCTTCGCCCAGACACCATCCATGAAGTTACCTGCGGCTCCAGAGTCTACCAAGGCTTGAAGGTGAAGCTTGTGGTTGTCCCAGGAGAGGGTGACTGGAATGAGCAGACGGGAGTTGGACGGATGGGAGGAGGTTATGTTTCCCGTTACAGTTCCCCCCGGTCTGTACGGGACAGAGCGTTTCCCTGGAGCCCGGGACACGTGGAACGGAAATGGCCCGGTTTGCCGCAATATAGACAGCGTTGCTCCCTCATCCGGCGGTCTCTCTCAGCCTGGGAGATGCGTCCAATCTGCATGGGTTCCGGTGGAGCCAGCGATGATAAAGGTGGGGACTCGGAGCTGGGACTGATAGGGGCTAGAGGTCTACGGTTGAGTTCTCTCTCTCTCAGACGCTGGTCAATGCGTGAGGCCAACTTGATCAGGGACTCGAGATTGTCCGGTGGTTCCCGAGTGGCCAGTTCATCTTGGATAGTGTCGGAAAGGCCTTTCAGAAAGCACACCGTGAGCGCCTCGTTGTTCCAGCCACTCGCTGCTGCCACCGTGCGGAACTGGATGGCATAGTCCGTCACGCTGCGCCAACCTTGATGGAGAGTCAGGAGCTGTTTGGCTGAGTCAGAACCACTGCTTGGGCCTTGAAACACTCGTTTGAATTCCTCAGCAAAGGCAGAGTAGCTGGCACAGCAGGAACTATGGGCATCCCACACAGCAGTAGCCCAGGCCAGGGCTTTTTCCGACAGCAGGGTGATGATATATGCGATCTTAGACCGGTCGGTGGGAAACGACGAGGGTTGCAGCTCAAAGGAGAGAGAACATTGAGTGAGAAACCCTTTACAAGCACTTGGATCACCTGAGAACCGTTGGGGAGGTGGAAGACGAGGTTCAGCCAGGGGGTTAACTGCCATGGGTACGTGAACTTGAGGTACTGGGACGGGAACTGTTGCCAGGGTAAGTCGATCAGATATTTGCTTAATGGAAGTCAGCATCTCCGACAGAAGATGAGAATGTCTAGCCATTAAGGCCTCTTGCTGAACCAGGGCGGCTTCGTGGCGTTGGACAGTCTCCTGGTGGTGGGACAGCGTGGCAAAAAGGTCCTGGGAACTGGCTGCCTCTGGGTTCATTTTTGGCTCTGTGTTTCTGTCTGGACCCGGTTTCGAACCTGGGTCTCCGGAGTGAGAAACAGTCACTTAACCAACTGAGCCACGAATAGACAGCAGAACCCAGAAGATGAGGCAGACACAGCAGTACTTAAGACGGTGTATTTAATAAAGAAAAAATCCTAAAATACAAAAAATGGCAAATCCAAAAGGTGGTAGGTAAAACACAAAAAGACCTCAAAAGAAACTCACCAAAAATAAACAAAAACAAAAAAAGAATACCACAAGAACGTCACCCGGAATCGACAAGAGCACACAGAACACTAGGGCAGGGTGCTAACATACAAACACAGAGCACAGAACTGAGGGAAACAAAGGGTTTAAATACAATCAGGGGAAACGAGACACAGGTGCAAATAATAATGGGGATCAAGGGAAAAACATAGGGACAAAAAGCACAATGGGGGCATCTACTGACCAAAACCCGGAACAACCCTGGCCAAATCCTGACAATAACTTTGAACTTTGTAGTGTTGTACGAGAAGACTGCAGCCCAGGTAAGGAACAAATCGCAAGCAAACTAATTGGAGCAACATCAGTTACATTTCCTTGAGCAACTGCAATTGTGGCTGATTTAATTTATCCTCCTACAGATGGGTAATAGCTCTTTCAAACATGCCTGGGAGAGGGAGTGAGGAATAACCATTGACATTTCATTGTTGAAATTCAACGCCCACAAATACACCGCTACGATAATTGATGCTCCAGGCCATCGCGATTTCATCAAGAACATGATCACTGGGTCATCACAGGTAAGCTGTCCATGGTAGCCTATCTGCCTGTGGGGGTTTGCAGTTTAGGCCAGGGATGGGGAAACTCCAGTGTGGTTTCACACATTTTCCCATCCCTAGCAAACATAGCTGGTTGAAGTAATTGCGTTCTAAACTGAAGATGTTGATTATTGGAGTCGGGTGTATTGTCTGGGGCAAAAGTGACACCAATCTGTCCCCATAGGACTAGTTGTCTATCACTAGTTTAGGCCAATGCGAATGATTGGTCTTGGTGGTAACCTAATCTTGTGCCTTTGTTCACCATTCATTTCAGGCTGATGTTGCCCTTCTGGTGGTGGAGTTCGAGGCCGGTTTGGCCAGACCAGGGAGCATGCCTTGCTCGCCTACATGCTCAGTGTCAAACAAAACACTTTGTCAAAGTTATCCAAAGCGTGAGCATTTTCCTCAAGAATCAGCTATGATCCCACTGCTGTGTAATTCGTTCCAATCTTGGCTGGACCAGGGTCAAGCATATTCTCCCATCTCAGAAAGTGAGAGAATTTTGATTTAATTTATAAAGATGTCTGCTGTGTACATGTCACTGTTCAAAGGCTGGAAAGTCAGGAGACTGGAGGGGCATGCAAATGGGAGAACTCTACTGTGGAGGAAACGGAGTAGTTGTCTATTCTTTCTGTGCTGTAGGAGTGGGCACGGTTCCAGTGTGGAAGATCAAGACTGGGATTCTGAAGCCTAGCATGATCCTGTCGTTCTCTGCTGCAAAGCTTACTGCAGAGGTCAAGTCCATTTAGATGCACCACCAGGGTCTGGAGCTGGCTGGGCCTGGTCACAACGTGGGCTTCAACATCAAGAACATAGCTGTGAAGAACTTCCGCTGCGAAGATGTGGCTGAGAACTTTGTACTGTGCTCATTTAGTTCTGTATTACTTCCCACAGCTCATAATCTGAACCATCCTGGCACAATCAAGACGGGTTACTCTCCTGTGCTGGACTGCCACATCACCCACGTGACCTGCCGCTTTGCAGAGCTGAAGGAGAAGCTTGACCGTCACACAGGAAAGATGCTAGAGGACTTTCCCCAGACCCTGGAGTCTGGAGATGCTGCCACTGTCAAGATGATCCCCAACAGAACCCCCTGAGGCTTTTTCACCTACCCTCCTTGAGGTACACTACACTTCTCACCATCTTTTCAGGGTACTGGCAGTGAGCTTAGAAATTGTAGCTGTTACTGCATAACATTTTCTTGATCAATGTTTTACTAGCACATGGCTTTCCTTCCTACATGTCTGGTCTTTTAACAAATGGCTGCTTGTACACCAGGTGCTCCCCATCTAGACTAGATTATGATTTTTCAACACCGATACAGATACCGATTATTGGAGGACCAAAAAAGCTGATACTGATTAATCGGCCAATTTAAAAAAAATGTTTTATTTGTAATAAGGACAATTACAACAATACTGAATGACACTTATTTTTAACTAAATATAATACATAAATAAAATCTATTTAGCCTCAAATAAACAATGAAACATGTTCAATTTTGTTTAAATAATGCAAAAACAAAGTGTTGGAGAAGAAAGTAAAAGTGCAATATGTGTCATGTAAGAAAGGTAACGTTTACTTGCTCAGAACATGAAAGCTGGTGGTTCCTTTTAACATGAGTCTTCAATATTCCCAGGTAAGAAGTTTTAGGTTGTAGTTATTATAGCAATTATAGGACTATTTCTCTCTATACGATTTGTATTTCATTTACCTTTGACTATTGGATGTTCTTATAGGCACTTTAGTATTGCCAGTGTAGCCGTATAGCTTCCATCCCTCTCCTCGCCGCTACCTGGGCTCGAACTAGGAACACATCGACAACAGCCACCCTCGAAGTAGCGTTACCCATCGCTCCACAAATGCCGCGACCCTTGCAGAGCAAGGGGAACAACTACTTCAAGTCTCAGAGCAAGTGATGTTTGAAACGCTATTAGCGCGCACCCTGCTAACTAGCTTGCCATTTCACATCGGTTACACCAGCCGAATCTCGGGAATTGATAGGCTTGAAGTCATAAACAGCGCAATGCTTGAAGCATTGCAAAGAGCTGCTGGCAAAACACACGAAAGTGCTGTTTGAATGAATGCTTACAAGCCTGCAGCTGCCTACCATCGCTCAGTCAGACTGCTCTAACAAATATCAAATCATAGACTTAATTATAACATAATAACACACAGAAATAAGAGCCTTAGGTCATTAATATGGTCGAATCCGGAAACTATCATTTCGAAAACAAAATGTTTATTCTTTCAGGGAAATAAGGAACTGTTTCATATTTCATCTAACAGATGACATCCCTAAGTCTAAATATTGCTGTTACATTGCACAACCTTCAATGTTATGTCATTATTACGTAAAATTCTGGCAAATTAGTTGCATATACCCTGACTCTGCGTGCAATGAACGCAAGAGACGTGACACAATTTCACCTGGTTAATATTGCCTGCTAGCCTTTCTCTTAGCTAAATATGCAGGTTTAAAAATATATACTTCTGTGTATTGATTTTAAGAAAGGCATTGATGTTTATGGTTAGGTACAAGTTGGAGCAACGACAGTCCTTTTTTGCGAATGCGCACCGCATCGATTATATGCAAGGACACGCTATATAAACTAGTAATGTCATCAACCATGTGTAGTTATAACTAGTGATTATGATTGATTGATTGTTTTTTATACGATAAGTTTAATGCTAGCTAGCAACTTACCTTGGCTTCTTACTGCATTTGCGTAACAGGCAGGCTCCCCGTGGGGTAGGTGGATAGAGCGTTGGACTAGTTAAGATTGAAGATTGAATCCCTGAGCTGACAAGGTAAAAATCTGTCGTTCTGCCCCTGAACAAGGCAGTTAATCCACCGTTCCTAGGCCGTCATTGAAAATAAGAATGTGTTCTTTACTGACTTGCCTAGTTAAATAAAGTTGTAAAAAACAAAAGAAAAGAAAAAAAATCGGCAAAATCGGCGTCCAAAAATACCAATTTTAATTGTTATGAAAACTTGAAATCGTCTGATTAATCGGTCGACCTCTGATCTAGACTATGGCTGACTTCGGTTTTTACAATACATGACAATACTGTGTTCCTTCCTTCAGGTCGATTTGCAGCAAGGTGCTTGAAGCAGATGTTTGCTGTGGGGGTCATCAAGTCAGTGGATAAGGATCAAAGAAGCAAGCACAGAAAGGCCATGTCTCAAAATGAATGAATTTTAGTTTACCAGTTCTGTTATGAAAAGAGCTTGAAGCATCAAGTTGACTGTGTGTGTGTGGGTGTTGCAACACAAGGCACTGTTTTTGAATGTGAAGTTGCTTTTACATTTGACTCCTCTGGCTTAAGGAATTGAATGGCCTTTTGCATTTTAGACTGCAATGTTTAAATGTGCAAAAAGCTTTAGACTGAAATAAGTATTTTACTTTCCCTGAAGTTCTGTACATTTGTAGCAAATCTTGTACAACTAGTCCTTTTTCTTTAGAAGTAACTACAAGTGTTAGTTTCTGTACATGCTGTTCTCGTTTTGCATTAGTAAAATTAAGGCAGCTGGGTTGGTGACATTTATTCTTACAATTGGAATATAAAAAAGGCAAATGATTCAAATCCATTACAACAAAACACTTTAATACAATGGAATGACATTACATGGAGTGTAAACCAGAGGAATTAGTCAATGGGGAGGTAAGGACACATCTATCAGTTCCATCTAGTTGCAATGACCTGTCCAAAAAGCACTCAGCATTCTAAGGATATAACACTGGGCTAGGCAAACTTTATTTCTGCTCGACTGCCTCTTTCTGGATGAATTTGAATGTCCACACCGGCTACATCTTAGTTTGTCTAAACAGTGGCACTTGTGACTCTTGTACCATGTATAAATCCTGATTTACCTAACCCTGTATGGGTTTGAAGTGTCAATGGACATTTGTTCAAATCTCTCCCTAGGCCATCTGAGAATTCTCCCCAATTATTGCTTAGACTGACCTCATTGACCTTCCCATGTCCTCATGAGTGTTAGTAGCGATCAGAAGTGGTTCTTCAAACCCTGAGTGGCTTTTTTTTTTAAATAGCACTGCTCAATTCCAGTCATGTTTCTACCATGCACAGAAAGGTCTACATAGTAGGGTGGAGATGACGGATCACACAGTGAAACGGTGTTAAGAGGAGAGAACTACTGGTGACCTGTGAGGTTCCACAGGGGCTTCTGATATCCCACCGTACAGTAGCAGCAGGTGTGATACTGAAACAATCCTAATACATGTGCACCACAAAGCGAGCAACGACAAGGAACACACTGAATGAAGGCGTATTTCATCATGAGTTATCATGGTAGGCTTCAGTCGGAGACATGAGAATCTCTTCAGTCTAATGGGGCGTAGGATGACGAAATGGTGAGACATGGGTGACATGGTTTCTTTCGTACTTGTCCTTCTCCAGAAATGCAAGCAATGATATCAGTGATGCCCACCAGTAAAATGATTACAGATAATATTTAAACACGGCTGCCCTGTTATCTGGCAGGCAGAGAGCACATGTATGATTGTACATGGTTGTACAATAAAACATGTATATACACACACACACACACACACACACACAGAAATATATATATATATATATATGCATGAACATAGACGTTAGGGTAAGTGCTAGGTTTTGAGAGTGGCTATGGCAGTCATAGGCCGTGCTCTTAAGGTTAAGATAATACTGGTAAGAATACTTGTTTTATTTACAACATGGATGTGCTCAGCATCCAGTGGCTAGTTGAGCTTACTTCGGTTTCTTGTGTTTTTTTTCTTTAGCACACTGGTTTCATATGTTGTTACAGCAGCTATTTACAGAACAGGGATACTACTAGGGGTGAGGGCAGGGGTTTATAGTGCAAGCCTCATCTGGCTGTCATTCACTTAAGATGTGGACAAAGGACATTGGGAATGCCCCTGTCCTTTCCGTCTGCCCTTCAATGTGGCCGATCTGAAAGGAAACAGAGAGAGAGAGAGAGAGAGCGATAACGTGTTAGGTGAGGGCAACCGCACTGAACAGTGTTCCTGTTCAATGTTTAAGGTCTGTTTGGCTGTGAGTACAGCAAAGTGGTAACTAGTTAAGGTAACACCAGGGAGCATGCTAGGTTGGGACTAGGTTAAGGTAACACCAGTGAGCCTGCTAGGTTGGGACTAGGTTAAGGTAACACCAGTGAGCCTGCTAGGTTGGGACTAGGTTAAGGTAACACCAGTGAGCCTGCTAGGTTGGGACTAGGTTAAGGTAACACCAGTGAGCCTGCTAGGTTGGGACTAAGTTAAGGTATCACCAGTGAGCCTGCTAGGTTGGGACTAGGTTAAGGTAACACCAGTGAGCCTGCTAGGTTGGGACTAGGTTAAGGTAACACCAGTGAGCCTGTTAGGCTGAAAAGGGGTTAGGGTAACACCAGTGAGCCTGCTAGGTTGGGACTAGGTTAAGGTAACACCAGTGAGCCTGTTAGGTTGGGACTAGGTTAAGGTAACACCAGTGAGCCTGCTAGGTTGGGACTAAGTTAAGGTATCACCAGTGAGCCTGCTAGGTTGGGACTAGGTTAAGGTAACACCAGTGAGCCTGCTAGGTTGGGACTAGGTTAAGGTAACACCAGTGAGCCTGTTAGGTTGGGACTAGGTTAAGGTAACACCAGTGAGCCTGCTAGGTTGGGACTAAGTTAAGGTATCACCAGTGAGCCTGCTAGGTTGGGACTAGGTTAAGGTAACACCAGTGAGCCTGTTAGGCTGAAAAGGGGTTAGGGTAACACCAGTGAGCCTGCTAGGTTGGGACTAGGTTAAGGTAACACCAGTGAGCCTGTTAGGTTGGGACTAGGTTAAGGTAACACCAGTGAGCCTGCTAGGTTGGGACTAGGTTAAGGTAACACCAGTGAGCCTGCTAGGTTGGGACTAGGTTAAGGTAACACCAGTGAGCCTGCTAGGTTGGGACTAGGTTAAGGTAACACCAGTGAGCCTGTTAGGCTGAAAAGGGGTTAGGGTAACACCAGTGAGCCTGCTAGGTTGGGACTAGGTTAAGATAACACCAGTGAGCCTGCTAGGTTGGGACTAAGTTAAGGTATCACCAGTGAGCCTGCTAGGTTGGGACTAGGTTAAGGTAACACCAGTGAGCCTGCTAGGTTGGGACTAGGTTAAGGTAACACCAGTGAGCCTGTTAGGCTGAAAAGGGGTTAGGGTAACACCAATAAGGGTGTAACAGTTTAAGTGTAGCACCAGTGAGCCTTCTATGGGGTCGTTACTCACCCACCACTCCCCGTCCTCCTCTCCTGTCACTATGATCACCTCTCCCTCCACAAACGTCAGCTCGTCATCGTTGTCAGCCTGACAGTCATAGATTGTCTTCACCCGCCGAGATTTGGTCTTCCCCTAAACACACACATGAACATTACCAAAATGTCACTAGAGACAAATCAATAGTATGTGGACTGTTCTGGTTGTCAAAACATTCTGTGTTGTGACCCACCAATTACCAATGCCACCACAACCCTGTCTGTGGCCTCAACCCAAGAGGAACTGGCCACAACCCACCAGTGGGAACCCACTACTATTTGCAGAACTACCTAGATATTATTCAATAATACCAGAAAAGTGCTATGGTTTCTGCTGTGTGTCCTTGAGTGAACTTTACCGTGTTGATCTTCCGGGGCAAGGGCACTGGTGTCTCTGGAGCACACGCTGGGCTCCCATTGGTGTCCTCGCTGCCCTGGGGGGATGGGCTCTCCATCTCTGCCTGTTGATTAGCCACCGGGGAGTCGGGGGTCTGGGGCTTCGGCGCAAGCTCTCCAGGGGGTGGTCTCGGATTGGGCAGATCTGCTGCCCCTGGTTTCGGATGGCCGTCTTGGGAGAGCTGAGGCTTGGGGGGTAGGTCTTTGAGCTGGGGTTTGGGCGGTAGGTCCCCTAACTGGGGTTTGGGAGGGAGGTTGGCGAGCTGGGGCTTGGGGGGCAGTTCTCCAGGTTTAGGGGGCAGTTCAGAGAGATGGGGTTTGGGGAGAAGGTCCCCTAGTTGGGGCTTGTCGGGAAGGATGGCTTTTGTTAGGCATTCAGGTCCTGGAGGGGATTTCTGGAGCACCTCCGGGGGCAGGCCAGGTTTGTCCATAGATGGGTGTATGGTGTCGATCTTACGCAGTGCCACTAAGAGAAGAACCAGGACACAGGTACTATATTAAACATATGCTGACTCTAATGCTGGGTCATATGACACAAATAATGTGCTCCCACCATCAGTTATAGGCATTGCTAATCCCATTTCAACGTACCTTTCTGAGGTAGTTTGGGTAGAACCCTTGGACCAAGTGTAGACTTTGTGTTGCTAGAAGTAGTGCTAAAAAACAGATGGTTATTTGAAGTTAATGAAACATGATCCGATCAGAACTCTCAATCTGGCTATCATACGTAAACAATATTCTGGAAAATATTCTAAATGCATGCATCCAAAATGGATGTCTATGTACCTTTGCTGCTGTGGAATGCCCTCAAACTTGTTGGACAAAGGTGACATCTTGTTCGCAGGAGGAGGGGTGGAGTCACTTCCTGAAATATCGAGATGGTTGTGAAAGATGGAAATATGCTGCTCTGTGTCTATACATAATAATGTATAGACACTAATAATATATTCAGCCCTATATTTCCCCAAGTCCCAAAATGGTCACCTAAATAAGCACAGCTAGTATGTTTAATTTAATTCTCCTGATTCAATTATTATTATTATAATTCATTCCTTATGATTCTTATGTAAAAAATATTTGAAGTTCATCTATACATAACATATTGATATATAGTGCATTCGGAAAGTATTCAGGCCCCTTTCGTTTTTCCACATTCTGTTACGTTACAACCTTATTCTAAAATGGATAAAATTGTATTTCTACACACTCATTTCTACACATCAATCTACACACAATACCCCATAATGACGAAGCAAAAACAGGTTTTATGAAATGTTGGTAAATGTATAAAAATCTAAAAAACATTTACATAAATATTCAGACCCTTTATTCAGTATTTTGTTGAAGCACGTTTGGCAGCAATTACAACCTCGAGTCTTCTTGGGTATGACGCTACAAGCTTGGCACACCAGTATTTGGGGAGTTTCTCCCATTCTTCTCTGCAGATCCTCTCAAGCTCTATCAAGTTGGAAGTGGGGAGCATCGCTGCACAGCTACGTCCACGTCTCTCCAGAGATGTTTGATCGGGTTCAAGTCAATGCTCTGGCTGGGCCACTCAAGGACATTCAGAGACTTGTCCTGAAGCCCCTTCTGCGTAGTCTTTGCTGTATGCTTAGGGTCGTTGTCCTGTTGGAAGGTGAACCTTCGCCACAGTCTGAGGTCCTGAGCACTCTGGAGCAAGTTTTCATCAAGGATCTCTCTGTACTGTGCTCCATTCATATTTCCCTTGATCCTGACTAGTCTCCCAGTCACTGCTGCTGAAAAACATGATGCTGCCACCACCATGCTTCGCCGTAAGGATGGTACCTGGTTTCCTGCAGACGTGATGCTTGGCATTCAGGCCAAAGAGTTCAATCTTGGTTTCATCAGACCAGAGAATCTTGTTTCTCATGGTTTGAGAGTCCTTTACGTGCCTTCTGGCAAACTCCAAGTGGACTCATGTCCTTTAGGTGTCTTTTACTGAGAAGTGGCTTCCGTCTGGCCACTCTACCATAAAGTCCTGATTGGTGGGGTGCTGCAGAGATGGTTGTCCTTCTGGAAGTTTCTCCCATGTCCAAAGCGGAACTCTATCAGAGTGAACATTGGGTTCTTGGTCACCTCCCTGACCAAGGTTCTTCTCCACCGATTGCTCAGTTTGGCTGGGCGGCCAGCTCTAGGAAGAGTCTTGGTGGTACCAAACTTCTTACATTTAAGAATGATGGAGGCCACTGTGCTCTTGGGGACCTTCAATGCTGCAGAAATGTTTTGGTACCCTTTCCCATATCTGTGCCTCGACACAATCCTGTTTCAGAGCTCTCCAGCTCTATAGCCATCACTAACACAGAGAGGCTGCTGCCTACATACAGACTCAAATCATTAGCCACTGTAATAAACAGATCACTAGTCACTTTAAAAAATGCCACTTTAATAATGTTTACATATCTTACATTACTCATCTCATATGTATATACTGTATTTTATACCATCTATTGCATCTTGCCTATGCTGCTCGGCCATCGCTCATCCATATGTACATATTCCATCCCTTTACATTTCTGTGTATTAGGTAGTTGTTGTGAAATTGTTAGATTACTTGTTAGATTATTACTGCATTGTCGGGAACTAGAAGCACAAGCATTTCGCTACACTCGCATTAATATCTGCTAACCGTGTGTATGTGACCAATAAGATTTGATTTGACAATTCCTTCAACCTCATTGCTTGATTTTTGCTCTGACATGCACTCTCAACTGTGGGACCTTATATAGACAGGTGTGTGCCTTTCCAAATCATGTCCAATCATTTGAATTTACCACAGGTGGACTCCAATAATGTTGTAGAAACATCTTAAGAATGGTCAATGGAAACAGGATGCACCTGAGCTCAATGAGCTCACCTCGAGTTTTATGGCAAAGGGTCTGAATACTTATGTAAATACATTTGCAAACGTTTCTAAAAAAACGTTTTCCTCTTTGTCATTAGGAAAGGGGAAAGGGGATACCTAGTCAGTTGTACAACTGAATTCCTTCAACTGAAATGTGTCTTCCGCATTTAACCCAACCCCTCTGAATCAGAGAGGTGCGGGGGGCTGCCTTAATCGACATCCACATCTTCGGCGCCTTGGCTCATGTGTGCAGTTTGATGCGAGAAAATTATAATTCACTCCATTTTAGGCTGTAAAGTAACAAAATGTGGAGAAAGTGAAGGGGTCTGAATACTTTCCAAATGTACTGTACTTAAAAATAATTGAAAACAAAGTGATAACTGGCTCAGGCCACAGTGTACTGTGCATTAGTTTGGTCCGCTAGAAAGTGAATTGTTCCATTTCAATCTTCAGGCCACTGGTATACAAATACAAATATATTGCTGTACCCCAACATGCAATTTTTATAGTAGAAGAGGTGGGGGCTGAGCTTTCCATTAGCTACCATTATGGACTATTATGAGGTACAGAAGCTGTACGCTAGTGATCTGGTATTCCTCAGGTAATAATCAGCATTTTCTTCCATACTAATGATGTTTGAGGGAGTTGTCTCACAGTAAAAGGAGACTGTAATATGCTGTTTGTATTTCACATGACAGACAAGACAACACAAAATAAAAAGAAATAATGATCTGACATCGAACACATACATTAAACAGGATTGCCATCACACAACAAAATGATCAGGCTGTGTCTGTGTCATTTATAAACAGCACTGAAACACTCTGGTCATGATGAGAATATGGTTGGAAACCTCAATACTAGGCCAGATATGTGTAACTCTGGTCCTGCAGGGCCTCAGTGTGTGTATGCAATTAGATTGACCTTAGTTCAATCATGTGTGTTAGTGCTGGGTTGGACCAAAGGCCTGCACACACTACGACTCTCCAGGACCAGAGAGTTGAATGTAGTATAGATCATGTCCTTCTAATAAAGACGACCAAGCAGTATTCAGATGTGCCTGCTTGGGTCTGGCCACAGAGGGAGGACTCACCCCCGGATAAGCCCCCTCTACTGTGGGAGAGCGGGCTGGGCGGGTCAGACAGGGTGCGTTTGTGCCCAGGGGGAGGGGGCGGAGGCTTCTTCTTTGACAGGGTGGAGCTGCCTCCAGGGGTGAGGGTGGAGGGAGGAGCTGGAGGGGTGACAACATACAAACTCATGCAGTGAAGGGACAGACGATGAACAGGCGTCATTCATTCGGTCACCTGGGTTACCAACAGGAAGGTGAGGTGCTGGGGAAGGTAGTTTGAGAGGGAGGTGTCTTGCCATCAGGACAGGGTTCAACAAAGTTGCTGGATAACGTGGGGGAGATATGTTAACTCAACATCAATGCAGGTAAAAAAAAAAACAGCATACTGATGAACAGAAAAATCCTGGATGGGAATACAGAGAAGATGAACAGAGAACAATGTATAGTGTGTGTGTGTCGTTTCGTCCTATCTTTGTAGGTGGGTGTACACCACAAGAGGTGGGTGGCCTCTTAATTGGCGAGGAAGGAAGGGCTCGTGGTAATGGCTGGAGCAAAATAGGAACAGTATCAAATACACCAAAGGCATGGTTTCCATGTGTTTGGTGCAATTCCATTTACTCCATTCCAGCCATTATTATGAGCCGTCCTCCCCTCAGCAGCATCCTACGATGTACACACTCCTAAGATTTTGGGGCCTACATACAGGTAAGTTATCCCGAAGCAGCTAGTCCCATTCCCAGCAGTGTGTAAGCCTGGAAACAGACGCTAGAAGAACGTGGCTAATAGAGAACTCAGCCGGTCAGAGAGGAAAGTCAATCTGCATCCCAAATGGAACCCTATATCCTACCTATGTAGTGCACTACATTTAGACCCCATAGGGCTCTGATCAAAAGTAGAGCACTACGTAGGGAATATGATGTCATTGCGTCAGCTATGATAACACTTTACAGCTCAGGGGTGGCGACATGTCACAAAATGTCATGAGACTGTAGGTAAGTAAATAATACCGAACCACACTTCTACAGTGCCATTGTTACAAGTTGAAGACGCCACCCGTTTTTTTACTGGGACGTAAAGTGCTACTAGTACAACTGGGCAGCAGATGTCTACGGGCCGTGAGCACAGCAGGACAAAATGTAAAAACGGGATATTCACTGATGTATGGTCGAGTGCCAGCCAGAGTGGCGTAGTGCGAGTGAGAGCCGAGGAATGCCAAATGGGGCGCTGAAAGAGAAAGAAAGGATAAAAACAGAGAGAGAGAGAGAGAGAGAGAGAGAGAGAGAGACAGGGATGAAGAGTGTGGGAGAGAATCTATGTCAAGCTCAGAGAGCTTCTCCAACACACCGGTTTGCATTTGAAAGTACACCCTATTCCCTAAGTAGTGCATTACCTTTGACCAGAGTCCTTTGTAGACCTTGGTCAAAAGTAGTGCACTAATATAGGGAATAGGGTGCCTTTTGGGACGTCAACAATATAAAGCAGCCGATAAAATCTTATCAGTGACAAGCAAAGCAGAAGAGGAGAAATTGCACCAGCAAATGCCTAAGCAAGCTACTCCAATGACCACTTCAAAAGAGACCTGCGGGTAAAATCTCTTGTGGGTAAAAAGCAGTTGCTGGTTTTCTTCACTCCACTCAACAGCGTATTGGCATCAACAATGTAGCCCACCATATTGTAACAAGGATATAGTAGTTTTTATTGGCTTCAACAATGTTCTGTATTGTAACAAGGATATAGTAGTTTGTATTGGCATCAACAATGTACTGTATTGTAACAAGGATATAGTAGTTTGTATTGGCATCAACAATGTACTGTATTGTAACAAGGATATAGTAGTTTGTATTGGCATCAACAATGTAGCCCACCGTATTGTAACAAGGACATAGTAGTTTGTATTAGCATCAACAATGTTCTGTATTGTAACAAGGATATAGTAGTTTGTATTGGCTTCAACAATGTACTGTATTGTAACAAGGATATTGTAGTTTGTATTGGCTTCAACAATGTACTGTATTGTAACAAGGATATTGTAGTTTGTATTGGCTTCAACAATGTACTGTATTGTAACAAGGATATTGTAGTTTGTATTGGCTTCAACAATGTACTGTATTGTAACAAGGATATAGTAGTTTGTATTGGCATCAACAATGTACTGTATTGTAACAAGGATATTGTAGTTTGTATTGGCTTCAACAATGTACTGTATTGTAACAAGGATATTGTAGTTTGTATTGGCTTCAACAATGTACTGTATTGTAACAAGGATATTGTAGTTTGTATTGGCTTCAACAATGTACTGTATTGTAACAAGGATATAGTAGTTTGTATTGGCATCAACAATGTACTGTATTGTAACAAGGATATTGTAGTTTGTATTGGCTTCAACAATGTACTGTATTGTAACAAGGATATTGTAGTTTGTATTGGCTTCAACAATGTACTGTATTGTAACAAGGATATTGTAGTTTGTATTGGCTTCAACAATGTACTGTATTGTAACAAGGATATAGTAGTTTGTATTGGCATCAACAATGTACTGTATTGTAACAAGGATATTGTAGTTTGTATTGGCTTCAACAATGTACTGTATTGTAACAAGGATATTGTAGTTTGTATTGGCTTCAACAATGTTCTGTATTGTAACAAGGATATAGTAGTTTGTATTGGCTTCAACAATGTACTGTATTGTAACAAGGATAGTAAAGAGTAAACTGTGGTGTGAGTGTTGGTGTTCTAACTCCTGTCCTCAGGGAGGGATGTTATGGTTCATTATAATTGTGCTGACTGCTGGTTGCCTCCAGGAGTCTGTTTGTATATGGTCAAATAGTGTTGATGATAAGGAAGTGTGCTGGTCTTCGTCCCAAATGGCACCCTATTCCCTATACAGTGCACTGTTTGACCAGGGCCCATAGGGAATCACATAGGGCTCTGGTCAAAAGTAGTGCACTATGGAGGTGATAAGGTGCCATTTGGGACGCATCCCCTGGATTCCCATAACGAAGCATTAAAAAGACCAGCCGGGTGTATTATCCGGCTATGTGCATCTCCACTTTCCCTTTCACTCCCGCCTCCCGCCTGCAGCCATCATTTCCCGGGAGGTGCCTTGCTTGTGTAAGCAGTCTATATGACAGCCGCTTCCCACCCTGATTGACAAATTACATTCCTCTCAAGGGTGTGTGTGTGTGTGTATGTGTGTGTGAGAGCGAGAGCGAGAGACAGAGAGAGAGAAAAAGATTAATCATATCAGCAACTTGGTTAACTAGTGTTATGATAACAATGTTTTATACAGAGCAAAACAGTAAACCTTATTACTGTGTTATTCCTGAGTACCAGTGTTAGAGATAAGAGACAACCTGCAAGTCTCCATATATGTAAATGCTAGCCAACCTGCTGAGTATCCAATGAACATTCCACAACTGGCCACACAACCTTTAGGACATTTGCATTTAAGGTAGAAATTTGCATGAACATCAATGCAAAAAGAGGAGATAGGTCAAACATGATCTCATTATATCTCCATGTATCTTACCATGCTTGTCACACTGATAAGAGTGCTCCGGGTTTAAGTTTCCCCTAGGTACAGATCTAGAAACAGCTTCCTCTTTCCCCATTCCTATCCATAACCATGAGTGGGGAAAATGCAAAACTGACCAAAGATGAGCATCTAGGGGTAACTTCACCCTACACTGATACGCGTCTGGGCCCTAGCCAATCACAATCCGGTCTCACCTTTGCCCTGGTTCCTGGGGGGCAGAGGGGGGGCGTCGGCCACAGGGGATGAAGAGGAAGTGAGGTCGGTGGAGGCGGAGTACATCTGGTTGGTGAAGGCGCTGTAAGACATGCGCTGCTGCTTGTCCCGGTGGCTGATGAAGCCCGGCAGAGACAGCTTGTCATGAGGAGACATACTGGACGCGTGGCAGAAACTCTGCGGCCTGGGAGAGCGGTCTTTCTTGATTGGACTAGGCTGCAGACAGAGAGGGGGAGACAACAGGCGCGTCAACTTGGAAGTGTCAACATGGAAGAGTGTCAACTTGGGAACTTTGACTTTCACATTGGCCTGAATCATGCATTGACGTCAATGGGGGATTGGGGCAAACATTTAAGCGCCGCGTGTGTATTTCAGGTTGTGTGCTTATGCCCAGGCGTGTGCGTCAAGTCCCAGTCCGACCTTGTCATCCAGATCGTCATCGCTCTCGTCGATCTCATCAAGCCTCAGGCTCCACTCATACTCCACGTGGATGTGAGGGTAAAACTTGCCCGCTGCAGCCTGCAACAGCTGGGACAAACACACATGCACACGTTTTGATTACTTTATTTGGATGCACAATGAAACAATAAAATACAGAGGAGGACCTACACGTTTTAAAAGGTCGTACAAATAAAACACACTGTGATTATACTCCACGAAGCAAGTCAGTCGAAAGGAACTGTATTTTCACCAACAATCTACCACAATGAATAGATGACATGCAACATGAACAAGATGGTTGTTCTCCTTTACTTTGATGTGCAAAACATGACATAACATCCCTAATGGCAAAGCACCAACTCACGGTTTTCTGCAACACGTGCCAGCGGTAACCATACACCAGTATGGTTTCATCTCTGGGAGAATCTCAATTGCATTTCCTTGACTCATCGCGTGCTCTCCTTGTCTCCTTCTCAAAACCCATTGGAGGAAAAGGTCAGAGGGGAGGAACCTTTGACTTTCTTATCCTATGTGTTTTGAGAAGGAGGCAATGAGAGATGTCTTTTTGGGATAGGTGCCGGTGTGGCCATGAGATGGGGGTAAGACGGCGGACAGGAAAAAAAGGAGAAAAGTGGAATATGAAATGGTGGATCCCACAGAACTTTTAGAAGAGCTACAGAAGGAACTTGAGAGTGAGGATTAAATAATTGCGGTGGCAGGTGTGGTGAAGACCGCCAAGCTTGAGCCTCGTCTTGATGATGACAAAAAGTGAGAGTTTTGTGAGATAATGGATCCTTGCCTTCTGGCAGATCCATATGTGGTGTCAGGTTGGGTGGAGAAGAGGTTGGGGAATGTTGGGTCGGTGAAAGTGAATCGTGACGATTTTTTAAACGTTTTTTGCCGTCCAGAAGTAGCGTGCACTCTGCCATATGCGACTGGGAACAAGAACTGTGACTTTGCTTTCCTCTCTGGAGCAGGGCCACTGTTGAAAGGAGTGATAACTGGAGTGGTGTCAAGTGTTGAGGAGGATCAACTGAAGTTGAAGATTCTCCATGTCTGCGACGACCGCCGTTTGGTGCGACATAGACCCGATGGAGAGCGTGGAGAAACAGAAAATACAGTTCCACTCATTCCGCTCCTGTCTGCACTACTGAGTTTTGATGCAGAGTTTTTACCAGATAAAGTCAAGTTAGGACGTGTCAGTTATCCCGTGAGAGCTTTTGTCCCGAATCCATTACAGTGTTTTAGGTGTCAAGCTTATCTGTCATGTGGCAGCAGCTTGTAGGAGGGAGATGTGAGAAGCGTGCCGGAGGACATGAGACAAAGGAATGTGTAGTATATCTGAAAAAAGTTGTGTATGTAAACTGTAGGGGTGCCCATGGTGCTGGAGATCAGAGGTGTCTGGGGAAAGAAAGGAAGGTTGAGGTTGCCAGGATCAGAGTAGTGCAGAAGTTGTCATATGCTGAGCCAGTGAAGGGAGTAGTAGAGGACGATGGGTCCAGGGTGAGAGATCCTAAGAGGAGCCCTGTGAGTAGGCTGAGGCCAATAGAGAGTGATAGGAATAAAAATGTGCTTAAGGTTGTTTTTTTGGACGTTCATGGCCATGGTTGTCATTTGTACCGCAGGATATGGAGCGTAAAATCACAGAGGATTAGATGTTGTGGTGGCAGCTGGAGAGAAGTACTTAGTTGCACGAGATCGCAGAAGAGTTACAAGATGTTTTGAATGATAGGGTCCCGTCCTCCCAAGCTGCTGGCCTGGATCAGGAGCAGATAAGGCTAATGTAGTGTAACAGTGGTGAGGTTTTAATGGGTGTAGGGTTAGTTGGTAGGGCAATTTATTCACAAAGTGTAATGAATTCATACTACAGAATTGTAGGCTGATACACAGCCAATACAGTAGGTGGAGGCAAGCACCTATAACATTTGTTTGCGAACCAAAGAAGAAAAAGAAGAAGGAGGAGGCGAGGAGAGAGGGCGTGAGGAGACAAGGAAACGCAATTGAGGTTCTTCCTCTCTCGGCACTACAGCCCTGGGTGGGTGTTTGGCTGCTGCCCTCTAGTGTCCAAAAAATGTGGTGGTCAACTAGTCTATACTACTGTCTACTGTGCTGCTACAGAATCAGATATAGTGTGGATACTTCTTCAACAAAGAACAGGATTGCATCTTTGAGTGTTGCTATCAAATATTAGAAATAGCCAAACATATGGTGGATATGGAGCATATTGGCTCATGTTCACAGTGAGATACTTACAGCCTCCTCACACTGACTGTTCTTCAGTCGCCTGGCAACATCCAGTGCCGTCTCACCATTCTGATTGGCTAAAAGAACCGGCATGAAATTGGTTACACATGATTCTGACACATTCCATCAAAAGTCCATTTTGATTGAGAACAGGCATGTTCATATAATCAAAGTGTGTGTGTGTGTGTGTGTGTGTGTGTGTGTGTGTGTGTGTGTGTGTGTGTGTGTGTGTGTGTGTGTGTGTGTGTGTGTGTGTGTGTGTGTGTGTGTGTGTGTGTGTGTGTGTGTGTGTGTATTACTCACTGATGTCTGTGGCTGGTTTGCCCCTCAGCAGTAGTTTGAGGCATTCGTGTTTCTCGTACATGCAGCAGTAGTGCAGAGCAGTGTTCCCCCACTCTGTCTGCTTATCCAGGTTCCCACTGTGACACAAACACACAACAAGGTCATGTCACAGGTCACACCCCAGAGGCCCTTTAACACAGAGGTAAAGGTGTCACATTATCATTCACGCTTCGATCAGAAGAATCAAACGGACATAAAAGCATCTAAATATACTTCTAAGCCACACTAGCGTGTTTTATCTATTCTCAAATGGAAAACAATTCAGCCAATTAGCAAGTGTTAGCATGAAATTGTGAAGGTAGACTTATTAATTACTGAGGATCCTCCATTTCCCGGTCTGCCTGAGGGGCAGCGAGGCAGGGAGTAAACCATCGAGAAGACTGAGAGGATTATATTAAGGCGGGGAACAAGTGGCGGCCCTGACCCAGTTCTGTTTGCCTTGTGGGAATCTAAGCTGTGCTGAGCACTACCCTGCTCATCTTCCTCTTGCAGTAGTGGAGAGACGAGGAGAGCACACTGGCTTCCATGAAGGCATTCCATCAAAATCTCACATTTAAGACTTCATTTTACATGATGTAATGACTATTTATTTATAGTATTCTGTTATATTTTTGAGCATTTGAGCATAACAGCGTGTGATCTTGTGAGTTTTCACTGCTGTTAAAATCTCATTTCCAATCAGCACAATGCTTCACGTACGGCATAATATGCTTATTTTCACTTAATTTTCCCTTATTTGGCAATTTACCTGTTCTGCACGAGGAAGTCGACCAGGTGCAGTGAGGTCTGGTCAGCGGTGCGCACAGAGTAGTGGAGTGCAGTCTCTCCGGCCTCCTGAGGGGGGCGATCACACACAGAAAAAGACATGCAAGACATCATGGAGAGACCATCTCTCTCTCTTTCTCTTTTGCAGCATTTAAAAAGAGGCTGCAGACAACAAAATGGCTCCTAAAATGTGCTTCTCTCCCCCCAAGGCAAGACTGCGAGCGTGATGCAAACATTTGGACGTACCGATGCCGGTAGCAGATACTGAAATTATGATTCAAGGCAGGCTCCAGTCTACAGCCCGCATTTCCCAATATGAACAAATGCCACCACCACCACCTCCCTGGTCGTGGCTGAACATGTCCACGCTCACACTTGCCGAGAGAATCAGCCATCAAGTCGTTGAGATTTTTCCTGGTGGATGTATCCTTCAAGCAGCATGCATGTTTCTGTGTCTCCTGGTACTTGTTTCATTGAAAATGACTGGTAGCTACGTCGATAATTATGCCTCCAAGTGTGAGTCCCCAGAAAGGAAACTTAGTGGGAAGAGTATGCATACAATGACACAATAATACCAACCACTAGGAGTACAGCTGGGGTATCTGTTTGGGACTCTCGCTGTCTGGGACTCTGGGTAATGATGTGCTATCTGCTGAGGACACTCCGCCTGCGTCCCAAATAGAACCCTATTACCTTGATAATGCACTACTTTTTATTTTACCAGAGACTTGCCCAGTGCACTATAAACGGAATAGGGTGCCATTTGGGAGAGAGACTCGGAATCAGGTTCACTGACAGACAGGAATGTATTAGATATCAGTGAGTCAGCCTGGACTGGGAGCTCTGCCTGCCTTCAAACAGAGTCAGTGACGCATCCCTGGCCACTATTCCCTATGGACTACTTCTGAGAGCTTCGCTACGTGGTTCAACGTTCAGTGGGCCACAGTACTGACAGCGCAACTGAGTGACTTTACACGTTTGAGCAATGTTGTCTTGTCCAACGCTGCTTAGTAAAGGGAGTAGAAAACGCAATTGTTCTCTGTGGACTGCTCATTACTGCCCATGTACAGTGCAGCCTCCTTACAGGCTCAGTACAACCTACTATTTCCCTATGAAACAGTAGACTCCTGCTCATATTGTCAAATCATACCCACCATACCAGATCTGGGCCTGCATTCAAAGCATCTCAGAGTAGGAGTGCCGATTTAAGATCAGCTTTATTTTTGGGATCATAATGAATAAGATTATATGGATAGGGGGGGACCTGATCCTAGATCTGCAATCCTATGAGACGGTTTATGAGTATGGGCCCTGATCAAATGAGATGCGATAATAATACAGTCCAGGGTCTATGAGGTCAGAGGTCCGACTCACCTGTCCACCCTCAGGCAGGGGCTCCATTAGCTCCACCCCCTCAGCGTACACCTGGATGAGAGACAGCAGATCCCTGGACTTGACCGCCTCACACAGCTCGATGGTCTTAGCTGCCGAGGAGGTACAGGTCTTCCGTGCAAACTTGTGGTCCACATACTTAGCATTGATGAACTCCTTCCTCACTGTCCTGTAGGAGGGAGAGAAGGGGGGAGAAGAAGAAGAAGAAGAGTAGTAGAATAAAGAGATGGAGAGGGTTTTGGAATGTTTGTGCGGATAGCTTATGCCATAGAGATCCTATAATCCAGTTTCTAGCATGAATGTTTTCCTGACCAAGATGGCCATTTTTTGGGGCATGTTGCTAGAATGCCCATGGCCATTCTAGTGTTATATTTAATTCTGTGGCTTTTCCTACCAGACACATCTAACTGCATAAGCTCAAACATACACTAGATTATGCACCCAGTGAAGGTGAGGTCAAATTTCTATGGAGTTTCTAGTCCCTAAGCAGTTCATGCAGTTGCTATTGATGATGCTGAGTACTTACATATCACTTGAAGAAGTGGGCTTTGGTGAGGGACAAGGAAGGTTCCCCTCCATTATTTCATTGAAACTACTATTCCCTACGTTCTTGGCCAGCTGTGAAGGAAGAGAGACATTTGTCTAAGTCTCAACAGATGAATGTTAAGATGCTCGTAAGCACTTTGCTTTAATTGTCATAATCATAATCACATCGTAAAATAAAGATAGATTCAAAAACAGGATAGAAATAAATCAATGTTTGTATTTTGATATACTGTGAATTTTTTTTAAATGTATTTGATTTACTCACCAAGAGTTCAGAGGTGCCTAGCTTATCTAGCTCCATGGATTGGATGCGTGAGATGTGCACTCCCATCTCCCGGTGGATACCAGAGCACTCGATGCAGGTCAAGATGCCTAGGTTAGTGGACAGCCATTTTGGATCTAAGGGCACAGAGAACATGACAACATAAGTTTGTTGCAAACAGGCCTGTGGATAGCTGTCTTGGCTAAAAAAAAAATACAAAATCGGGCTAGAATTCACAGTTTAAGGTACAGACGTTTTGGTTGCAAAAACAGAAATCCAGATCTGTTTTTGTACTACCATGAACATACAGTATATATTTGAAATCCAGAATGATAATGCTGAAGGGGGTTGACTATTATCAGTACTAAGCTGACGTGTTATTTCAGGGTCGTATTCATTAGGCTTCAAATGAAAGAAAATGGACTGAAACAGGGAATGACAACCTGAACTGGTCCAATAAGAAATACATGTTTTCGTTTTCTGTTGCAAAACGTTTTGCTACGGTTTGCACTAAAGTCCAACATCACCATCAATGTGAGCAGAGGCAACACACAGTACACACCACTAGAGGGCCTCGGCAACCTCAGGAGCACCAGCCATACTGACTGGACTACCAGAGCCCAGCAACCAGAATACATTGCATCATTCTGTGTCAAGCAGAATGCCTGAACATGCAGAGACAGCTGACAGCAGAGCCATGTGGTGGAGGGCTAGAGAAGCTTTGAGCTCTTCACTGTAAACCGCTACAGTGACTGACACCACAGCCAAGCCTGAGTGATGCAACTTAAGGTGGCTTAAACCCAGCCTGAGATCAAGCCTGAGAGCCACACACAGCTACTCAGACGTAAACAAACTATCTTTACAGATGGCTGAGTGCTGTTAGCTGTTAGCTGCTAAGCTTGCTAGCCTGTCTGAATTTGACAGGTTTGTGGCGGATGGACAGGTGGAAGGCTTTCAGAGGCGACGAAACACCCATAAAGCACATGTATGACAGGATGCACAGGGTGGGGTGACAGCTCTAGAGCTGCAAAACAGTTGCCACTAATACTCCGCTAGAGAGTTTTATTTTAGACAGGACGGGGTCAAAGGAGCACCATATATGAGCCTGCAGTACACTAGCTGGAGGACTCGTTTTAGGACCCTGTCATAGCCAGGGGTCACTCTGCACAGTATGCCAGTGTCGCATAGTTACAAAGGAGCAGCTTGGTCGACTGGGAGGATGAGAGCAGCTTAGCAAGGCATCAGAATGAAGTAGAAAGCATCAGAGAGCAGTTCAAATGTGGCTCCCCATCTCCCACTGTGATGCCGTGACTTTGGGATGCAGCCTGTTAGCATGCTTAAAACAACGGGTATGCTTATGATGACCAGACTGGCGCAATGAACTCACTCCAGAGAGGGGGATGTGTGTGAATTATGTAACACGGTGATGTAATGATGTTGATGTTGCAAGAAACACAGGTTTATTTGTCGCTAGCCGCCTGCTAACTCCCTCAGGGGCTCTGTGTGTTTATGCTGACAAAGGTGGATAGGGTGATTAACTGAGGCGGTGTGTGTGTGTGTGTGTGTGTGTGTGTGTGTGTGTGTGTGTGTGTGTGTGTGTGTGTGTGTGTGTGTGTGTGTGTGTGTGTGTGTGTGTGTGTGTGTGTGTGTGTGTGTGTGTGTGTGTGTGTGTGTGTGTATTGGGGTAGTCAAAAGGCCAGGGTGTCTCTGCTCTGGAGAGTCTGTTTTACAGCAGGGGAGGATCAAGTTGGAGAAACAGGGGCCAGAAAGGGCCAACCCCATTGTTATATCAAGAATACAGAGGCCCCTGATGCTGCTGCCTTTCTGCTTGCTTGGTTAAAGACATCAGGCTGGCTGCATAGCATATCTCAGGTGTCACCTACTGAGCGAGATAGGGAGCAGCCATGACAGTGCAGAACAGTGGATCGATGTTGGGCTGAGCAGGGATTTCGGAGGGACAACCTTGAAGATGATGAAGTACCCATTGGGGTGTGTGAGTTCAAGGGCGAGATAAAATGCTGAAGCAAAGGTGTTGTTGTCTTCTCCTATCACAAGGTGAATGGTGAGTATGCACAAAGTAGTGGTACATAGGGGAGGATATAGAATATAAGGCCCTTGGAAATCCATAGAGGTGGCGGTCAAACGCACACACTCACACATAAACATTGTACTGTATATGTACCTGCAGCTCCACAGTCACAGCAAACTTCGTTGCCAGGGATTCGCAGCACGTCATCTATGATGGCTTTGGTCAGGTCCTCGAGGCCATCCTCTCCTCCTCCTCCTCCTCCTCCTCCGTCCTCTCCTCCACGGAATGCCATGTTCAGAGCCTCCTCCTTACTGTTGGATAGCACCGAGATCCAGCTACACACACACACAACGCATACACAGAGACAGATGCACAAACAGAGTAACGAGTTATTACAGGGCAAGGGGGTTTTAAAAATGTATGGGAATAGTATATAGAAGAGTTCATTTTGGGGATTTCTGTGTGCATAAGCCTCTTAGGTAGAGGTTTTTAGACAAGGGGATGGGTCAACTCCCAACTCCATCTGACAGTATATTCTATACTGTATGTATTAATATGTATACTGTATTATCTTGAGCCCTTGATGTTTACACTGAGGGTACAAAACATTAAGGACACCTTTCCAATATTGAGTTGTACCCCCTTTTGCTCTCAGACCAGCCCCAATTCATCAGGGCATGGACTCTACAAGGTGTTGAAAGTGTTCCACAGGGATGCTGGCCCATGTTGACACCAATGCTTCCATGTTGACTCCAATGCTTCCATGTTGACTCCAATGCTTCCATGTTGACACCAATGCTTCCATGTTGACTCCAATGCTTCCATGTTGACTCCAATGCTTCCATGTTGACACCAATGCTTCCATGTTGACACCAATGCTTCGGGGCGGCAGGGTAGCCTAGTGGTTAGAGCATTGGACTAGTAACCGAAAGGTTGCAAGTTCGAATCCCCGAGCTGACAAGGTACAAATCTGTCGTTCTGCCCCTGAACAGGCAGTTAACCCACTGTTCCTTGGCCGTCATTGAAAATAAGAATTTGTTCTTAACTGACTTGCCTGGTAAAATAAAATAAAAATGTTGACTCCAATGCTTCCCACAGTAGTTGGCTGGATGTCCTTTGGGTGGTGGACCATTCTTGATACAGTGTGTAAAACCCAGCAGCGTTGCAGTTCAAGACACACTCAAACCGGTGCGACTGACACCCACTACCATACCCCCGTTCAAAGACACTTCAATCTTTGTCTTGCCCTTTGACCCTCTAAATGGCCCACATACACAATCCATGTCTCAATAGTCTCAAGGCTAAAAAAAATCCTTCTTTAACCTGTCTCTCCTCCCTTTCATCTACACTGATTGCAGTGGATTTAACAGGTAACATCAGTAAGGGATCATAGCTTTCACCTGGATTCACCTGGTCAGTCTGTCATGGAAAGAGTATGTTATGTTCTTATTGTTTTGCATCCACCCTAGATATGATCTAAATGTGCCTACTGTATCAACCAACACATCTGAACACCCTCCACACAAGCACATGCACACATACGCACACGACACACACACACACACACACACACACACACACACACACACACACACACACTCTAGTTAACCTAGGAAGTCCTTCAACAGCACAGACTCCTCGCAGCCGTCTGTCTGAGTGCGCTCATTATGAATCAGCCAGGAAGTGACTGCTACTGTTGCCAACCCACCCGCTGTTCAGTACAGCACAGCTCCTTCCTACTTGAATGTAATTTGTGGATTTGTGGATTCAAATAAAGTATCTAAAATGTGTGAGTGTGTGTGTCGGCTCGGAGACAAGCATTGTGTTAATTAATTAAAGTATGTTACTGTTTGTGTGTGTGTGTGTGCGTGCGTGCGTGCGTGCGTGTGTGCGTGCGTGTGAGCGAGCATGCGAGAAATAGCAAGAAATGAGTATGAAGATGCGTGGATGTACGCGTGTCTTTAAGGGTGTGTGTTTGTGTGTGTGTGAGAAATAAATAATGTGTGTGCACCTGAACAAGTGACAACCACAGGTCCAGAGAGCTAGAAACCCCTACTGCTGCTAGCACCTAGCAGTCCTTTCTCTCTCTCTAAGTAATACAAATACCCTGTCAATGGGGCATGAAAGACACTGTCTGTCTTTGTTAAATCTCACTGATCATTCAAGCTCATAGCTACATTATCAAGGCCACGTTCATGGCTTCAGTGTATCACTTTGTACCTGCCTTTCGAGTTGGATACTACAGTAAAACAATGTGTATAATGTGATCGACTGTGTTGATACACTTACATGACAAACTCCGGTTCATCCTCAGCCTGGAAGTGATATGTCCGGTTGTCTGAGGGCAGAGAGATTAGAGGGGAATGAGATCTCGGACCTAGCAGACACTGTGTAATCATGTCCTGTAATATAGCCCTGTTGTGAGGCGCATGTTGGGTAATTCACAAGCACAGCGTGTTTCAGGTTTTCCTTTCAATGTCAAGACGCCATTCAACAGCCAGTCGGGATGACACAAAATGGTATCTTCGACTCTTTCTGAATGTCCATAAGAGGTCATTTAAAAGGCCCCTTCTCTCACAGGCCACCCAGCCCATGCATCACCCACAGTAACTGCTGTACTGGCATAAGGGTTATGGTAAGAGGGGTACTTACGGGAAATTAGATCAAAGCACTTCCTGTCCTCAGCGCAGGGCTTGACCTGGCAGGTGAGCAGGTTGAGTTTCACAGGCTGCCTGTTGGACTGCACAAACACACAGACGATTTAGCTACTTGATGGAAATTATGAAAATGAGTCTGTACATCGACCAGTATTGGTCCTATGAAACTAACACTACAAGCCTACCTGACTCTGGATAGGGTGGGTGGTAAAGTAATAGGTCAATTAATATTTTAATGTTTGGCATTGTTGGTACTTCTTTTTGTCTCGGCTGAATAAAGAAACCATATAACGTGCATTCGGGAAGTATTCGGACCCCTATACTTTTTCAACATTTTGTTACGTTACAGCCTTATTCTAAAATTGATTAAAAAAAAAATATATATATATATTCTCAGCAACCTACACACAATACCCCATAATGACGAAGTAAAAACAGGTTTTGAGAATTTTTTGCAAATTTATACAAAATTAAAAACAGATATCTTCAGACCCTTTGCTATGATACTCTAAATTGAGCTCAGGTGCATCCTTTCTCTACTGATCATCCTTGAGATGTTTCTACAACTTTATTGGAGTCCACATGTGGTAAATTCAAATGATTGGATATGATTTGGCAAGGCACACACCTGTCTATATAAGGTCCCACAGTTGACAGTGCATGTCAGAGCAAAAACCAAGCCATTAGGTCGAAGGAATTGTCCCTAGAGCTCCGAGACAGGACTGTGCTGAGGCACAGATCTAGGGAAGGGTACCAAAATATTTTTTTGCTGCATTGAAGGTCTCCAAGAACACAGTGGCCTCCATCACCACCAAGAATCTTCCTAGAGCTGGCAGCCCGGCCAAACTGAGCAATCGGGGTCACCGTCCTTGGTCAGGAAGGTGACCAAGAAAACGATGGTCACGCTGACAGAGTTCCTCTGTGGAGTTCGGACAACCATCTCTGCAGCACTCCCCCAATCAGTCCTTTATGGTAGAGTGGCTAGACGGAAGCCCCCCCCCCCCCCTCCCCGAAAAAGCACATGACAGCCTGCTTGAAGTTTGCCTAAAGGGACATAAAGGACTGTTAGACCATGAGAAACAAGATTCCCTGCTCTGGTGAAAACAAAACTGAACTCTTTGGCCTGAATGCCAAGCGTCACGTGTGGAGGAAACCTGGCACCATCCCTTGGTGAAGCATGGTGGTGGCAGCATCATGCTGTGGGGATATTTTTCAGCGCCAGGTACTGGGAGACTAGTCAGGATCGAAGGTAAAGATGAACGGAGCAAAGTACAGAGAGATACTTGATGAAAACCTGCTCCAGAGCGCTCAAGACCTCAGACTAGTGCAAAGGTTCACCTTCCAACAGGATAATGACCCTAAGCCCACAGCCAAGACAACGCAGGAGTTTTTCCGGGACAAGTCTCTGAATGTCCTTGGGTGGCCCAGCCAGAGCCCGGACTTGAAGCCGATAGAACATCTCTGGAGAAACCTGAAAATAGCTGTGCAGCAACGCACCCCTTCCAACCTGGCAGAGCTGTTTTGTGAAGAGGGTAGTACACAGCGTTGTAAGAGATCTTCAGTTCCTTGACAATATCACGCATGAAATAGCCTTCATTTCTCAGAACAAGAATAGACTGACGAGTTTCAGAAGACAGTTATTTGTTTCTGGACATTTTGAGCCTGTAATCGAACCCACAAACGCTGATGCTCCAGATACTCAACTAGTCTAAAAGCCTGTTTTATTGCTTCTTTAATCACAACAACAGTTTTCAGCTGTGCTAACACAATTGCAAAAGGGTCTTCTAATGATCAATTAGCCCTTTAAAATTATAAACTTGGATTAGATCACACAACGTGCCATTGGAACACAGGAGTGATGGTTGCTGATAATGGGCCTCTGTACGCCTATGTAGATATCCCTAAAAATCTGCCGTTTTCATCTGCAATAGTCATTTACAACATTAACAATGCCTACACTGTATTTCTGATCAATTTGATGTTATTTTAAATGGACAAAAATTGTACTTTTCTTTCAAAAACAAGGACATTTCTAAGTGACCCCAAACTTTTGAACAGTTGTGTACATTTGCAAAAATAAAAAATAAACTGTTTTTGCTTTGTCATTATGGGGTATTGGGGAAAAAATCTACTTAATCCATTTTAGAATAACAACAACAACAAAATGTCAAGGGGTCTGAATACCATCTGAATGCACTGTATATATACAGTATTGTTTTTAAATCTCTTCTAACGTTTTATCTCAGGATGTTGATTCAAATGACCTTTTTTTTGTTGCTTTGAAACACAGCCTTGAATCAATCAGTTCTACAACATCATTAGAATCACTGAGGCCATAGTAATTGATTGACTACATTTCTCCGCATTTACTGTATGTCTCTGAAAATAGAAACAGTCACACAGAATACTGTAATTGTGCCACTAATAAATTACCAAATATGATACAATGATAACTTGTACTCAGTGACCCAGAGGCACTATATGTGTCCCAAATGGCAATCTATTCCCTATGTAGTGTACTACTTTAGACCAAAGCCCAATAGTCCAAAAGTAGTGAACTACATAGAGAATAGGGTGCCATTTGGGACACAGGCCCTAAACACTAGACACAACAGTATAGCTAGCCTAGGGAGGATCACAGGTATTCCCTCAGTACTGGCTGTGGTCCAGGCAGCACCACTTTGGGTTGGCTACAGTACAGTACCCACTGTCATAATATGATAATATCACTGTGCCCAGCTAGCACGTGTGTAGACTGGGCACTGCATTGTAACTGTGCGGGCGGGCGGGCGGGGGGGTCTTTTCACAGTCTCCAAATCCAGAACAAATCCAAGAAAATAAATAAAGCAACTCCTCACCGCACATTCCCTCCCTCCTATTTGACCTAGATATTGTGTGTATTGATATGTTGGATATGTGTGACGTTTTACATTTATGTAGTGTTGTCCTTGAGTTGTTCTTGTCTATTAATGTTCTGTATCATTCTGTATGTCATGTTCCATGTTTTGTGTGAACCACAGGAAGAGTAGCTGCTGCTATCGCACCAGCTAATGGGGATCCTAATAAAATACCAAATAACAAATACCAAATGAGCCCTGAGGTGAGGCTGCCTGGCTGGCACCGCGCCTCGCAGGCAGGGTCACCCAGAGTTCAGCTGCCTGGCCTGCCACAGGGGCTGATGGGAAATAAACACAGAGTGGAGCTGCAACATGCCATCAGACAAAGAACTGAAGATAAGTACATGGATTCTCTGTGCGTTTTCTTTTTTCTGGAGGTGCAGATAGGCAGGCTCGTACTATGCTACAGATAATTTCCTTGAAAGGATGGTGTCTATATATCCAGTAAATGAGATGATAGTATTATGATATTTAGGGGATCCACCGCAATCTAGAGTGGAATTATACAACATTTGGGACATGCTAGTTGTGTCTGTGTGCACTCTCTCTGTTGCATGTGCACCGTGTGTCTCTGTCTATCTATCTCAACATTGCTTATTGTATTAGCTCTCAGCAACAGATAGTGAATATCTGATCCAGTGCTGCTGTACTCCACAGTATCCACAGGCCCAGGGAAGAGAAGAGCCAGCAGCAAACTCAGAGATGAGTCACCACAGCAATGGGAGAGGGTGGGGGGGGTTTGCTGAGGGGTTGCCCTGGCAACCAACCCATGTCGATTCCCCTCTGCCAACTGCCAGATTGATAGTGCTCTACACAGCTTCTTTCATACCGGATGTTGCCTCTGATCTAGCCTCCACAGGTGTGTGTGTGTATGTGTATGCACGCTTGTGTGTGTGGTATGTTTGCCTCTCACCGTGGCATGAGAGATGGTGAGCATGCCACCCTTCACTGAACACTTCCTCCTCTGCCACACCTTCCTCAGCCTGGAGGAAGACAGCAACACCAAGGCACAACAAAAGATCAGAAAAGGGCTTTGCATATCTGAGTGTATTAATATAAACGCATGTTCAGTACTGTTCAGTGTGTGTGTATGTGTGTGTGACCTACCCATCACTCTTCTTCATCAGGTAGCCTTTCTTCTCACAGCCAAACTCTTTGTTGCCCTGCAGCTGGTGCATGCTATAGCCACCCTGCTTACTCTGGGAGTCCTGCGGCAACACATACAGTGTTCAGACACAGAAAACTCAGCAAATCACCACACACAACCAACCAAATATGCCTCTTACGGAGAGTGCAGGCCAGGGTCGTTATTATTTATCGGTTCATGTTTGATGTTCAAAGGACCATGGCGTCCGTCCCAAATGGCAGCCTATTCTCTATTTAGTCCACTGCTTTTCACCGGGGCTCGGGTCCATAGAAGTGGACTGCACGGAGAATAGGGTGCCACTTGGGACGCAAGCCATGTTCTAAACACACAATTAAATGAAAAACACAGTGGAGTGCCTGCTCTTCAAAATGTCTCTGAAGTCAAACGCAGGCAAGTCCAAAAGAAGCATGCCAATCGTGCACACTTACTCTTCTAGACTTGAGTCCAGACAAGCAGCGAGCAGAGGGGGAGATAGAGGGAGAGAGTGTGAAAGAAGCAGCTGAGAAGTAGGCGTGAGACAGTGCCTGCATGCATGCATAGAGTGTAGGTGTTAGTTCAGTACAATATCTACAAGTAGAGGGGTAGTGAGTGAGTGACAGTATGTGGGTGTTATAAACCACAGGATTTTTAGTATGACGCGTCAGTTCCGTCCCAAATGTCACCCAGTTCCCTACATAGTGCACTACTGAACAGGGCCCATACACTCTTGGAAAACAAGGGTCTAGCACCTAAAAGGGTGCTTTGGCTCTCCATTGCAGAATCCTTTGAAGAACCCAGGTAGAACCCTTTTGGGTTTCATGTAGAACCCTTTCCACAGAGGGTTCTACGTGGAACGAAAAAGTGTTCTAACTGGAACCAAAAAGGGTTCTGACTGGAACAAAAAAGGATTATCCTATGGGGGCAGCCGAAGAATCCTTCTGGAACCCTTTTTTCTGAGTGTATGGGCCCTGTTCAGTAGGGCACTATGTAGGGAATACGGTACCATTTGGGACTAGACCACTAGCAGAGACTTGCAGTTGTGTCGACACGGCAGCCCAGTCCATCTCAGCTAGGCTCTGCACACTATTACACAGTATCGTCATTCAAAACACAGTGAGCAGCTAGCATACACTAAGCAAATCTCAATTTGGGTATAAGACTGAGGGGAAGACCACATTGTTGTTGTTGTGTATAAGGCAGTTGTGACCAGTGAGTGCTCAGAAAGAGATTAGGGTAGGTTAGTTAAGACAGTGACTGGTTCCCCACCAATCAGCCAGTGAGGCACCACACTGGCTACCAGCATGGTACAGCACTTGATGCTCTCTGTGCTACACGAAGCTAGCAAGTAGGTGCACCCACCATAGGGTCAAAGGTTACGGGTTACGGGTGAAGACTGTACAGTCTGATTCTCTACCAGGCAAAGATTTTGTGAACGCATGGCTGGAGGGAGTTTCCATTATATTCTTAAATTAACACCAGTCCATTCCATCTAAATCCACGAGGGGTAGTGTACGAGTGCACAGCAGAAGGGTAGAGAATTGGAATGCAATTTATATGTTTGCCAACTATAGCCCGCTTGGGCCCAATTGGCCCTGTTTAGCCCTGTTTGGCCCTGTTTGGCCTGGTTCCTGCCTACCTCCTTCTGGTCCAGCTGAAGTGAGGACTTGATCAGATCTCTGAGAGCAGTCAGATGTTTCTTCTCCTCATCCTGGGTCTGCTTTATCTGAGAAGGAGATACACAGGGTGAGATTAACACGCACAATGAGTCTGGATAACAATAGTCTGTAGAGTAGCAGCCATCAGATGGAGAGAAGTCTGTGGGTGGGTATTTACATTGTAGAGGTCAGCAGCCAGCTTCTCAATGTACTGCTTCAGCTTATCCGCTGTCTTCAAGCCATCTTGGAAGAAACTGCAAAGAGAATACAGGGCGGATATTAGAATTACACTGACATTTTCACAGTCATTCGGTGGGGCGTAGCATCGTTTACATCATTTAGAAATGTCAAGTGTCATAGAATGTGTATATAGGCATTAGGAAGGTCATAAGGAGTGGAGGGGTGAATGAGAATGATACTGATGCAGTGTATAACACTGCTTGGCTCTCTGGCTTTTGGCAAAGAGATTTATCTCTCTCTTTCCTTCTCTCTTTTTCTCTCCTGTCTCTCTCTGGCTGACTATAGCCGTGTCCAGAGCTGAATGCTAAGCACCTCCTGTCATCCATTATGGATCTGCCAGTGTCAGTGGCACACACCAGAATGCAACTCTGCATCCTCTCAGCTCCACTAACAACCTCTCTCTCCCCATCTCTCCATCTCCCTCGCTCTAGGCATCCATCAATCCTCCCTCAGTCCATCCTCATCCTACTGTAACTTACAGTTTTCTCGACCTTTGTTTTTCCATTGTTCTATAAGGCATGCCTCTACATAGTGATTTTTCGCTGTCAGCGTCAGAAACAGTAGGACAGCCATAGGTTTGTGTTGAGTAGATAACAAGAAAACTGCATTGTTTTGTTGTGACATAACCACCTAGCAACACTGAGGCTGTCAGGCTCGTCGGTGACGCAGCCAGGGGACTGCCGTTATTTACCCACAAACCCCCACGGCTGTCACAACGCATCGGCATGAAGGCACATGCATATTTATGAGAGCTAAATATGACTCCGCAACCCTCCCTATCCAAGACCTGTGAATCATGCAGCACCATCACCCCACCCGAGACAGAGGGATGGAGGGAAGGGGGGGTTGAGAGGATAAAGAGAAGGGAGAGAGAGAGAGAGAGAGAGAGAGAGAGAGAGAAAGAGCAATCGCGGCCAGACTTGAAAATCTAGTTGTGAGAGTACATAATTCCCTCCGAAAAAGATTCATATTTTCCTGTGAATGTTCGATACATTAAGTGTTTTCCACCAATTAGTCACATCTAAGTAGACACATCTCACTAGTTGGGAGAGGGTCTCACACTATGGTAAAGGAGGAATATACTGTGGTACTGTGCGGGGCGGCAGGTAACCTAGAGGTTAGAGCGTTGGACTAGTAACCAAAAGGTTGCTGGATTGAATCCCCGAGCTGACGAGGTAAAAAATCTGTCATTCTGCACTCGAACAAGGCAGTTAACCCACTGTTCCCCGGTAGGCCATCATTGTAAATAAGAATTTGTTCTCAATTGAATTGCCTAGAAAAGGGTTTCAAAAAAATAAATGTACTTACTTGCACTGTGCGTGGTAATACTTGATTAGGTTCTGGAGAAGGTCCACTCCCTTCTTGGTCTTGATCTCATTGACTTTGATCAGATACTGCAGAGAAAACACAAGAGGCGGTTTGTGAAAACTGACATCAAATAGAATGCTCCGTTACATGATTTTGGAGTATTTCACTGCTTATACATGGTGATACATTAAACCAGGGGTGGATAATCACTGGAGGTCTTAATTGAAGGCTATCATTTATTTGAACGGAAGGCTATCATTTACGAACCAGTAAATCTTCATGGCTTGGCTGAAGCAAAAGCCTGCACCCACCCACATAAATGGAAACTGAGCGCAAAATGGTCCACCCTTGCATTAAACCACCATAGAAAATATGTGTTGGTGTGAAATATTGAAATATGTCTTCTGAACACTTTGAAGGATAATCCTATCAGAATTCCCAAATGCTGGAGGATGATCCTTTGATCTACACTGCCAGCACAGCATGGAGTCTGTGGGAGCTGGAAACAAAGTGGTAAACATCTAAACGTCACTGGAAGGAATGCCAACATAGAATATCATGAGAGAAAGATGTCCCTTGCCTGGTTTTACAGTAAACTGTGTTTGAAATGGATAACTAGAATTGTGTTTTTCCATTTGGTTTTTAGAAAACCACTCGGGCCTCCGGAGAAAGTGTGTTTCACTGACTAGCATCCCAAACGAGGCCGTCTAAAGATAGAGAACAAATTCCCACCAACAAATTCATGCCCGGCGAACAAATGAATACAACATCTTAATCTTACGTTTATCCCATGGCGTGACAACCTAGAACAGGTCGTGAAGGGACACTATGTAGACCAGAATGCCCTTCTGAGCCCCCCCTGTCCCTGTGCTCCCAAAGCTTCGCTGCACCATTGCTTACAATGCAGTCATCTTTGTGTGTGTGTGTGTGTGTGTGTGTGTGTGTGTGTGTGTGTGTGTGTGTGTGTGTGTGTGTGTGTGTGTGTGTGTGTGTGTGTGTGTGTGTGTGTGTGTGTGTGTGTGTGTGTGTGTGTGTGTGTCTGTGTGCACGTTTGCGTGCTCCCCTGAAACAAAACACACACACAGTCACACACACATTGCTTTTGTATGCCTGAGAGTGTGCGGCTCAGAGATTAACCAAATTGGTCTGGTGTGGGTTTAGTGTGTGTTGTGAATGCCTGATGGTGCATGTGTTTGGGGGCTTTGTGGGAATGAGAGGCGATGGATGGATGCTACTGTATCAATGGCTGGTCTCAGATCAGTAATACAGCCTGCTGTGATGAGCATCGCCTGGCCCTCTCCACACTAGCAGCAGCAGCAGCAGAGCAGCGTGGGATAGGAGAGTGAGTCTATGTCCCAAATGGCACCCTATTCCGTATGTAGAACCCTACGGGCCATGGTTCAAAGTAGTGCACTATATAGGGAATAGAGTGCCATTTGGAATTCACCCTGAAAGCATCCTCTAATCTGGTGACTGAGTAATGTGGAGAGGGGGGGGGGGGGTAACCATACCAATTCACACAATACTAGCACTGCTATCAGTCAAGTTTATAGGGTCAGGAGTTTTCCTTACCCTATAACTCGTCCAGGAAAAACTGGGCCTCTCTAGCACAACACTGGAAGCAATATCAACAACAACCCACGTGTAAGAAATCACCCTAAAAATCCAAGAGAGGCAAACCACCCCCTCTCGCTGCACACAGAAATAGAGGTGCATGGGTGGAGCGCCTCCGTAACGGTGCCAATTAGAATCCCATTGTGAAGCACTAAGTTAATTAATATATCAATTATCAGTACCGTTATGCAATGTGAGCAAATAATCTGCAGATAAAGAGAGAGAGTGGAGTATGCGTTTACGCCCACCGGGAGGTAGCTCGATGGCACAGCTGAGCGCATCGCTCTTACAATTTGGTATTTTACTCGAGAGTAGTGGTATTCAATTTCTAATGACACAACCTTAAAATCGGTCCGTTTAAATTTTCACAACAAATAACCCAATAAATTACATTTTCATTGCTCTTGTCAAAATTAAAAGATCAAATAAATGCATTTACTCCATTTTCTTTTCTTCTACAAATTATCTTTCTCAAAAACATTTGTACATTGTCCCATAAAATAATCTGAACTCTTAATTTTTGTTTCTCTTTTTTTAATATATATATACAGTATATACAGTTGAAGTCAGAAGTTTACATACACTTAGGTTGGAGTCATTAAAACTCATTTTTCAACCACTCCACAAATGTCTTATTCACAAACAATAGTTTTCGGAAGTCGGTTAAGGACATCTACTTTGTGCATGACACAAGTCATTTTTCCAACAATTGTTTACAGACAGGTAATTTCACTTATAAATCACTGTATCACAATTCCAGTGGGTGAGACATTTACATACACTATGTTGACTGTGCCTTTAAACAGCTTGGAAAATTTCTGAAAATGTTGTCATGGCTTTAGAAGCTTCAGATAGGCTAATTGACATAATTTGAATCAATTGGATGTGTACCTGTGGATGTATTTCAAGGCCTACCTTCAAACCCAGTGCCTCTTTGCTTGACATCATGGGAAAATCAAAAGAAATCAGTCTCCCAAGGATGAAGTCTGGTTCATCCTTGGGAGCAATTTCCAAGCACGTGAAGGTATCATGTTCATCTGCACAAACAAGAGTACGCAAGTATAAACACCATGGGACCACGCAGCCGTAATACTACTCAGGAAGGAGACGTGTTCTGTCTCCTAGAGATGAACGTACTTTGGTGCAAAAAGTGCAAAACAATTCCAGAACAACAGCAAAGGACCTTGTGAAGATGCTGGAGGAAACAGGTACAAAAGTATCTATATCCACAGTAAATCGAGGCCCATATCAACACAACAAAGATCATACCTTTTTGGAGAAATGCCCTCTGGTCTGGTGAAACAAAAATAGAACTGTTTGGCCATAATGACCATCGTTATGTTTTGAGGAAAAAGGGGGATGCTTGCAAGCCGAAGAACACCATCCCAACCGTGAAGCACAGGGGTGGCAGCATCATGTTGTGGGGGTGCTTTGCCTCAAAAAGGACTGGTGCACTTCACAAAATAGATGGCATCATGAGAAGGAAAATTATGTAGATATATTGAAGCAACATCTCCAAGACATTGGTCAGGAAATTAAAACTTGGTTGCAAAATGGGTCTCCCAAATGGACAATGACCCCAAGCATACTCCCAAAGTAGTGGGAAAATGGCTTAAAGACAACAAAGTCAAGGTATTGGAGTGGACATCACAAAGCCTTGACCTCAATCCTATAGAACATTTGTGGGCAGACCTGAAAAGGCGTGTGCAAGCAAGGAGGCCTACAAACCTTACTCAGTTACACCAGCTCTGTCAGGAGGAATGGGCCAAAATTCACCCAACTTATTGTGGGAAGCTTGTGGAAGGCTACCCAAAACGTTTGACCCAAGTTAAACAATTTAAAGGCAATGCTACCAAATACTAATTGAGTGTATGTAAACGTCTGACCCACTGGGAATATGATGAAATAAATAAAAGCTGAAATAAATCATTCTCTCTACTATTATTCTGACATTTCACATTCTTAGAATAAAGTGGTGATCCTAACTGACTTAAGACAGAGAATTTTTACTTGGATTAAATGTCAGGAAGTGTGAAAAACTGAGTTTAAATGTATTTGGCTAAGGTCTATGTAAAATTCCGACTTCAACTATATATAGTGTTTAAAAAATAAATACAAATTAATAATATATTATTAAGGACGAGTGATCCGTGTAAAGGAAAGAATGAATGGGGCCATGTATCGTGAGATTTTGAGTGAAAACCTCTTTCCATTAGCAAGGGCATTGAAGATGAAACGTGGCTGGGTCTTTCAGCATGACAATGATCCCAAACACACCACCCGGGCAACGAAGGAGTGGCTTCGTAAGAAGCATCTTAAGGTCCTGGAGTGGCCTAGTCAGTCTCCAGATCTCAACCCCATAGAACATCTTTGGAGGGAGTTGAAAGTCCATGTTGCCCAGCAACAGCCCCAAAACATCACTGCTCTAGAGGAAATCTGCATGGAGGAATGGGCCAAAATACTAGCAACAGTGTGTGAAAACCTTGTGAAGACTTACAGAAAACGTTTGACCTCTGTCATTGCCAACAAAGGGTGTATAAACAAAGTATTGAGATAAACTTTTGTTATTGACCAAATACTTATTTTCCACCATAATTTGCAAATAAATTCATTAAAAATCCTACAATGTGATTTTATGGATTTTTTTCTCCTCATTTTGTCTGTCATGGTTGAAGTGTACCTATGATGAAAATTGCAGGCCTCTATCATCTTTTTAAGTGGGAGAACATGCACAATTGGTGGCTGACTAAATACTTTTTTGCCCCACTGTACAATATATATATATATATATTTGGTGGCCCCACTGCAATTTTAGTGGGGTTGCGACCCCAACTCTGAATACCACTGCTCTAGAGGGATACAGCTCACTCACAAGCATTGGTTTACAGAAAACTACATACTGTACATCTCATTCAGTGCCCAGTTTGTGCCTAATCTGTGCCCATTAGTCTGTGCCCAGTGTCCACTACTGACCTCACACATCTGGAGTTGGAAGAGACGGCGTTCCTTCTCCATCTCCTCAGCGATCTCCGCGCCTGTTATCTCCGTGCGAATCATCCCATGCTGCTTGGCATGCTCCCTCTTTTCCTTCTCAATCTTTGTACTGAAATTAAACAGACAGACATACCGACCGTGTTAGAGAAACCAGGCAGGCAGACCAGGCAGACCAACAGACAGTGTTTAAGTCCATGACAACACTTTAAATCAGATGGAATTCTCCAGGAAGAAGTAGAGTTTTCACAGGGTGGAACATTCCAGTTAAATGATCATGTTTCTCTGTGTGATATACAGTCCATCCGTTTTGACATTGTCATGACACCGTAAACAACTGTACGCAGACATAACCATATATGTCCCAACACAGCCATATACATCTACACTCGGGATCAATATTTTCCACAAAAATCCACCAAGTTTCAATACCAGTAATAATTCATATTTATCTTGTGAATCCTGGGAAATTTAGCAAAAATCAGAAGTCTCCATTTAAATTATTTAAAACCAAGATATGGTCACTATTCCAGAGTTCTCTCCAAATAAGAGGGGTACTGCACCACCTTGTCGGCTTGGCTGCGCCACAATGTAAAGATTTCAGAGCAAGTAAAACTGATATTTAGTCATGATAGAGTAACTATCTTGATCGCCAATGACGGTGTGAATTTGCGAAACAGGGCGTCCATAAATTCAGAGTGTTTTCACGTTCTTCAATTCAGTCTAGTTCGGCAGTATGCTATCTCGACACAGAACGCGCTCAGGATGCACCCCGAGTATAGTGTTGTCGAATCAGACAAACTTTGTCACGGCAGTTAAACGACCAAAGTTGCTAAGCTTCCTAGATAACCTCCTTCAACGATCTCCTATATTTGGCCAAATCTATATAGCTGATGATTATACAGATAGCAGATCAGCTCATGAATAACTGGCAGAAGAGAATGGAAATAGTATTATTTAAAAATATATATCTATATTTAAACTTTATTTAAACCAGGTAGGTTAGTTGAGAACAAGTTCTCATTTACAACTGCAACCTGGCCAAGATAAAGCATAGCAATTCGACACATACAACAACACAGAGTTACACATGGAATAAACAAATAACACTGTCAATAGTACAGTTGGGAGAAAGAAAAAGGAGAAAAAAAGTTAACGGTATCTTAACAAGAACAGACTCTTTAAAAAAAATATCCCTATCTACTCTCATTCCATTTGTTGATCACACATTCTCTACCGATGCTCTCACATGGGAACCAAGTAGGCCTACAGCGCAGGAAAGTGGGGGAAATGTTATAGAGGCGGTATTTTGGCATGCACAGGCGAGAGACATGCTTTGATAATGCATTGCAACCTATGGATTACAGAATAAAGTTAAAAATGTTAATGCGAAACAGGAGTCAGGATTTGGGGTTTCTTTGGGATTGATACTAGGTAGGAAAATAACCTAGCCTTTAGGGCAGGATGTGTGACCGACCGTCTAAAGACTCACAGTGACAGCTCAAAGAGGCGCACATTATTTTATAGGCTATACTGCAGGGGTTTCCAATAGGGTTTATTAACTGCATTCTGGTCGCATGTGCAGCCCGTCGGTGTCAATTATGCGTGTGCTTTGAATTAATGCCGACTTCGTGTGAAGTAAATATGCTAGGCTAAAGGCTACCACGCGACAACCTTTTTTGGATTATGTGCTATTTTATTTTTTATCTGCTTCCCTGCTTCCGTGCATATTTTATGTGTTGTGGAATTGCATTAGTGCGACATTAGGGGATTTTTTTGTTTATTTCCCGGGTCTTGTCATTACATTTTTTCGGGAAATGTAAAAGAGTATTCCCTCTCCGGGATCCCATTTACCAATGTTAATCCCTAATGTAGACATATATTATTAACACACTTACAACTTAGCTTCATAATCCTTCCAGGCTTTGTCAAAGGGCTTCTTTATGTCCTGAAAGAAATAGGACAGAGTATGAGTAAACAGCAGTAATGAGGTCAATCTGGAATCCCACAGTGCAGTGCTAACTCTCTCTCCAACACAGGCCGACACCGCCACTGCAGCCAAGGCCTCATCCTCACAATTTATGATTTGGAAACCCACTACCACGCCATGTTTCCAAACCTCACGGGTTCATGACCCCTTTATTCGTGGCGCTCGCCTTCAGGCACAACACAGAACACTGTTTACGCAAAGATTTACAGTGTGATCTTTTAAACAGTCAGGCCCACTAGTCCCCCCCCCTTCCCCCTTCTCCACCTCGCTCTCTTTCTCTCTCTCAAATGCAAGCACACTCTCACACACACCCACTCTGTCTCTCTAAAACACACACGCACCACACTAGGGTTGGGAATTGCCAGGGACCTCATGATGAGTTATTATCATGATACTTAGATGCCGATACGGTATGTATTGCGATTAACACAATTCCATATGTGTTGCGATTCAATAATGTGATTCAATACTGTGATTTTACTGCGATTCCATGTTCCAAACATATATCTCACCATATACATTGAGTGTACTAAACATTAGGAGCTCCTTCTTAATATTGAGTTGACCTCACAACAGCCTCAATTTGTCGGGCATGGACTCAAGATGTTGAAAGTGTTCCACAGGGATGCTGGCCCATGTTGACTCCAATGCTTCCAACAGTTGTGTCAAATTGGCTGGATGTCCACGGAAAACGGTTGAGTGTGAAAAACCCAGCAGCGTTGCAGTTCTTCAACAGCTTTGCAGTTCTTGACACAAACCGGTGCGCCTGGCACCTACTAACATATCCAGTTCAAAGACACTTAAATATTTTCGTTTGAGCCTCCAATCCATGTCTCATTTGCCTCGAGACTTAGGAATCCATCTTTAACCTGTCTCCTCCCCTTCATCTACACTGATTGAAGTGGATTTAACAAGTGACATCAGTAAGGGACCATAGCTTTCACCTGGATTCACCTGGTCAGTCTATGTCATGGAAAGAGCAGGTGTTCTTGATGTTCTGTATACTCAGTTTATGTCTGTGACACGAGCGAGTCATCATCAGTCATCAAAATAAAAAAGTGCTGAAAACAAGTTGGCTCACTATTTAAAAAGAAGATGAAGAAGAACAAGTTATGATGCAGGAACAGCCACTACTAACATACACATGAATCGTCAGAGCTGCTAACTGGGCTCTACTGAGTGGCCTCCAGTGCTAGGTCCTCCCCTAGGCGGTAAGGCAGAGAAAGAGAGTGGGAGTGAGGGAGAGAGCAAGGAAAGGAGGGTCTTTATTGTAAATCTTACCCCTTTCACGCCTTTCAGGTCCCCCTTCAACAGCGAGTCCAGGGTGAACATCACATTATGGCTCAGGCTCTGGAGCTGGAGAGAGGGAGGGAGAGAGAGAGAGAGAGAGAGAGAGAGAGAGAGAGAGAGAGAGAGAGAGAGAGAGAAATAAGGATGACATATATACATTCTTTTTGGACACAGTTCTATTAGAACACACCAAAAACTACACATATCTAGGACTAAATATCAGCAACACAGGTAGCTTTCACATGGCTGTGAATGAGCTGGAAGACAAAGCAAGAAGAGCATTCTATGCCATTAAAAGGAACATCAAAATCGAAATTCCAATTAGAATCTGGCTCAACATTTTTCAATCAGTTATAGAACCAATTGCTCTATATGGCAGTGAAGTATGGGGTCCAATCTCTATTAATGAATTTACCAAACGGGACAAGCATCCAATTGAAATACTGCATGCAGAGTTTTGCAAGACTCTATTGCATGTGCAAAGAAAAACTCCAAATAACGCATGTAGAGCAGAATTGGGCCAATACCCCCTCCTCATTCGAATAGAAAAAAGATCCATCAAATTTTACAACCATCTAAAAACAAGTGACCCCAAAACATTCCATCACACAGCTCTACAATGTCAAGAGATGAAAAAAGAGAAGAGTCCCCTCAGCCAGCTGGTTCTGAGGCTCATTTCACCAACCCAAACCAACCCCATAGAGCCTCAGGACAGCACTAAGAAAATCTGGCCCAAACAAATCATCACAAAACAAAAAGAAAAATATATCACCTATTGGAAAGACACCACAAAAAATCTAAGTAAACTTCAATGCTATTTGGCTCTAAACAGACAGTACATGGTGGCAGACTATCTGACCACTGTGACTGATAGTAAACTGAGGAAAACATTGACTAGGTACAGACTCAGTGAGCACAGTCTGACTATAGAGACCGGTCGTCACAGACAAAACTGGCTGCCCAGAGAGGACAGGCTGTGCTCACTCTGCTCCAGGGGAGAGGTAGAGACAGAGCTGCATTTCCTACTACACAGTGACAAATACCAAAGAGAATATTTATTTCCCAAAATTATAATTCAATACAAAGAATTTGAAACGATAAAATATTTATTAGGTGAAAAGCCAAAATGTGCAGTTTTGGCAGCCAAATACAGTATGCCAAATACAGTGTCCTCCTGCCACAACCTGCGGGACAGCCAGTGAAAAGTGCAAAGTAATGTCGATAATATTTCCCATCTTGTTTTGTTTTGTCTTTCATACCATGTCATGTGTCTTCTCAGTCATGTTGACACTGGTCCACTACCAGTGCTTTGATGAATTGTTGTTCTCATTAATATTGTTGTTGTAGTTGTTGTTAATGGTAATCCCATGTCCACTACTACTATAATTGCAGTTGGTCCCACCATTTATTTATATAAATATATATATATATATTCTATATAAATATATATTTGTATTTTATTTTTCGATATGTATACTTTGACAATGTAAGTAATAATGAACTTGCCATGTCAATAAAGTCAATTGAATTGAATTGAATTGAGAGAGAGAGAGAGAGAGAGAGAGAGAGAGAGAGAGAGCGAAAGACAGAGAGGGAGAGAGAGAGAGAAAGAGAGAGAGGGAGAGAGAGAGAGAGAGAGCAAAAGAGAGAAAGAGCGAGAGAGAGAGCGAAAGAGAGAGAGGGAAAGAGAGAGAGAGAGAGAGAGAGAAAGAGAAAGAGAAAGAGAGAGAGAAAGAGAAAGAGAAAGAGAGAAAGAGAGAGAGAGAGCAAAAGAGAGAGAGAGAGAGAGAGAGAGAGAGAGAGAGAGAGAGAGAGAGAGAGAGAGAGAGAAAGGGTTAGGATGAGAAAGAGAAGGAGAAAGAAGGAGAAAGAGAGGGAGAGAGATCAAAAGAGAGAGAGAGAGAGAAAGGGATTAGGATGAGAAAGAGAAAGAGGGAGCGAGAGAGAGCGAAAGAGAGAGAGAGAGTTGTTCAGTAACTCGGTCACCAGGGCAAGAGTCAGGCATCTACTCTTTCAGCTTTCATCTGGAGTACATCAACAAATACTTGTGACGGCCCGAAGAAACCTTGACAGTATTATCTTCAGTCTAGGGGTGAACTCAATCTTGGCTATTTAGGAACCAGCAAAAATATTTTAGACTCTTAAAAAGTGTGCTAAGCTATTTAGGAATCAGCAAACACAATTTGACTACCATTTGCTTACAGCGCTGTAACCACATTGATCAATGCAGGTCAATATTCCTGAGCATTTATTCCATTTAGGCCTGTGATGGTCAGTGCCAAGTCCCTTCCGGTCCGGGAAACAAACAACACTTAATGGCCACTAATGTGTTGCTTAAGTGCCTCCATTGCAAAGACCCAATGTCTAAATCAATCATCTACTTATTGGCTGCTGCTCTACAATTAGAGCTGGCCATGGTCTGTCTATCTGCATCCCAAATGACACCCTGTATCCTATATCGTGCACTACTTTTGACCAGAGCTTTATGGGGGTTCTAAGGGCCCTGGTCAAAAGCAGTGCACTATAAAGGGAATTGATTGACATTTGGGGTGTCACTTTATGGAGTGGATGGATACTACTTAGACTGGCCTGAAACCTGGGCTCAACCCCACTACTCACTACTCACCAACAGGGTGGTCTCCTTCCTCTCACTCTGCTCTCCAGAGAGAGGCCCCTTATTTATGGATGGTAAATACCACAAACTAGTGTCAGCATATGAAGAGTTTACCCCATACATAGAGAAAGAGAAAGAGTGAGAGAAAGAGAGAGCGAGAGCGAGAGCGAGAGCGAGAGCGAGAGAGAGAGAGAGAGAGAGAGCAAAATGTCCGCCAGAATAATAGCAACGTCAATAACCAATGGTGATGTATTAATCTATGACAGGTTCATGTGAGGGGGTTATCAACATCAATACTTTTACCAATAGTAGTACACACTGACGCCAGCCCTTGGGGAGCACTTATCAAAAGGATATATTCAATAAACACTCAAATGACAACGACAGTGCATTCGTAAAGACCCCTTTACTTTTCCCACATTTTGTTACGTTACGGTCTTATTCCAAAATTGATTAAAGACTTTTTCCCCCCTCATCAATCTACACACAATACCCCATAATGACAAAGCAAAAAAATGTTTTTAAACATTCTGCAGATCCTCTCAAGCTCTGTCAGGTTGGGGATGGGGAGCATTGCTGCACAGATATTTGCAGGTTTCTCCAGAGATGTTCGACCGGGTTCAAGTCCGGGCTTTGGCAGGGCCACTCAAGGACCTGTCCCGAAGCCACTCCTGCATTGTCTTGGCTGTGTGCTTAGGGTCATTGTCCTGTTGGAAGTTGAACTTTCGCCCCAGTCTGAGGTCCTGAACGCTCTGAAGCAGGTATTCATCAAGGATCTCTCTGTACTTTGCTCCGTTCATCTTTCCATCGATCCTGACTAGTCTCCCATCCCTTCCGCATTCAGTCCAAAGAGTTCCATTTTGGTTTCATCAGACCAGAAAATCTTGTTTCTCATGGTCTGAGAGTCTTTAGGTGACTTTTGGCAAACTCCAAGCGGGCTGTCATGTGCCTTTTACTGAGGAGAGGCTTCCATCTGGCCACATTACCATAAAGGCCTGATTGGTGGAGTTCTGCAGAGATGGTTGTCCTTCTGGAAGGTTCTCCCATCTCCACAGAGGAAATCTCACCTCCCTGAGGCTCTTCTCCCCCGATTGTTCAGTTTGGCCGGGCAGCCAGCTCTAGGAAGATTCCTGGTGGTTCCAAACTTCTTCCATTTAAGAATGATGGAGGCCACTGTGTTCTTGGGGACCTTTAATGCTGCAGATATTTTTTGATACCCTTCCCCAGATCTGTGCCTCGACACAATCCTGTCTCGGAGCTCTACGGACAATTCCTTCGACCTCATGGCTTGGTTTTTGCTCTGACATGCACTGTCAACTGTGGGACCTTATATATACATGTGTGTGCCTTTCCAAATCATGTCCAATCAATTGAAATTACCACAGGTGGACTCCAATCAATTTGTAGAAACATCTCAAGGATGATCAATGGAAACCGGAATCACCTGAGCTCAATGTCGAGTCTAATAGCAAAAGGTATGAATGCTTATGTAAATAAGGTATTTCAGTTTTGAATTTTTAATACATTTGCAAAAATGTCAAAAACCTGTTATCACTTTGTCATTATGGGGTATTGTGTGTAGATTAATGATTTTCCTTTTTTTATTTAATCCATTTTAGAAAAATGCTGTAACGTAACAAAATGTGGTAAATGTCAAGGGGTCTGAATACTTTCCGAAGGCACCGTATGTCTGAATATAGATCAGTGGGCCTCTGTGCTTGGTTATGAATGTGATTAGCCTTCTAAGTAAATAAAGGTGAAATAAAAATAAATAAATAAAAAGTGAGCGATGCAAGAATTCAGTATCTAACTACGTATGTGAGACCGACACAGACCACACACAGACACTAAATGCTTGATACACAAGAATGTATAAAGGCAAATGTACGTCTTAGAAATATCTCATGCACAGAAGTGTGTCTGTGTAATAACGTGAGAGACAGAGAGAGAGGAAGGGATTACAGAGGAATATGTCTCCACTTGGCATCGGTATAAGGAATGTCAAGAGATGCTTGTCATTTCACCACCGTTACAGGCAACATGTATACCACCTCCCCAGGCAGCCACCTCCCCATAATAGCTTGGAATATTCAGGGGAACTATTGCAGCCGCCTCTAATGAAGACATACAGTAGAAGTCAGAAGTTTACATACACCTTAGCCAAATACATTTAAACTCAGTTTTTCACAATTCCTGACATTTTCACAATTCCTGTCTGAGGTCAGTTACGATCAGCACTTTATTTTAAGAATGTGAAATGTCAGAATAATAGTAGAGAGAATGATATATTTCAGCTTTTATTTCTTTCACCACAGTGGGTCAGAAGATTACATACACTCAATTAGTATTTGGTAGCATTGCCTTTAATTTGTTTAACTTGGGTCAAATGTTTCAGGTAGCCTTCCACAAGCTTCTCACAATAAGTTGATTTTGGCCCATTCCTCCTGACAGAGCTGGTGAAACTGAGTCAGGTTTGTAGGCCTCCTTGCTCGCACAGGCTTTTTCAGTTCTGCCCACAAATGTTCTATAGGATTGAGGTCAGGGCTTTGTGATGGCCAATCCAATACCTTGACTTTGTTGTCCTTAAGCCATTTTGCCACAACTTTGGAAGTATGCTTGGGGTTATTGTCCCAAGCTTTAACTTCCTGACTGATGTCTTGAGATGTTGCTTCAATATATCTACATAATGTTCCTGCCTCATGATGCTATTTTGTGAAGTGCACCAGTCCCTCCTGCAGCAAAGCACCCCCACAACATGATGCTGCCACCCCCGTCCTTACGGTTGGAATGATGTTCTTCGGCTTGCAAGCATACCCCTTTTTCCTCCAAACATAACGATGGTCATTATGGCCAAACAGTTCTATTTAAGTTTCATCAGATCAGAGGGCATTTCTCCAAAAGGTACGATCTTTGTCCCCATGTGCAGTTGCAAACCGTAGTCTGGCTTTTTCATGGCGGTTTTGGAGCAGCGGCTTCTTCCTTGCTGAGCGGCCTTTCAGGTTATGTCGATGTGGGACTCGTTTTACTGTGCATGTAGTACTTTTGTAACTGTTTCCTCCAGCATCTTCACAAGGTCCTTTGATATGTGAAACCATATCTGAAACTCTTAGTTTAGATGTAATTTTATAGTTTAATCTAAAATGTGTAGATTTGTTATTTGATACATATCAGGGTTAATTTGCTCATCTATGGCCATAATATTGGGTCAAATTACATTCATTAGACCTATGATTCACTATTCATTACAGCTAAATAATTTAAGGTGTTAAATTAATAATGTTGTTCCAAAGCGACATAAAAAAAACCTTTGAAGCTCATTTAATTGAAATACAATATATTTTACACAGCCTACTATGATTCCCAGAGTGCATTTTAAGTCCCAGGGTGCAACGCTCCACCCAGGGCTGGGTCAAAGATTTTAATAACTTTCCCTGGGGTGTCACCAGTTACCACAGCCACAAATTCAAAATGAAAACAAAAATTTGCTTTTTGGTTTTCATTTAAGGTTAGGGTTAGGCATACATTTAACAGTGTGGTTGAGGTTAGGTTTAGGTTTCAAATCAGATTGTAATAGCCCACCCAATTTACCTACCTCATCCCCACACTGTTTTTATTTATTTACTTTTCTGCTCTTTTGCACACCAGTATCTACCGGCGCATGACCATCTGATCATTTATCACTCCAGTGTTAATCTGCTAAATTGTAATTATTTGCCTACCTCCTCATGCCCTTTGCACACAATGTATATACTCTTTTTTTTCTTTTTTCTACTGTGTTATTGACTTGTTTATTGTTTACTCCATGTGTAACTCTGTGTTGTTGTCTGTTCACACTGCTATGCTTTATCTTGGCCAGGTCGCAGTTGTAAATGAGAACTTGTTCTCAACTAGCCTACCTGGTTAAATAAAGGTTAAATACATTAATTAATACATTTAAAAAAAAAATAAGATAAATTGTTGAAATTATGACTTTGTGGCTGCGGTAACTAGTGATGACCCAAGGGCTGGCTGGGCTGCTGCTAGTAGTCTAAAAAGTAGTCTAATTAAATATATGCAAAGTAGTCTAGATATATTGCTGTCATAGCTAAGTTATGAGTTCATTTTGCATTACTTTTGGGTTGTAATCATATTATAATGCTCACATGAATGTCATGCTGAATATACTGCCTGCTCATGCCATTGTTACAAAAGCATTATTCAAATGGTATTTGCTAGAAGAATAACGTTAGGCTACAATGCAAATGTCATGTGTAAAATCATTTTTTATGTTATTTTGGAAGTAAATCTCCTTTGCACTGCACACTGCTTTGTAACACCTTTTGCATAGTTGTTTCAGTGGGCTGGCCCTCATCATCTGCTCTATAAGCAAAGTATTCCCATAGTTGTTTCAGTGGGCTGGCCCTCATCATCTGCTCTATAAGCAAAGTATTCCCATAGTTGTTTCAGTGGGCTGGCCCTCATCATCTGCTCTATAAGCAAAGTATTCCCATAGTTGTTTCAGTGGGCTGGCCCTCATCATCTGCTCTATAAGCAAAGTATTACCATAGTTGTTTCAGTGGGCTGGCCCTCATCATCTGCTCTATAAGCAAATTATTCCCATAGTTGTTTCAGTGGGCTGGCCCTCATCATCTGCTCTATAAGCAAAGTATTCCAAAGTTTGCTTCTGGAGACAGTTTTGTCAACAAGCTGCAGGTGTGGAGGTATGATGTTTTGGTTTGAAAAATCCATGCTGTCTGCATTTTCTCTCTCTCGCTTGCTTCTAAAAAGTGGCTTGCTCTGTGTCAGTGTAGCCTGGCTAGCTTACTACTTATTGCCCTCTTGAAAAGATTCAGACAAAATACTAGACAGACTCGATCCTCTCAATCCATATCAGATGTGGGACACATTTGACAGAAGTACTGAAAGTAAACAAAGATTCTGAACCTCTCCCTGTCTCTCATGATCTAGTAAAAGTTTCGGTATAACGTAGAGCACTATCATGTGTACGCACACACACACGCACAGACACACACACAGGTGTGCATTTGTAATTTGACCAGTTTCTCAAAGCAGGAAAATAATTCTGCAGAAACAGGAAATGTGAATTATTGTGTTGATTATAAATTCATGTACATTTTTGTAGTGGTTGACGCATTTTTTGCTAAGATAAATCTGACTTTATATTTTTGTTTGAATATTACCCCTTGTTTAGTAGCTACTATCTTGTCTCATCGCTACAACTCCCGTACGGGCTCGGGAGAGACGACGGTCGAAAGCCATGCGAGGAAGCACCTGGCGGCCTGGTTAGCATGCACTGCACCTGGCCCGCCACAGGAGTCGCTAGTGTGCGATGAGACAAGAATATCCCTACCGGCCAAACCCTCCCTAACCCGGATGACGCTAGGCCAATTGTGCGTCGCCCCACGGCCCTCCCGGTCATGTCCGGCTGCAACAGAGCCTGGGCTCGAACCCAGAGTCTCTGGTGGCACAGCTAGCGATGCAGTGCCCCAGACCACTGTGCTCCCGGGAGGCCCTTAAATCTGACATTTTAAAGTGGAAATTACAAACTTCAGAAGCCTTTTTAAACCTTGAATACACTTCCTTACTGCGCAGGAAAAATTATCTGAGACAACAGAGTGATCAAATTAAGATAGGACATCTTTACCAAAGTCAAGTGCATCCCAAGATGGGAAACCCTCATGTGAAGGTGTTCACTCTGTCACATCTTTGTCAATTAAATTGTGGACATTCTGAGCATTACCAGCCATGAGTAACTGAACTGGAAAAAAGTCCTGTGTGTCTCACCAGGTTCTTGAGCAGGGTCGACAGCTCCTTGGTCAGGGTGGAGAACTTGACGAAGGCTGTTCCCAGGTCAGGGTTGTCTCTGCTGATGAAATTGCTGCCAAACTTATCTAGAGCTTGGGCATAGTTCTCCTCATTCTGGACATGGTCTGGGAGAGAGAGACAGAGGGAGACAACCAAGGTTAACATTCGTTTGAATTTGAAATAATGATAACAAGGGTAGTGTTGCTAGGCTTTGAGTCCCAAATTGCACCCTATTCCCTATATAAAGCACAACTTCAGTAGTGCAGTATATAGAAGGGTCCATAGGGCTCTGGTCAAAGTAGTGTATAGGGAATAGGGTGCCATTTAGGACACAACCAGGGACAGGTGATTGTGATCAAGCATGGAAAGGTTGACATTTGCCATTGCATCATCTGGTTACAAATGCAACAGCTTAGTGTGGTTTCTAATCACTTTTACAACTTAAATAAGATGGTATTTCTGTAAAGCTCAGTATAAAGGGGTAGATCTTGCTAACTGGGTGTGGGTGAATGGGTTGAAGTGGAGCATTGGTAGACTGCCATTTCATTAGGAAAAATGATTGGTACAATATGCAATGCGGGTAGACTCCCATTCATTGTCATAGGAGTACAGCCCCACCAGAATCTGTCACAACTTTCTATCAGCATGTTAATGTGCAACCAGAGGAAAAAGAACTCTGGACCACCTTTACTCCAAACACAGAGACCATACAAAGCTCTCCCTCGCCCTCCATTTGGCAAATCTGACCATAATCCTATCCTCCTGATTCCTGCTTACAAGCAAAAATGTAAGCAGGAAGCACCAGTGACTAGATCAATAAAAAAGTGGTCAGAGGAAGCAGATGCTAAGCTACAGAACTGTTTTGCTAGCACTGGCTGGAATATGTTCCGGGATTCCTCCGATGGCATTGAGGAGTACACCACATCAGTCATTGGCTTCATCAATAAGTGCATTGATGACGTCGTCCCGACAGTGACCGTACGTACATACCCCAACCAGAAGCCATGGATTACAGACAACATCTGCACTGAGTTAAAGGCTAGAGATGCCGCTTTCAAGGAGCAGGACTCTAACCCTGAAGCTTATAAGAAATCCCGCTATGCCCTCCAACGAACCATCAAGCAGGCAAAGCATCAATACAAGACTAAGATCGAATTGTACTATACCGGATCTGACGTACTACACAGCCGAGAGCTGCCCAGTGACACGAGTCTACCAGACGAGCTAAACTACTTCTATGCTCGCTACACGTACTCCAAGCATGCACTGACCAACTAGCAAGTGACTTCATTGACATTCTGAACCTCTCCCTGTCCGACTCTGTACTACCAACATGTTCTAAGCAGACCACCATAGTCATTGTGCCCAAGAACACTATGTTAACCTCTTGAAACTCTAGGGGCGCAATTTCATTTTTGGATGAAAAACGTTCCCGTTTTAAACAAGATATTTTGTCACAAAAAGATGCTCGACTATGCATATAATTGATAGCTTTGGAAAGAAAACACTCTGAATTTTCCAGAACTGCAAAGATATTGTCCGTGGGTGCCCTAGAACGGGAGCTACAGGCAAAACCAAGATGAAACGGCAACCAGGAAACCAGCAGGATTTTTGAGGCTCCGTTTTCCATTGTCTCCTTATATGGCTGTGAATGCGAGAGGAATGAGCCTGCCCTTTCTGTCGTTTCCCCAAGGTGTCTGCAGCATTGTGACGTATTTGTAGGTATATCATTGGAAGATTGACCATAAGAGACTACATTTTCCAGGTGTCCGCCCGGTGTCCTCCGTCGAAATTGGTGCGTCTTTTTCAGCTGCTGGTATTTTTCCATGCGATTCTGAGGGGAAAGCAGGCTTCCACGAACTGCATATCAATGAAGAGATATGTGAAAAAACACCTTGAGGATTGATTCCAAACAACGTTTGCCATGTTTCGGTCGATATTATGGAGTTAATTCGGAAAAAGTTTGACGTTTTGGTGACTGAATTTTCGGTTCGTTTCGGTAGCCAAATGTGATGTACAAAACGGAGCGATTTCTCCTACACAAAGATTCTTTCAGGAAAAACATTTGCTATGTAACTGAGAGTCTCCTCATTGAAAACATCCGAAGCTCTTCAAAGTTAAATGATTTTATTTATTTGGTTATCTGGTTTTTATGAAAATGTTGCATGCTAAATGCTACTCAAAATGCTAAGCTAGCTTAGCATACTCTTACACAAATTAGTGATTTGCTATGGTTCAAAAGCATATTTTGAAAATCTGAGATGACAGTGTTGTTAAGAAAAGGCTAAGCTTGAGAGCAGGCGCATTATTTTCATTTTATTTGCGATTTTCAGAAATCGTTAACATTGCGTTATGCTAATGAGCCTGAGGCTTTATTCACGATCCTGGATCCGGGGTGGGGAGTATCAAGAGGTCCTGCCTAAACGACGACCGACCCATAGCACTCACGTCTGTAGCCATGAATTGCTTTGAAAGGCTGGGCATGGCTCACATCAACACCATCATCCCAGAAACCCTAGACCCACTCCAATTTGCATATCGCCCCAACAGATCCACAGATGATGCAGTCTCTATTGCACTCCACACTGCCCTTGCACACCTGGACAAAAGGAACACCTGTGTGAGAGTGCTATTCATTGACTGCAGCTCAGCGTTCAACACCATAGTGCCCTCAAAGCTCATCAATAAGCTAAGGACCATGGGACTAAACACCTCCCTTTGCAAATGGATCCTGGACTTTCTGACAGACCGCCCCCAGGTGGTAAGGGTAGGTAAAAACACATCCGCCACGCTGATCCTCAACACAGGGGCCCCTCAGGGGTACGTGCTCAGTCCCCTCCTGTACTCCGTGTTCACTCATGACTGCACGGCCAGGCACAACTCCAACACCATCATTAAATTTGCTAATGACACAACAGTGGTAGGCCTGATCACCGACAACGATGAGACAGCCTATAGGGAGGAGGTCAGAGACCTGGCCATGTGGTGCCAGGACAACAACCTCTCCCTCAATGTGATCAAGACAAAGGAGATGATTGTGGACTATAGGAAAAAGAGGACCGAGCACGCCCCCATTCTCATCGACGGGGCTACAGTGGAGCAGGTTGAGAGCTTCAAGTTCCTTGGTGTCCACATCATCAACAAACTAACATGGTCCAAGCACACCAAGACAGTCGTGAAGAGGGCACGACAAAACCTATTCCCTCTCAGGAGACTGAAAATATTTGGCATGGGTCCTGACTGGTTGCATCACTGCCTGGTATGGCAACTGCTCAGCTTCCGACAGCAAGGCACTACAGAGGGTAGTGCGAACGGCCCCGTACATCACTGGGGCCAAGCTTCCTGCCATCCAGGACCTCTATACCAGGCGGTGTCAGAGGAAGGCCCTAAAAATTGTCAAAGACTCCAGCCACCCGAGTCATAGATTGCTCTCCCTGCTACCGCAGGGCATGCGGTACCGGAGCGCCAAGTCTAAGACTCCTGAAAATCTAGTCAGATGGCTACTCAGACTATTTACAGGGCTGTATATGGGATTGAATTGTATCCAAAATCAGACAGGATACCTGAGCGGGTCCAGGTCAGAAAGGGTCTAGAAACCCCCTCTTCAAGGCACTAACAACCTAAAACTGACTATGTGGAGAAAAGGTTGAAACTCTGAAATATTTTGTTTCATAAGAGGGCATAATTACTCACCCAGAAAAGTCTATATAGAGATCATCCCTTTTCAATGTCTTCCACAAGCGCAACCCTCTTGTTAATGAGCCTAGAAAACTGACAGAGAGCTTTCTCTCACCTTGGCCTGAGCTGTAGATGGCCTTGACTGATTTCTTCACCTTCTGCAGTGCAGTCCTGTCCTGATCCAAAGCCTGTAAACACAGAATGAGAGAGAGAGAAAGAGAGAGAGAGAGGATTGTTAAGGATTTACAATAGCATCACAGACTGAACTTTGTAACCAAAACACAACACAATTGTTATACAGTAAATTATAGTCATTTCAGAGAATGAAGCTAACCCGCTGAACACTATGAGATTTTTACAGTGCTGGCATAAAAACTGGCATACCAATTTATCAAATGCTCAAAAAGCACCACATGACCTGAAATATGGCTTATCAACATTACAAATACAATTCCAAACTGTTTGTTATATAAGGGTTCCATACAGTAGCATCATTAGGACAGTAGTGCCCGAGGTAGAGCATCTGTGTCTTATAATGCCTCTCTTCTCCATGCTTCTCTGTTTCGCAAAGAGCAAGACCATGGCCCTTCTTGCTATTCTACTAGTTCTGCTATTCTGTTGGTGTTTTAAAAATCTATACATCTCACAAAGCTGAGATAGGATTGAAAACACACTAGGGCTGTCCCCATCTAAGATAAATATTGGTCGACAAAGAGTCGTCTGCTCTTTCGACCAATCGGTTGGTCGTATTTTTAACGTGTATATTTCCATATATAGACACATGCTATGTGTTATAATCAAATCAACTATAGGCACTGCACTTGTCTGATGCTTTAAGCAAACTTTTTGATGAAATAATTAACACACAAATAACTAGTCCGACCGCAATTGATTTGATTGTGCCGGACCTGGCTCAGATTTGCTGCGCTGTGTTAAAAAAAAGACAGCGATTGACTGTGTGACTAGCATCTGTTGTCTCTCTCTCCTCCCTGCAGCAGTGACCACCACAGAACATCAGCAGTGTATCGCGCTGTCCATGTTGCTGAAACTGCAACACAATTACAGCCATTTCTGATTGAAAAGTTGTTACCGAAATTTGTATAGGAAAAACATTCTCTAATTTTCTCTAATTCCCTTTGCTCTCTTTACATGACAATAAGGCCTGACCTATAGCATATCATAATCACATGAATAAATTGGTTTATAACAAACTCTGAACACCGTAACACATGTGACAGCAAAATGGATGCAGAGGACAAACAAATAAACTGGAAATGGGGGAATGTTTACTGGTTGCCCAGGAGGTAAAGGGGAAGTCAGATGTGTGGAATACATTTAACTAGTTGTGGGGAAATACTGGAGAAGAAGAAAAATAAGGTATGAAGCCAGCGTTGCATGCATATTATGTGTACCAAACAGGTAGAGTTAGATTACAATATCATTTTTCTGACCGTTTGTAACAATGTAAACAACACAGAATAAATTATAAGTGTACCAGAGTCTGTTGAAACGTTTTGGCCTATTCATTGTTTTAGCTAATCATTCAATGGTTGCTTTGTTATTTTATTTAAAAACGCTTGATTGCATTTCACATCATGAATGACTCGTATACTGTGTGATGATATGAACAAATAAATGATTGATTGATACAGTAGTCTATATAAGAATTGAAATACAGGCCTAAGTAAGTTACGGTATTAAGACTAAAGAGGATGCGCTCTTAGAAAGTATTCACACACCTTGGCATTTTTCCTATTTTGTTGCCTTACGACCTGGAGTTAAAATTGATTTTGGGGAGTTTGTATCATTTCATTTACACAACATGCCTACCACTTTAAAGATGCAAAATATTTTTCTTGTGAAATAAACAAGTGTGACGACCCTCCCACTCTCTCTGCCATATTCTTTCTCTTTGCTCTTGTTTTCCTTATTAGGATGTCGGCGGAAGGAGCTGGGAGGGTCGTCAGTGACATGGGACACACCTGGGCCCGGGTGTGTCCCGGGATAAATACACCTCTTCCCCATTCCTTGAGGAGACTCTCTCCATGCAGACACACTGATAGAGTTTGGTTATGGCATTTTTGTGGCTGATTTGTTTGTTTGCTCTGGCACCTTTCAACACCCCTCATTATCATATTTATGCACTCAAACACTCACTTACACAACTGATTACTGGCTACACACACCATTGTTAATTGTATTTAGTTTACTTCAGTTAATAAATATATTTTGTTATTCCTTATCTTCACGTTGTCTCCCTTTTTGTTACGAGCTTCAAGCCGGTTCGTGACACAAGAAATAAGACAAAAAACAGAACTTGAGCATGCATAACTATTCACCCCCCAATGTCAATACTTTGTAGAGCCACCTTCTGCACCAATTACAGCTGCAAGTATCTTGGGGTATGTCTATAAAAGCTTGGCACATCTAGCCATTGGCATTTTTGTCCATTCTTCAAGGCAAAACTGCTCCAGCTCCTTCAAGTTGGATGGGTTCCGCTAATGTACAGCAATCTTTAAGTCATACCATAGATTCTCAATTGGATTGAGGTCTGGGATTTGACTGGGCCATTCCAAGACATTTAAATGTTTCCCCTTAAACCACTCGAGTGTTGCTTTAGCAGTATGCTTAAGGTCATTGTCCTGCTGGAAGGCAAACCTTCCCAGTCTCAAACCGTCCCAGTCTCAAATCTCTGGAAGACAAACAGGTTTCCCTCAAGAATTTCCCTGTATTTAGCGCCATCCATCATTCCTTCAATTCTGCCCAGTTTCCCAGTCCCTGCCAATGAAAAACATCCCCACAGCATAATGCTGCCACCACCATGCTTCACTGTGGGGATGGTATTCTCGGGGTGATGAGAGGTGTTGGGTTTGCGCCAAACATAGTGTTTTCCTTGATGGCCAAAAACCTCAATTTAAAAAAAGTATATGTTTGGGGAGTCTCCCACATGCCTTTTGGCGAACACCAAACGTGTTTGCTTATTTTTTCTGGACACTCTTCCGCCAGCTCTGTGGAGTGTACGGCTTAAACTGGTCCTATGGACAGATACTCCAATCTCCACGGTGGAGCTTTAAAGCTCCTTCGAGGTTATTATCTTTGGTCTCTTTGTTTTCTCTCTGATTAATGCCCTCCTTGCCTGGTCTGTGAGTTTTGGTGGGTGGCCCTCTCTTTGCAGGTTTGTTGTTATGCCATATTCTTTAAAAAAATTATAATGGATTTAATGGTGCTCCGTGGGATGTTCAAAGTTTCGGATATTTTTTATAACCAACCCTGATCTGTACTTCTCCACAACTTTGTCCCTGACCTGTTTGGAGAGCTCCTTGGTCTTAGTGCCGCTTTCTTGGTGGTGCCCCTTGCTTAGTGGTGTTGCAGACTCTGGGGCCTTTCAGAGCAGGTGTAAAATATATATATATATATATATATATATATATATATATATATATATATATATATATATATATATATATATACTGAGATCATGTGACACTTAGATTGCACACAGGTGGACTTTATTTAGCTAATTTAGCTAACTTCTGAAGGTAATTGGTTACACCAGATCTTATTTAGGGGCTACATAGCACAGGGTGTAAATTCATATGCACGCACCACTGTTCTGTTTTTTTTAATTGTAATTTATTTTAAACAAGTTATACTTTTCATTTCACTTCACCAATTTGGACTATTTTGTGTATGTCCATTACATGAAATCCAAATAAAAATCTATTTAAATTACAGGTTGTAATACAACAAAATAGGAAAAATGCCAAGGGGGTGAATACTTTTACAAGGGTAGTGTAGGCCCACAACTCGATGGTGGTTATGCAACGCTGCTATACTAAGCCTACTAATGATATTGACATTACTTATTATTATAATGCGGATCATAATAATAATAGTAAAAAAAGGAGATAAAGGAAAAGGGAGGGTTATTATTATAATGCTGATCATAATAATAATAGTAATAAAGGAGATAAAGGAAAAGGGAGGGTTATTATTATAATTATACAAATATCGGACCATTTGGAACAGTTTAAACAACACTAAATAAATGAAATAATACCAGAGAGGCTGGTCTAATAAAAAAAAAGTTTATTCCAGCAGAGCAAAGATTAATAAAAGCCAAATTTGTGAGGCTTGGTGCTCACAGAATCAGTAGGCTATTAAACAATCACTCAAACAGGCAACAGAAGCTCTGATCTGTCTTATTTCTGTAGATATGTATATGGATGATTTATAAATTCAGGCACATTTAACAGTTAGGTTATTGATTATAGACCTAATTAAGTTGGCGTTTCCTCTTTCCTCACTTTTCTTAGACAATTAAGCCAAGGGCTATTTTCTCGTCTCCTAACTCTGCTGCCCCCTCCGCCACATTGTTCTCAACACCAATATGCTGGTTAACTTTTCCATTGTGCACATAGAAACATGGTCTAGGAAAAGGCGCCAATTCAACAGCGCACTGATGTGTTTCAGAACCACGGACAGCGACTGTTATCCAACGCAGGAGAAAACTTGTTTGTTTAAAATTAATATAATTTGTGCACCATGATTTGTTTTTGTTATCCATTTTTTGCTTCTGCTCGACTAAAGAAATCTAAGTCAACCAACATTCTATTGACCAAACCAGTCGACTAAATGGGGCCAGCCTTAAAAACAAACACACACAATGACTACTACACTAACACACACACAGTATCTGTCCAAGGTCACTGTCTAAATGGTGATAAAATACTGGATAACTCTAACAATATCTGTTATACCTACAGTAATGAAGTCTCTAGCACTCATTTACAAGGCCATATTTCCTTGATTATGATCCGTACTGTGATTGAATCAGAGGCAGATGTTTGTTTACAAAAGTAATACATAACTTTTGACCAGAGCCCTATGGGCCCTGGTCAAAGGTAGGGCACTGAAAAGGAAATAGGGTGCCATTTGGGACGCAGCCTGCGATACTGACCTCCAGATCCTCTCACCGCACAGAGCGTCGCAATTAGGAGAATGCTGATGTCATGCTTTTATCGCCGCTGAGGGCAGAGCCACTCTGCATACACTGTCCTTGGCTCACAGCACTACGTATGCCTACTTGGAAATGCGCTTGTTTTCAAAAACTCTGTGCCCTGCGGAAGTGTAGAATGTCTGTGCAGATCGAAGGTTTCACTTTTGTGTTTTTCAATGCAGGGTATTCTGTATCATTCGCCACAGAGCCAGATTAAATGACTGTGAGGTTTGATGTGCCAAAACAAATGTTCAAGTTAAGAGGATTTGATAGTATCACAAACAGTACTCACACACTAAGATATGTAGAAGTACACACACGCAAACACACACACACATACTTATGGAGATGATAAACACCAACATAAATACAGGAAATCGGGCTCCGCTGGTCACAGGGGAGGCACCCTACAACGTCGGTCGAGCTAATTAAATTTCACGATGCAATTAAGGCCCAGTGTCGGTTGTCCCCTGGACAGTTTTACGTCGCTGTTACACAATTTATGGCTGCAGTACTGTATGGCCCCGGGGCCCTTAGTGCCCTTACTCCCATTGCACTGTGCTTTGATCTCTCTCTCTCTCTCTCTAACGCAGGAGCCCGACCTGGCGCTAGTGTATGTACCGTTACCTAGTAGCCTACATACAAATACTCTCATACTGTACATGATCCTTCAGTGTGGTCCTATCTAGACTCGAATGTTCTATGTATTCACAGAGAAGGCAACTTTGTAGAGAGTATGGTTGGTATAATCAACACCCTTTTCATAAATATTAGGCTGTATTCTGGAACAAATTGCTTTGGCTCTAGCAGAAAGCTGTGTTGTCTACATCTTAGCAAACATGTTTATCTCCAGCCTGTACTTGCTTCGTGAAATACAAAATTATCATGACATGATGAGAATATAGGCTACTGTAGACCAAGGACACAGACAGGGTCATAGGCATCATGGTGGACCCCCTGACACTCTAATCCATGAATGATTATTCAGAGAGGCAGTAGACTGAGATGAATTCTCCAGAGGGAACAAAGGCAACGCATGCAGTAGCAGCAGGAGGAAGACTGCCTCTCTAATGGTGCCCATGTTACAGGGCAAGAGAGCGAGAGAGCGAGAGCGAGAGAGAGAGAGAGAGAGAGAGAGAGAGAGAGAGAGAGAGAGAGAGAGAGGGGAGCAGCTGGCACCCCCGTCAAAGGTCACCCATAATCCTCTCTGTGTCTGCGTTGCGGTAATGAAATATTCTGCTTTGATATGAACATGCTCTTACATTAGTAGGGAACATGCTACGTCAACTTGACATGTTGTGTACCCAGGGACCTTGTGACCACAGGAGTAGGGTTTTTAGAGGCCTTTGTCCGACTGTAGCACAAGCTTCAGTTTTTTTTTCTTGCACAGAGCAAACCACCATTGAGGCCATTTTTAATTGACGATGACGCGACAGACCGTGTGTGACAACCGTATAGATTTCAGTTACGACTGAACAAGGTAAATTGCCAATGGCATTACTGCCATTCAAAATCGCTAGGCATCCATCATTATCACAGAGAGTACAGTAAAGACTCATTCAAATCTGTCATGGAAACACTTTTTTTAGGTATACCGTAATATACGCAAGCAAGTGCTACCATCCAATCAATGAGGAGAAACACTAGATGTGTAGGAGGGAGGGGAATTTGGCTTTGAGCATTCAGCTCAGTCTCCAAGGGCCAAAATAGTTCAATGGAACACAGCTCACTTGGCTAACAGTCCTCCGCACCCTCTGGCAACCAGTTAGAACGCATCTCAGCTCTAGCAAGAATGGCCTCACAAAGCCTGCAAACTATTCAATATAGTCAATTCTTTGTTCTGATCGACCAACAGCCAATGTTCAGCTCTGACACAATCCAGTGTGATTGGTGATTCAATGACTCAAAACAAGAGTTGAGGGGATAGAGATGTTTCATACCTAATATTCTGAAAGGGAACCTAGCCCACAGTATATGGCAGTGTGTTGATTCCCCTGTGAAACGTCAACCACCATGAAAGCTCGTATTGTGCTGGTAGCTGGTCATTGTGGCTGTGCATGACGGGAGACGGGAAGGTAGAGAAGCTACAGCTTCAACACTTCCTGGGTTGTGTCCCAAATGGCCCCCCTATTCCCTATTCCCTATATAGTGCTGTGCTGATCAAAAGTAGTGCACTACAAGTAATGCCATTTGGGATGCAGATCTGAAGTTCCTGCCCCAGGTCTTATCCTCCCAGTGCAGAGCAGACCTGGCATTTCCCCTCCAGCCCTCCTTCCATAGGAAACAGGAAGCAACAGGCCTGACTGTCACTCTTAGTTATAACACCATGGTATTTCACTGGCAACGTATGGTAAACCGCGTTTTGCAGATAAGTTATAGATCACAGTTACAGAAGTGTTTTCTCGATTCATTTCTCTACTGTGAAATTTGTGGATTTCTCTGTCAATTGGTACTCACTCAGTTCAAAACTTTGTCACTCAGTTCATAACAAGATCAGTCACACGTACAGACAGACAGTAATGGGGTTGCCACAGAGATGTGAATGCGCTGTTTCGCACATCAGCAAGTTTCTCTAGTCTAACCATTCTGTCTATCTGTCTGTCTATCTGACATTAGTGGGCTGACACTCAAGATGACGCAGTGCCTTGAAGTGAGTTCAAGGCCCAACCCCACATGAGTCCTGGTATCACAATGTCCCCCTTAGTTTAAGAAGACTCGTTTGTAACTAAGAGCTTCACTGTCGGCCATGCATTAAAGACCAAAATTGGGATAAACAAAAATATATACCAGTTTTATTTAAGGACCAAAAAATTGACAGCTGTGCTATAGATTGTTGGGAAGAGATTTTGGTTCTATCGATTCCATGGCACATGGTTTATGAATTGACATGCAAAGCAGCAGACTCAAAACGGCGGATTCAAACGGCGGATTCAAAACGGCGAATTCAAAACGGCGGACTCAAAACGGCGGATTCAAAACGGCGGATTCAAAACGGCGGACTCAAAACGGGGGATTCAAAACGGTGGATTCAAAATGGCGGACTCAAAACGGCGGACTCAAAACGGCGGATTCAAACCGGCGGATTCAAAACGGCGGACTCAAAACGGCGGATTCAAAACGGCGGATTCAAAACGGAGGATTCAAAACGGCGGACTCAAAACGGCGGATTCCAAACGGCGGACTCAAAACGGCGGATTCAAAACGGTGGACTCAAAATGGCGGATTCAAAACGGCGGATTCAAAACGACGGACTCAAAACGGAGGATTCAAAACGACGGACTCAAAACGGAGGACTCAAAACAGCGGACTCAAAACGGCGGATTCAAACCGGCGGATTCAAAACGGCGGACTCAAAACGGCGGACTCAAAACGGCGGATTCAAAACGGCGGACTCAAAACGTCGGATTCCAAACGGCGGACTCAAATAGGCGGATTCAAAACGGCAGACTCAAAACGGCGGATTCAAAACGGCGGACTCAAAACGGCGGACTCAAAACGGCGGATTCAAAACGGCGGATTCAAAACGACGGACTCAAAACGGCGGATTCAAAACGACGGACTCAAAACGGAGGACTCAAAACGGCGGACTCAAAACGGCGGATTCAAACCGGCGGATTCAAAACGGCGGACTCAAAACGGCGGATTCAAAACGGCGGATTCAAAACGGCGGACTCAAAACGGCGGATTCCAAACGGCGGACTCAAAACGGCGGATTCAAAACGGCGGACTCAAAACGGCGGATTCAAAACGGCGGATTCAAAACGACGGACTCAAAACGGCGGATTCAAAACGACGGACTCAAAACGGAGGACTCAAAACGGCGGACTCAAAACGGCGGATTCAAAACGGCGGACTCAAAACGGCGGATTCAAAACGGCGGACTCAAAACGGCGAATTCAAAACAGCGGATTCAAAACTTTGAATTTTTCAATTTAAATGATTAATTCTTTCAAATAATATAATTGTATATATGTGGGGGATACAGCCTTCCCAGCACTGCAGATTTTGCTGCGAGGTAGCAGAGCGATTAGATCATTTATATTGGTACGGTCCATATGTAGCTCGTTTTTGGTCACAGGTCCAGGAATGGCTGAAGAATCGCAACATTTTCCTGGAGCTAACACTGCAGATAGCAATAAAGGGAGATTTGAAAAAGTCATAGTCAATGTGATCAATAATATAATAATTATTTCAGCAACAGAAATGTATCTTTCATTTACAATCTGTAGAAACTATGAGAATAGAAAGGTTCAGAACTTTTGTGAAGCATCACAGCACAGTTGAAAAATATATGGCAAATAGAAATCCAATATGGATGGTGGCAAGAGACAGATGGGAGGGGTTGAGTGGATCTGAAAGGTGGGACTAAAAACAACAAGATAACTAATGTAAAATATACTGTGTCCATAAAATGTATATAGGTTCAGAACTTTTGTGAAACAGCACAGTTAAAAAGATATGGAAAATAGAAACGGATTAAAAACTATTAAAAACAAACAAAAGATAACTATATATATATATATATATATATATATATATATATATATATATATATATATATATATATATATATATATATATATATATATATATATATATAAAGGGAAGGGGTCTGAATGGAAAGATATTCAGACCCCTTCCCTTTTTCCATATTTTGTTACGTTACAGCCTTGTTCTAAAATGGGTGGGAAAAAAATGTCACTCATCTATCTACACACAATACCCCATAATGACTTAGCAAAAACAGGTTTTTAGACATTTTTGCTAATTTAATACAAATAACAACCTAAAATACCTTATTTACACAAGTATTCAGATCCTTTGCTTTGAGACTCAAAATTGAGCTCAGGTGAATCCTGTTTCCATTGATCATCCTTTAGATGTTTCTACAACTTGATTGGAGTCCACCTGTGGTAAATTACATTGATTGGACATTATTTGGAAAGGCACACACCTGTCTATATAAGGTCCCACAGTTGACAGTGCATGTCAGAGCAAAAACCAAACCATGGGGTCAAAGGAATTGTACGTAGAGCTTCGGGACGAGGCACAGATCTGTGGACAGGGTACCAAAAAATGTCTAGAGGAGACCTGGCACCATCCCTATGGTGAAGCATGGTGGTGGAAGCATCATGCTGTGGGGATGTTTTTCAGCTGCAGGGACTGGGAGACTAGTCAGTATCGAGGGAAAGATAAACGGAGCAAAGTACAGCGAGATCCTTGATGAAAACCTGCTCCAGAGTGCTCAGGACCTCAGACTGGGGCGAAGGTTCACCTTCTTAAAGGGCAAGGATCCTAAGCACACAGCCATGACAATGTAGGAGTGGCTTTGGGCCAAATCTCTGAATGTCCTTGAGTGGCCCAGCCAGAGCCCGGACTTGAACCCAATCAAACCTGAAAATTGCTGTGCAGCGATGATCCCCATCCAACCTGACAGTGCTTGAGAGGATGTGCAGAGAAGATTTGGAGAAACTCCCCAAATAAAGGGGTGCCAAGGTTGTAGCGCAATACCCAAAAAGACCCTAGGCTGAAATCGCTGCCAAAGGTGCTTCAACAAAGTACTGAATAAAAGGTCTGAATACTTATGTAAATGTCATATTTCAATAAAAATAAAAAATATAAATTTGCAACAAATAAAGCTTTGGCATTATGGGGTATTGTGTGAAGATTGATGAGGGGGGAAAATAAAAAATACTTTCCAAATGCACTGTATATATAAAAAAATATATATATGGTGGATTGGAAATGATGCAGACAATTACATTGGTGGAAACTATAATATATAAAGAAATAAAGAAATCGTACACGAGAGGGCATGCTAAACTACTTTTTTAGCATGGCTGTCATAGGTACGAGCTGGAGCCGAGTACCGTATATATCCATAAGAATTATGCTGAGTCATGATTCCGACTGGCTGAAAAAAAGATGTCAGTCTCGTCCTGACATGTGGAGATCAAATTTCAATATTGAAACTATTTTTTGTGTTTTGCAAGACAGTCAACAATGTTTGTACAAGGGGAAATAATGTCTAGATGCCTTTTACAGTGGAGATCATGTTAATGAATTGACTGGCTGGGCTGATGGGACACTGGATGAGCAGGGAGAAAACTGTAAATTTGTCTAGGAGCTAGAACCAGGGCGACGTGTCTGTCGCCACCATCTTGTATCAGCATTGTAACTTATTACAGCTTCAGTGTCTACTTAACTGAAAGTATCTGCTGCATACCCCTCACTCCCCAATCAAACTGGGTGAGGTTAAATAAGACGTACATTTTGGTCAACAATAAAATGGAGAAATCACAAGGATGCATCTGCCATTAAAGGTCTTCTGTTAGCAACAGAGGTGTAAAAGTGTATTTATCTATTTCATCGTATGTTTTTTTCTACTTTTTATTGCACTGCTCAACCAGCGATTAGAAATACCTATACTAGCATAGATTTCTCGGTTTGGTAAGATGCGATTTTCCCAACAAGAAAATGTCATATGAAAACGGAATAATTTAAGAGAATGAGACGTTTCATCATAGCCAGGTTTTACATAACACAATGATTGCAGACTATATGCAGGTTTTGTACCTCAACAACATTCACAACTCAGGACAGATGTGGTAAGCTGAATTAATGATGTAGTTTTAGCTTTTTAGAATTGGCCCCTGTGTCACATACAGGCAAATGAAACAGAACAGTGTACATCGGCATATTGCATTACATGACTCTCTCACACTGACGTCCCATCACATTTTCCATGCTAGTTCAACCGCATAACTGTCATTTAAAAGTGCATGCAAAGGGCCGTCATATAAAAATGTTTGTTAGGTAAACTGTCAGCATTATAAATTGTGACTCATAATCCCCCGAGCGAGGCAGTACCTCCCATAGTAACAAGGGGGGTTAAATCGGAGGTCACTGTTTAAAAGTGCCATGTAAGCCCATCAGGTCTGATGGCTCTGTCGTTGCTGAGCTCCATTAGAGAGCGAGAGGAGAAGGCTGGTGATCGCATGGTGGGGGTGTCCGAGTCAGTTTAACACCAGTGGTCTTCAATGGAAGGCCCCAGACAGATGTGGAAACCCCCTCGCCCTGGCCACTCCGTATCCCACACCCTCCCTTCGCCTAAATCAGGGAAAGAGCAGGGATCACAGCCCTAAAAGCTAAACATGGTCAGGGGCTAATCCACTGCTAATAGCCCGTGATGATGCAGTGCCACTGTGGCAGGAAGGGAAGGTAGGCCAACAGCTGGAAGCCACGACCAGAGACAGATTATCCGATTTCCCTGATCTCTCAGACAGCAAACAAACCAACAAACAAGAAACTGAAACAGCATCCAAACACAAAGCCCCCAAACCCTCCCGCTGTGAAAGAGACACGCCACAGAAAGATTCGATAATATCGCTGGAGGATTTCTTTAAGGAGGTTTGGAAAGGGTGTGTTGGGGTCCTAACCGGGTCACAACACGTCTTCGTCCTGAGGCGTGGCAAATTGGCAATGGGACGCTTGGATTTCGGCCAGCGTCTGAACCCGTATTGAAACAAAAGAACCCTAAATCTGCATTTTCTTTTCCTTCATTTACAACAAGCCCCTCCTTTTCTCTATGAGTTCATGAGTGCTGGGGTCAATGGCTTTCCTCTAGGACTGTGAGAGTCAAGGCCTGGGGGTTGGGAAAGGCAGCGTTGACACTAATGGATGCTCTTATTCTGGCCTGAGGGGTAAACACTCCAACGCTGACGCTCTGCTTCAAGAGGAGACGGTGGTGTTGAGCCCCGGTGTGTGTGTGCGTGCACGCGGTTGTGTGTATGTTGTCAGCTGGGCATTTGATATAGCGTTTCATCTGAAGTGCTGAACATGCATGCCAGGATATGGCTTGTTGGCTCAGATGTGGAGTTACACAAGCTTGCTCCCTCAGAACGGCAAGGTTTCCCTGGTGCCTACAGAGGTCACTCTGTCCCCCTGGAACTGCCTTAACACTGGCTTAGGACAGTTGATAACAACAATGAGAGGAAATCTTACAACATTAACATGATGTTGTCTAAGAGGACTGGTCTAGACCGATCCTACTTCAGACATGACTATCTCCTGAATGTGACATTATCTTGCAGTAGAAGGGAGGCCATCATGTCTGAGGTTGAGAGGAAAGAGTGAGGAGATACTCAGTAAAAATATCCCTGTTTGGTATCTGCTACGGCTCAAGTGTGTGGATATCACCGTGGCCAGTGAGAATGTATACACTTGTGGTTTTGGAATAGCGGCTCTTTCACTGACAAAATCCCATAAACTGTAAAACTTTATACATGTCCTTAGAAAATGTCAAGGAATGATGTAAAGCGCAGGAATCTAGGCTGTGACTCTGGTATGGTTCAGGTCCATGTGGTGTGGAATGGAACGAAAACACTTAGGGACTAGAAATAATACGCTACTTCTGATTGTGTGTTTTATTGAAGCGGGGTGAGCGGCTCATTCCTTGGCTCTCACAGCCAGATGCCTTTGGATTTACTGCTTGTGGTTTGAGGGCAGGAAGCTGAGTTGGTAGTGGTAGAGATATCAGCCAATCACTGATCAGATAAGAGCAAGATTAATAATACAATTGTTACTTTGAGTTGAATGGTTTGTTTGTGTTACTGGCGGAATTGGAGTTCGGCTTACTGTACTCATATCCTCAGGCCTCATTGCTGACCTAGATCACATTGGTGAGAGAGGCTATTAGAACCTTTTGTGACCGTTTCAATGTTTTCAGACTATTTTCCTCCCTGTTGATGGTGTTATAAATCAATAAGTTGGCTTGGTTGATAACAAAAGAAAGTAGTTCAATGAGAGGTGTCTGTTTGTACTGCGTCTAAAATATTTATTTTGGATTCATGTCTTTGAAGTGAACGAACAGAGAATGAGTTTAGCTTAAGAGGTCTTGAACTTGAAAATGTTTTCGGTTACACGAAAGGAATTGCCTCGTACCCTATGCTACTTCAGTTAGTGATTGACATTTTGGTCAAGTTTTCTTAAAGGGAACGTCAAGCCACTCTCAAGTTGACCTGCTCTCCATTTTATTCAGGTGACGGAGAGAGAGTAGGCAAGCGTAGCCCATATCTAGTGAACGGAGTTCATGGTTCATCATGAACTCTGACTGTCATTCACTGAGGTTACTGGGTTGATGTGGACAGTTGGGTTTAAGAGGAAACCTTTGCTTCTCTTGGCCATGGACAGGCAATTCAGCCTTATGCGGATAGCTCTGTGATGAATGTTTTCCATGAAAGATGTCAAATATTGTCATATAATTATAAATACCGTTTATACAGATTTTATACCCATTTCTGTATAAATAGCCTCTAAAATATATGTAAACAGACCATAAATGTCTCAGATTATTTTGTGTTTGTTTTTATAGCTATTATATGACACAATATCAGTACTTGTTGCATTTACAACTTGTCTAAGTCCTGTCAACAACTGATTTGAGCCAGTGTTGAAACCTGGAACCTGACCACACTCGACACAGCTGAGCAGCCACCCTCTTCAACTTTTACTCAACACATGTCCCCTTCTCTGCCCTGCCTCCCTCTCTGGCCAACACCTGAGGCAGGCTATCACACAAAAATCTTTCTATGTGAGATAGTCTGACCTTACTTTTGGAAATGTTACATCCACCTATTTCCCTTGTCCTGGCTCGGAAAGTTCAGGCTTCCCCCAGCTCCAGGCCAGAGAAAGGGATGTTCACTCATGTCCTGCCAATGAAATCTGTTCTCCGCCCTTCCTGTTAGAATCGTGCCCCATTTTTTGACAAATGGGGAAGACAACATTTTCAGTTGTAGAGGCATATGCTCTTGTCAAAGTCTAACCACTTTGGTGGCCTTGTGATTGACTTACTGAAGCTTGTTTGAGCCAAACCAGGGATGGGCACAGTTATTAGAATATTAGAATATCTGAACGGACGTTAGTATTCGATTACTTGCGAGAGTATTCATTAAAAAAAGAGATATAGATAGATAGATAGATAGATAGATAGATAGATAGATAGATAGATAGATAGATAGATAGATAGATAGATAGATAGATAGATAGATAGGCCTATTTTAATGAAAAGGCATTGTCTAAAATGTAATGAATATTATCTATGTGGCATTGCTACATACATTATGTAGCAATGGATTAATGTCTTTAAAGTAAATGAACGGAGAATCGGATAGACCATGCAATTAAACATTTTAATAAAACAACAGTTTTATGACAGTTTTTATGAGTGAGCCTCACAATAGAAAGATGTACCAGTAGCCTACACACTTTTCACGTGTGTAGCTTGTTATTGTCGATCAATCAAAGCAGCACTACCGTCAGAGGCTCCATGTATAGCAAGTGAAGTGGGAGATTGCTAATCAATGCAAATGGAATAACAATTACGGAATTAAATTGGCTAAATAAGAAGGAGTAGGCCACAATGATCAATCAACAGGTAGGCTGTTGTTAAATATGAATTGAGTTGTTGTAGACAAGGACACTGGGAGCACAGCAAAATAACCTCAATTAGACTCGCTAGCTAGCTGGCTAACTAACTTAGCTGGCTAGTGTCGCTAGCTAGCTAGCTTCTTTACATTAATTTGATGCAGTCAAGACGGACACTACCAGATCAGATGCTAGATAACCTATAGCAGAAACAAGTTTGTCTAACTTACGCGAGTCGGTTTGTCTACTTTATCTCAATTCAATTCAATTCAAGGGCTTAATTGGCATTGGAAACATATGTTAACATTGCCAAAGCAAGTGAAGTAGATAATAAACAAAAGTGATATAAACAATAAAAATGAACAGTAAACATTACACTCACAGAAGTTCCAAAAGAATAAAGACATTTCAAATGTCATATTATGTATATATACAGTGTTGTAACAATGTGCAAATAGTGAAAGTACAAAGGGGAAAATAAATCAACATAAATATGGGTTGTATTTACAATGGGCCTCTGTGTCTCTCTCCCTCCTGTGACACACCGGTCCCTCTCCCACCCGTCTGTGCTGAAACAACAAGCAGAGTGCACCGCCTCTCCTGAGTTGTGCGTGCAAGTTCACATTGATGTTAAAAAATATATATACTTTATTTTTTCTTTAACATGCATTTAGACTATCCGGATAACAGAAAAAAAATTATGATATTCGAATAGTGAAATCATTTCAAATGCCCATCCCTAAGCCACGCTATCTTCACCTGGTCTTAGCAAACACCAACTATAAAGACACTTCCAATAGCTGGTTCAAATACAACTGGACTTTGCAGCAGTCTGCCACTTTGACCTCCACCCAACACATTCGTGCTCATTGTGATGATATAACATTTCACCAGTGTCATCAGTCTTGTACTTGGCTCACCTTCAAGATGTATGTCTTTCGATTTTATGTATCCTGTGCTTGTTCGTTTGTCTGATCACACTCTTTTTATTTTATTTACATTTTTTGGGGGGTTGGATCAACTTTAATATTGCAGATAGATTGTAGCTTCCATCAATGTAATTGTCTTCATAATTTCCAATCCCTTATATATTTTTGGGGTAAATATATACGCTAATCGAACCCACAAATGCTGATGCTTCAGATACTCAACTCGTCTAAAGAAGGTCAGTTTTATTGCTTTTTTAATTAGCACAACAGTTTTCAGCTCTGCTAACATAATTGCAAAAGGGTTATCTAATGATCATTTAGCCTTTTAAAATGATAAACTTGGATTAGCTAACACAACGTGCCATTGGAACATAGGAGTGATGGTTTCTGATATTGGGCCTCTGTACGCCTATGTAGATATTCCATAAAAAATCAGCCGTTTCTGGCTACAATAGTCATATACAACATTAACAATGTCTACACTGTATTTCTGATCAATTTGATGTCGTTTTAATGGACAAAAAAATTGCTTTTCTTTCAAAAACGAGGACATTTCTCAGTGACCCCAAACTTTCGAACGGTCGTGTACATGCAGCTCTTGCTGTGATCTCAAAAAAAGCACATCAACTCACAACCACTCCTGCTGTAAACACAGTCCAGTTCAAAGTGAATGGCACAGATCCATATATGGAAATGGACTATTTGCATATAGGGATACGGCAACTCTGATTGGTTATGGCGCACTGGTCTGTGTAGAGTATGGGCCTGAGTCGTGCCTATCAATGCAATTAGAATCCTACTCCAATGCGCTCTGCCTACAAGAAAATCTCTTTCATAGTTCCTTTTGTTTCGGCATGTTGCATTAAAAGTGGCTAATATTGCCTTGATTCGATCACAATTAGCACAGTAGAGGGAAAAGTTGATTGTGTTAACTATAGGAAAAACTATAAAGTTGAGTAAAGTTCAATATTGTGCTTCTCTGGGCAGGCTGATATTTCAACAGCCTGGCAGACCCAGGAAGCAGCACGTGATGCGCAGTTTAGAGGGAACATTGGTCTCGAATAGATATATCAAATAGATATCAATATCAAATAGATATTACCAAAATTTCCACATTGTATCGGATGAGAATAGAGGTCAAAGATGCCAAGATCAGGATAAGTTGGAACTGCAAGTTTCTCATTGGAAAAAGCTGTGGAAATCTTCTTACGAAAGGGAGGAAAGCTTAACTAACCCTGTCTGCACATGAAGTCCTTCTCTACACATTTCTCTGAACCTTTCAGGGAATTGAATTGCAGATGAGAATGAATATCGTCTAACCATTCTTTAGAACATTCCTCGTGTATTATTGGGCATAGGTGTGAATTAACCCAACAAGCTTCCATTACTGCCCTCAACACCATAATGATGTCACTTCCTGTTATCCAAGACGGCACATAAGAACGCGGCTCTGGTTATTATTAGCCATCTATCTTGCCCATCTCGCTGTTCATTGTTTTCCATATTTCATTTTAGCACTGATCCAAACATAAACAGTAAACACGTAAGGGAGCTTTTCCCTGTTGTGACTGGTCGAACTGGGTTGTGTTAATAAGGTCAGCGCTGGTATGAGGAGGGAATCGTGAACCTCTTTGTCTCTCCAAGCAGCCACCCATAAATAATTCAGGTGTGGAGTTGGAGTAAGAAGTTTGTATGTCGCTGCAGCTCTCCCTCTCTGCACCTTTAGATGACTGTGTGTTTAGAAGCCTGAGGAGAGAGGCTGACGACTGTTCTCCGCTACTTGCAGGTCAGCTCTCCCCCCTCAGGTTACACCATGAAATATTCACCCTGAACCTTTGCATAATTTACCTCATCAACATAATGAGGAAATTACTTGGAGACCTTGGAAGAAGGTGTGTGGTGAGGACAGGAGCGGGTCTTCAGGTATGGCTTTCTAAGTGCTCTGCACTCAAACAGAGTGAATGAAGATGGGAAGAAGTTATTAGGGGCCTTCTTTACCATTTCTGTGAAGAGAGAGATGAGAGAATGGCCTCCCAAGTTTCCTCACTGGTTATGTTGAAAATGTAGACAATAACAAGCAGGCCTAATTTAATACATCAATGTCTTTGGTTGTTTCTCTTCAAATACTACATGACTAACCTTTTTCACCCAAATTATTTCCAGAGGTTATGGCAATGCTGCAGGAGTCCTGGAATACTATAAAACTTTTACAGAGTTGGAGATCCATAAAGTGTGTGAGGAGGAATGCCATCTAGAAGGTGGATGTCGTATCCCAGTGCAGGAACCCTAACGAGGTGTTCTGCTCTTTACTCATTTTGGATCAATGTTTCGGGAAAAAGCTTGATTCAATGGCATCTTGTCTTTGTTCAAAGAAGAAAGAGTATACGTGTCACGCCCTGGCCATAGAGAGGCTTTTTATTCTCTATTTCGGTTAGGCCAGGGTGTGACTAGGGTGGGCATTCTATGTTATTTTTTCTATGTTTTTGTATTTCTTTGTTTGGCTGGGTGTCGTTCTCAATCAGAGGCAGCTGTCTATCGTTGTCACTGATTGAGAAACATAGTTCGGTAGCTCTTGCCCACATGGGTTTTGTGGGTAGTTGTTTTCTGTTTTTGTATTCTGTACCAGACAGAACTGTTTCGGTTTTGTTCATTCTCTTTTTTTTCATTCAGTGTTCAATTCATAAATAAAGATGAACACGTACCACGCTGCACCTTGGTTCTCACCTTCTTCAACCCACGACAGCCGTTACAATACGTTCCTGCTCTTTTTTTTTGCCAGTCAATGGTTCCCGTCATGTGATCCGGGCTAGGACTTAAGAGTGGCTACCGCTACAGCCCGGGCAGGGAGCACATGGCGGCCCATCAAACAGATGTTTTTCGTTTGTGATGCAGTCTCTCTCTCTGAGCTGGAAGGCTCAGAGCCAGAAAGGTGATTCATGACGCGAGCCTTTCCTTGTTACACTCAACGAAAAAAATGCGCTCCGTGTGGAGAATAAACATGGGTCCGGTTCTGTTTTACAGATTTTTCTATTATTGTACTATAAACCTTCGGGGAGAGACATTTGGAACTTCTAAATGCTATGACACATTGCCCATGACCAGCCATTCTGGGAGAAAAGGCTAATTTGTCAACCATTTCGTACATCTGTGCAGCATGTACTATCAACTTTCCATCTAAGCATACTGTATATTGTATATTCCATTTACTATGGCTCTTTCTATGTGGAGGACTTTATTAACTTGAGGTCACTGATAATAACATTGCTATCACTATTGGGTGAGAAACAATAAACAGAGATTGTCTTATGTCATTTAATTGAAACCTAAGTTCTCTGACTACTTTAGGGTGTTTCTTTAGCCTTGTTTTCAGAGGATGCAGCAACATCTTAGCATTTGTCTTAGTTCTCAACAAGCCTGGCTGTAGTGTATATGACAGTCTGCTGTTTCCTGGCGTGAAGGAGTGGCAAAACGCAATGGATTGAAATACTGAATCTATAAAACTTCTCTGTTCTCTCTCTTGCCTCCTTACTACACATTGGAAATTGAGGATGAGACCACTGACACTGTGATATAGAATCGATAGGGAGAGCAATGATTATCAGCATTGATTATCTGCCATGGCTGCTATTTATATACACTTTGTTTTTTTAATGTATTTTTTATTTTTATTTCACCTTTATTTAACCAGGTAGGCTAGTTGAGAACAAGTTCTCATTTGCAACTGCGACCTGGCCAAGATAAAGCATAGCAGTGTGAACAGACAACACAGAGTTACACATGGAGTAAACAATTAACAAGTCAATAACACAGTAGAAAAAAAAGAGAGTCTACATACATTGTGTGCAAAAGGCATGAGGAGGTGGGCGAATAATTACAATTTTGCAGATTAACACTGGAGTGATAAATGATCAGATGGTCATGTACAGGTAGAGATATTGGTGTGCAAAAGAGCAGAGAAGTAAATAAATAAAAACAGTATGGGGATGAGGTAGGTAAAAATGGGTGGGCTATTTACCGATAGACTATGTACAGCTGCAGCGATCGGTTGGCTGCTCAGATAGCAGATGTTTGAAGTTGGTGAGGGAGATAAAAGTCTCCAACTTCAGCGATTTTTGCAATTCGTTCCAGTCGCAGGCAGCAGAGAACTGGAACGAAAGGCGGCCAAATGAGGTGTTGGCTTTAGGGATGATCAGTGAGATACACCTGATGGAGCGCGTGTTACGGGTGGGTGTTGCCATCGTGACCAGTGAACTGAGATAAGGCGGAGCTTTACCTAGCATGGACTTGTAGATGACCTGGAGCCAGGGGTCTGGCGACGAATATGTAGCGAGGGCCAGCCGACTAGAGCATGCAGGTCGCAGTGGTGGGTGGTATAAGGTGCTTTAGTGACAAAACGGATGGCACTGTGATAAACTGCATCCAGTTCGCTGAGTAGAGTGTTGGAAGCTATTTTGTAGATGACATCGCCGAAGTCGAGGATCGGTAGGATAGTCAGTTTTACTAGGGTAAGTTTGGCGGCGTGAGTGAAGGAGGCTTTGTCGCGGAATAGAAAACCGACTCTAGATTTGATTTTCGATTGGAGATGTTTGATATGAGTCTGGAAGGAGAGTTTACAGTCTAGCCAGACACCTAGGTACTTATATATGTCCACATATTCAAGGTCAGAACCATCCAGGGTGGTGATGCTAGTCAGGCGTGCGGGTGCAGGCAGCGAACGGTTGAAAAGCATGCATTTGGTTTTACTAGCGTTTAAGAGCAGTTGGAGGCCACGGAAGGAGTGTTGTATGGCATCGAAGCTCGTTTGGAGGTTAGATAGCACAGTGTCCAAGGACGGGCCGGAATGTATATAGAATGGTGTCGTCTGCATAGAGGGAATCGCCCGCAGCAAGAGCAACATCATTGATATATACAGAGAAAAGAGTCGGCCCGAGAATTTAACCCTGTGGCACCCCCATAGAGACTGCCAGAGGACCGGACAGCATGCCCTCCGATTTGACACACTGCACTCTGTCTACAAAGTAGTTGGTGAACCAGGCAATGCAGTCATCAGAAAAACCAAGGCTACTGAGTCTGCCGATAAGAATATGGTGATTGACAGAGTCGAAAGCCTTGGCAAGGTCGAGGAAGATGGCTGCACAGTACTGTCTTTTATCGATGGCAGTTATGATATCGTTTATTGCCTTGAGCGTGGCTGAGGTTCACCCGTGACCGGCTCGGAAACCAGATTGCACAGCGGAGAAGGTACGGTGGGATTCGAGATGGTCAGTGACCTGTTTGTTGATTTGGCTTTCGAAGACCTTAGATAGGCAGGGCAGGATGGATATAGGTCTGTAACAGTTTGGGTCCAGGGTGTCTCCCCCTTTGAAGAGGGGGATGACTGCGGCAGCTTTCCAATCCTTGGGGATCTCAGACGATATGAAAGAGAGGTTAAACAGGCTGGTAATAGGGGTTGCGACAATGGCGGCGGATAGTTTCAGAAATAGAGGGTCCAGATTGTCAAGCCCAGCTGATTTGTACAGATCCAGGTTTTGCAGCTCTTTCAGAACATCTGCTAACTGGATTTGGGTAAAGGAGAACCTGGAGAGGCTTGGGCGAGTAGCTGGGGGGCGGAGCTGTTGGCCGAGGTTGGAGTAGCCAGGCGGAAGGCATGGCCAGCCGTTGAGAAATGCTTGTTGAAGTTTTTGATAATCATGGATTTATCGGTGGTGACCGTGTTACCTAGCCTCAGTGCAGTGGGCAGCTGGGAGGAGGTGCTCTTGTTCTCCATGGACTTCACAATGTCCCAGAACTTTTTGGAGTTGGAGCTACAGGATGCAAATTTCTGCCTGAAGAAGCTGGCCTTAGCTTTCCTGACTGACTGCGTGTATTGGTTCCTGACTTCCCTGAACAGTTGCATATCGCGGGGACTATTCGATGCTATTGCAGTGCGCCACAGGATGTTTTTGTGCTGGTCGAGGGCAGTCAGGTCTGGAGTGAACCAAGGGCTATATCTGTTCTTAGTTCTGCATTTTTTGAACGGAGCATGCTTATCTAAAATGGTGAGGAAGTTACTTTTAAAGAATGACCAGGCGTCCTCAACTGACGGGATGAGGTCAATGTCCTTCCAGGATACCCGGGCCAGGTCGATTAGAAAGGCCTGCTCACAGAAGTGTTTTAGGGAGCGTTTGACAGTGATGAGGGGTGATCGTTTGACTGCGGCTCCGTAGCGGATACAGGCAATGAGGCAGTGATCGCTGAGATCCTGGTTGAAGACAGCAGAGGTGTATTTGGAGGGCCAGTTGGTCAGGATGACGTCTATGAGGGTGCCATTGTTTACAGATTTAGGGTTGTACCTGGTGGGTTCCTTGAGGATTTGTGTGAGATTGAGGGCATCTAGCTTAGATTGTAGGACTGCCGGGGTGTTAAGCATATCACAGTTTAGGTCACCTAACAGAAAAAACTCTGAAGCTAGATGGGGGGCGATCAATTCACAAATGGTGTCCAGGGCACAGCTGGGAGCTTAGGGGGGTCGGTAGCAGGCGGCAACATTGAGAGACTTATTTCTGGAGAGAGTCATTTTTAAAATTAGTAGTTTGAACTGTTTGGGTATGGACATGGAAAGTATGACATTACTTTGCAGGCTATCTCTGCAGTAGACTGCAACTCCTCCCCCTTTGGCAGTTCTATCTTGACGGAAAATGTTATAGTTGAGTATGGAAATCTCAGAATTTTTGGTGGCCTTCCTGAGCCAGGATTCAGACACGGCAAGGACATCAGGGTTAGCAGAGTGTGCTAAAGCAGTGAGTAAAACAAACTTAGGAAGGAGGCTTCTGATGTTGACATGCATGAAACCAAGTCTTTTTCGATCACAGAAGTCAGCAAATGAGGGTGCCTGGGGACATGCAGGGCCTGGGTTTACCTCCACATCACCCGCGGAACAGAGGAGGAGTAGTATGAATGTGCGGCTAAAGGCTATCAAAACTGGTCACCTAGAGCGTTGGGGACAGAGAATAAAAGGAGCAGATTTCTGGGCATGGTAGAATATATTCAGGGCATAATGCACAGACAGGGGTATGGTGGGGTGCGGGTACAGCGGAGGTAAGCCCAGGCACTGGGTGATGATGAGAGAGGTTGTATCTCTGGACATGCTGGTTGTAATGGGTGAGGTCACCGCATGTGTGGGAGGTGGGACAAAGGAGGTATCAGGGGTATGAAGAGTGGAACTAGGGGCTCCATTGTAAACTAAAACAACAGTATACAAGGCATATTGAGAACATTAAACCAGGGACTTCAAGAGATGCAACATTGACTTCATCACTATTTTATTCAGCGAAAAATGAGATTGTGTTGGTTTTCATAGGGAATGGCAAAGTTGCATGCTGCTGGCCTTCTATGTTGCCCCATTTCCTAAAGGCAAAGACAGCGCAGATAGGGGTGGTATGGGGATGCATGACTCCCCATGGTCTCCACCTGTCTCACCTGATTACACTCACCTTGCTAATCAGACGTGTGTGTGTGTGTGTGTGTGTGTGTGTGTGTGTGTGTGTGTGTGTGTGTGTGTGTGTGTGTGTGTCTGTGTGTGTGTGTGTGTGTGTGTGTGTGTGTGTGTGTGTGTGTGTGTGTGTGTGTGTGTGTGTGTGTGTGTGTGCATGCGTGCGAGCTCTTCCAGCACTAATTGCGATTGAAGGGGGAGGCTGCAGTTCGATGCACAGTACTATCAAAACATGCTGAGGTTCAGAATCAGGCTGATGTCAATGCTATATGTGTGGAGCCATTCCAATTCGGAATCACTGTAAATGCCAATATCTTTCAGTGAGTGAGTGGAGGCTGGAGGGTTTGCTGCTCGATCCGTCCCCACCCCCACTCTGTATGGAGACAGCCAACACGCTCTGCTGCTGCAGCCTGGCTACTCTACTCTCCTCTATCATATCCAATCCTCCCCCTCTGCCTGGCAACACCAGCCAGCAGCAGTAGGAGCAAAACTAGCTTAATCAAACTGCACTGAATTAAAATAGGCTTCAGCATGAGCAAACCACAGAAGACTATCATGACATCATCACTACACTACAAAATGCAAAAAAAACATTTATGCTGATATTTTGGATACCATTATTGTATGTTGTAACATTGTAACTCAGCACAGTTCTTTGACCGTGTGTGTGTTATAAAGAGCATGTTCACATCACATTATTAGGCTTTGAAAGAATACATATGAACTGGATATAGGCTGTTTTGCTTCTAGTAGACCGGGGTAGGGCAGAGACAGAACTAACTGATTCTTCAAGCTTGTCAAGGACAGTAAACTAGGCTTCAGTGATATACCGTATATCGGAGAATTTTGAAATACAGAAATTCAATACTGAAAAAAAAAAAAAATATATATATATATATATATATATATATATATATTCAACATATATATTTTTTTTTATTGGGTTTGGGGACCCTAAAGTTCAGGGGGATGCTTAGCCAATGCTTATAACTAACCATAAGTTAACAATCTAAGATAGACCAAATAAATTAAATCCAGCTCAGGGCTCCAGCTATCCATTTGGTTTGCTAACTTGCTAGCTAAGAGGCTCGCTTGCGAGATCAATCTTCTTGGTTACAGCAGAGACAATCAATCCCCTCCTGGATCAAGATCCCTGCTGACTAAATTTGTTTTGTACTTAAAAATATAAATATAATAATAATTGCGCCCCTAGGTGTTCACTTCCGGTAATATCGTGTACCCCACAAGAACGGTATAAAGGTATGAACATCTGGATATGCCCAACCCTATTAAACAGATTGGTATTTTCACATGACCCTTGGCTTTTATGTCAACTTGTGCAAATGGAAGCATAAGTGTAACAAAGTTGCCAATAATTCCAAATGATAGCAGGCAGTTTATAATGATAATGATAATAATCGGCATGTAAACAGAGTAATTTCAAGTCATCACAATCTAACGTTGCCATGGTAGAATGCTTATCACAGAAATGTTGTTTTTGTATTGTTTGCACATCCGAACAGTGCTGTCTGCGAAGGACACTTTCTGCGGGTATTATGCAGAATAAGGTACAACTTTGGGCATGGGCATTTGGACACGCCAACGTAGATGCCGAGTCTATTTTAATGAGTGGCTCGGGCCCCTGCTACTACTAAATGGAGTTTAGGATAGGCTATTTCTATAAATTGTATAATTTGGGTAGCCTATGCCTATTGTAGCTATGTCATCTCCGTAGTGTCATGATTCATCAATGCGCAATGGTCGCTCTGGCACCAAGTTGCACGTAATTCCATCTGCAGCTATGGCTGACTCAATGTTAACATGATGTGGCCTTACCTCTTCCAGAATGTTGACTGTGTTCCTACAGCTCTGCAGGCGGGTCGTGAAGCTGGACGTGGTAGGAGAATTGTAATCCTCTGTTGTCTCCGACAGAAACTCGGACACCGATATTTGATCCGGCATCCTTCAGCAGGGAATCGCCCAGAAGAGGATTGCAAGAATTGTTGAGAAAATACTAAATCATGAAAATACAACTGGCGAAGAAAAGTACGAGATGTCTAACTCTGTGACTGGGTCGAAAACTGATAGTTTACAAACTAGAGATAGAATCGAAATGACAAAGACGCGTCTCTTCTCGAATTACTTGGTTGGTTCTCTCCTATGTCTTCACTGTCCCCAAGGGAAAAGGGAATGGACACAATTTCGCCCCCCTCCTCTCTTCTCCCCTCGCCCGTAACCCTTGCTTAAATTACCAAAACACAAACGCTTAATTACTATCCTATGCTGCCTTGCTGTAAAATAGAATAGCGGATTCCATCATAACGTTTTTGCGGATGTTCATTAAGAATGGCTTTTGCCGATAATACTTTCGACAATCAGAAATATTTGTATGTAATCTATCATAATCCGTGCTCTCTCGAATTGCAGGATTTCCTTTATTTTCTTATCTTCTTTCAGTTCTATTTTTAATGCAGAACGCAGTTTTGACATTCACAACCACTCTCCTCTCCCCCGCTCTCTCGCTCACCCACCCACCTCGGATGATGGGGACAAACAAGGAAGAACTCTGCGCATGTCCATGATCTCCGACATAATACCCAGAGACAGTCCGCAGTAAAAACTCCACTGCTATTTCATTTCCGACCTATGCAATCGTTTAATGGGGCTCTACTGAAGTCATCGAATAATATGCGATGTGAAAAGGAAAATGTAGGCAAGATATGAAATTCAAAGCATCCGGAGCATTAGCCTAGACATTATTATTTATGATCATAATAGCCTATAGCAAGTGATATTTACCAATTATATATGTAGATTTAGAAATACGAATTGACTGTACTACTGTGTTCTTTATTTACATACAATTAGCTTATTTATTAACATGTACAATATTTTATATTAATTGGAGCCTAAAGAAATGCATTAAAACATAATTTATCTGACTGAAAAACCTCAATGGTGTACATTGTAGCTTACTTATTGGACAATTGGTATTATATTTATCAGATCTCTTAAATGTGTTACTGTACTAGATCTGAAAACATATCCATTCACATTGATGGTAACTTCCATTGCCCATAATAGAGATTTTATTATCTGGTGCTACAAGTGTGTGTCCTGCAGGTGATAACACTAAGTGCATGCAACCCTGCTGTATAGAATAATTGGAAGGTTCTCATTTTGGCGTTCCAATATTTAGAAAAATCTTTGTCAGTGAATAGAAGTGTTTAATCAGATTGGCTAGGCTCCTGGTCGATTTACACAGGCTACTAAACTAGAGAAATACCCACACATGTTTTTGACTGAATGCTTTTAGATACAAAGTATCAAGAGAATAGTCTCTGAATATTATGACGTGACACACTGTTTCACATGAATGCTTGTACCAACAGAATTGAGAGGGTCTTACCTACTCGGATTCCATAAAGAATCTTTAGAAGAGAAACTTGACAGACGGGAAGAGGAGGATCTCATGACTTGACTCATTGACTGTCACCTTATGACCTAAATCAAATAAATAAGAATCACATGAGCAGAGTTCTGTTACTCTCTCGACATCAGATAGTGTGGTATAGCCTGAGGAAAATGAATAAAGACAACACAACTTTTTATAATAATATGCCTATCATAGGCAGCTAGTCTATTCATAAATATTTTTATCACCCTGGAATGTACTCTGATGAGAAAGCATTGTTTTGCATAGATTAATAAATAGCTTTTAATGGGTTCATTGGGTAGCTAACATACAAGTTATAAAACATTTGTATGAAAAAAATGTAATCTCTAACCCTTTCAAGAGCGCTCATATTCGAAAGAAAAATATTATACACTGCCACGCCTAAACTTACCGAAATCGATGCACGTCCAATTTGGAATCTGAACAGAGAGGGAATGTCCACTTGATTGACGCAAAGAAGAATAGGCCTGCTTGCTGCGCGCATCATTTCAGCCTCATTTTTAATATTCATTCAACAGAGTAAAGAGTTGAGAGAAGGAGAGAGTGATGTCCTCCCGCAAAGGATCTCGTGAAGATCAGTCACAGCGCGGGGCAGGAAGGGAGAAACCAAACCCACCATGTGAGCAGGAAAATAGCCACTTACAATGAACAGGATCTAAGAGCTCATGGCACAGGAACTGAGGAAATACAGAAGGCAGTCAAACAGGAAATGTGGGATCTGGTAAACAGAAGAAGCCAAGAAGTTTCCTTACCCCCTGGAGCTGATTTGAACTACAGCTGGGGGAAAGTTAGGCTATTTGTCATAGATAACCACATACAGTTCTTTGTTGAAGTCAATGTTCAATTTTACAATAGCTTCAAGTTTATTGTTGATAGAAAAATGACAAAAAGGTTTGAGGACACTATATCCTTCATATTGTTCAACAAAAACATTTGGAATCTTTCCTCTTCTGTCCTCCATTTACCCTCAGACTGGGGCTCCCAGTTGGCACCTCTCCATTACAAAACTATATTTTTTTCCCTGTCAGAAAAAGCCTATACACGTGGTTGTTATGTGTCCAGTAATTTTCCTGTTTTTCACTGTGGTGACTGTCTGAACAGACATCTTCACACAACCGACTGAGTGACTCAACCCTAAGACACCTCATCTATATAAAAAGTCTTGACTGAAATAAAAGCATAGACTCTGCATTTGACCTTGCTCATTATGCAGAACTGTTATAGCCTTGTGTATCATCTCAGAGAGAGTTAACCATTTGCAGAGTTGCATTATCTCTGAAATATTTTTTAAATCAACAAGTCCACAAATCCTTTATCGAAGCCTCTGACGACCTTGATCCCATTACACTACTGCTAAGAGAGACTGTCCTTAGGCCATAGATACCAGTCTATTGCGCCTGTCTGGCTGGCTGGCTTTCTCACTGAGACACTATGGGTGTGATGGGTGTGTAGACCTATGGGTGGGATCATTTGTCTGCACAAGACAGTGGGAAGAATTTTCTCCATGCGGGACAATATATTATTCTATTCAGTTCTATTATTTTTTATTCCATTCAGTTCTATTCTATTCAGATCAGTTCTATCTAATTCCATTCCATTCTATTCTCTCCAGGAAAAAGTATCACCCAAAAGTAATTTGTGACACTGTGGATCATGGTGCATGATGACCTAGGGTCCCCCTGCTGGTTATTCCAAGCAGATGGATTTCCAGTCCTGCCTGTGAGTCTCAATAAAGTTGGGTGACATAACTTCAAACCCCTTTACAGAATCTGGAAGAATCGTCGGGGCTCGTGCCAACCACAAGACAAGAGATATCAATTATGTAAGAAGAGGAGACGTTTTATTATGTTTCATTGTGGGAAAAATAAATGCAAACAGTGGCATTTAATCCCCCAACAACAGTAAAAACCTTCGCGTGGTAGAAGAACGTGAGCCACTGCCAACTAACTTGCATCAGCTGGGGTTGAATGGCTGAGTGCTCAGTCAAAGGTAAGAAGTAACGTTAGGCTAACTAGCAGCTAACTTGGCTTGCTTGATGGCTAGTTAGCTTGCTCCTTTTAGTTTAAAAGAGAACCTAACGTTAACCCTTTAGTTAGCTCGCATGCTATTTAGCTAAATCATATCAAAGTCAAATGACAAGGTTTGTGAAATTGCACTCTGCATTAGCTTAACTCACGTTACGTTAACTAGTTAACGTTAGCAAGCTAGCGGACGGAGACAAATTCTCTCACTCAGTGACTCACTTCGCTAGTCTTTGGTTGTCAGTGTGGCCACACTGTTAGACTCGTGTTCATTTAACTTTAGCTTGAGAAGCTGGCTGGCTGGCTAGCTAGTTAACTACACAGCCTAGGCTAGGCACTGGTGGACTCATGCGGACTTTTAGCAATGGCTATGCCCTTGCTTGTCTAAGGAAAGCCAGTGAGAACCTCTAACAAATAGTGAACGTTGTTGCCTACTTATGTGATGATGATTGACAAAGTCTAACTAACTAGATGACGTGCTCTAGTATCAAAGTCCAAAAGAGGTGATCTGTCATACTCAGATCCTTGACACGACGAGGCGACGAGGCGAACGAAGATGTCAACATAAATGCCTTGTCTTTGGCGTATCGTGTCAAGGATGTACTTGCAGCCTGTCAAGTTTAACACCGTGGTTGCTACTCATGTTAAGCTACTCAGTAACACGTAGGTTATGTCTTTTCATATATAGACTCTCAGGATTTGAATCCAGATGGGCCTTCATCACGACAGAAACAAAACCAACACCAGTCCAGGAGGGGTCGAGCCAGAGTGGACCACAACCGTACCTGGAGTAGTCCTAATAATTATGTCCCACTGCCGCAGCAGCAGCAAGACCATTTTCACCATGGGGTCAAATCATCTCATGACAATGTCCTAGTAAACTTCCATCCTCCTCCCCACCACAGAGAGGATGTACAGAGGGGTCGAGGAAGAGGGGGTAATGGAAGTTGTGGGGGAGGTGGCCGGGGCTCAAGGGGCCGGAATCCGAGGTGGAATAGGCCTGGGGTTGAAATTGGCATTGGGCCCCTTGGCTTACCTGGGGGCCACCATGGACTGGTTGGTGGAGGCTACAGGCCTGGAACACTCCACATGGAGAGGGGACCCCCCATTGATGGGCCTAGCTGGCGTCGAGACCCTGGGGGCCGGGGGGGAGAGGTGGGGCCTACCCACGAAGACCACCAGGACACCCGGCCTAAAAAGCCCCGGAGGTTCAGCCAGGAGCCACGGAGAGGAGAGAGGAGCTCTAAAGGACATCCTCACTCTCTGGACAAGCAGGAGAACCAGGAAAACCATGCTACAGGAGGAGGGGGAGGAGGCTGGGATCCGGTTGAGCCCAGAGAAGAAACCCGATCATTAGAAATTGGAACCAGAAACCGTAAAGGCGGTAGGACTGAGGACAGGAACCCCCATGTTGACCCTCGAAAGAAATTCCAAGAGCCAAAGCGAAGCCAGGGGCCGATCAAAGAATATCCCCAGGAGAGGAAGGAGCCTGAAAGGGGAGCCAGCGGCAGAGACATCCTCCCTGTCCATCATGACAAACTGGGCCCCAGCACTGAAGAAGAGCCCAACTGGAGGGGTCAGGGGAAATGCACCCCCCTGCAGGACAGAGGCCAGAGGAGAACACCCAAATATGACTACAGGCCTGGACAGAGGAGGGGGGACAACATGCCCAACAAGAGCAAGGAGACACAGACAGGTGAGAGGGCAGTTTCACCGGAAAAAAAAATAACCAAATGAACACACTAAGCTAAAGAATATCTGAACACATTTTTTATTAGATCGGTCATTTGTGAATGAGTTTGCTCTGAGAGTAGTTATCATGTTGATCGTATGTTCCAAATGGCACCCTTTTCTCTACATAGGGCTTTGGTTAAAAGTAGTGCACTATGAGCCATGATCAAAAGCAGTGCACTATATAGGGAATAGGATGCCATTTGGGATTGAACCATCATTATTAAGACCACTCCAGTTATGGTCCACTCTGGCTCTGACCCTCCTGGACTGGTGCTGGTTATGTTTTGGAGTCTCTAGTGACTCTCCATCTCTGTCCAGGTTGCCTGATTGAGCAGCTGTCCGAGGAGAAGTATGAGTGCATGGTGTGCTGTGAGGTGATCAGGGTGATGGCACCTGTCTGGAGCTGTCTCAGCTGCTTCCATGTCTTCCATCTCAACTGCATCAAGAAGTGGGCCTGCTCCCCAGCCTCACAGGCAGACGGTAGGCCGAAAACAGACAGACCAACAGGCAGACACGTGTGCAATTAAGTACTGCCCAGCAGTCAGCTGTGCATCTATTCATGACTTTTAACACAATAGTCCTCCATAGATAGCACATTGCTGCTCCACCCAGACAATACAGGAGTGCAAATTCTGCACGACAGATGAGGCTACAATATCCATTGTAGCAAAAATGCGGCCCCAGTGACCTTATCCTAATTGCAGTGGCCTTCTATTATCTTAATTGCAGCTAATGTGCGCTGTTACTTCTGTACTAACAATGTCACAATATATTGTAACTTTATAAGATGTAACTTTATTTAAGATGTAGATCTGTGAAGGATGCTATATGTGATATTCAAGCTTTTGTTCTAATTTGCAGAAACAAATGATGGGTGGAGGTGTCCAGCTTGTCAGAATGTTGTCTTCCAACCCCCAAACACCTACAAGTGCTTCTGTGGTAAGTGATTAGCTAATAGCCATTATTCCCAGACAGTAGTGCATCCCTAGTCTTCCTCGCTTGTTGAGATGCTTTGCGCATTATGTAAGGGATAATCAACAAGGGGTTATGCGTTCTATGGAAAATAATGAATGACTCGCTTCGCATTGGCTTGAAGGGGATTCTAGAGCATGCATTATTTAAGTGATAAGGCCTGAGATTGTCGAGGCCCGGTAAACCGTGCTAATATATCCTCCAAACCCTGGCTTTGAGGGCGTTATCACTTTTATACAACGGGTTACCAACATATTCAAATAATGATTGACATATTTTCATAAAAAATGTTATTTTGATATATTCATACTTTTTCCATCCTTTCACAAGCTGTAGTCCCAATACAAACCTAGGGTTGCAACTAAAGCTGTTGCAATGACCGTATGACTGCCTCCACGTGACCGATTAGTCACAGTAGTTAGGCTTCTCCAAGCTCTTATGCTGGGTAGCTCTTATCCTGGGGCGGCAGGGTAGCCTAGTGGTTAGAGTGCTGGACTAGTAACCGGAAGGTTGCAAAGTTCAAACCCCCCGAGCTGACAAGGTACAGATCAGTTAACCCACTGTTCCTAGGCCGTCATTGAAAATAAGAATTGGTTGCCTAGTTAAATAAAGGTTAACATTTTTTAAAATGCTGCTGATGGTCATTAGTAGCCTACCAAGCATGCTAACTGCCTGGTGCTCAGCACTGTATTGTCCACTCTAATCAATCTGACATCAATGCAAAGGAAACCAAAATTCTAATCAAACACTTCATGAGAGCCCATGATCTCATGTTGCGCAACATTTCTATAGGCTATGCAATTGCGGGAGAAAACAAGAGTGATGGGCGCTAATAAAGAGGATCCCATCAGCTTTGTGTAGGCTGGGCTTACTATATTTATTTCTCAACTCTCCTAATATTAAGCACATTGCTTATATTTGCAACAGGAGTATAGGCTACCTGGCATGAAAATAAACCATGGGGGAAAGGGGGATACCTCGTCAGTTGTGCAACTGACTGCCTTCAACTGAAATGTCTTCCACATTTAACCCAACCCCTCTGAATCCGAGAGGTGCGGGGGGCTGCCTTAATCAACATCCATGTCTTCTGCGCCAGGGGAACAGTGGGTTAACAGCCTTGCTCTGAGGCAGAACAACAGATTTTTACCTTGTCAGCTCGGGGATTCGATCAAGCAACCTTTTTGTTACTGGCCCAACGCTCTAACCACTAGGCTACCTGCCACCAAAGCGTCCTCCGTTTGCTATTTACAGTTGAAGTCAGAAGTTTACATACACCTTAGCCAAATACATTTAAACTCATTTTGTCACAATTCCTGACATTTAATCGTAGTAAAAATTCCCTGTCTTAGGTCAGTTAGGATCACCACTTTTTTTTATTTTAAGAATGTGAAATGTCCGAATAAGAGAATTGTTTTATTTCTTTCATCTCATTCCCAGTGGGTCAGAAGTTTACATGCGCTCAATTAGTATTTGGTAGTGCTGCCTTTAAATTGTTAAACTTGGGTCAAACTTTTCAGGTAGCCTTCCACAGGCTTCCCACAATAAGTTGGGTGAATTTTGGCCTATTCCTCCTGACAGAGCTGGTGTAACTGAGTCAGGTTTGTAGGCCTCCTTGCTTGCACACACTTTTTCAGTTCTGCCCACACATTTTCTATAGGATTGAGGTCAGGGCTTTGTGATGGCCACTCCAATACCTTGACATTGTTGTCCTTAAGCCATTTTGCCACAACTTTGGAAGTATGCTTGGGGTCTTTGTCCATCCATTTGCGACCAAGCTTTAACTTCCTGACTGATGTCTTGATGTTGCTTCAATATATCCACATAATTTTCCTTTTCATGATGCCATCTATTTTGTGAAGTGCACCAGTCCCTCCTGCAGTAAAGCACCCTTACAACATGTTGCTGCCGCCCCCGTGCTTCACGTTTGGGATGGTGTTCTTCGGCTTGCAAGCCTCCCTCTTTTTCTTATAAACATAACAACGGTCATTATGGCCAAACAGTTCTATTTTTGTTTCATCAGACATTTCTCCAAAAAGTAATTTCTTTGTCCCCATGTGCAGTTGCAAACTGTAATCTGGCTTTTCTATGGCGGTTTTAGAGCAGTGGCTTCTTCCTTGCTGAGTGGCCTTTCAGGTTATGTCGATATAGATACTTTTGTACCTGTTTCCTCCTGCATCTTCACAAGGTCCTTTGCGGTTCTGGGATTGATTTGCACTTTTCATACCAAAGTACGTTCATCTCTAGGAGACAGAACGCTTCTCCTTCCTGAGCGGTAAGACGGCTGCATGGTCCCATGGTGTTTATACTTGCGTACTAATGTTTGTACAGATGAACGTGGTACGTTCAGGTGTTTGGAAATTGCTCCCAATGATGAACCAGACTTGTGGAGGTCTCCATTTTTTTTTCTGGGGTCTTGGCTGATTTTTTTTGATTTTCCCATGATGTCAAGCCCTGAGGCACTGAGTTTGAAGGTAGGCCTTGAAATAAATCTACAGGTACACCTCCAATTGACTCAAATTATGTCAATTAGCCTATCAGAAGCTTCTCAAGCCATGACATTTTTCTTCTTCTTCCCCAAGTAGTTTAAAGGCACAGTGAATTTAGTGTATGTAAACTTCTGAACCACTGGAATTGTGATACAGTGAAATAATCTGTCTGTAAACAATTGTTGGAAAAAATACTTGTCATGCACCAAGTAGACGTCCTACCCGACTTGCCAAAACTATAGTTAGTTGACAAGAAATATGTGGAGTGGTTGAAAAACGAGTTTTAATGACTCCAACCTAAGTGTATGTAATCTTCTGACTTCAACTGTAAGTGCATAGATGACATGTTTTTTCCCGCTGCCCCTGTTTAGATACAGGTGTATGATAATGATCCATTCTAAATTGAAACAAATTTCACATTATTAAATCAACTTTTCGGACCCCTCGTGTTGCCTAGCCCATAGCCCTATATGTTTTAATAAGGTTTGTATCACAACTATCACATAGTTTTGTGTGTTCCTTCCAAACAACTGTACTTTAGTTTCATCTGTCCACAGAGTATTTTGCCAGTAGCACTGGAACAGCCAGGTGCTCTTTTGTGAACTTCAGATGTGCAGTAATGTTTTTTGGGGGACAGCAGTGTCCTACCATGAACAAGATTCTCGTTCAGTGTTTTACATATTGTAGACTCGTCAACAGAGATGTTGGCATGTTCCAGAGATTTCCGTAAGTCTTTATCTGATACTCTAGGATTCTTCTTAACCTCTTTGAGCATTCTGCTCTGTGCTCTTGCAGCCACTCCTAGGGAGAGGAGCAACAGTGGTGAACTTTCTCCATGTATAGACCATTTGTCTGACCATGGACTGATGAACATCAATGCTTTTAGAGATACTTTTGTAACCCTGTCCAGCTTTATGCAAGACAAAAATTATTCATCTTAGGTCTTCTGAGATGTCTTTTGTTCGAGGCATGGTTCACATCAAGCAATGCTTCTTGTGAATCGCAAACTCAAATTTAGTGTTTTAAAAAATATATATAAAAAAAATAGGCATGGAAGCTCTAACCAAAATCTCGTCTCATTGATTGGACTCCAGGTTAGCTGACTCTTGACTCCATTTAGCTTTTGGAGAAGTCATTAGCCTAGGGCTTCACATACTTTTTCCAACCTACACTGTGAATGTTTTAAATTGTGTATTCAATATATACAATAAAAGTACAATAATTGTTATTAGTTGAAGCACACTGTCTATTGTTGTGACTTAAAATTTGATCTGATCTTCATCTATGACACATTTATGCAGAAATTCCAATAGGGTTCACATACTTTTTTGGCCACTGTATAATCAGCGTATGAGTTTCAAGTTTGGGGATGGTAATTTTCACCATAAACATTCACCTTTATAATAAAAGCATTACCTAACATGCATAATTGCATTTGCAGTCACTTTTGGTAATGGTGTTTTCCGCTAATGGAACATTTGCGCTTATAGCCTACTACCATGTGCGCATTACTGTGCTTATAATGTGAAGAAATAAACTATTAGGCTATCCACATGTTAAGCTAAACATTCTGATCCGTTGCGTCAGCCACATTGCCTAAAAACGTTTTCTTCCATGCCAGTGGTTGTATTAATTTGGGATCTATCGCATCATCAACTGTCCCAGACTGTTTGAAATATTTATTTCTGGCACAGAATATAATAATTTTGTACGATGGGGGATAGTAGATTGACATAGGCTAGTGCTTTTGCTGTTTGTTAGGCCTACTCATCTTGTTTTCGTCAGCGCCCAGTTGTGTCCTCGATTACGGCCACAAAGGGGATGCCGCCGGGAAATTCAAGGCATTATCAAGTGCTTGTCAAATTGTGAATGGTGGACAATTGGAGAGTGTACAGCCTGAGCAAAAAACTAAGCAGAGCTTCGTAGAACAACTTTTGTACGTTTGTAGAACAACTACAGTTCATAACTCTAAATTAAGCATATGGGAGTACCTATTTCTTTGTTGACATCTCAACACAGAATAGATGCATGTGCGCACTCCCTCAAATCCTTTGGAGAAAATGTACCTTTTATTTTGCTTTGTTCAATTGTATTCTTCATACTATAAAATAATGCCACGGAATTGTAAACAAATCTTATCTGCTAAATGAAAGTGTTTCCCACAGCCATTTGGCACATCAGGACCTAGGCTATATTACATGGATTTATTACTTTTTAAAATGTGTGGAAGCCAGGAGATACTAAATGTTTATGTTAATGGTAAATTACATTGAGACCGACCAGTTATTTGCTTGACATTCACCGGCTGACAATTTTGTGACCTCCACAGCCCTAGTTGCAACCCAAGCCAACTGGTTGTTCGTTCTATCAGTTCGGTTGTTAGAGACGTAACCCAGTCGTGCAGACTTTTTGTTCTGTAACGTTTGTTCTAAATGTTCCATTGCCATACTGACTGGCAATGTTCTTATCCCTTGCTAGCTTGCTAGCCAGCCAACTGTAGCTAACTTAGTCACGTCAAAAAGTGCAGCCAGAATAACAGCAAAGTAGCTGCATTTGCTCACGCTGTTTTCCAGAGACATTTATTTTGATACATCCATAACAATGAGCTTATGAGGTGCAATTTCTCTCTCCCGTCAGGACACTGTTGTTCAAAGGAGCTAGCCAACAACACAGCTAACAATCACTTCAAACTGAAGCTGGAAAGACTGCAAAATGGATGCACTTTGTTTTACCTTTTTTCAATGGACATTTCTTTGTATATATCCATAAATGATGCCAGCTGATTCATGATTTTGACTGGCTGAGAAATGCTATCTGCTTTTTTCATCCCAACTCCTGATGCGTTCATTACTATGGAACAGCTGGGGATTGAATTTGAATGTTGAAACAATGATTCACATGTCGTAGAGACCGACCGTAAGGTTTCGACAAATCTCTGCTGTTGAAAACTAAATGTTAGTCTAAAAGAAATGTAAGAATGTCTACATACATTTCTATAGTGGGGATCAAGTTTATAAATTGCCTGGTTGGGCTGTGGATTGCACAGTCCGATGGAACAGATTAAATAGTCATTTTAAAGTCATAGATTTAGCCGGTGGTAATTTGTGGAATAGACACTGGCTGGAATGAGGTCTTTAACCAATCAGCATTCAGGATTAGATCCACCCGTTGTGTAATTCCCTACGATGCATGGTATAATACAATGGCTAATGCGTGGAGTTGCACCTTTCATTGCACTGCATTATTTTCCAGAGACCGTTTACATGTTATCCCAGGCTATGATTTAACATATTAGAAATGTGTTCAACAACCACTGAAGTAGCTTGCGAGTGTACTAGATAGATACGATAATAGTTGCCTTGGTAACCAAACAGACTTGCTAGTTTAGCTAACCAAACCATCAATCCTAGCTTGATATTATAAAAATTGAATTCAACAATGAATCTTTTCAATTCAACTTTTGCTTTCAAAAGCTGCTCAAACATAGAACATGTAAGAATGCACTTCATAGCCATTTAATTCTACCATGCATTACAAGGAAATAATGCATGCTCTAGAACAGTGATTCTGAACTTGTGGGTTGCGACCCAAGTGAGTTTTTGAATGGGTCACAGGTGTCTGAGTAAAAGTAATAATAAATATAAACAAATGTATTAACAAATACTCAGGTCTGAACTTAAACAATTTAACCTCTTACACTTATGGTGGCGCTATTTCATTTTTGGAAGAAAAACGTTCCCGTTTTAAACAAGATATTTTGTCACAAAAAGATGCTCGACTATGCATATAATTGCTACTGTTCGAAAGAAAACACTCTGACGTGTCCAGAAATACAAATATCTTCTCTGTGCGTGCCCTTTAACGTGAGCTTCAGGCAAAACCAAGATGACTTGGCATCCAGGAAATGACAAGGATTTGAGGCTCTGTCTTTCATGATCTCCTTATATGGCTGTGAACGCAAGAGGAATGAGTCTGCCCTTTCTGTCGTTTCCCCAAGGTGTCTGCAGCATTGTGACGTATTTGTAGGCAGATCGTTGGAAGATTGACCATAAGAGACCACATTTACCACGTGTCCGCCCGGTGTCCTGCGCCGCAATTGGTGCGCAAAAGTCACCTGCCAGTATTTTTCCATGGGGCACAGAGAGAGAAGCAAGCTTCCATGAACTGCATGTCAATGAAGAGATATGTGAAAAAACACCTTGAGGATTGATTCCAAACAACGTTTGCCATGTTTCGGTCGATATTATGTAGTTAATCCGGAAAAAGTTTCACGTTGTAGGTGACTGCATTTTCGGTTCGTTTCGGTAGCCAGGCGCAATGTAGAAAACGGAACGATTTCTCCTACACACAGACGCTTTCAGGAAACACTGCGCATTTGGTATGTGGCTGGGAGTGTCCTCATTGAAAATATCAGAAGCTCTTCAAAGGTAAATGATTTTATTTATTTGGTTATCTGGCTTTTGTGAAAATGTTGCGTGCTACATGCTACACAAAATGCTATGCTAGCTTTGCATACTCTTACACAAATTAGTCAATTTCTATGGTTCAAAAGCATATTTTGAAAATCTGAGATGACAGTGTTGTTAAGAAAAGGCTAAGCTTGAGAGCAAACGCATTATTTTAATTTTATTTGCGATTTTCAGAAATCGTTAACGTTGCGTTATGCTAATGAGCCTGAGGCTTAGTCACAATCCCGGATCCGGGATGGGGAGTTTCAAGAGGTTAAACCAGGTAGAAAGTGTGTAGAAAAGATCATGAACTTACATTTTATAATATAATTTAATCCCAGAAAAAAATATTTTCATTAGAGCTATTAGTAGTGCTATTTTGGTTGATTTAGTGGTCTCATACCAGTGAGTTTTTAACATTCTTCATCAAGAGTATGGGCAAAATGTATTTATTGACAGTTAGTTGGGCATGTTGGTCCCTTGCTTTATAATTGCTACATTTAGTTTCAATACAGCATTAAAAATAGTTTTTCAGATTGTATATTGATTATTTTTCTCAATGCATATATATATTTATTTATTTATTTTCACCTTTATTTAACCAGGTACGCTAGTTGAGAACAAGTTCTCATTTGCAACTGCGACCTGGCCAAGATAAAGCATAGCAGTGTGAACAGACAACAGTCAATAACACAGTAGAAAAAAAGTCTCTATACATTGTGTGCAAAAGGCATGAGGTAGGTGAATAATTAAAAATTTTCAGATTAACACTGGAGTGATAAATGATCAGATGGGCATGTACAAGTAGAGATATTGGTGTGCAAAAGAGCAGAAAAGTAAAGAAATATAAACAGTATGGGGATGAGGTAGTTAAAATTGGGTGGGCTATTTACCGATAGACTATGTACAGCTACAGCGATCGGTTAGCTGCTCAGATAGCAGATGTTTGAAATTGGTGAGGGAAATAAGTCTCCAACTTCAGCTATTTTTAATTTTTATTTTTTTGCAATTCGTTCCAGTCACAGGCAGCAGAGAACTGGAACGAAAGGCGGCCAAATGAGGTGTTGGCTTTAGGGATGATCAGTGAGATACACCTGCTGGAGCGCGTGCTACGGGTGGGTGTTGCCATCGTGCAGTGGGCAGCTGGGAGGAGGTGCTCTTGTTCTCCATGGACTTTTTGGAGTTGAATGCAACAGGATGCAAATTTCTGCCTGAAGAAGCTGGCCTTTGCTTTCCTGACTGCGTGTATTGGTTCCTGACTTCCCTGAACAGTTGCATATCGCGGGGACTATTCTGTGTCCTAACAGTGAGAGACTTATTTCTGGAGAGAGTAATTTTTAAAATTAGTAGTTCGAACTGTTTGGGTATGGACCTGGAAAGTATGACATTACTTTGCAGGCTATCTCTGCAGTAGACTGCAACTCCTTCCCCTTTGGCAGTTCTATCTTGACGGAAAATGTTATAGTTGGGTATGGAAATCTCAGAATATTTGGTGGCCTTCCTCAGCCAGGATTCAGACACGGCAAGGACATCAGGGTTAGCAGAGTGTGCTTAAGCAGTGAGTAAAACAAACTTACGGAGGAGGCTTCTGATGTTGACATGCATGAAACCAAGTCTTTTTTGATCACAGAAGTCAACAAATGAGGGTGCCTGGGGACATGCAGGGCCTGGGTTTACCTCCACATCACCCGCAGAACAGAGGAGGAGTAGTATGAGGGTGCGGCTAAAGGCTATCAAAACTGGTTGCCAAGAGCGTTGGGGAGAAAGAATAAAAGGAGTAGATTTCTGGGCATGGTAGAATATATTCAGGGCATGATGCACAGACTGGGGTGCGGGTACAGCGGAGGTAAGCCCAGAAACATACAGCAACTCAAATCCTTCTGTTCACCTGATTTAGAATTCCTCACAATCAAATGTCGACCGCATTATCTACCAAGAGAATTCTCTTCGATTATAATCACAGCCGTATATATTCCCCCCCAAGCAGACACATCGATGGCTCTGAACAAACTTCATTTGACTCTTTGAAACTGGAATCCATACATCCTGAGGCTGCATTCATTGTAGCTGAGGATTTTAACCAGGCTAATCTGAAAACAAGACTCCCTAAATTGTATCAGCATATCGATTGCGCAACCAGGGCTGGCAAAACCTTGGATCATTGTTATTCTAACTTCCGCGACGCATATAAGGCCCTGCCCCACCCTCCTTTCGGAAAAGCTGACCACGACTCCATTTTGTTGATCCCTGCCTACTATGCCTCTTTGTTTACATACTCATCTCATATGTATATACTGTACTCGTTACCATCTACTGTATCTTGCCTATGCTGCTCTGTACCATCACTCATTCATATATCTTTATGTACATATTCTTTATCCCCTTACACTTGTGTGTGTATAAGACAGTAGTTTTGGAATTGTTAGTTAGATTACTTGTTGGTTATTACTGCATTGTCGGAACTAGAAGCACAAGCATTTCGCTACACTCGCATTAACATCTGCTAACCATGTGTATGTGACAAATAAAATTTGATTTGATTTGACACTGGGTGATAAGAGAGGTATCTCTGGACATGCTAGTTGTAATGGGTGAGGTCACCGCATGTGTGGGAGGTGGGACAAAGGAGGTATCAGGGGTATGAAGAGTGGAACTAGGGGCTCCATTGTAAACTAAAACAATGATAACTAACCTGAACAACAGTATACAAGGCATATTGACATTTGAGAGAGACATACAGCGAGGCATACAGTAATCACAGGTGTTGCTTGGGAGAGCTAGCTAAAACAGTAGGTGAGACAACAACAGCTAATCAGCTAGCACAACAACAGCAGGTAAAATGGCTTTGACAAGGCAGAGAGGGTCAGATTAACTACACAGAGCCTGAGTGCGGCTGGCGCCGACAGATAAAACATAAACAAACAGAACGGAGTACTGTGATTAATGGACAGTCCAGCAGGCATCAGCTATGTAGCCAAGTGATCAGTGTCCAGGGGGCAGCGGTGGATGGGACAGGGAAGCTTGACTGGCGAGTATTATCCAGGCTAAAAAAAAACTGGCTGGCTGTGCAGAAGGTAAAAGCCGCTAACAATGACTAAATCGCTTGTAGCTGGTTAGCCTCTGGAGGTTCTTGAATGTGTTCTAGCAGTTAGCAGACCGGGGCTAAACAAGCTAGCAGTTAGCAGACCGAATTAGCAAGCAAGCAAGCAGATAGCAAGGGCTAGAAAGTTAGCCTTTGGGGGACGTCGCGATGGGCTTAAGTCTGTTTATGCCTCTTCATGCGGTGACATCGATAGACCGGTCGTGGGTCCGGATATTGTAGCCCAGGAGTATGCTTCGGTGGTAGCACAGGAGCTCTGGCCGGGCTAGCTTCAAGCTAAGTGGATAGAAACGCATGCCAGGAGTAGTCATCTGGGGTAGCTAGTTAGCTAGTTGTGAAGATCCAGATGAAAATGTTCCGTTTGAGGTGGGAATCCGGGGATAAAAATAATAGGTCCGTTATGCTCTGGTTAGTTGCGTTGTTCGAACTGGCGAGAGCTTTCCGAGCTAAAGGTTAGCTGATGACCGCTAGCAATGCTTTGCTGACTGATAGCTTGTAGTTCGCTGGCTAGCTTCAGTTGAGGGGTTCCGGATCTGAAGTAAATATAAATACTTAAAAAAAAAAAAAAAAGCAGATCCACGCTACATTGGGTGAGGCGGGTTGCAGGAGAGTATTTAGATGTTGAGGTTTAGCAAAATGTTTTAAAAGATAAGTGAAGAAAATTATGTAAAAAAAACTATAAATACAAGGGACACGACGTCTGACTGCTACGCCATCTTGGATTCCTATATTGGTTCATGACTGAGACAACGTGGCTCAATTTGGTTCCCAAGGCAAAACCAGTTGAGAACCACTGCTCTAGAATGCCCTTCAAGACAATCAAGAGAATTCAACAATGCCATGGTACAAAACAAATAATCATCTCAATGACACTGAACTGATAAAATAAACAAGCAGTAGAAATCAATTTCCTTGTCCAGAGTTCTTTCTCTGTACTCTGTTTCCTTATTCTGGTGTGATTGACAGGCAAAGTGACCAACCCGGAGTTCCAGCGTAGCGAGATCCCACACAGCTGTGGAGATATGTGTGGGAAGAAGAGGAGCGGAGCAGACTGCAAGCACCCCTGTAACATGTGAGACACAACCCAACCCATACATAACGAACCTCATCCCACCACCACATAACAATCTGTGGTTCAACAACATGAAGTGGTTGTCTTGATTGTGTCGCCTCTGTGGTTCTCTCTGCAGCTTGTGTCACCCCGGGCCTTGTCCACAGTGTCCTGCCTTTGTCACCAAAGCCTGCATCTGTGGAAGAACCAGGTACTATATATCCTCTTGACCTAATGTTTTTCTCCCAAAATGGGCCCATAGAGATCTGGTCAAAAGTAGTGCACTATATAGGGAATAGGGTACCTTTTGGGACTTGGACAAATGTCTACATCGTAATAACTTACCCACTGTTTATTTACATACATTTGAAGTCGGAAGTTTACATACACCTTAGCCAAATACATTTAAACTCAGTTTTTCACAATTCCTCACATTTAATCCATGTAAAAATTCCCTGTCTTATTTATGTCAGTCACTTTGTTTTAAGAATGTGAAATGTCAGAATAATAGAGAATTGATTTATTTAAGCTTTTATTTCTTTCATCACATTCCCAGTGGGTCAGAAGTTTACAAAAACTCAATTAGTATTTGGTAGCGTTGCCTTTAAATTGTTTAACTTGGGTCAAATGCTTCAGATAGCCTTCCACAACCTCCCCACAATATGTTGGGTGCGTTTTGGCCCCTTCCTCCTGACAAGTATGCTTGGGTTCATTGTCCATTTGGAAGACCCATTTGCGACCAAGCTTTAACTTCCTGACTGATGTCTTGAGATGTTGCTTCAATATATCCACATAATTTTACTCCCTCATGAAGCCATCTATTTTGTGAAGTGCACCAGTCCCTCCTGCAGCAAAGCACCCCCACAACATGATGCTGCCACCCCCGTGCTTCACGGTTGGGATGGTGTTCCTCAACTTGCAAGCATCCCCCTTTTTCCTTCAAACATAACGATGGTCTTTATGGCCATTATGGCCATTTCTGTTTCATCAGACCAGAGGATATTTCTCCAAAAAGTACGATCTTTGTTCCCATGTGCAGTTGCAAACCGTAGTCTGGCTTTTTTATGGCGGTTTTGGAGCAGTGGCTTCTTCCTTGCCGTACGGCCTTTCAGGTTATGTCATTATAGGACTCGTTTTACTGTGAATATAGATACCTTTTGTACCTGTTTCCTCCGGCATCTTCACAAGGTCCTTTGCTGTTCTGGGATTGATTCGCACCAAAGTACGTTCATCTCCTACCTGAGCAGTCAGATGGCTGTGTGGTCCCATAGTGTTTATTCTTGCGGTCTATTGTTTGTTCAGATAAACGTGGTACCTTCAGCTGTTTTGAAATTGCTCCCAAGGATGAACCAGACTTGTGGAGGTCTAAAATTTATTTTGAGGTCTTGGCTGATTTCTTTTGATTTCTCCATACTGTCAAGCAAAGAGGCACTTGAGTATGAAGGTATGCTTTGAAATACATCCACAGGTACACCTCCAAGTGACTCAAATGATGTCAATTAGCCTATCGGAAGCTTCTATAGCCATGACATAATTTTCTGGAATTTTCCAAGCTGTTTAAAGGCACAGTCAACTTAGTGTATGTAAACTTCTGACTCACTGGAATTGTGATCCAGTGAATTATAAGTGAAATAATCTGTCTGCAAACAATTGTTGGAAAAATGCCTTGTCATGCACAAAGTAGATGTCCTAACCAACTTCAAAAACTACAGTTTGTTAACAAGAACTTTGGAGTGGTTGAAAAATTTGTTTTAATGACTCCAACCTAAGTGTATGTAAAATTCAGCCTTCAACTGTACCTTAGTTTAGGCTGCCAAATGTTTGTCATTTCTGTGTCACTATTACTAAAGTTTAACAATTGGCACCTCAGCCCAAACACTCACAGTAAAATACATCCGTACTTCTCTCTGCAGTCAGCCAATGCGGTGTGGCCAGGCCACTGCCATCCACTGTGACAAGCAGTGTGACTTGATCCTCAACTGTACCGAACACACCTGTACCCAGGTGTGCCACAACGGACTGTGCCAGCCGTGCCAACTACAGGTCCAGCAGGGTGAGATACTACAAGAAGTTCCACATAATATAAAAAATAGCGATGAATTTGTCCTTGTCTCAATCTCTTAGCTGTGGTAATGCGTTACACTGATGCAGTCTCCTGTTTTTCTTAACCTTTGACCTGCTGACGTGCTATTGCAGTGTGCTTCTGTGGTGTTGTCTATCGGGAGGTGCTGTGTGGGACGGATAAAGACTGCTTTGACGGCTCAGGACACTTCTCCTGTCAGAAAGCATGTGGCAAGTACGTTCTAACCAGCAGATAGAAAATAACTTTTTAGTTTGCTACTTTGAGAATATGATCTCTTGCTCCAATCATGCCTTGTATATTATTTATTGATTTTCTGATTCGCAATATTTTCTCGCTCCCAGGATGTTGGACTGTGAGGCCCACCGATGCAAGCAGTTGTGCCACCGTGGGCCGTGCCAGCCGTGCCCACGCTCCCCCAGACTGGTGAGGAATTGCCCCTGTGGGCAGACGGCCTTGGCCAAGCTCCTGGAGCTGGGCTACCCTGAGCGCCGCAGCTGCTCTGACCCCATCCCTTCCTGTGGCAAGAAATGCAACAAGCCCCTGCCCTGTGGATCCAACGGTAAGACTGACAGTGTATCCACAGGTATGATCTTTCTATGGGATTTAAATGTGTTGACTTGTTCCCCCATGTCATTACAGAGACCATCCACATCTGTGAGAAGCTGTGCCACGAGGGCTGCTGTGGCCCCTGCACACTCACCTCCACCATCAAATGCAGATGTGGTTTGAAGATCAATGTTAGTCCCCAAAAAGGAGTACTGTACATCTATGGTGTTTGTATCATGCTTGTATCGTGAGGGAAAGTCTTCAAATGTAATCAAATTGTATTTGTCACATGCGCCAAATACAACCGGTGTAGACCTTACGGTGAAATGCCTACTTACAAGCCCTTAACCAAGAATGCTTTACGAAGTTTTAAGAAAAAATAAGTTAAGTAAAAAAAAAGAAAATAAATGTAACAAATAATTAAACAGCAGTAAAATAACAATAGTGAGGCTATATACAGGGGATACCGGTACAGAGTTGATGTGCGGGTGCACCGGTTAGTTGAGGTTGTTGAAGTAATATGTACATGTAGGTAGAGTTAGTGACTGCATAGATAATAAACAGAGTAGAAGCTGTTAAGAAGCCACTTGGACCTAGACTTGGCGCTCCAGTACCGCTTGCTGTGCGGTAGAAGAGAGAACAGTCAATGACTAGGGTGGCTGGAGTCTTTGACAAGCCCAATTTTTGGGCTTTCCTCTGACACAACTTGGTATAGAGGTCCTGGATGGCAGGAAGCTTGGCCTCTGTGATGTACTAGGCCATACGCACTACCCTCTGTAGTGCCTTGCAGTCAGAGGCCGAGCAGTTGCCCTACCAGGCTGTGATGCAACCATGCTATTGATGGTGCAGCCGTAGAACCTATTGAGGATCATAGGACCCCAAATCTTTTCAGTCTCCTGAGGGGGAATAGGTTTTGTTGTGCCCTTCACGACTGTCTTAATGTGCTTAGACCATGATAGTTTGTTGATGTGAACACCAAGGAACTTGAAGCTTTCAACCTGCTCTACTACAGCCCCGTTGATGAGCACTCACCCATTCTGTCTTTTTCATGTAGTACACAATCAACTCCTTTGTCTTGATCACATTGAGGGAGAGGTTGTTGTCCTGGCACCACATGGCCAGGTCTCTGACCACCTCCCTATAGGCCGTCTCATCATTGTCGGTGATCAGGCCTACCACTACTGTCATCAGCAAACTTAATGATGGTGTTGGCGTCGTGCCTGGCCATGCAGTCATGAGTGAACAGGGAGTACAGGAGGTGACTGAGCATGCACCCCTGAGGGGCCCCTGTGTTGAGGATCAGTGTGGTGGACGTGTTCTTTACCTACCCTTACCACCTGGGGGTGACCTGTCAGGAAGTCCAGGATCCAGTTGCAGAGGGAGGTGTTTAGTCACAGGGTCCTAAGCTTAGTGGTGCGCTTTGAGTACTATGGTGTTGAACGCTGAGCTGTAGTCAATGAATAGCATTCTCACATAGGTTTTCCTTTTGTCCAGGTGGGAAAGGGCAGCTTGGAGTGCAATAGATTGCATCATCTGTGGATCTGTTGGTGCGGTATGCAAATTGGGAGTGGGTCTAGGGTTTCTGGGATAATGGTGTTGATGTGAGCCATGACCAGCCTTTCAAAGCACTTCATGGCTACAGATGTGAGTGCTACGGGTCAGTACTTGGGCACAGACACTATGGTGGTTTGCATGTTGGTATTACAGACTCAGGTGGAAAATATCAGTAAAGACAATTGCCAGTTGGTCAGCGCATGCTTGGAGTGCACGTCCTGGTAATCCGTCTGGCGCTGCTGCCTTGTGAATGTTGACCTGTTTAAAGGTCTTGCTCACATCGGCAACAGAGAGCGTGATCACACAGTCGTCCGGAACAGCTGACGCTCTCATGCATGTTTCAGTGTTACTTTCATAGAAGTGAGCATAAAGTAATTTAGCTCATCTGGTAGGCTTGTGTCAATGGGCAGCTCGCAACTGTGCTTCCCTTTGTAGTCTGTAATAGTTAGCAAGCCTTGCCACCTCCGACAAGTGTAGGAGCCGGTGTAGTACGATTCGATCTTAGTCCTGTATTGACCCTTTGCCTGTTTGATGGTTCGTCAGAAGGGCATAGCGGGATTTCTTATAAGCTACCAGGTTAGTCCCGCTCCTTGAAAGCAGCAGCTCTATCCTTTAGCTCAGTGCGGATGTTGCCTGTAATCCATGGCTTCTAGTTTGGGTATGGCCGTACGGTCACTGTGGAGACGACGTCATCGATGCACTTATTGATGAAGCCAGTGACTGATGTGGTGTACTCCTCAATGCCGTCGGAAGAATCACTGAATATTTTAGTCTGTGCTAGCAAAACAGTCCTATAGCATCTGCTTCATCTGACCACTTTCTTATTGACCGAGTCACTGGTGCTTCCTGCTTTAGTTTTTGCTTGTAAGCTGGAGTCAGGAGGATAGAAGTATGGTCATATTTGCCAAATGGTGGTCTAGAGTTTTTTTCTTTTTTTCTCCCCACCTCCACCTCTGGTTGCACATTTAACATGCTGATAGAAATTTGGTAAAACTGATTTAAGTGTACATGCATTAAAGTCCCCGGCTACCAGGAGCGCCGCCTCTGGATGAGCGTTTTCCTGTTTGCTTATGGTGGTATACAGCTCAGTGATCTTTGTGCCAGCATCAGTTTGTGTTGGTATTATTTAGAATTGCAACAGTGCAATTTAGATAAACAGAAGAATTTAGATAAACTCTCTTGGTGAATAGTGTGGTCTACAGCTTATCATGAGTTACTTTACCTCAGGTGAGCAGAACCTTGAGACTTCCTTAGATTTAGTGCACCAGCTGTTACAATATACATAGACAGCCAGCTCTTGTCTTACCAGAGGCCTCTGTTCTTTCCTGCTGAAAAAGCTTAAAACCCGTCTGCTGTATTTTATTAATGTTGTCGTTCAACCACGACTCCGTGAAACATAAGATATTAGTTTTTAATATCCTGTTGGTAGGACATACGTGATTGTAGTTCGTCTATTTTAATTTCCATTGATTGTACGTTGGCTAATAGGAGCGATGGTAAAGGGAGATTACCCGCTCGCTGCCGGATCCTTACAAGGCACCTGGACCTTCGTCCCCGATATTTGTCTCTCCTGCGAATGACGGGGATGAGGGTCTTGTCGGGCGGCTGAAGTAAATCTTTCCTGTCCGACTTGTTAAAGAAAAGGTATTCCTTCAGTACAGGGTGAGTAATAGCTGTCCTGGTATCTAGAAGCTCTTTTTGGTCATAAGACATGGGGGAAGAAACATTACGTACAAAATAAGTTACAAATAATGTGGAAAAAAAACACGCACAATTGGTTAAGGGTTTGTAAAACGGCAGCCATCTCCAGCGCCAATTTCAATAGTTCCGTATAGATTGCGCAGTGTTGCAAATGGTGGTGTAATTCTGTTCTACCAAAGAGAACCCCTGAAGACCAACTCTTTGTTTTCAGGATGTTCCCTGTGCAACCATCCAGAATGAAGGTAAGATTTTTTTCATTCTTTGGGGGGGGGTGTTGCCACTGTACTTACTAAAAGTAGATTTGTCTTGTACTTAAGTGCCTCATCCATTGTCATAATGTCCTCTTAATTTAATCTCTTTCCTTCCTCCCAATTGTAGATGGACTGATTTTTACCTGTGAGAAGCGCTGCCTCAAGAAGCGCTCCTGTGGCCGACACAAATGTGGCGAGCTGTGCTGTGTGGTGAGTGACAGAAAGCAGTAGGTGGCACCCAGTTTGTAAAGAACACAGTCAGGAAGTAAAAGTCATACATTAGTTACCTGAATGAATTTGGTAGTAGTTATTAGGAATGAATTGATGGCACTACAGAGGGCATCCAGACGTGCCTGCCTACTATCTAGCTGGTGTCACACTGACATATGTCCCCGCCCCATAGGGTGTGGAACACACATGCTCTCTGGTCTGTGGCTACAAGCTCAACTGTGGCCTCCACCGCTGCCAAGAGCTCTGTCACCGTGGGAACTGCCAACCCTGCTGGCAAACCAGTGAGTACCAGTCAAAGTTCCCAGTGCTACTCACAGTGGCACTGCCAACAGATGTTCACAAGCCAGCAGATGCACAGACGCTTGAGTCATTTTATCCAGGCTTTGCGATTCTTTTTGGTTCAAATGGCAATGTTCCTCACCATGTCTTATCTTGCTTAAGTCTAGAGCACATCCTATTTCACAGGGTAGGAAATCCATTTACTATACCAGTGGGGGTGAATCTTAACTTCTACTTAATTTTCACTGTCTCCTATTGACATGTGTTAGTGTGATACAGTATGCTGTGTCTTGATCATTGAGATCACATGGCCCCATTAGCTAAGTAACCTGCCAAACCTGCCAGGCCATATTCCTCTGATTGCCTGCCTGTTTCCTGTGTGTAGGTTTTGATGAGCTGGCGTGCCACTGTGGGGGGACTGTCCTGTTCCCCCCAATCGCCTGTGGCACCAAGCCCTTAGAGTGTAAGAACCTGTGTACCAGGAGGCACAAGTGTGACCACCAAGGTAAAGAATCAAGCTACCTCTAGAACCAAAGAAATCACTACAATTCACCTGGAAGACTGCAAGTCATATATATGTGTGTGTGTGTGTGTGTGTGTGTGTGTGTGTGTGTATATATATATATATGGTGCCATTTGGGATGAATCATTTAATGTTTATTCTTCGGTCTCGTCTCATACTGTCTGTTTATGTCCTCAGTGTTCCATAATTGCCACAGTGAGGAGAAGTGCCCACCCTGTACTTACCTCACTCAGAAGTGGTGCATGGGAAAGCATGAGGTAACTTTCCTGATATTAGCCTATTGGCTGCATTGATCTAACCTTCAACCGGCTTCCTTTTGAAAGTATAGCTTGTGCCCTAAATGGCACCCTATTCCCTATATAGTACACTCCGTTTGACCAGAGCCCTATGGGCTGTAGTCAAAAGTAGTGTCCTATATAGGGAATAGGGTGCTATTTGGGATACTTCACCAAAGCCTTCCCCCGCAGCGAAGGAGCAACATTCCGTGCCACCTGCAGGACATCTCCTGTGGTCTGACCTGCAACAAGGTGCTGCTGTGTGACCTCCACCGCTGCCACCGCATCTGCCACCGGGGAGAATGTCTGGCCAAGGACGCCTGCCGCCAGCCCTGTGTGCTGCCCCGTGCCGACTGTGGCCACCCCTGCAACGCCCCTTGCCACAAGGGCACCAGTTGCCCGCGCAACACCTGCGCTGCCAAGGTACAAAAAGTTTAATGTTCAACCAATTGACTAGAGGGATTTTATCCTGGTTAAATAAAGGCCAATTAAATCAAAAATGTGGCACCTGCGCTATAGAGAGATTGCACTACATTTAGGGTGACATTCTGAATGTAAACATATGGAAAATTTCCCCCGAAATGACCGTAGCTCTTCAAATACTCGGGCACATTTTTGTAAAAAAAAATTTAACCTTTATTTTACTAGGCAAGTCAGTTAAGAACAAATTCTTATTTTCAATGATGGCCTAGGGGCAGAACGACAGATTTGTACCTTGTCAGCTCGTGGATTCGAACTTGCAACCTTTCGATTACTAGTCCAACGCTCTAACCACTAGGTTACCCTGCCGCCCCACATGGGTCAGACGTGGAGATATAGGCAGCCGTGTTGGACAGCAGCAGTCTTCTTCTTGTGGCCAGGGTTTCATGAGTTTCCATGTCTGTCCCACAGGTGGCGCTACAGTGTGACTGCGGCCGGAGAAAGGAAACGGTAGTGTGCACGGAGGCAGCCAGTGCCCATCAGAGGTGCGCGCGTGTGTCCTTATGTGCCTATACAGTAGAATCAAACAACCACCTTAAATGCGTGCTCTAAACCAGTTTTCACTTATTCCATGTGCACTTTTCCAAACTTGACTGTGCATGCGGTGCCAACCAGTGGTTCCCAATTATGTGTCCCTGTGCTGTAGGTATGCAGCCATTGCCATGGCCAGTAAGCTGTCTGACATGCAGCTGGGTGACTCGGTAGACATCGGTCTCATCACTAAGAAGGAGATGAAACAGGCCAAGTAAGATGGGACCAAACCTTATAGCATACAAAACATAGTTGTTCACCTTGTACAAAATATGAGTGTACCGTTTCCAGCTTATGTTAATGTCTCTGTGTGTTCCATCTCAGGTTGGAGTGTGATGAAGGGTGTGCTGCACTGGAAAGGAACAGGTCAGTTTTTGCACAGCTGTTGTGCGCTCGCACACAGCAGGGCTCCAGACCGCAACCATTTTAGCCGCATTTTGCGACCCTTTGACTTGGCTATACGAGATTAAATTCTTAAGTGGTCGCATCGGCGTAAGCTTAACATTCATTACATGGTCACCTCACTCAAGTTTCAAAACAAACTTTTTGCTGCCTGAAAACATGATTTGGTCAAACAGTGAAGTGCTTTATCCTTACGATTCCTGTAATGCAAGTGTCTGCCAAGCTCATGTGCATGATTCACTAGGGCCTGCTGCTGTGATGAGTGAGCCGATCTCTCTCTCTCTCTCTCTCTACGCCCGTTGTGCGCTCTGGGAATTGCTGGGAAAATCACAGCTTTGGAAGCAACTACTTAACTGTCAAATAGACTATTTTACAACCGATCGCAAGAAATTTGATATGGCTTCGAGATACGAAGCGTGCAAAAGTGGAATGCGCATCGGCCCTTGCGAGTGCATAGGGTTGTAGGCTACAATTGCAAAAACTTTTACTGATAGATTTAATAAATGGCTACTAGCACTGGGTATTATATTTAGTGTTAGCGATCTAATGTGTTAAGTGTTTTCACTTCCTCGTGGTGAATTGGCTCCAAAATACTTAGCATATGGTTTTAGTTCACATAAAGTAGGCAAATTCATCTCCATTGAACAACAACATTCTGGAGTCATATTTTAAGAGTAAAATATAACAATACCCTATTGTCAACCCACAATTCATGACAATCACCGGATTCTTGGACATGTTAGACGAAACAACTTATTTATTGAATAGCCTAACATTTCAGTATTCTATCATACCATCTGAAGCACTGTGAATGACTTTATAATGCGATTTACGCATTTATTTTCCTGTTGCTTAACGCTGTGGGGGGAAACTTGGTGTAACCAAACCGTGAGCTAGTGGCACCAGGGGAAAATGCTGGTCTGAAGCCCTGCACACAGACAGCCACTTGATAGCACATTGCTTTAGGCTGTCGAATGGATTTTTGTTTTCTTAAAATGTGCAGTCAACATCCAAGCTTTTTCCTGTTCTAGTCTTCTTTAGATCAGTGGACCTTAGTGTCTGCCCATGTTCGGTTGTGTGTATGTGTCCTGACAGGCGATTGGCTGTGGCCCTGCAGAGTTACCCTTCAGTGGACCCCTTCAACATCCGCACCTCCTCCTCCACTTATAGTGACAGCCTCCGAGGAGATGCCAGGTGGTGTACCAATACATGTAATGTATTATCCAATGCATGCCGAGAATGTTCTCAGATATTGTTGTCTTCGTGTGCATGTTATGGGGATAATATTTCCCAATTTGAAGGCCAATTGATGGCACCGATGTGCTCTGAGACACCATTTTCATATTTCATTGATGTCTTTAAATCAAAATCACATTTTATTGGTCACATACACATGGTTAGCAGATGTTAATGCGAGAGTAGCGAAATGCTTGTGCTTCTAGTTCCAAGCGTGCAGTAATATCTAACAATTTCACAACTACCTTATACACACAAGTGTAAAGGAATGAATAAGAATATGTACATATAAATATATGGACGAGCGATGGTGCGGCATAGGCAAGATGCAGTAGATGGTATAGAGTACAGTATATTCATGAGATGAGTAATGTAGGGTATGTAAACATAAAAGTGGCATTGTTTAAAGTGGCTAGTGATACATTACATCAAGATGGCAAGATGCAGTAGATGGTATAGAGTACAGTACATGCATATGAGATGAGTAATGTAGAGTATATAAAGTGCATTGTTTAAAGTGACTAGTGATACATTTATTACATCTAATTTTTAATTGTTAAAGTGGCTAGAGATTTGAGTCCGTATATTGGTAGCAGCCACTCAATGTTAGTGATGGCTGTTTAACAGTCTGATGGCCTTGAGATGTAAGCTGTTTTTCAGTCTCTCGGTCCCAGCTTTGATGCACCTGTACTGACCTCGCCTTCTGGATGATAGCGGGGTGAACAGGCAGTGGCTTGGGTGGTTGTTGTCCTTGATGATCTTTTTGACATCGGCTGGTGTAGGTGTCCTGTAGGGCAGGTAGTTTGCCCCCGGTGATGCGTTGTGCAGACCTCATTACCCTCTGGAGAGCCTTACGGTTATGGGCGGAGCAGTTGCCGTACCAGGCGGTGATACAGCCCGACAAGATGCACTCGATTGTGCATCTGTAAAAGTTTGTTTTTGGTGACGAGCCAAATTTCTTCAGCCTCCTGAGGTTGAAGAGGTGCTGTTGTGCCTTCTTCACAACGCAGTCTGTGTGGGTGGACCAATTCAGTTTGTTCAAGATGTGTACACCAAGGAACTTAAAACTTTCTACCTTCTCCACTGCTTTATCACAACGTAAAGTATTTCTTATTTTTCCAAATTTAGAAAAGATTTGAAGTTTGTCAGCGAGGTTGAAGAGGAGATCAAGAATCTGGTTGAGTTGGCCAGCAAGGTAAGAGACCAATAGACTTAGGTTGTGTGCTGAATAACACCCTATTCCTTATAATAGTGCACTACTTTTGAACAGAGCCCTATGGGTCCTGGTCAAAAGTAGTGCACGAAATGAGGAATAGGTTGCATTTTGAACACAGATGGGGTGAATTTAACACGGAATTAAAGCACAGGGACAAGAATAAACACACGCCTCTTTGGCATGGAATGTCACCCACCACTTAAATTGAGTACAGCGTGTATTATTTAAGAGCAGTTAGATGAGATGGTGTTGGATTTAAATACTTTATACAGGGCCAGCATTTCCCTATACATGACTGGGTTTCCCTAAACCACTACCAGCTTACTAGAGGACCTTCGGTTTGCGTAGTCTGCATTTAGCTAAAAGCTTCTGGTCCCCTTAGTTGAAGGAGTGCAGGAAAGACTTGAAGTATTTGAATGTCCTTGGGTATTACGATGGGTATTGATGATGATGATCGCTAAAGGTTCGATTTGTCGTTGGTTATCCCTTTTGGTTCTGAACATTGGGAAATACTACTTTAGTCAGCATAATGTCCAGTGAATCAGCTCCGGTAGCTAGCGATGTTTATTAGGACAACATTTATTTAAACCTTAAATCAAATGGGGACTCGGAACAATCTTTCATAGTGGAAACATGAAGTCTTGAGTGACGTGTGTGTGTGTAACCCGTTTTCAGGGTAAACTGTCCAAGAGGAGCCACTGCTTCCCCCCAATGAACAGAGAGCACAGGAAGATAGTCCACGAGCTGGCTGAGGTCTACAACGTAGAGAGCGTGAGCTACGACAGCGAGCCCAAACGCAACGTGGTTATTACCGCCATCAGGTAACGCCTCCACATGCACTTTACAATCTATGACGATCTCAAAATAGATGCATGTTGTAGCTTTAAAAATACTTTGTAATTACTGTCTGTGCAACAGTATCAGCTGGGTATATTTTGTATGAAGGGATGTGTATTGTGAACAATTCAGACAGTGCTGTGCCTCTGCTATTCTGAGGATATGTTGTAACTGTACTTTTTGCTGTGTGCAGGGGGAAGTCTGCCTGTCCTAACTCAACACTGACGTCCCTGATAGAGAGAGATACAGGGGTCTCAAGGGCACCCCCACCCATTGCCCATATCAAACATAGCAAGTAGGCATGCATCTTTGCACTCATACATTGAAATCAATCAATCAAATGTATTTATAAAGCCCTTCTTACATCAGCTGATGTCACAAAGTGTTGTACAGAGACCCATCCTAAAACCCCACACCGCAAGCAATGCAGGTGTAGAAACACGGTGGCTAGGAAAAACTCCCTCGAAAGGCCAGAACCTAGGAAGAAACCTGGAGGAACCAGGCTATGAGGGCTGGCCAGTCCTCTTCTGGCTGTGCCGGGTGGAGATAACAGAATATGGCCAAGATGTTCAAATGTTCATAAATGACCAGCATGGTCAAATAATAATAATCAGTGGTTGGCGAGGGTGCAGCAAGTCAGCACCTCAGGAGTAAATGTCAGTTGGTTTTTCATAGCTGATCATTAAGAGTATCTCTACCACTCCTGCTTACTCTAGATAGTTGAAAACAGTAGGTCTGGGAAAGGTAGCACGTCCGGTGAACAGGTCAGGGTTCCATAGCCACATGCAGAACAGTTGAAACTGGAGCAGCAGCATGACCAGGTGGACTGGGGACAGCAAGTGTTCATCAGCCAGGTAGTCCTGAGGCATGGTCCTAGGGCTCAGTTTCGCCGAGAGAGAAAGAGACAATTCGAGAGAGCATACTTGAATTCACACAGGACACTGAATAAGGTTGGAGAAATACTTGAGATATAACAGACTGACCCTAGCCCCCCGACACACAAACTTCTACAGCATAAATACTGGAGGCTGAGACAGGAGGGGTCTGGAGACACTGTGGCCCCATCCGACGATACCCCCGAACAGGGCCAAACGGGCAGGATATAACCCCACCCGCTTTGCCAAAGCACAGCCCCCACACCACTAGAGGGATATCTTCAACCACCAACTTACCATTCTAAGACGAGGCTGAATATAGCCCACAAAGATCTCTGCCACACAACCCAAGGGGGGGCGCCAACCCAGACAGGAAGATCACATCAGTGACTCAACCCACTCAAGTGATGCACCCCTCCTAGGGACAACATGGAAGAGCGCCAGTGACTCAGCCCCTGTAATAGGGTTAGAGGCAAAGAATCCCAGTGAAAAGAGGGGAACCGGCCAGGCAGAGACGGCAAGGGCGGTTCGTCGCTCCAGTGCCTTTTCGTTCACCTTCACACTCCTGGGCCAGACTACACTCAATCATATGACCCACTGAAGAGATGAGTCTTCAGTAAGGACTTAAAGATCGAGACCAAGTCTGCGTCTCTCACATGGGTAGGCAGAACATTCCATAAAAAATGGAGCTCTGTAGGAGAAAGCCCTGCCTCCAGCTGTTTGCTTAGAAATTCTAGAGACATTAAGGAGGTCTGCGTCTTGTGACCGTAGTGTACGTGTAGGTATGTACGGCAGGACCAAATCGGAAAGATGGGTAGGAGCAAGCCCATCTAATGCTTTGTAGGTTAGCAGTAAAACCTTTGAAATCAGTCATAGCCTTAACAGGAAGCCAGTGTAGAGAAGCTAGCACTGGAGTAATATGATCAATTTTTTGGGTTGTAGTCAAGTTTCTACCAGCCGTGTTTAGCACTAACTGAAGTTTATTTAGTGCTTTATCCGGGTCGCCGGAAAGTAGAGCATTGCAGTAGTCTAACCTAGAAGTGACAAAAGCATGGATACATTTTTCTGCATAATTTTTTGACAAAGTTTCTGATTTTTGGAATGTTGGAGATGGAAAAAAGCTGTCCTTGAAACAGTCTTGATATGTTCGTCAAAAGAGAGTTCAGGGCCCAGAGTAACTCTGAGGTCCTTCAGTTTTATTTGAGACGACTGTACAACCAATATTATGTCAGATTCAACAGAAGATCTTGGTTTCTTTCAAGCATCTCTGTTTTGTCAGAGTTTAAAAGTAGACCATTTGCAGCCATCCACTTCCTTATGTCTGAAACACAGGGTTCCAGGGAGGGCAATTTTGGGCTTCACCATGTTTCATCAATGTACAGCTGTGTGTCATCCACATAGCAGTGAAAGTTAACATTGTTTCCGAATTACATCAAGAGATCATTCGGAAACAATGTTAACTTTCACTGCTATGCGGATGACACACAGCTGTACATTGAAGTGGATGGCTGCAAATGGTCTACTTTTAAACTCGGACAAAACAGAGATGCTCCTGATCCCTCAGGAGACCATCCGCCGCCACATCAGGAGCATGCCCAGGCATTGTAGGGAGGTCATACAGGCACTTGGAGGCCACACACACTACTGAGCCTCATTTTGACTTGTTTTAAGGACATTACATCAAAGTTAGATCAGCCTGTAGTGTGGTTTTCCACTTTAATTTTGAGTGTGTCTCCAAATCCAGACCTCCATGGGTTGATACATTTGATTTCCATTGATCATTTTTGTGTAATTTTGTTGTCAGCACATTCAACTATGTAAAGAAAAAAGTATTTAATAAGAATATTTCATTCATTCAGATCTAGGATGTGTTATTTTAGTGTTCCCTTTATTTTTTTTGAGCAGTGTATATAGTGAAAACATTAGTGATCCTAAAACGGAACCTTGAGGAAACACCGACATTTACAGTTGATTTGTCAGACGACAAACCATCCACAGAGACCAACTGATATCTTTCCGACAGATAAGATCTAACCCAGGCCAGAACTTGTCCATGTAGACCAATTTGGGTTTCCAATATCTCCAAGAATGTGGTGATTGATAGTATCGAAAGCAGCACTAAGGTCTAGGAGCATGAGAACAGATGCAGGGCCTCGGTCTGACGCCATTAAAAGGTAATTTACCACCTTCACAAGTGCAGTCTCAGTGCTATTATGGGGTCTAAAACCAGACTGAAGCGTTTCATATACTTAGTCTTCAGGAAGCCAGTGAGTTGCTGTGCAACAGCTTTTTACATTTTTTTTGAGAGGAATGGAAGATTCGATATAGGCCAATTTTAGTTTTTTATATTTTCTGGGTCAATGTTTGGCTTTTTCAAGAGAGGCTTTATTACTGCCACTTTTAGTGAGTTTGGTACACATCCAGTGAATAGAGAACTGTTTATTATGTTCAACATAGGAGGGTCAAGCACAGGAAGCAGCTCTTTCAGTAGTTTAGTTGGAATAGGGTCCAGTGTGCAGCTTGAAGGTTTAGAGGCCATGATTGATGAAAATAATGTGTCAAGAGTTGTGCAGACTCAGGACAACTGAGCTTTGGAGGAATACACAGATTTAAAGAGGAGTCCGTAATTTGCTTTTTAATGATCATGATCTTTTCCTCAAAGAAGTTCATGAATTTATTACTGCTGAAGTGAAAGCCATCCTTTCTTGGGAATGCTGATTTTTATTTAGCTTTGCGACTGTATCAAAAATACATTTTGGATTGTTCTTATTTTCCTCTAAGTTGGAAAAATAAGATCGAGCAGCAGTGAGGGCCCTTCGATACTGCACAGTACTGTCTTTCCAAGCTAGTCTGAAGAATTCCAGTTTGGTGTCGTACCATTTTCGTTCAAATTTTCTGGAAGCTTGCTTCAGAGCTCGGGTATATTCTGTATACCAGGGAGCTAGTTTCTTATGACACATGTTTTTTGTTTTTAGGGGTGTGACTGCATCTAGGGTATTATGCAAGTTTAAATTGAGTTCCTTAGTTAGGTGGTTAACTGATTTTTGTACTCTGACATCCTTGGGTAGGCAGAGGGAGTATGGAAGGGCATCTAGGAATCTTTGGGTTGTCTGAGAATTTATTGGACAACTTTTGATGATCCTTTGTTGGGGTCTGAGCAGATTATTTGTTGCGATTGTAAACGTAATAAAATGGTGGTCCGATAGTTCAGGATTATAAGGAAAAACATTAAGATCCACAACATTTATTCCACGGGACAAAACTAGGTCCAGAGTATGACTGTGGCAGTGAGTAGGTCCGGAGACATGCTGGACTAAACCCACTGAGTTGATGATGGCTCTGAAAGCCTTTTGGAGTGCGTCTGGACTTTTCCATGTGAATATTGAAGTCACCAAAAATTAGAATATCATCTGCCATGACAACAAGGTCCGATAGGAACTCAGTGAGGAACGCTGTATATGACCCAGGAGGCCTGGATTTCATGACTAAAAGCTGAAAAGACGATAATGTTTTCTTTTTTTGTAAATTGAAATTTGCTTTCATAAATGTTAGCAACACCCCCGGCATGATGCGCGGGGGATATGGTCACTAGTGTAACCAGGAGGTGAGGCCTCATTTAACACAGTAAATTCATCAGGCTTAAGCCATGTTTCAGTCAGGCCAATCACATCAAGATTATGATCAGTGATTAGTTCATTGACTATAACTACCTTGGAAGCAAGGAATCTAACATTAAGTAGCCCTATTTTGAGATGAGGTATCACAATCTCTTTCAATAATGGCAGGAATGGAGGAGGTCTTTATTCCAGTGAGATTGCTAAGGCGAACACCGCCAAGGTTTAGTTTTTCCCAACCTAGGTCGAGGCACAGACATGGTCTCAATGGGGATAGCTGAGCTGACTACACTGACTGTGCTGGTGGCAGACTCCACTAAGCTGGCAGGCTGGCTAAGAGGGTGCAGGCCAGGCAGCAGGCTATCTCATTGTGGAGCTAGAGGAGTTAGAGCCCTGTCTATGTTCGTAGATAAGATGAGCCCTTCAGCTAGGATGGAGTCCGTCACTCCTCAGCAGGCCAGGCTTGGTCCTGTTTGGGGGCTGAGTCCCAGAAAGAGGGCCAACTATCGACAAATTCTATCTTTTGGGAGGGGCAGAAAAGTTTTCAACCAGTGATTGAGTTGTGAGACTCTGCTGTAGAGCTCATCACTCAACCTAACTGGGAGGGGGCCAGAGACACTCGATGCCGACACATCTTTCTAGCTGATTTACATGCTGAAGCTATGTTGTGCTTGGTGACCTCTGACTGTTTCATCCTAACATTGTTGGTGCCGACATGGATAAAAATATCCCTATACTCTCTACACTCGCCAGTTTTAACTTTAGCCAGCAACATCTTCAGATTAGCCTTTACGCTGGTAGCCCTGCCCCCTTGTAAAGTGTATGATCGCTGGATGATTTGTTTTTAAGTCTATTACTGCGGGTAATGGAGTCGCCAATGACTAGGATTTTCAATGAACGACTCCTCACTGCACACACTGAAAGACTCCTCACACATACAGGCCTAAATTGGAACTGAGGACATGGGCCCGAATTGGACCTGAGTTTGTAGGCTCTCAATGTCCCAATGACTTGTAGCTATCCAGCTACAGCTAGTTAACTGTGGTTCTTGTTTTTGTCATCAGGACTGATGGTGTGAGCAGCTGGTCCAAGGCAGTCAAAGAAGAGCCGGCAATCGACTACTTCGATGTCCAGGATTAATAAAGGCCCAAAACAAGCAAACCTCGACGTAATAATACTAAATAATGTATCTGCTGCTCCAAGATGGTCTGAAATCTGTAATGCCATCTCACCTCATTTGTTGTGCTTGTCTTCAAGAGAAAATATCACTGCAGTACTATTTTAGTTTTGTAACCAAGTAAAAAGTGTAACTGCCATATGCAAATAGCATGAGCAAATCTCCAGACTTGGAAAATAATCATGGATTGCATTTGAATAGTTAACAATTTTCACTAGTTCCTAAAGTGCAACTGTTGTATTTGACGAGGGTACACGCAGTACCTTATTTCAATAAAGCAATTTTTCAATAGTGTTGATACTTGACTTACCAATATAATGCAGAGAACCTGTATTGACATTGTTACAAATGCTATAAAATAAAACTACACAAGATAATACATAATGATATAATAATCAGGTATTTTTTAAAGAAAGGCTCATTTATTATGTTCTGAAAGGTTATTTTAAAGTTTGTTTGGGTTCTTTTGGCCATGATCAATTAGGTTGCATTTAACTATCAACATTATGATGCTCAGGTGATGAAAGGGGCTGTATCACACAGACCATATATATTTTCTGAACAAAAAAATAAATGCAACATGTGAAGTGTTGGTTTCATGTGCTGAAATAAAATATCCCAGAAATGTTCCATAGGCACAAAGTGTATTTCTCTCAAATGTTGTGTACAAATTTGTTTACATCCCTATTCATGAGCATTTCTCTTTTCCAAGATAACCCATCCACCTGACCAGCATGGCCTATCAAGAAGCTGATTAAACAGTGTGATCGTTACACGGGTGCACCTTGTGCTGGGGACAATAAAAGGCCTCTCTAAAATGGTCGGTTTTGTCACACAACCCAATGCCAAAGATGTCTTAAGTTTTGAAAGTCCACCAGAGCTGTTGCCAGATATTTAAATGTTCATTTCTCTACCATAAGCCACCTCCAACGTCGTTTAAGAGAATTTGGCAGTATGTCCAACAACCACATACCAAGTAATCATGCCAGCCCAAAACCTCCACAATCTGGCTATTTCACCTGCGGGATTGTCTGAGACCAGACATCAGGACAGCTGACGAAACAGGAGTATTTCTGTCTGTAAGAAAGCCCTTTTGTGGGGAAAAACTCCTGATTGGCTGGACCTGGCTCCCTAGGACCACCCATGCCTGCGCCCTGCCCATTCATGAAAAATACATAGATTAGGGCATAATTTATTTAAATTGACTGATTTCCTTATATGAATTGTAACTCGGTAAAATCGTTGAAGTATAATTTCCCACTGCATCACGACGCGCTACAGACAGCTCGTCATCCTTTGTGCCCTTTTCATTAAACCATTTGCATTAAGAGACTAATATTCCTTAACGGTTTACATCTCTTGTGAAATGTTTTAGTGGGCAGACAGTGTGTGTGTCAACGGTAGAAGCGGTAATTTGATGACACTCCCTGCTAGTCGCAATTTTTTATTATATTTTATCTCTAGCAGAACCCGCGCCTGCGCTTCATGAAACGAACTAAGCTTCACCAGACCCCGCTCCATCCCCGAGACTGCGTCCCCTCCCCTACTGTGTCTACAGTTGCCGATGTACCAGTCTACCTAATGGGGGAGTGATCGAGTAGCCGTGTGGAAGTTGAGGAGTGAACACCGCACAGATCTTCAGGAACATTATTTCAGTTTGCTTTGGGAGTGCACAGACTGGATCTCAGCAATGGAGAGAAAGGTAAGAGTTGTGCCCGCAGCACACTTTTTGTTGTATTGACATCTGTTTTCTGTTATACTATGTGCTCACCCTGCATAGTGAGAATAATTTATTTTCCACCATTATAGGAACTCCATTCTGCGCTGCCAAGCCCACGGCACCAGAAGGCATATTGCCAACCGGATTAGTGCGCACAGTAGTTTTCGACTGGGTCTAGTTTATTGTGTATCTGAAAATCTTTTCTTATGAATTGTTTAATCTACCCTTTCATTTCCATCTTTAATCCACGAAAAGCCTATGTTTGTATGTTATTGATTGAAAATCCTGCCGCATGTAACCAAGTTGAAAATATGGGTGTATGTTTGCATCATCATTATACAGCAGGCCAGGCTATACAATAATTGCACCTCACCCCGCCTTAGTCTCGAAACCCCGACTATAGGCAACACAGTGGCTACGTTCAGGTTTTTCAAGACTACTCACCCCTCCCTTGAACCTCGCCGTTTTCAACCACTGCAGACACGGCCGGCTTGTTAACCTTGACTTGTGTGAGAAGCAGACACTTGATTAGACATAAGGTGAAGGCACACTGTATCCGAATCGAGAGTAGACGGACAGACGAGACAACACTCCCCTTCTCTGTTTGACGCATGTAGAACAACAAACGTGTGAAATGACTCTCATTCACTGCTCTCTTCTGCCTGTGCCCTATGGCTATGAATTAGACTAGATGAAATTGACATGGACTTCAGCCTATTTGTTGTGTTGTATGACTACAATTCCCACTTTACATCAAGTGTCCTAAAACCTATTTACATGGTAGCTACATTAATAGTTAGTTTGTAGGTTGTGTAATTATTCAACACACAAATAATTATATAATAAAGGCCGAATGCAGACGTTTTTATACCAATATCAAATCATTTCTGGCTAACAATGAAGTGCCTTGCTGTAATAGTTTTACATTAAAATTAACTAAACTATTTCTCAAAGCAAGAATTTAGCTAGGACTGTCTGAGAGGGGAAGGGAAAACTATCTGTTATTGGCAGAGAGGTTTAGAACTATCTCTGTTATTGATTTATTAGCCAATTTACTGCATGGTGATGTCACCAGGCATGCCGAAACTCCTGCCCATGCAAACCACAACACAAGGTCCTGTGTAGATTGTATTTTCAACCAGCACCTATCAGACTTGCCTAGTTAAATAACAATTTTCCTGTGTTAGTTTCATCAGCTGTTGTACAATATGATACAAAACACAGGAAAAACAGACTACTCTGGGCCTATAACATAAGATTTGTAAACAAACCCCAATTGTAGCTTCACACCCACTCACTATGTAATTATTGTTTTAGATGAGAATATTTAATTATCCTCTTTTGCAAATGCTTGAAAGTGTGTATACCACAAACGGGCGACAGTTGTAAGTATTGAGTTTCACTGTACCTGAACTGCCTTTGTGATTTTTGGGAATTGAATGTAAAGTGGGACCACTATGGGTCAGTAAGCAGCCTTATTGAACCCACTGCTCTGAGGATTATCCCAAGCTTATTATCCAGTTCTTTAGGGTTGTTGGATATATTTCTCAGCTGTAATGGTAGACCAATTTTCTTGGGGAGAGACAATATACTAGAACATATTTTCAACCTATATTTGCAAGTGGGTATCTTTATCCTGTTAGGATTGTGTTGGTTTAGTGATGTAAGGGGGTGGTAGTTTGGTAAGGCCTCAATATAGGCCACAGTAGACTGGAGTGAATGGAATGGTATCAAACACATTGAAACCACATGTTTGATGTATTTGATACCATTCATTCCATTCTCGCCATAACTATGAGCCCGCCCTCCCCAATTAAGGTGCTACCAGCTGCCTCTGATGTGGGCCTTTCCTTTGCCTGTGGCTCAGTGGTGTTTGCAGAGACGGGGACGTGTGGAATGCACTATAGCATTCTGGCCTCTGAAGCCTTCTGCATCGATGCATAGCAGGATCTCATGAAAAGGGCATGAGCACAGAATCAAGCTCCTCTCTATATCTACTGTATTTTGGGGTCTTGATTAGTTGTAATGTTAATACTCACTGCGAGACTAGTGCTAGGAGTAGCTGTGTGAGATGTAGTACAAGTTTGGAGTGTGCAAAGCAGTCATTAATGCAACGGCTGGCTACTTTGAAGAAACTCAAATATAAAATATATTTTGATTTGTGGAACACTTTTTTTTTTTTTTTCCTACATGATTCCATATGTGTTATTTCCTAGTTGTGAGGTCTTCACTATTACTCTACAATGTAGAAAATAGTCTAAATAAAGACAAATCTTTGAATGGGTAGGTGTATCCAAACTTTTGACCGGTACTGTATATGGCGCTTTCACTTGGTCTTTTAGCAAAACACTGTCAACTAGATCTGTGGCTCTGAATGTATTGGTGGCATTTGTATTGATCATGCGTCCTATTTTGCTGCAAAGCATGTAAGTTAGAGGGCTATTTTTTAAAAAGCTTTATAATTCACTATCTAACATATGTGTTATTAGAAACAACTGTTGTGGTCGTGATGAAGTTTTCAATCCAATGCATTTTGGTGAGATGTATGCTCGGCATTCCATTCTTCCCTTGTGCTTAGATTCCATCAAGACAAAAAACAACATTGGATTTCCATGCTTTAACCCGGTTGGAATGTGTGGCTTCTGTACTGTCCCAAGTGCAGAGTCAGCATTTCACCTTGCAATGTGTGAACTTACTGTGGAGCTGCTGAAAGGTTTTCATTGGAAAATTAGTTGCAGCGGCTAATGTGGCCTAAGAGTGGGAGGGCAAAAATCTCACACCAAGGCAGCAACATAAAGCACAAACTTTTGAAAGATGATTTAAGTTTGGTTTACGTGTTGTTGTCTATGTACAGAAGAGGCATGGACGTTGTGGCGTGCGATGCCACTGTATAGGCATGACATGGCCCTCGAGAGTCAGCAGCAGTCATTGGTACAGACCAGTTCGTGGGCAGATCTTTTTTTTTTCATCCACCTAATGTTTAAGCCTAGGGCTGTGAGTAAGGTAAACTGATCCTATATCTGTAGCTGGGGGCAGCCTCTACCTCGAGCCCTGAGAGAGGGCGTCCGATGGTCCACCCTGCTGCACCCTGTTGAAAGTCTGCGGAGAGAGATGAAGTCCCATTTGTATGCATGGGACTGTCACACCTCAAGAGGCCTGATGGAGTAGCGGCTCTTTTTGTCACTGTACTGGATGCTTGAACATTAATAGAATCGCTCCGCTCTACATCTCCCTCTCGCTCTGTCCCTCTTTCCCTCCCTCCCTCCCTCTGCTCTGTTGAATCTAGAATAGTGGTAGACAGATGACCCATCATTCCAACAAGAGAGCGAGCTGGAGGATGAAAGTTTTGGTGGAGGGCCCGTAGTTTTATTTTAGCTCATGATTAATGGTTTGGCTTCACAGCAGAACTTCTTCAGAACATGGCTTTATGCTGTACTTGACTGTAAGTACAGTATTGGTAATATCTTGGCCCACTTTCTGTCATCCGGTTCAAGGCATTTCAGATTCTGCAATGACCTTGGATAGCATGGGTCTAGGTGCCTTTGCGAGTCTTTGAAGCTTTGCCATAGGCCCTCAGTTAAAACTTGGACACATTTGGACTCCTCTCCCCAAATATTAGGTCACCCTATTGAATGGTCCATGGCTTTTGTGTTCAGGATTACTTGCAGGGAGAACTGGACAATGAGCACTTCCTTATTTGGCTGGCAAGGAAAGCCCTGGACATATGAAAGTAGGGCCAAGCTTTTGTTACCTAGGAAACGAGCTACAGTATTGGCTTGGTAGACTTGGACTTGATAAGAAATGCTAAACTCACTGAAAGTTTGAATGTACATAAAAAAGAGCATGCTAGAATAGTGTGCAAATCAACGTAATACAATACAGTAGAGAGACTAGCTTGTTGGGCCTTTCCACCAATTAGGTGCCTTTTGAGAAGTGTAACCTAATTTTAACATTCTGTCATAAAGAGCAGAATCTCAAGAGGTTAAATACAAAAATGACTATAGTAAGTGCCTATTAAGTGAAAAAGGTTAACCGTAACAGGGTTTGATCAGGTCAATCAGCCATAAATCCCCTTGTGACAGGGTGAATGGAAGCTTGTTGTTTGCAACAGGGAGTGGCAAATGATTGCAAAAAATGCAATTGTTCAAGCATTTCTTTCCTGTCTATGTTTTCCACCACAAAACACCAGCAAATGGCCAAAAAGAGTCAACAGCATTTACTCTATGATTTGACTATTAGATGTTCCAATGTTTCTTTTAACAAAAGTCTTACCGCACAGGATTAAGTGGGTTAAAATCTTCCTAGAAGTGACAAAGGGTTGACGGAGGGACAGACTACTGAATTCTGGCACTTTAGCAAGCCTTTATTGATATAAAAAAATCAGATTTATTGAATTATCCATGTGGTCAATATTAAAGGGCACTAAATTTAATATAACTTGCTTTTCAAATCCAATATTGGTACACAATTTTTACGCATAAGGCACTTTTTTTCATGGAAGGAACTGACTCCCATACTGTGTGTATGTGGCATTTCTTTTAATTAGTCATTTTAGCAGACGCTCTTATCCAGAGCAATTTACAGGAGCAATTAAGGTGAAGTGCCTTGCTCAAGGGCACATTTACAGATCTTTTCACCTAGTTGGCTCGGGGATTCAAACATTTTGGTTACTGGCCCAACGCTCTAAAGAGCAGGGCTACCACACACAGAGCTATCGTAGACAACCCTGATGCTTCGGCCCGAAGACATGTATAAGTACAAGAAGGCCCATTATGACCTCCGCAGAGTCATCAAACGAGCAAAAGGACAATATAGGAATGAGGTGGAATCATATTACACAGACTCCAACACCTGTCACATGTGGCAGAGGCTACAGTCCATTACGGATTACAGAGGAAGACCCAACCGTGATCTGCCCAACAATGCCCCTCTACCAGATGAACTCAATGCATTTTATGCACGCTTTGACAACAACAACAACATTGAGCCGGGTGTGTGGGCCGTCACCGACCCAGAGGACTGGGTGATCTTGCTTTCCGAGGCCGACGTGAGAAGGGTCTTTTAATCAGGTCAACACCCACAAGGCCGCGGGCCCTGATGGTATTCCAGGGTGCGTTCTCAGAGCATGCATAGAACAGCTGGCAGGCATATGCGTTGTAATTTTCAACATCTCCTTGTCCCAGTCTGTAATCCCCACATGTTTTAAGATGACCACAATCATCCCTGTTCTTAAGAACTATAAGGCTTCCTGACACTATGATTACCGCCCTGTAGCACTCACTTCTGTAATCATGAAGTGCTTTGAGAGGCTGGTTATGGCAGCGTCTCAAACAGAATGATGTTCATTGACCACAGCTCAGCGTTCAACACCATTCTCCATTCTCTGGGTCTGAACACCTCAGCAACTGGATTCTGGACTTCCTGACGGGCCGAAACCAGGTGTTGGGGTTAGGCAACATCACCTCCACCACGCTGACCCTTAACACAGGGGCCCCACAGGGTGTGTGCTTAGTCCTCTCCTGTACTCCCTGTTCACCCACGACTGCATGGCCACGCACGACTCCAACACCATTATCAAGTTCGCTGATAACACCACTGTGTTAGGTCTGATCGCCGGCGACGATGAGTCAGCTTGTAGGGAGGAGGTTAATGACCTGGCAGTGTAGTGTCGGAAGAACAACCTCAACGTCAGCAAGACCAAGGAGCTGATCGTGGACTACAGGAAACGGGCCATAGACTATTTTCTCTGCTGCCACACGGCAATATGTACTGGTTCATCAAGTCTGACACCAACTGCCTCTTGAAAAGCTTCTGTCCTCAAGCAATACAACTGATAAATAGCTAACAAAATAGCTACATGGACCGAGTTTACCTTGTCTCTTTGCACTCACAAGCAGTGGTGGAAAAAGTACTACATTCTCATACTTGAGTAAAGTAAAGATACCTTAATAGAAAATGACTAAAGTAAAAGTAGGTAAGAAGTATTTCTCTAAAAGTAAGTCTGAAAGTATTTGGTTTTAAATATACTTAAGTATCAAATGTAATTGCTAAATATACTTAAGTATCAAAAGTAGAAGTAAAAGTACAAATATTTTAAAATTCCTTATTACGCAAACCAGACGGCACCATTTTCTTGTTTTTGAAATTTACGGATAGCCAGGGTCACCCTCCAACACTCAGACATCATTTAAAAACAAAAAGCATTTGTGTTGTGTGAGACCGCCAGATCAGAGGCAGTAGAGATGACCAGGGGTGTTCTCTTGATAAGTGTGCGAATTGGACCATTTTTTTGTCCTGCTAAGCAGGGTGTCAGGGAAAATGTATGGAGTAAAAAAGTACAGAATTTTCTTTAGTAATGTAAGTGAAGTCAAAGTTGTAAAAAAATATGAATAATAAAATAAAGTACACAGAACCCAAAAAATTACTTAAAACCTCTTAAGGATCAAAAAAAGAAAAGAATTGCAGCTAAAATGACATACCCAAATCTAACTGCCCGTGGCTCAGGCATTGAAGCAAGGATATGCATATTCTTGATACCATTTGAAAGGAAAAACCTAGAAGTTTGTGGAAATGTGAAATGATTGTAGGAGAATATAACACATTAGATCTTGTAAAAGAAAATACAAAGAAAAAAACAACCGTTTAATTATTATTTTTTAATTAAAAAATCAAAATGTAAAATTGAAAAGCAAGAGAAAATTCACCACACATTCAGCTAGGAAGCTGGAGGTAATTTAGATGGTGTCCACAAGAGGGTAACAGTATATGTGCAAAGTTTCTTTAAGTCAAGAATGAGCAAGCTACATGTATGAAGTCACCCAGGTGTCCTTCATGATTTGCCCAAATGTACCCAAGTGGCCAAATTGATAAACGTTCAAGAACATAACATATAGAAAACATACAAAAATGCTATGCTAATAAAAAAACAAAAGTTTACACACCCCCAGGAATGTCATACATGATGGATCGTTAGCCTCCCTACATAAAATGTACTAACAGGAAATGCGACAAGAATGCTGATCCAATGTCTCCACATAAGTGAAATATTTAAGATAAGGGCCAAGTTAGCAGCCAACACTGATCTAATGTCATAAGTGAACAAACCACACATAAAGTAAAAAATATATATATAAAAAAATGTACACACTATTTACAATTACAGTATTTAGAACACAAGATTGTGCTGCTGGTCCCTAGTCCCAATTCTCTTTCTGCTGTAAAGCACTTACCATCCTCTACTTGTAGGCTGGCTGGGTATTCACCCCTCTAGATGGCCGGGCGGGGGGTTGATGTGGAGCCAGAGAGAGCAGCAATCAGACTGTGGGGGATGGAGGACTTGAATGTGGTCTCTTTGAAGTCAGTCTTTACCACTATTGAAGTTTTTTTCTATCAGTAAGAACTCAAGTTTATTACTTTGTTTTATTGAACCTTTATTTTAGCAATACATCAAATAAACAACACATCTATAAACAGATATTATATAGAGTGGAGAACACTGTGGTGACGTGTGTGTGTGTGTGTGTACCAATCCTTTTTTAATTTTTAATGAACCTTTATTTAACGAGGCAAGTCAGTTAAGAACAAATTCTTATTTACAATGACGGCCGAGGAACAGTGGGTTAACTTCCTTGTTGACGATACGATAGAAAATAGTAGCAATCAGTATTTTCGAAAGCAGTCTTGTTCATATTTCACAACCTCCGCTGGCTTTTGGAGTTGGCCATACACAATAGAGCAAAAATAATAGACCTAGACTTGATTTATTGCATGTTTCTGATCAGTGATAGATGAGCAAACAAATAAATGAGCTACACCACCTCCATGTACTTATTTGCCCAGCCAGAGACCTTAAACTTTACAGAAGAGATTCAGTGAAACAAAATCACATTAACTGATTATCAGACAAGTCACAGGCTTTTGGTAGGGAGTAGGCTACTAAGCGAGAGAAGAGCAAAACTATTCACTTCTTAAGCTACGTAACATGCAACATTTTCTAATCAGTGCTAATAGAGCCTACTTTTACTAAAGAAGGGGATGAGCAGCATACCCCTCAACTTAGTTAACATATAACGATTGGATAACTTTGGGAGTTTCAGTAAGCACTACCTGGTCAGAGTGTAAAGCGTGCCAATGCTTCTTCAGCATTACGGCTATACAGACTGCCGGTTTTGTGTATAGGCTATACTTTTTCATAATGCCATGGACAAGTTTGTTGGACAACAACAATAGAATGTTCATTAATGTTCATGATTTAATGGGTGCCAAAGCCGGTAAGATGAAAGGGTAAGTTTCTACCGAGGGGTTGGCTGGACTTTTAAACGCATTACTACAATGATGACTGGGTTGGCAGGACGTTTAAACGCATTACTGCAATGATGACTGGGTTGGCAGGACGTTTAAACGCATTACTGCAATGATGACTGGGTTGGTTGGCAGAAAAATAAAAGTACAGGCGGAAATACCTTTCAGATGCATTTTTTTTAAGTAAGCAAAAAGTTGCTGGGATGCTAAAGTTGCCGGGTTTTCTGACTGAGACGGCCTGTCTGGGTTCACCAAGGCTGACCTAGTTAAATGCAAACGCTCAGTGCTGCGCCACCGCCATGTCCCCCAGAGCCATGCATCCAGAAAGAGTGTGCAGCCAGACAGTGTGCAGTGCAGCCGAGTTGCAAATTAAAACCATCCAGATATGGCCAGCGGCAGCTGCATGGATTGATGCCGGCGGTAAGGGTGATTTGTAATTTGGTTTGAGTTCGGTTGCTGGTGGGTGTGGTATTTCTCACATCTTTTCTAAGGCCAACCAGCACCGACGGAATGCAGTTTCTGTACAGTTCACTCTCATAAAAATAGCTAATTAGTACCAGAGAAGGTTTCTTCATTTTGTCCCTGTCCTAGGGCAGTGGTCACCAGCCTTTTCTGAGTCAAAATGCAACCCGAGATCTACCGCTCAGAATTGTTTCAACATGACTTAAAAAACAAACCTATGCAACATTAACCTATTAAAACAGTACTATATCAATGATGTTTGTGCATTTAGCTATAGGCCCAATACATCATCACTGCATATTGGCTTTGCTTGAATTGCCCTGCCAATGCATTGTTTTCTGGATCATTAAATCAAAAATATAATAATAATCATAAAAGATGAGTGAAAGTACAGTGTTACTAGCAGTAACTGGCTATTCAGTTACTGGGAATTTTACAACTACCAGGCAACTAACTGCCATTAATTTACTGTGAAATGCACAGTAACCTTTTAACTGAATGCCTTTATTGTCAGTTCTTACGAAGATTGCAGAACTGACATTAAGAGGTGCTCAACCTTTGAGAAGATATCCATCAACCACTCAAATTGGTACAACACTTCCACTGACGGTTGGAACAAATACACAAAATTCAGTAGCTTGTTGTGTTTTACCATACTTTCACTGCAACCAGTACCCTACCTTACAGAAAAATCACATGATTTCACATGAAATTTCAAATGTGAAATTATGTGTTTTTGGAACACTTCACGTGACCACGTTTTCACGTGTAGTTTCTTGTTGTCACATGTTATTACATTAACTTCACATAAGATCACATGAGTACCATAAGGGCTGTAGAGTACAATCAAATTACGGGAACGTTTTAAGTGTCGCATTTCATGGCATAAAGGAAAACATGGTGTAGAGGAAAAGAACAGGATGGTTCTTCACAACCATCACAGCAGTAAAGAACCCTTCTAATATGCAAGATAAAATGGTTACACATATCATGCTCACCCCTGACAAAGAACCCATCAATAACCTTTTTTTGAGGGTGTACCTTTTAATGTAATATTCCATACTGTCAGACTCAGACAGTGCATGTTTAGCAACAATAGGTTTTGCAACATTTTAATGAGCATCTTTGGGTCTCAAGCACATGCAGCATCAGATCTGGATTGGGGAACCAACGTCAGTCCTGTCTGACCCATTTGTTTCCAGTTCATTTCACCCCATTCCCTCCCCAATGTCCCATTTTGGCATGGTGAATTAACCCATATACTTTAATCATAGAATCAATCAGTTTATTTTGTATACCTTCCACTGATGTTGTCTCTCTTCAGTTTTTCTCGATTTGGGTTATTTGGTAACCCAGTGCTGGATAAATATTGGACAGAACACACGGTGGGTTATTTTGACCCAGCCATTTGGGTTCTGTGAATAACCCAACATGTTGGGATTATCCAAACAGGTTAATTTAACCATCAGTTGGGTTTTTATTCACTTTCAGGCTGGGTCTTTTTTTAATTGAATCCATAGGTTAGTTTCAGGAGGTGTGGCTTATTAGGGGTGTGGCTTTCAGGTGGTTCTTTTTGTCCACCCGTGAAGGTAAATGTAATTCCTGTTGATCATGTTAAGTTTGTATACTAAAAATGTCTACTTTCCTTTTAATATTTTGTCACATTACATATTCTACTACAATATGTAAATAATGTTATACTATTTTTTACAAAGTGATAACTATCCCAACATTGGGATAAGCATAGGCTCTTAACTCATACACTTGTGTAAGCCTCATTAAACTACAAAAGTGTTCAACCTTAACATTTGATAACAATACAACAGAACACATGTGCTGGAATGACATTTACTCTCACGGGAGCCCAAAAACATCCTGAAAGCCATGCCCCAACTAAGCCACTCCTCCAGTGTTCTGATCTGACCCACTGTGTCATGCATCAACAACCCCACCTTGTATTTTTAAAGAAAACAACCCAACTAACTGACTCAATGCCTGCAACCCAGTAGTTGGGTCATATAAACAACACAGCATTTTTTTGGAGTGTATCCTGGACTGGGAACAGTCTGATGAAAGGCCTCCTTCTGAACCTGGGATGCGTCCCAAATAGCACCCTATTCCCTACAAAGTGCACTACTTTTGACCAGAGCCCAATGGGAATAGGGTTCGATTGGGACTCAACCGTGTCCTTGTTCTGTCTGCTCCCTCTTCCATCCGGCCTGGGCAGAATGGTGCTGAAGGATCAGGGCTAATGGGCTGGATAGCTTTATGCAGACGAGGCTACAGTGCAGAGGGGGAGGGGAGACTTTCAGTAGCGAGAGAAGGTTGCCAGTGCATATTCAGAGTATTCCGAACACTATTTTTCTTAGATGAGACACCTGACTGGGTCTGGTACATTCATGATGGCTGACTGTCTATGATTCTGCATTTCACTGTGGATCACTGTACTGTACTGGGCTAATCCAGCAACACAGTGCTGCTCTGAGGTCCTGTAGGGGAGGGGATGGGTGGGACTGGATGGTTGCGTCCCATGGGACCTGGTCAAAAGTAGGGCACAATATAAGAATGGGATGCACCTGACTTCTGAACTTTAGCCACGTCTCCTTCTATTGCTACTGTATCGCTCCACTATGGGCTTTACTGTGGCCTATAAAGAGCCAGATATGTGGTTTCGCTCAACACCCATCTCAAGTTTTGGCTTGAAGTAGTCTACATTGGCACTAAACCAACAGCTACTGTAACAGTTAAAATAAAGCGACTGCAATATTTTCACATTGTCCCAGTTTCTCATTGGCTCCAGTTTAAGTCCCTACCTGTAACGGGAAGGTAGGACAAGTGGTTGCTATGGTGACAGCAGACAGGAAATGCCCTCGGGTATTGTCCAGAAGCCTTCCTGCAGTGTGCTGAGTGTTGCTGCTCGCCTAAGGCTGCAAGGAAACTCTGCTCATTGTGAGGCTGCGGACAGAGTCTCCATCCACTCTCACAATGTTCCCTTTCAGTGCAAGGGGGCAACTGCCAAGGAGCTCAACCGTAAATGCTCTCTGGATAAAGATGCTTTGTTCCAAATCATTCCTGTGGCAACCAAGATCTTAAACTAGTCCCAAATCTGTAATAGGTCAGGTCCTGAAACCACCCCTGGAATGATGATTTGCTAGACTTTTATACTGGCTATCAATGCATGCAATCATTCACCTGTTAATAGTATTAGGCATATTCTTACTCTGCATAGAATGATACTTTTCCTGCATGTCATCAAGCTTTTTTCCTAATGGAGTTTGATATTATATATTCTATTACTATCCTACTACCTATGACTACTTTATGCTAATATATAATATTATCTTACTATGCAAGTATTTTCTGTGCAACTTGAATTCCAGTTTGTACCAGTCTGACTATTACAAATCTGCTGCTACAGACTTTATTCCATACACTTCTTCCTGTCCCCTCGGTCAGTTCCCCCTCTCGCACCCCAAATGTGACGAAAACATGAAGGAGTTTGTGTGTACTCTAACATTCTGTGTATGTGAAGGGAGCACCATACTGTAAAACAAGTGTCAGCACTTTCTGGAAGACATATTTTATGTTCCCACTATTTCTCCATCTCTGACACCTTTCTCTCTTTCTCCTTTCTTTCTCTCATTCTCCTTTCTCTCTTCTCATTGTCTCCTTTCTCTTGTGAATGCTTGGAGAATGTAGACAAAGCGGGTGTATTGAGAGACTGTCTTTGGCCAGACTGTGTATGGATTTCCCAGTTTCTTTGATCAGTTTATTGTTACAGTGCTACAACGGCACTTCGAGCAGCGCTGTCAAGTGAAATCAGTCGTTATTTAGTGAGTTGGCATTGGCGTCACGGAAATCACATTTAGTTTATGGCTGCATACTAGAAGCCAGGACTTTTATAGTTGTGAATAGATTGTTCCAAATCTATCGTAATCTCATTCTAGCCTGTTCAATTTGGAATATTTATCAACCAGATATAGCCTGTTGGATATGTTCTATGTTTAGACTGGGATTTTGACAATGTCGTCATTGATGACCCCAAGCAGTATGACTAATTGATTAAACTGTGCTGCCGTATGCTCAACGTGGTCTTCTGTGTGCTAAGTCAGTGTCTCTCGCTAGTGTTTACACAAGAATGGAGTGGTGAGGAAGCCGTGTCCGGAAGCGACTTCACCATTCACATTCTGGATTCAAGTTCTCAAACATCGTTTTTAAGATTTGTTTTAATATTGACAGTTGCAGCTGATTTCAGGATTATAATATTGATTCACTCTCCTTATATGTGTCATTCGTATGTATTCGTGGCAGTCTCTGAATTGTTTTAAGCAAACTTTTTTCTTTCTCCCGCCAGCTCCTGATAAAGGGCATAGAAACGACCAAAGTTAGACTAGTGCTCATGTGTACTCGGCTATATCCTGTTCCGAGCTGTTGCCATATTTGCGTTTTTCTTGTCTATTTCTAAATTGCACCGCGGCTGCCATGGCATTTCTCATTAAAAAATATATATATTTCACTGCGACCTGCTGCTGATTGTCAGGCAGTGAAAGCAGGCTGTTGCTGAGTGATTGGTGGGAAGTTCCGGTTGGCGTGAGATTGTGGGGGGTGTGTGTGTGTGTTGAGAGAGCAAAAACACTATAGCTATTGGCTGAGGCACGTGAACTAGAGGGAGCAGCACGTCGTGACAACTTTATACCAGTTGTATAGGTTGGCTATTTAGTCAGTCATTACGGAGACGTCTGTTTCCACCTGGAAACTACTTTGGGGCATTACATAAATTCGCTCGGAGAAGGTTAAAACTGCATTCTAATGTTGACTTTGCTTAAAGAAAACTGTATCAAGCGAAGTTTTTTAAAATGTATGCTCAGGTATTGGGTCTCGGGGGCTGCCTGAGTGGAAATGTGAAATGGAAGTTATGGAACTCCCTTGCATGGTTCTTTCAATGGGGAAAAGTCCGCAATGAAACTGACATTTAAATGTGGAGAAATCATACATTTGCCTCTGTTGGCCATCAAGTAGCCTATTAATGTATATGCCATTGTAGGCAACCATTTGATACAATAAACATGTTATATATCCCACGGTTGGGATGGTGTTCTTCGGCTTGCAAGCCCTTTTTCCTCCAAACATAACGATGGTCATTATGGCCAAACAGTTCTATTTTTGTTTCATCAGACCAGAGGACATTTCTCCAAAAAGTATGATCTTTGTCCCCATGTGCAGTTGCAAACCGTAGTCTGGCTTTTTTAACGGTGGTTTTGGAGCAGTGGCTTCTTCCTTGCTGAGCGGCCTTTCGGGTTATGTCGATATAGGACTTGTTTTACTGTGGATATAGATACTTTTGAACCCGTTTCCTCCCGCATCTTCACAAGGTCCTTTGCTGCTGTTCTGGGATTAATTTGCACTTTTCGCACCAAAGTACATTCATCTCTTAGGAGACAGAACGCGTCTCCTTCCTGAATGGTATGACGGCTGCGTCGTCCCATGGTGTTTATACTTGCGTACTATTGTTTGTACAGAGGAACATGGTACCTTCAGGCATTTGGAAATTGAATCAGACTTGTAGAGGTCTACAATTTATTTTCTGAGGTCTTGGCTGATTTCTTTTGATTTTCCCATGAAGTCAAGCAAAGATGCACTGAGTTTGATGGTAGGCCTTGAAATACAACCACAGGTACACCTCCAATTGACGTAAATTAGCCTATCAGAAGCTTCTCAAGCCATGGCATTATTTTCTGGAATTTTCCAAGCTGTTTAAAGGCACATTCCACTTGGTGTATGTAAACGTCTGACCCACTGGAATTGTGATACAGTGAAAACAATTGTTGGAAAAATGACTTGTCATGCACAAAGTAGATGTCCTAACCGACTTGCCAAAACTATAGTTTGTTAACAAGAAATTTGTGGAGTGGTTAAAAAATGAGTTTTAATGACTCCAACCTAAGTGTATGTCAACTTCTGACTTCAACTGTAGGTACGTGGTTGCAAAGGGCATCAGTGTCTTAACAGCGCAATTTGCCAAGGAAAGAAACTGAGCGCAGCTTTATCCAGAAATCTGGCAGTTGCTTCTGATTTTAAATTCAAATTTCACAGAACTGCTTGTCGCAATTTAGATGAGACTCTCTTGTTCAGATATCAGTAAGTGGACCGGAGGCAGGGCATGAAAGCGGTAACGAATCCAGCTGTTTGTGTCATCCGTTTCGGGAAAGTACCTGTGTAATTGTGCACCCAACTCACTCAGGTGCTTCGCTATATTCCATTTGACATTGTCTGTAAGCTTGAGTTCATTTGCACACAAAAAAATCTTACAATGATGGAAAGATCTGTGTGTTCTTGTTAATGCAGACAGAAAAGAGCTCCAACTTCTTAGCCTCAATTTTGTCCCACACATTGAATATAGTTGAGTCCCTGTAATCCTAGATTCAGATCATTCAGGTAAGAAAAAAACATCACCCAGATAGAGGCCAGTCATGTGAGAAACTCATCATCATGCAAGTGGTCAGACAAGTGAAAATTATGATCAGTAAAGAGAACTTTAACCTCGTCTCTCAATTCATAAAAACGTGTCAATAATTTGCCCCTTGATAACCAGTGCACTTCTGTATGTTGTAAAAGCGTTACATGGTCGCTGCCCATATCATTGCATAATGCAGAAAATACACAAGAGTTCAGGGGCCTTGTTTTAACAAAGTTAACCATTTTCACTGTAGTGTCCAAAAGGGGGATGAATAATTTTGCAATACACTGTAAATGGAATAATACTCTTATTGCGATGTGGATGGCTTATGAAGAGCCTTTGGTTGTACGTAGTGTAGTCTATGGTGTTGCCAGGGAACAACACCCTCTTTGAAGAAGTAGGAGGTGAAGTTCTCCCGCACACAGATTGCCTCTCTTGCTGCGTTGTTGGACCCCATCCTTGAAACATCCTGCAGAGCAGCAGACTTCTCCTCTGGCACATGGCGGCGAGCTGCAGATCCCCACCTGGTCCTCGTGTCCATCCTCGTGACGTTATGAAGGACACAGGTAGCCTTCACGCACCTGAATTCTGGGACTGCCTCCAGGAGGCAGTCCCAGATGGCCCTGGTCAACCAACCCTGCAGTGCCCTACTACACGGTAACTGTAGGCAATAATTTTGAAGGAATCTCCAGTTACAATGTAGGAATATGGAAGATAATGTCATTATTAGACTTTTACATCACCAGGTCAATGTGGATTACTAAAGTATAATATCCCTTAAAACAAATCATGATAACATTGGATAGATGAATAGATAGATGCATGTGACAATAGCGGGATCATATCAAGGATAGCATCCCAAATGAATACATAAATACCGCTTGAAGCTTGATGAGTTGATCATTTGAATCGGCTGTGTAGGTCAAAGGTGAAAACAAAAATGTGCACTCCTTTGTGTCCCCAGGACCAGAACTGAGAACCACAGCTCTTCATTGGGACCCCTTCATCTGCAGATAGGCGTTCACAGTTCTTTATATCTGAGGATAGAGAACCTCACAAAAACAGAGTTCATTATATTCAAATTGGACGGACCGCACTGAATATTATGTTTGTATTATATCCGTCCTCACTTCTAGGGACTGTAACTACACAAACGTACCTGCCCTATCCAGAATAGCCTACTCTCTCACTTTGACAGTTGGGGCTACTATCCTTTCACCCTCCTCCATGGCTGTTAGCTAGCTATCTACAAATGCATTTGTAGTTTTTACAATGATAAATCCATCAAGAAAGCTAGCTAATATGAAGTTAGGTAGCTGGTGATATTTAATTAACAAAGCTAGCTATCTGTACAGCATGTAAAGTTGGCTAGTTAGCTACGTTAGCAGCTCATTTGAGTTATCCTGCACTGTAGCTAGTTAGCTAATAGTACATCGTTGTTGTTTTTTTGACACTTTCTAAATGTATTTATTTACTTGAATAGGTTCTCCCAGCCATGTGGACGAATGGAAACAGGGCAGCAAAGTGTGTTTGTCACCAGAGCGTTTTAGAACATATTACTATTTACCTGTGAATAAATTCATGAAATGGAGAATGGATTAAACTATTTACCCATTTAATAACCAGACCTTCATACAAACTTGCTCTGCTGAATTATTGACGCACAATTGAACGTGCTGCCGTATGCTGCCAGCACGCCCACAAGTGAGCCACTGGGCGGCATGTGGCAATTTACCACATGCTAGTGTACAGGAGCCATAACTTTTTCTCCGCCTCCCACTCCATGGTCGCGCCTCCAAACGGTCCCGCCATCTCCGCTTCTCACCGTTTTCCCCGGTTTGTTGTCATAACATCTGGCATATAAATAACCGCACAATTGCCCGAAAATAGATTATCATTATTTTCTTTATGTTCATCCAAGTGTTTCTTGCTCAGAGATTTCAAGATCCTTTGTCCAACTTTCATCACTCAAACTCACCTGTTGGATTTATCTATAGATATGTACATGCACAAAGTGGATTTATTTAAGCAATAAGGCCCGAGGAGATGTGGTATATGGCCAATATACTACGGCAAAGGACTGTTCATAGGCACGACGCAAGGCCGTGGTATATTGGCAATATACCACAAACCCCCGAGGTGCCTTATTGCTATTGTAAACTGGTTTCCAATGTAATTAGAGCAGTAAAAATAAACGTTTTGTCGTACCTCTGCTATATGGTCTCATATCACGGCTCTCAGCCAATCAGCATTCAGGGCTCGAACCACCCAGTTTATAATTACAATTTTAAACCTGGTTCAAGCCCTGAATGCTGATCGTCTGAAAGCCATGGTATATTAGACCATGTTTTGTATTTTTATTTAACCTTTATTTAACTAGACAAGTCAGTTAAGAAACAAATTCTTATTTACAATGATGGCTTACCTCAGCCAAACCCTAATGATGCAGAGTTCAATCTTGGTTTTCTCAGACCAGAGAATCTTGTTTCTCGTGGTCTGAGAGTCCTTTAGGTGCCTTTTGGCAAACTCCAAGCAGGCTGTCGTGTGCTTTTTACTGAGGAGTGGCTTCCGTCTTGCCACTCTACCATAAAGGCCTGATTGGTGGGATGGGAGAAACCTTTTGGAAGGTTCTCCCATCTCCATAGAGGAACTCTGGAGCTCTGTCAGCGTGACCATTGGGTTCTTGGTAACCTCCCTCACCAATGCCCTTCTCCCCCGATTGCTCATTTTTGGCCGGGCGGCCAGCTCTAGGAGGAGTCTTGGTGGTTCCAAACTTCTTCCATTTAAGAATGATGGAGGCCACTGTGTTCTTGGGGACCTTCAATGCTGCCAAATGTTTTGTTACCTTTCCTGAGATCTGTGCCTCGACAGAGGAGGAGAAAGGGAATCAAATATTTAAATAACCATTTATTTTATAGAGATTTTTAAGGGTACAAGACTCTGTATTAATCTGGCTGTGTTGGCAATATTTTTTTATTTTACCTTTATTTAACTAGGCAAGCCTGTTAAGGACAAAATCTTATTTTCAATGACTGCCTAGAAACAGTGGGTTAACTGCCTGTTTAGGGGCAGAACGACATATTTGCACCTTGTCAGCTCGGGGATTTGAACTTGCAACCTTCCGGTTACTAGCCCAACGCTCTAACCACTAGGCTACCCTGCCGCTCCTAATATCACTGCATAGCCAAGTGGGGAGAGGATGCCCCTTATCACAGTTCCCAAATGTCCAGCTAATCCTACGCCGGCGGATCTCAAAACTGAACATGGAGCCCCGTTAAGTAGCAATGATATCCTTCGCCACCGTTGTCTTACGACATGACAGCTCCAAACAGTCATGACTATTCAATAAATAATTTAAATGTTTATTTTCAGCTAATTTCTTAAGTTATATAACTTAAGGTATATAACTAACTAACAAAGGAGGTTTGAATTTGAGGGTGCATTATTTATAAAGTTGGGCAATGAGGATGAAAACTAGCATACAGTGCATTCGGAAAGTATTCAGACCCCTTCACTTTTTCCACATTTTGTTACGTTACAGCGTTATTCTAAAATTGATTGTAGATTGAATAAATGTTTTTCCACATCAATCTTGAGTGGCCCAGCCAGAGCCCGGACTTGATCCTGATCGAACATCTCTGGAGACACCTGAAAATAGCTGTGCAGCGACGCTCCTCATCCAACCTGACAGAGCTTGAGAGGATCTGCAGGGAAGAATGGGTAGAAACTCATCAAATACAGCTGTGCCAAGCTTGTAGCGTCATACCCAAGACTCGAGGCTGTAATCGCGGCCAAAGGTGCTTCAACAAAGTACTGAGTAAAGGTTCTGAATACTTATTTAAATGTCATATTTCTGTTTGTTTTTTTACTTTGTCATTATGGCGTATTGTGTGTAGACTGATGGGGGAAAAAAACACAATTTAAGCAATTTTAGAATAAGGCTGTAACATAACAAAATGTGGAAAAAGTCAAGGGGTCTGAATACTTTCCGAATGCATTGTATTTGTTGATTTAAATCTGACTTTCTTAATATAATGAGTAATCCAGGAATGTCATAAGTTTATTGCCACAAAAAAACTCAACATCAACTCTGCAGATCGCAGTTATTACAGTGAATGGCTAAATGACTTCCGGACACTAAGGGTCCGCAGAGCTCCTCCGCACCACTCTATTGTGTCTGTGTGCCCATTCAATCAGACCGATACTGTAGGAAAGGTGGTTCGGTTTAGGAACGATAATTCCTTGTGCTCCTTCCTTGTGCTCCTTCGTCATTGCACTAAAGGGGCAATCTGGGATTCAATTTCAACTAATTTAAAAGTCCAAAAATGGATGTTCCCTTTTTTTTAAATGTCAAAAAGGAGAAAGTGTGGAAATAGATTATTCATGACTGGGTCTAGTATATTTCCACATCACACTGCATCACAGTCAGTGAGGGAGGGTTACTTTTTCATTTAAGCAGACTGTCTATTCCCCTCCTAGACAGGGGTGTCTGCTCACCAGTATGTGCCTCCTCTGCTGGCAATTGATAGTACTTTTGCTCCCTGCAAGCACTTACCCCAGGGTAGCCCCCCTCCCTCTATCTGCAACAGAATGGGATATGACCATTTTGGTGAAATTGGTAGGACTTGGTGAGGAAGACAGCGGGGGTCCAGCAAGGGGTACTCTTGCGCACAAGCCGACGATGCCTGTTCCTGAACTGTTGGATCCCTTTGTTATCTTTTGACGCCCACGTGCTGTTGCTGGAGAAACAAGGACACTGTTTCTCTCTGGCTCTGCTTGTTTTAAGGTTTATTTATTTGGTGCTTGCTTGACCTTACACCAGAACAAATTCATATTTGTATTATATTATTTTATCATTTTATATTATTATTAGATCATTTTAGATGTTTCTATTCTACTGTATATCTAATTGGAAATGAAAAGAGATGCATAATATAAGTAACATAATCACTACAACACAGATTTTTCATGCACAAGAAAAAATAAATCCATCTTTTAAGGAGATGAAGGATGGAGTCAACTGTAAAACCACTATCTATGGGGCTTAGCAGCACAGACTGTATATTCTGTAGATCACAAGGACAAGAGGCACTTCACCCATCTCAACAGTAGGTGTCGCCACCAAGAAGGGGGAAAAACACATTTTAAAACGGGGATGAGGACCGAGCACACTGCCCAATAGATGGATTACATTTATTGAATGGCTCAAAGACTAAACAATAACTGGAAAAGATGAAGACTTTTTTTAAAAATCATTGTAAACCATTAGCTCCACACCCTTTCATTTGACCTGTCCTATGAAACCATTAGCTCTACACCCTTTCATTTGACCTGTCATATGAAACCATTAGCTCCACACCCTTTCATTTGACCTATCCTATGATTCTGTTTGCTATTATTTTGAACCTGTTTCTCAGTTTCCTCTAGCTAGTTGTGAATTTGTGCTGGATGCCACTACTCCCTCATTAGAGGTCAGTCACTCCAGGGAAAGCTGAGGAATCGTGACCTTTGACCGAGAGGGTTACAGGCCCACATACCAGCTGGCCCTTGGCTACAATAACTGAACAGTACTGCTATCACCTTGTTCAAGAAAGTCTCCCTCACTTGCCAGAGCACTCAAGTCTAATCTCCGAGTGCAGAATGTAGGGAAGTGGGAACTCGCTTACCCTCAATACAGACGGTATTCCCTTCCCCTGGTGTTGTCCCATGTACACCCCCCCCCCTCTGCCATTTCAATAGAAACACCTTGTATCAAATCCATTTTGGAGGAGATATACCACAGAGAGCATTGGGGTAGACGTATGTCTGTTTTTCTGTCAGGTTTTTTGATCCGTTTGAATTAGGGATTTGTTGGAATTGTTCCAATCCTTGTCCCGTCTGGCTGAGTTGGTAGAACATGGCGCTAGCAATGCCAGGGTTGTGTGTTGCATTCCCATGGGAGACCAGTATGGCTATTATGGATATTGTTCCCTCCTATCTCTAACCCACCAGTGCCACTACCATTTCTCACCTTGGCCACATATCTGCTGGTGACAATCCTAACAACCGGCATATGTCTTAAGCCTTTGATCCTGCTCAACTTCACGACCCTTTGTCATTTAAATCAACTCATTAATATTTCACTCCCTTGTTTGGTCAGTGAGTGAGTGAGAGAATTCATTCATTCATTCATTCATTCTGTGAATCAGTATAATGACCGGCGGCCATGTCTGCAACAGACAGGTCTCTCTCCACGATTTAGTAACCCAACCAATAGACTGCCTCGCTCTCTCTTTCTCTCCAAGGTCCCAAAAAACACATGCAGACAGCAGGTTGACGTTTGTCATGAATCTTGCCCTGGAGGCAGAACTGAGCCATTTCCGCTAGATGGGCCAGTTTAAAAAGTATATCTTTTTGGGCTTAATTTAATGTCAGCATTCAAATATAATCAAATTGTATTGGTCACATACACATGGTTAGCAGATGTTATTGCGAGTGTAGCGAAACGCTTGCATTAGTGTTAGCAGTGTGGTTAATGTTAGGGTTCAAATCAAATTTTATTTGTCACATGCGTCAAATACAACAGGTTTAGACTTTACAGTGAAATGCTTACTTCTTACAAGGATGTGAGACCAGATGCTTCTGGAAGTCGTGTTGGAGGGCCAGTAGGAGGCACTCTGGTCCCTAAAAAAGATCCCAATGCCCTAGCATTAGATACAGTGTTGCACACGGTTGTGTCCAACCAGGAACTGTTCTCTGAATCTTTGCCTCGCTGACCAATGACAGTACTATGCCATATAAATATGATAGGTTGTATAGCGTGATATAAGTGTGTATCGAGGGCAAATGTATTTTCAGCTACATTTGATCCTGTTACTTGAGAGACACACGTTGTAGTGATTTTAGGTTTGATACTGCACTCTTGTTTGTGTAGTAATATTCAGTGTGGCCCCTTTAAGAGCCGCGTGTCCTTTTTTTGAGAATGAGTTGTGTGCTGCGCTGAAGGGGCTGACCATGGCCTCTGGGTTCGTCACTAGGAGGTGGGCATGTCTGAGACTAACCTTCCCAGTCCCCTTGCTCAAACAACCAGGCACAGGCAGCCAGTCACACCGCATGCCCTTATCTACCAATGGAATGCAACAGCTGTGGCAGGGGGCCGCCAAGGGTGGGCCGGCTCGAACCCCCCTGCCGGGGCCCCCACTCCCCCTCTCCGCAGGGCTTCTACTCCTGAAAGGCAGGTTCAACTAAAAAGTGTGTTCTGAGACAGAGTGGGCGCCTCGACAGGGCTGCACTGCAAAAACACAGAGGTGGGGGAAGAGGGTTGAGAGAGAGAACGAAGGGGAGCGAGAGAGAGAGAGTCGGGGACGGCGCTCGAAAAGGAGGCGCACAAAGAGGAGGAAAGTGAAGCGAGGGAGGGGATTTGAAAGCTCGGGTGAAGGGGGAGAGGGAAAGACAAAAGAAAGCGAGGGAGACGTAGTAGGAGCAGGGGGAAGCGAGGGGACGGCGCAAATGGCTACGGAGGACACGGCGGGGGGAGCGCGCAAAGCCACCAAGAGCAAACTGTTTGAGTTCCTGGTCCATGGAGTGGTGAGTTGCCCAGTAGCACTGTCTGTCATTGAGACCGAGGGAGCCGGACCCTGGCGTGTGTGTGTGTGTGTGTGTGTGAGGGCGCATAGGCAATCTGAGAGCGATAGCTGTCCCCATGTGAAGGTTATATCCAGCCCTCTGGATCCCACACTGTTTTCTTCTTAAAGAAGAGAGGGAAGGAGTAGGGAACGGAGGGGGACAGCCATTTGGAATGCAAACAACAACAAAAAGAGCGAGAAGGAAGGAGCGAGCGACACAGAGATGCTAGCAGCAGCCAACCCCCTGGTTATCAGAGCACACTGAGCATGCTTGGAGTCAGCGAGTGAGAGGGGGGGCAACCAGTCTCAGAGCGGTCGAAAGATGAACACGCTGCTGTGATCATTTGAACATGTACATGTATGGTCATGTGGATAATGTTTTAATGAATGTTATTGGAGCATGCTTCAATGTTTGAAATGCAGGACATTGAGCTTATTTAAAATAAATAGTAATAGGTGAATTTCACATGGTTGGGGGAAATGGTAAGGCCTGTCACTGCTGTCATAACATAGGTAGCATTAACTGACCTGGGAATGCAATAGTGCCTATGATAAGCACAAGGCTGTGATTGTGGAGTTAAGGATGTGTGTGATGGATGTGTGTGTGTGTGTGTGTGGGTGTTATGTGTGTGTGTGTGGGTGTTATGTGTGTGTGGGGGTTATGTGTGTGTGGGTTATGGAAGTCCTGAGGCTTTAATAGAGACCATTGTCAAGTCCACAAAGTCTTTGAACATCCTTACCCATCTATAGGCAGGGTAGCCTAGTGGTTAGAGCATTGGACTAGTAACCGAAAGATCTGTCATTCTGCCCCTGAACAGGCAGTTAACCCACTGTTCCTAGGCCGTCATTGAAAATAAGAATTTGTTCTTAACTGACTTGCCTAGTTAAATAAAGGTAAAATAAAAAACTAACTTAAAAGTCAGAAGGAATAAGAATATGCACATCTAGAATACATTCATTGTATTGGCCAGTTCATGTACTAAGATGAAGTGCATTATTAAGCATAAGTGAACTGTGTAGCACAGCATACCCACTATGCATGCTCTGGTTGAATCAACATTGTTCCTGTGTTATTTAAATGAAATTACGTCGATCCAATGTGGAATAGATGTTGAGTCGACGTCTGCCCAGTGGGCAGAGACTGAAGTAAAGCAATGAGAAGAGGTGATGAGCCAGATGAGTGTGTCTTCTCAAAAGACCAGTTAACCTTGACCTCTCTCTCTCTCTCTCAACCTCTCTCTCTCTCTCCCCCCTCTCTCTCTCTCTCCCCCCTCTCTCTCACCCCCTCTCTCTCTCACCCCTCTCTCTCTCCTCTCTCTCACCCCCCTCTCTCTCCCTCTCCCTCTCCCCCTCTCTCTCTCGCCCTCCCTCTCTCTCTCTCGCCCTCCCCCTCTCTCTCGCCCCCCCCCTCTCTCTCGCCCCCCCCCTCTCTCCCCCCTCTCTCTCTCCCCCTCTCTCTCTCCCCCTCTCTCTTAACCCCTCTCTCTCAACCCCTCTCTCTCCCCTCTCTCTCAACCCCTCTCTCAACCCCCTCTCCCCTCTCCCCCTCTCTCCCTCCTCTCCCTCTCTCTCTCTCTCTCTGCTCTCTCTCCCCCCTCTCTGCTCTCTCTCCCCTCTCCCCTCTCTCTCTCGCTCTCCCCCTCTCTCTCGCTCTCCCCTCTCTCTCGCTCTCCCCCTCTCTCTCGCTCTCCCCCTCTCTCTCGCTCTCCCCCTCTCTCTCGCTCTCCCCCTCTCTCTCGCTCTCCCCCTCTCTCTCGCTCCCCTCTCTCTCGCTCTCCCCCCTCTCTCGCTCTCCCCCTCTCTCTCGCTCTCCTCTCTCTCGCTCTCCCCCTCTCTCTCGCTCTCCCCCTCTCTCTCGCTCTCCCCCTCTCTCTCGCTCTCCCTCTCTCGCTCTCCCCCTCTCTCTCGCTCTCCCCCCTCTCTCGCTCTCCCCCTCTCTCTCGCTCTCCCTCTCTCTCTCCTCTCCCTCTCTCTCCTCTCTCCCTCTCTCTCGCTCTCCCCTCTCTCTCGCTCTCCCCCTCTCTCTCGCTCTCCCCCTCTCTCTCGCTCTCCCCCTCTCTCTCGCGCTCCCCCTCTCTCTCGCGCTCCCCTCTCTCTCTCTCGCGCTCCCCCTCTCTCTCTCGCTCCCCCTCTCTCTCTCGCTCCCCCTCTCTCTCGCGCTCCCCCTCTCTCTCTCTCGCTCCCCCTCTCTCTCTCTCGCTCCCCCCTCTCTCTCTCGCGCTCCCCCTCTCTCTCTCTCTCTCCCCCTCTCTCTCTCGCTCCCCCCCTCTCTCTCTCGCGCTCCCCCTCTCTCTCTCGCTCCCCCTCTCTCTCTCTCCCCCTCTCCTCTCGCTCTCCCCCTCTCTCTCTCGCTCCCCCTCTCTCTCTCGCTCCCCCTCTCTCTCTCGCGCTCCCCCTCTCTCTCTCGCGCTCCCCCCTCTCTCTCTCGCTCCCCCTCTCTCTCTCGCGCTCCCCCTCTCTCTCTCGCTCCCCCTCTCTCTCTCGCGCTCCCCCTCTCTCTCTCTCTCCCCCTCTCTCTCTCGCTCCCCCTCTCTCTCTCGCTCCCCCTCTCTCTCTCGCTCCCCCTCTCTCTCTCGCGCTCCCCCTCTCTCTCTCGCGCTCTCCCCTCTCTCTCTCGCGCTCCCCCCTCTCTCTCTCGCTCCCCCTCTCTCTCTCGCGCTCCCCCTCTCTCTCTCGCGCTCTCCCCTCTCTCTCTCTCGCTCTCCCTCTCTCTCTCGCGCTCTCCCTCTCTCTCTCGCGCTCTCCCTCTCTCTCTCGCTCTCCCCTCTCTCTCGCGCTCACCCCTCTCTCTCTCGCGCTCTCCCCTCTCTCTCTCGCGCTCTCCCCTCTCTCTCTCGCGCTCTCCCCTCTCTCTCTCGCGCTCTCCCCTCTCTCTCTCGCGCTCTCCCCTCTCTCTCGCTCTCTCCCCCCTCTCTCTCTCTCGCTCTCTCTCGCGCTCTCTCTCGCGCTCTCTCTCGCGCTCTCTCTCGCGCTCTCTCTCGCGCTCTCTCTCGCGCTCTCTCTCGCGCTCTCTCTCGCGCTCTCCCCCTCTCTCTCTCGCTCTCACCCCCTCTCTCTCTCGCTCTCACCCCCTCTCTCTCTCGCTCTCACCCCCTCTCTCTCTCGCTCTCACCCCCCTCTCCCCCCTCTCTCTCTCGCTCTCACCCCCTCTCTCCCCCCCCTCTCTCTCGCTCTCACCCCTCTCTCTCGCGCTCCCCCTCTCTCTCTCGCGCTCCCCCCTCTCTCTCTCGCGCTCCCCCCCCTCTCTCTCTCGCGCCCCCCTCTCTCTCTCGCGCTCCCCCTCTCTCTCTCGCGCTCCCCCCTCTCTCTCTCGCGCTCCCCCCTCTCTCTCTCGCGCTCCCCCCCCTCTCTCTCGCGCTCCCCCTCTCTCTCCGCGCTTTCTCGCTCTCCCCCTCTCTCTCGCTCTCCCCCTCTCTCTCTCTACCCCAGGCCAAATATTTTCCTTCATGCCTGAACTGCCTCTTCTCTCAGTAGATTTGAGGGTGTAGAATCATCTTGATTAACACATTCACTTCAATGCCGGCGAGTCATTTTTTTTATTTCACCTTTATTTAACCATGTAGGCTAGTTGAGAACAAGTTCTCATTTACAACTGCGACCTGGCCAAGATAAAGCATAGCAGTGTGAACAGACAACACAGAGTTACACATGGAGTAAACAATTAACAAGTCAATAACACAGTAGAAAAAAAAGAGTCTATATACATTGTGTGCAAAAGGCATGAGGAGGTTTTGGTGGCCTTCCTGAGCCAGGATTCAGACACGGCAGCGACATCAGGGTTAGCACAGTGTGCTAAAGCAGTGAGTAAAACAAACTTAGGGAGGAGGCTTCTGATGTTGACATGCATGAAACCAATGCTTTTTCGATCACAGAAGTCAACAAATGAGGGTGCCTGGGGACATGCAGTGCCTGGGTTTACCTCCATATCACCTGCGAGGAGTGAGTAGTGAGGGGGTGCGGCTAAAGGCTATCAAAACTGGTTGCCTAGAGCGTTGGGGACAAAGAATAAAAGGAACAGAAGCATAGTAGAATATATTCAGGGCATAATGCGCAGACAGGGGTATGGTGGGGTGCGGGTACAGCGGAGGTAAGCCCAGGCACTGGGTGATGATAAGAGAGGTTGTATCTCTGGACATTCTGGTTGTAATGGGTGAGGCCACCGCATGTGTGGGAGGTGGGACAAAGGAGGTATCAGGGGTATGAAGCGTGGAACTAGGGGCTCCATTGTAAACTAAAACAATGATAACTAACCTGAACCACAGTATACAAGGCATATTGACATTTGAGAGAGACATACAGTAATCACAGGTGTTGAATGGGAGAGCTAGCTAAAACAGTAGGTGAGACAACAGCTAATCAGCTAGCACAACAACAACAGCAGGTAAAATGGCGTTGACTAGGCAGAGAGGGTCGGATTAACTACACACAGAGCCTGAGGGCGGCCGACAGATAAAACATAAACAAACAGAATGGAGTACCTTGATTAATGGACAGTACAGCAGGCATCAGCAATGTAGCCAAGTGATCACAGTGTCCAGGGGCAGCGGTGGATGGGACTGGGAAGCTAGACTGGCGAGTATTATCCAGGCTAAAAAAACTGGCTGGCTATGCAGAAGGTAAAAGCCGCTAGCAGTGGCTAAAAATGACCTAAATAGCTTGTAGCTAGTTAGCTGGTTAGCTTCTGGAGGTTCTTGAATGTGTTCAAAAAATAATAGCGATTCCGTATCACTTTGGGTGAGGCAGGTTACCGGAAGGTATAATCAAATAAAAAATCGAAAAGAGATTGAAAGTAAATATGGGTCCAGTGAGTGGTTGGGCTGGCTGGGGACAGTTAACAAGCCTGTGCTAACAAGCTAGCAGTTAGCAGACCGGGGCTAAACAAGCTAGCAGGTAGCAGGCAAGCAGATAGCAAGGGCTAGAAAGTTAGCCTTTGGGGTACGTCGCGATGGGGTTAAGTCTGTTTAGGCCTCTTCATGCGGTGACATCGATAGACTGGTCGTGGGTCCGGATATTGTAGCCCAGGAGTATGCTTCGGTGGTAGCACAGGAGCTCTGGCCGGGCTAGCTTCAAGCTAAGTGGATGGAAACGCTAGCCAAGAGTAGTCATCCGGGGTTGCGGTTAGCTAGTTGTGAAGATCCAGATGAAAATGTTCCGTTTGCGGTGGGAATCCGGGGATAAAAATAATAGGTCCGTTATGCTCTGGTTAGAGTCGCGTTGTTCGAACTGGCGAGAGCTTTCCGAGCTAAAGGTTAGCTGATGACCGCTAGCAATGGTTTGCTGACTGATAGCTGGTAGTTAGCTGGCTAGCTTCAGTTGAGGGGTTCCGGATCCGAAGTAAATATAAATACTTAAAAAAAAAAAAAAAGCAGATCCACGCTACATTGGGTGAGGCGGGTTGCAGGAGAGTATTTAGATGTTGAGGTTTAGCAAAATGTTTTAAAAGATATGCGTAGAAAAATGTTAAAACGACATATACCAGCGACACGACAATACGTCTGACTGCTATGCCATCTTGGACAAAAAAAAAGTTAGGAGTTAGGAGACTCCAGCTGACTGTATCGACTGCAGGAATCTTTAGTTTGTGGTGAGCCGTGACATTTTACTCTCTGTTTCACTCCCAGTTGAGTTAAAAACCAGGGTGTGTCCCAAAACGTTCTCTAAATCGTAGCGCACTATAAAGGGAATGAGGTGCCATTTGAGACGTATCCCTCTGAATATTTACTACAGTAGGCTAAGACGACATCTCCCCCTCTGGAGATAGTCCATCTGAAAGGCCAGCTGCAGTCCTTCACACACACCTACTGTTGCACTTATGTGAAGCTGTGAAGGTCCCGGTGTTCCAGCCTCCTGCAGGACTCTTTCTATGTGTGGTGTTTCAGTCAGTGGGGGAGAGGTCTCTTGGAGGTGGCCCGGTCTTGGAGGCCTGTTGGGTGGGCGCCACTGGGCGACCCTGAGTGTCTCGCTCTCTCGCTCTCTCGCTCTCTCTCTTAATTTTCAATTCAAGTGGCTTTATTGGCATGGGATACAATGTTTACATTGCCAAAGCAAGTGAAATAGATAATAAACAAAAATTAAATAAACAATAAAAAATTGACAGTATACATTACTCAAAAAAGTTTGAAATGAGTAGACATTTCAAATGTCATAGTATGACTACGTACAGAGCGTGTGTGTGACTGCTATCATGAACTTTGCCATGCCCTTTAGAATCTTCTATTACAGAGCTTCTCCAATCACATTTTTAGCCCCATGTGGGTTAAATACACTGTGGCCTCTCCAAACCCCTTCAACCATCCTAAAAATGCCATCAAAGGTAGTCTCAGATATACAACAACGTGGCAGATTGAATTGCTGGTTGGCAGGCAGAGTTGTGAGAAACGGAAGAGTGGAGGACAGAAATCAGATAGGGGCTGCTGTTGGCATGGATTTGTTAGGATTTGGGAAGACAATACTGCGGAGGAGGACCACCCAATAGGGCACATCCAATCACCCAATAGGGCACATCCAATCACCCAATAGGGCACATCCAATCAGCCAATCATTCCTTTTCTATACTTTACAGCATCCCAGTTAACCCATTATTTGCCCACTATAGTATAACCACTCTCCTTCAATCAGGTCTCTCCCCTATCCTCTCCCAGTCCCCTGAATTCAGTTGTGCAAGCGACTAGTTGTCCCCTTTCCCTCTACCTTGGGTGGCCACACAGCACGGTGGGGTCTGGCCACACAGCACGGTGGGGTCTGGCCACACAGCACGGTGGGGTCTGGCCACACAGCACGGTGGGGTCTGGCCACACAGCACGGTGGGGTCTGGCCACACAGCACGGTGGGGTCTGGCCACACAGCACGGTGGGGTCTGGCCACACAGCACGGTGGGGTCTGGCCACACAGCACGGTGGGGTCTGGCCACACAGCACGGTGGGGTCTGGCCACACAGCACGGTGGGGTCTGGCCACACAGCACGGTGGGGTCTGGCCACACAGCACGGTGGGGTCTGGCCACACAGCACGGTGGGGTCTGGCCACACAGCACGGTGGGGTCTGGCCACACAGCACGGTGGGGTCTGGCCACACAGCACGGTGGGGTCTGGCCACACAGCACGGTGGGGTCTGGCCACACAGCACGGTGGGGTCTGGCCTCACAGCACGGTGGGGTCTGGCCTCACAGCACGGTGGGGTCTGGCCTCACAGCACGGTGGGGTCTGGCCACACAGCACGGTGGGGTCTGGCCACACAGCACGGTGGGGTCTGGCCACACGCCCAGTCTAGGGGAAACGCTCCACCCTCCTGCGAGATAGGAAGTGGACAGTGGGGGGAGGGAGGAGGAGAAGAGCCAGGGTCTTCTTGTCAAGGTAACCAAAGGAAGAGACCAGCCAGCAGCACCCAGACCCCAACAGGGCTGTTAAAGTTAGAGCCACTTTCTCTCTGCCCAGGCCCCAGAGAAACCACACAGCTGCTTCTCCTCCCTCCCAGCCCGCCTGCAGCCAACACAGTGACAGCTGCACCTGTGTGACTTTGACTGGGAGAGGACATGGACTCCATTCCACCACAGCCTCTCTCCAACTCACTGACAGACTAGCTGGCCTCCATTTTAATGGGATCAATTGCAACTAACAGGCAGAAGTTAATGCACAGCTGCATGTTACCACTGGATTTCTTAAAACGCTACTAACGGGAGATAACATGCACCTGCGTGTTAAAACCAAAAACGCACAAGAATAAACCAGCAGATCAGTTGGTCTTCCGTTGTTACTGTGTCAAACGATTTAGATACCAGACAGCTGCATCTAGGTTCTCTACTCCTGACCCCAATGAAATATCGACCTATCAGGAACATTGAAAATACCAAGACTGGTATAAATCAAAAATATTTATTGTAAGAATATTGACCCAGTATAGTACAGCACTATACTATAATGTACTGAACTGTACTCTGTAGTGGGCAGTAAGATTTGATATGTGTATATACAGTATATACAGTATATACAGTTGAAGTCAGAAGTTTACATACACTTAGGTTGGAGTCATTAACTTGTTTTTCAACCACTCCACAAATGTCTTGTTAACAAACTATAGTTTTGGCAAGTCGGTTAGGACATCTACTTTGTGCATGACACAAGTAATTTTTCCAACAATTGTTTACAGACAGATTATTTCACTTCTAATTCACTGTATCACAATTCCAGTGGGTCAGAAGTGTACATACACTAAGTTGACTGTGCCTTTAAACAGCTTGGAATATTCCAGAAAATGTCATGGCTTTAGAAGCTTCTGCTAGGCTAATTGACATCATTTGAGTCAAGTGGAGTTGTACCTGTGGGTGTATTTCAAGGCAAACTAAGCAATTAAAATGTTTATCTGACTCCATAAATATAATTAGCAATATACAATTACTTTGTCAAATGAATGGATTCACATACAAGGCGTTAAGCTGAAGTTACAAAGCATTATCAGGCATTATTCCAAGCATGAGAGAGAGACAAACCATAGCCTGTGCCATGGCCCATAGCTCATGGGAGAGTTAGAGAGAAGGAGAGAGCGTATCTCACCACAGCAGGTCAGGAACATAAGAGTAAGAACAATGAATGTAAGAAGACCCTTTGTTAGAAGAATCTGAGTCATTTTGATTAAAAATCAGTTGTTGACCAAAAGTATTACTGTAAAGTTAACTGCCAATCAGATATTAGAGGTACGTGATGTAATCACGACAGAACCTCTGCTTCTCAGAGGTGTGACATTGGGGGTTCAACACAGACAATGTTGAATTCCTAAGACAACACAGGAAATTCTTGCATACAGTTGGTAAGAAGAGTCAGTTTGGGGGCTGCCCTACATCTCTACTTTCCTGTACTGAACTATACTCTACTGTACTGTGGAGTACAGTAAAGTACAATACAGTGCATTATAGATGTCTGTTTGGGACACATTAGAATATAATTTGTCATTTGACATACCTTGATTTGACTATAATTTAATGAAAACAGATTATATTAACTCAATCATGATTGGCTTGGTTAAGTTACCGATTTTAGATGTAGACAGTTCAGGAATACTTTATTTACCCCTTTTGATAAGAAATTCCCATACTGTATTTATATGATATCCAATTGGTAGTTACAGTCTTGTCCCATCGCTGCAACTCCCATGCGGGCCCGGGAGAGGTGAAGGTCGAGAGCCATACGTCCTCTGAAACACGACCCTGCCAAGCCACACTGCTCACTTAACCTGGAAGCCAGTCGCACCAATGTGTTGGAGGAAACACCGTACAACTGGTGACCAAAGTCAGCGTGCATGCGCCCGGCCCGCAACAAGGAGTCACTAGAGCGCGATGGGACAAGGACATCCCGGGCCGGTCAAACCCTCCCCTAACCCGGACGACGCTGGGCCAATTGTTCACTGCCTCATGGGTCTCTCGGTCGCGGCCAGCTCGAACACAGCCTGGGATCAAACCCGGATCTGTAGTGACGCCTCTAGCGGTGCAGTGCCTTAGACCGCTGTGCCACTCCGCAGACCAACTACTGTATGTTTTAAGACAAGTTATCAAATATAAAAATACATTGAAAATACCAACACAAGCTTCACATTAATAAAAATGTGTAGAGTATATTGCCACAGTAGATTCTCTCTTGTAAACAAGGAAATATGTCATTTCACTTGTACAGAATGGATGTCAAATAGTTAAGTCTGTGCTTATCCAGCTCAAATATTAGATTTACCAAAGATAATACCCACCGGAGGTCTAAATAGTTTTAAGAAATGTTGGCAGCAACCAGGACTTAAAGGCAGTCAAAATTATGTTTTTCCTGTGTTTAATATGATATTGTACAACAGCTGAATCTATTACGGTAAGGTACTTATTTGATATTGATATAAAAACTGCTGCATTGGGCCTTTAACACCGACATCCGCTTTAGGGAGCGGTAAAATGGTTGCCAATAGCGGTTGTAATTGAGATCAGCTTTGCGGGGGATCTTAGCGCATATTGATGGTTTAACGAGGGATCACCTTGTGTTAAGAGGGTGCTCAATGTTGGCTGCAATTGATTCAAGAAATGTAAAGCCAGAGGCTGTGGCATTGTTGTGGCTATTGGTGTTATTTGAGTACTACAAGCATAGAATATATTTTACAGATCCTATATAAGGCTTTTTCCTATTGCCATTTGTTCCTCATATTATGCTGGTCGTAACATGGCTGTTTCTGCGCCTGGTTCCGTCCCAAATGGCACCACATTCCCTATATAGTGCACTACTTTTTACCAGAGCACCATATGTTTGACTGCCCTGTGAGCTCTCTGACAGGCAGAGACCTCTGCAGCCCCAGAGTGGAAACAGTGGTGACCCCTAGGTTACAGTAGTGCCTCAAACTGCACCTAACGTCTCCCACAGCCCTATTTCACACAGTCACTCAACCAAATGACTAGCGCAGATAAGATGGAGTTAATAAACGGATTGCTGTTGATGATTAATAGTGTTTGGGTTTGTGTGCTCTTAAGCGATTTGTAGATGTGCATACAGTACGTTAGCTCCCAATACTCCCAAACTCGGTATATCTTGATTTCACAACAGTTTGTGTCGATTTGAAAACCCACACCATTTCTCCCTAATGGAAAATGTCACAGCACTAGCTTAAAACATGGGTGATGCAAGATCATCCCAGAGATCGTATTTGGCAGAACAGTATCACCTGTTACTGTGTTCTGTCTGTCATTGGGAGATTCTCTATAGGTTTTGCTAACTCCTCTGTCCTCTTCTCGCCTTCGTTTGAAAAACATCTAAGGTAATCATGGAGAGGAGGAGAGGAGCAGAAATGTGGCAAGGTATGAAACTAGACTCTCCTTGTCCACTATAGCACGTCGTCAGGCAAATTACTTTTACAGAGGTGGAATCCCAAAATGCAAAATGTGTGTGTGTGTGTAAAGTGGTAAAAAGAAATGTGGCAGACATTTTCTAGATGAAACGATAAGTATCGTTTTTAAACGTGTGCATGCTTTTCCCCTTGACAAAACAACAGATGATTCAAAGGGGGTGTGGCAGATATCTAAACTCTTCCACAAAGGACTCCAGTAGGATACACATGACTATCCTCTACGAAAGGGGGATATCAAGGAGGGGGGACACTTTTTTTTCCCGGGTTTACCTAACAAAGAATAGACACTGTCCTCAACCACTTATCGGTTTCCGAGTTGTGGAGGAGACGGGACGGAGGAGTCGAGGAGATGAGTCTTTTGACTAAATGAGAATCTCCCTGAGTTCACGGCAGAACTGGGGTGGTGGTCAGTAATGTGGGGCTATTGTCACTCCATTTCCCACTCTGTGAGGTGCCACATTTCACAGCCACCAGGGAACCATACTGCAGAACCACTTCCTGACTGATGAAAAAAGTTGGACTGGCCCCAAATAGCACCATTCTCCATATATAATGCACTACTTTTGACCAGGGCCAATAAGGTTAAAAGTAGTTAATTTATAGGGAACGGGAAGCCATTTGGGATGCAGCCTAGGAGGCTTTTAAACTCTCCTACCAAGGCCACTTTGATACTAAGTTGTAAAGGTGATTGTTTGCCATGAATAAGGGGTTATCGCAGGAGCAAGACAGGAATAGGCTTTTAGCCTCGCTCAAATAATGGTCATAAAATAACCAATGTGACACAGTTTCCCCTTGTGGAATGATCATTATACAATTTTATCCACACGTTAAATCAAAATTGGTCTTTAGAATTGGCATCCTCTTTAAACTATGTACTTAGTGTTTTCCCTTTGTGGTTTTGTTGATTTTACCACTCTCCAATGGCATGTCAACGCTTTTAGGGAAAGTGCCGTATTAGGAAATGTTTCCCTACCAAAAAAGTAATGATTGACTTTCTAATCTCATGGAGCATTGATGTCATAACAAAATGGAGATAGAGCTACGTTTCTTTGTATTTACTTTTGTGCTTGTAGCACATTGAGTTCTAGGACTCTGGAACTCTCCTCTCATAGAGTACCACAGTATCAGTCATAATACCCATAAAACCTAGCGGTCAAACAAGGAAATTGTTCCAATTGTTTTTCCACCATTCATTTTTCCCCCATAGGGAATTTTAGAAACACTTCAAATAAGGGCTGTGTTTCGTGTAAACTTACCCTGGTGTGACTTTTAAAAATCGTGTACATTTCTCTAGGACAAGGTGACTTTTAGCAATATATTTGCCTGTATTTACACCCCCAAAATTAAATTAAATTTGCTGCTAATGTGGCTATCATAAAGAACTACAAATGCCATTTATGTGGACGAGACTTCCGAACCAAGGCAATGTTAGCTAAATTTAGTAATTAATAAATTGGCTACGTTTCTTTAAATTGACAATTCTGTGAACTGCCTTGTGCAAGTTTTAAATTGACACAATACCTGATAGCAAAGGTGTCAGCTAGAGATGACGTGCAGGAGCTCGCAAGGATTTGTCGTCTTGAATGATGTCTACTTTTCAGATCTGAGACACTAACGGCGCCGACAGAGATGGCCGCCTCGCTTCGCGTTCCTAGGAAACTATACAGTTTTTTGTTTTTTTTACGTGTTATTTCTTACATTGGTACCCCAGGTCATCTTAGGTTTCATTACATACAGTCAAGATGAACTACTGAATATAAGAGCAGCGTCAACTCACCATCAGTACGACCAAGAATATGACTTTCGCGAAGCGGATCCTGTGTTCTGCCTTTCACCCAGGACAACGGAATGGATCCCAGCCGGCGACCCAAAAAAACGACTTCGTAAAAGGGGGAAACGAGGCGGTCTTCTGGTCAGACTCCGGAGACGGGCACATCGTGCACCACTCCTTAGCATTCTTCTCACCAATGTCCAGTCTCTTGACAACAAGGTTGATGAAATCCGAGCAAGGGTAGCATTCCAGAGGGACATCAGAGACTGTAACGTTGTTTGCTTCATGGCTCACTGGAGAGACGCTATCTGAGTCGGTGCAGCCAGCTGGTTTCTCCACGCATCGTGCCGACAGAAACAAACATCTTTCTGGTAAGAAGAGGGGCGGGAGCGTATGCTTCATGGTTAACGAGACGTGGTGTGGCCACAACAGCATACAGGAACTCAAGTCCTTCTGTTCACCTGTTTTAGAATTCCTCACAATCAAATGTCGACCGCATTATCTACCAATGGAATGCTCTTCGATTATAATCACAGCTGTATTATATTCCCCCCCCCCCCAAGCAGACACATCGATGGCTCTGAACAAACTTTATTTGACTCTTTGCAAACTGGAATCCATATATCCTGATGCTGCATTCATTGTAGCTTTTAACGAGGATTTTAACGAGGCTAATCTGAAAACAAGACTCCCTAAATTGTTTCAGCATATCGATTGCGCAACCAGGGCTGGAAAAACCTTAGATCATTGCTATTCTAACTTCCGCGACGCATATAAGGCCCTGCCCCGCTCTCCTTTCGGAAAAGCTGACCACGACTCCATTTTGTTGATCCCTGCCTACAGACAAAACTAAAAAGAGCTCACTTTCGTCATCATGAAGTGCTTTGAGAGACTAGTCAAGGACCATATCACCTCCACCCTACCTGACATCCTAGACCCACTCCAATTTGCTTACCGCCCAAATAGGTTCACAGACGATGCAATCTCAACCACACTGCCCTAACCCATCTGGACAAGAGGAATACCTATGTGAGAATGCTGTTCATCGACTACAGCTCGGCATTTAACACCATAGTGCTCTCCAAGCTCGTCATCAAGCTCGAGACCCTGGGTCTCGACCCCGCCCTGTGCAACTGGGTACTGGACTTCCTGACGGCCCCCAGGTGGTGAGTGTAGGCAACATCTCCACCCCGCTGATCCTCAACACTGGGGCCCCACAAGGGTGTGTTCTGAGCCCTCTCCTGTACTCCCTGTTCACCCACGACTGTGTGGCCACGCACGCCTCCAACTCAATCATTAAGTTTGCGGACGACACAACAGTGTTAGGCTTGATTACCAACAACGACAAGACTGCCTACAGGGAGGAGGTGAGGGCCCTCGGAGTGTGGTGTCAGGAAAATAACCTCACACTCAACGTCAACAAAACTAAGGATGATTGTGGACTTCAGGAAACAGCAGAGGGAACACCCCCCTATCCACATCGATGGAACAGTAGTGGAGAGGGTAGTAAGTTTTAAGTTCCTCAGCGTACACATCACAGACAAACTGAATTGGTCCACCCACACAGACAGCATCGTGAAGAAGGCGCAGCAGCGCCTCTTCAACCTCAGGAGGCTGAAGAAATTCGGCTTGTCACCAAAAGCACTCACAAACTTCTACAGAGGCACAATCGAGAGCATCCTGTCGGGCTGTATCACCGCCTGGTACGGCAACTGCTCCGCCCACAACCGTAAGGCTCTCCAGAGGGTAGTGAGGTCTGCACAACGCATCACCGGAGGCAAACTACCTGCCCTCCAGGACACCTACACCATCCGATGTCACAGGAAGGCCATAAAGATCATCAAGGACAACAACCACCCGAGCCACTGCCTGTTCACCCCGCTATCATCCAGAAGGCGAGGTCAGTACAGGTGCATCAAAGCAGGGACCGAGAGACTGAAAAACAGCTTCTATCTCAAGGCCAACAGACTGTTAAACAGCCACCACTAACATTGAGTGGCTGCTGCCAACACACTGACTCAACTCCAGCCACTTTAATAATGGGAATTGATGGGAAATGATGTAAAATATATCACTAGCCACTTTAAACAATACTACCTAATATAATGTTTACATACCCAACATTATTCATCTCATATGTATACGTATATACTGTACTCTATATCATCTACTGCATCTTTATGTAATACATGTATCACTAGCCACTTTAACTATGCCACTTTGTTTACATACTCATCTCATATGTATATACTGTACTCAATACCATCTACTGTATCTTGCCTATGCCGCTCTGTACCATCACTCATTCATATATCCTTATGTACATATTCTTTATCCCCTTACACTTGTGTCTATAAGGTAGTAGTTTTGGAATTGTTAGCTAGATTACTTTTTGGTTATTGTTAGTTAGATTACTTGTTGGTTATTACTGCATTGTCGGAACTAGAAGCACAAGCATTTCGCTACACTCGCATTAACATCTGCTAACCATGTGTATGTGACAAATAAAATTTGATTTGATTAAATGGAGCCAAATATATTTATAAAAGTCACCTTGTCCGATAGCGATTTGCATGGTTATCAAAACGTCACGCCAGGGTAAGCCTACACGAAACACAGCCCTTATTTTAAGTGTTTCTCAAATTCTCTGAGAAAAATGACTATTGGAACCATTTCCCTGTTTGACTGCTAGTTTATGGGTATTGTGACAACTCCACTGTGGGGCTCTATTAGGTAACTCATTGATTTTTCTCTTCTCAATGGGTAGCTCTGGGTTCTCTCCTCTCATTGGGTAGCTCTTTGGGTAGCTCTGGGGTCTCTCCTCTCATTGGGTAGCTCTGGGTTCTCTCCTCTCATTGGGTAGCTCTGGGTTCTCTCCTCTCATTGGGTAGCTCTGGGTTCTCTCCTCTCATTGGGTAGCTCTGGGTTCTCTCCTCTCATTGGGTAGCTCTGGGTTCTCTCCTCTCATTGGGTAGCTCTGGGTTCCCTCTTCTCATTGGGTAGCTCTTTGGGTTCCCTCCTCTCATTGGGTAGCTCTTTGGGTTCCCTCCTCTCATTGGGTAGCTCTTTGGGTTCCCTCCTCTCATTGGGTAGCTCTTTGGGTTCCCTCCTCTCATTGGGTAGCTCTTTGGGTTCCCTCCTCTCATTGGGTAGCTCTTTGGGTTCCCTCCTCTCATTGGGTAGCTCTTTGGGTTCCCTCCTCTCATTGGGTAGCTCTTTGGGTTCCCTCCTCTCATTGGGTAGCTCTTTGGGTTCCCTCCTCTCATTGGGTAGCTCTTTGGGTTCCCTCCTCTCATTGGGTAGCTCTTTGGGTTCCCTCCTCTCATTGGGTAGCTCTTTGGGTTCCCTCCTCTCATTGGGTAGCGCTTTGGGTTCCCTCCTCTCATTGGGTAGCGCTTTGGGTTCCCTCCTCTCATTGGGTAGCGCTTTGGGTTCCCTCCTCTCATTGGGTAGCGCTTTGGGTTCCCTCCTCTCATTGGGTAGCTCTTTGGGTTCCCTCCTCTCATTGGGTAGCTCTTTGGGTTCCCTCCTCTCATTGGGTAGCTCTTTGGGTTCCCTCCTCTCATTGGGTAGCTCTTTGGGTTCCCTCCTCTCATTGGGTAGCTCTTTGGGTTCCCTCCTCTCATTGGGTAGCTCTTTGGGTTCCCTCCTCTCATTGGGTAGCTCTTTGGGTTCCCTCCTCTCATTGGGTAGCTCTTTGGGTTCCCTCCTCTCATTGGGTAGCTCTTTGGGTTCCCTCCTCTCATTGGGTAGCTCTTTGGGTTCTCTCCTCTCATTGGGTAGCTCTTTGGGTTTAGTTTTTTGACCCCATTTTGATTCCATCTCCAGCCAGGCAATTCGCTACGGCATCAAACACAGCCTGGGACAACAGCTGTTGCCATGGGACAGACACACGGCGTGACTGACAGGCAGCCACAGGTGTTGCCCCCCCCCCTTCAGTTTCACAGGGTTGCAGGCCGCTGCTAGATTGTTGGCCACTTGGTCATTTTGTGTGTGTGTGTGTGGTCACTGTTAGCCCATTCTTCAGGGTGTGTTTTGAGTGATCTTGCTATCAGCAAGAATAAGAAATGCATGAGTGAGTAAGTATTCATGTGTAATGATTCCTATGCGACTTGTTTTCATTCATTCAATGTTTTATTAATGGATTCACTGGAGTAAATTACACCTGGGCTAGGACATAAACCAGGGTTTCCCGGTCCTGGAAGGCATTGGTATGTGCATGATTTAGTTCCAGTCCTGGCTTAACACTCCTGATACAGACCAGTCATATGAGTGTATACTACATACCAAACCATGACGTCTGTGTAGGGTTGGGAAATATGACCAAAATATCATATCACAATATTTTTCACATTCTAAATATGCTTTGAGTAGTTCATGACTCTAGGGTGGCACCACATTAACAGTGATTTCAATGGGGCTTTCTCCATTCGGATGATTTTATACGGTTCAATCCAACTTGAAATAAAAACAAATTTCATCATTTCCTGCACTTTAGTTATAATTTCCACACTGTTCCAAGCAGAGCTGCATGATATGTGCAAAACGTCTAGGCATAGTTAATTGGTGAACTGTTGAAATCAAAGAGTTAGATTATTTTTCCACCGTTGGAATATAGCGGGGAGCACATTGAATACATTGTTGTTTACATGACAATGAATGAATAAGCCAGGGAGGACTTGACGGGGTAGGAACCAAAGTGTTGTTCAGTGTTTTCAGGGGAACGTAATAGATGTTACATGACATGTTTTCTTACCTCAAGTAGCTAGCTAACTAACATATTAATGCTTATCCGATTTAGAAGATACTGTTGCACAACCAACATGTTTATCTAGGACTACACCAGCACTGGTAACATGCAACATATTTTTTATAACTAACCCAAGATAGACCACAGCCTGTTGTTTCCAATGTGAGCAAATTAACCATAGTTGGTAGAACAAGCAAGGAGGTAGGCAGAGCCAGGCACGAGCTATCGAGATCCTATTGGCACGTTCTAGCATGTATTTGCATATTTCTGTGACGTGTGCAATAATTCAATTCGTCCTTGTACTCATTGTAAATAATATCACTGTTTTGAAACTTTGGCAAAGGGTAAAGTCTGCTAAACAAGTCCACTCTGTTCGTAACAAATTATTGTTTTGGGAACAGTACTGTATTGAGATCAAATGTTTAATTGATGAGAATTTGCAGAATGTCTGCCAAAATCCTAATCTTCTCCCACTGCCGGCAACTGGGCTTCCTCTCATCGCCAACCAGAAGCTTCACATTTATACATCCTGTGAAACATCTAGTTTATTGTTCTATCTGTGACCAGGCTGTATTAGCTAGCTACATTTGCGCTGACTCTTAGCTGACGAGCTAGCTTGCTAAATGTACTAACTAGAGATTAGCATGAGTGGCTAATAGAACTTGCTAAAGACAAACTAGCAGACAGTAGTTTTTACACAGTAAGATACACAAACGAATAGTGTATTTATAGAACACTTATAAAAAGCAGCATCGTTGTCACAGCCATCTTTCTGCGTCTATCTGACCATGCAGACTACAGAGTGAACGGCAAGAAAGTGCTTGTGACTCCGTGGTCGAGCAGCTGCTCTCTCCTTGATTGACAGGGCAGGCTTGGTGTGGGACGCGGCTTGCAGCAAGAGGAGAGGGAGAAAGACGGCTCAAGTAGCAAACAGAGTGAACCATAAAAACGGACATTAAATTCGCTGGAGTTACGTATCACATTTAACAAACCAAACATTGAAATACCGTAATAGAAGGTAAAGTTAAAAACCCAAACCGGCCTGAGCATCAATACCGTTGTATATAGTAAAATACGGTATACCGCCCAGCCCTACTTCTGTGTATTTGAAATGTGCAGAGTAACTAATAAAGTGTCTCCTGTCATCTCTAGCGTCCTGGAATGCCATCTGGAGCTAGGATGCCCCACCAGGGTGCCCCCATGGGCCCCCCCGGCCCCCCGTACAGTGGGAGCCCTACGGTGCGGCCCGGCCTGCCCACCCCGGTCATGGAGCCCAGCCGCAAGAGACCTGCCCCCTCCCAGCAGAACCAGCAGCAGCAGAACGTACAGAACCGGGCCAGAAAGTGAGTCACATGGCCAGGATTCATCCAAGATCCAACCGCCGTCCCCTCTCACCTCTGCAACCTACTAGCCCTCTCTACTCCATGCCTGCCTCTGGTCATGTTTCTGTGTGTAATAACTGCAATTCACCATCTATCAGACCGAGTGTTTCTCACTCCTGCATTGTGCTGTGAGTGCTCTCTCTCTTATCTGTGCTCCCCCTACTACTTAGTATTGCAACCTATCCACGACTCTCTGACACTGTTCACCCCTTATCTACACTTGGCGATTTAGGTTTAGCGACATTTATGACCTCTGTTTTGTGGTCTGTTAGCTATCATGATCAGCATATTGTGGAAACCATCTACACTCCTCAGAATAAGAGCTAACCTGGGTTATGAGATCTAAAATCTCTGCCAAAACTAATCAGTCTGTCCCACGAACTGGCTTCTGAAAATACTTGACAGTCACAAAAACAGTTCCTCAGAACCACACCCACATTGTGTTGGGCTTCACATGTACACCACCGGCCCTGAGTAATTCCTCAGGGAGGTGATAGAGCCAGGTGTAGTTATTAGAGAGTAGATCAATATTCTCCCTCTCTCCCTCTGTATCCGCAGTGCAATTGATCCACTCACAATTAAGCAGCCTTGTCAAACAAGGGCCAGGAAAATTGTTGTCCTATGTCGGCCCTCCACCCCTACCCCCACGGCTCCCTCCCGTTGAGGGCCTGCCCGATCGATGTCCGAGGGTGACCCAGTAGGTGACACTTTCTCTGGCAAAGCATATGCTTGTCCTCTGGCAGCTGACAGCCCCCTCCCCAGCCAACAGCCCAGCACAAGCACAGCCACCTGTGTTTGCAGTGTCATTGAAACCGTATGGCTATTGGCTAGATGCACCTGAGCTCGTCCTGTCGAGCCAGCACTTTTCTACCCATACAAATCTGCCATGCTTCTAAAAATAGGGCATATTCAAATTTCAATTTACAAGGATGCTATAAATAGTATTATGTAATTGCAGTCGAGTCAAAGATCAGATTTAATTTGGTACTTTTTGCATTGTAGACAATAGGAAGGATGTTTTGGGCTGAGAATTATAGGACAGCCCTATAATTTGTGAAAAAGCTTCAGGTGCAGCTATACCTTACACATAGAAAACCCACAAAGACTATAGGCCTACATTGAAGCATTCAGATATGCCCAGTAAGCCTACTTTTATCAATTCGACCTGGATCCTAGTAGGACTAGATGGGGTGTTTTTGCTTCTCTGTCACTCCCTGTTCCACGGTGTGCTAGTCTGTGCCTTAGTCCCAGTGTGTTCATTACCAATGTGTCTGATTGTTGTTAGTGTGCCATCTAAACACTGAAGTGAGTGAAGCATGATTCCCCACTGTCCAATGAGAACCTTTCCCTGTTAGACAAGTGTCAAATGAGGCCCCCAGATCCACTGATCACCAGGATCCACTATGTCCTCCTCTCTCACTTTGTGTGTGCATGCACACAAATGCACCCCACACTGATGCCTGTACATACTACCTCCACACTTGCACCGATACTAACGCACCCTCACCTACACAGACGTACGTACACACAACCACGAATTTGTCCTTCAGTACAGACATCCTGCTTGCTGCCACTAGTGTGTTGTCCCACCAACCAACCTCTTTTAATCAGAGAACCTTCAAATCACATCAACCCTTAGGAAGCCAGTGGGATTCCCTGGAGCCAATGAGATGCCAGCGAGGCAGATGGACATGAGAGATGCCCAATCAGATCCAACGCTCGGATCAAAGTAGGAGTTTATTCTGCTGCATGTCCGTTTTTTTTTTGACACGTTTTTACTCGCCGCCCTGCCCTCTCCCCTGACCCCCAACCCCAGCACTTCCGAGTGTAGGCTCGGTCAACCCACCCCCAAATGTTACCCCAAACAAACCCCTATGTTTGTCTACCCATGAGGAAAGCTTTACCAGGTGTTCATTAGGGTACCTCCGAATGTGAAGATGCATGCTGTAGACTGAAGCATGGCATGATGGGAACAAATTATGCTGCAAGTGTCTCTTTTAGGAATGTCAGCTATACCAAAGGATGCCCTAACACCTATTTAATCAACTATGTTTTTTTATGTTTTGGTAAGATGCAATGTTTCATAATCTCTAGAGGGCTGTGATTCCCAGTTTATGACCCTCTCAGATCCCTTTGAAATGTAACCAGGCCAGCCCTCGATGTTGCTCTAATGCGTTTCAGCATTTGGCCTGAAACTAATTATTTTGCCCTGCCCTGTTAAAAGACGTCTGAGTGAGTCTGAGGTCTCTGCTGGTGTGCCAATGTCTAATACAGTTTAACATTACTCACATATCCTCATACTATACAGTTGAAGTCGGAAGTTTACATACACTTAGGTTGGAGTCATTAACTTGTTTTTCAACCACTCCACAAATTTCTTGTTAACAAACTATAGTTTTGTCAAGTCCGTTGTGTCATGCACAAAGTAGATGTCCTAAGTGATTTTTCCAACAATTGTTTACAGACCGATTATTTCACTTATAATTCATAATCACAATTCCACTGGGTCAGACGTTTACACACACTAAGTGATGTCATGGCGTCAGAAGCTTCTGATAGGCTAATTGACATAATTTGAGTCAATTGGAGGTGTACTTGTGGATGTATTTCAAGGCCTACCTTCTAACTCAGTGCCTCTGCTTGACATCATGGGAAAATCAAAATAAATCAGCCAAGACCTCAGCAAACAAATTGTAGACCTCCACAAGTCTGTTTCATCCTTGGAAGCAATTTCCAAATGCCTGAAGGTACCACGTTCATCTGTACAAACAATAGTAAGTAATATAAACACCATGGGACCACTTAGCCTTCATACCGCTCAGGAAGGAGACGTGTTCTGTCTCCTAGAGATTAACGTACTTTGGTGTGAAAAGTGTAAATCAATCCCAGAACAGCAAAGGACCTTGTGAAGATGCTGGAGGAAACGGGTACAACAGTATCTATATCCGCAGTAAAACGAGTCCTATATCGACATAACCTGAAAGGCCGCTCAGCAAGGAAGAAGCCACTGCTCCAAAACTGCCATAAAAAAGCCAGACTATGGTTTGCAACTGTACATGGGGACAAAGATCGTACTTTTTGGAGAAATGTCCTCTGGTCTGATGAAACAAAAATAGAACTGTTTGGCCATAATGACCATTGTTGTGTTTGGAGGAAAAAGGGGGATGCTTGCAAGCCGAAGAACATCATCCCAACCGTGAAGCACGGGGGTGGCAGCAGCATGTTGTGGGGGTGCTTTGCTGCAGGAGGGACTGGTGCACTTCACAAAATAGATGGCATCATGAGAAAAGAAAATTATGTGGATATATTGAAGCAACATCAAGAAATTAGTCAGGAAGTTGAAGCTTGGTCGCAAATGGGTCTTCCAAGTGGACAATGACCCAAGCATACTTCCAAAGTTGTGGCAAAATGGCTTAAGGACAACAAAGTCAATGTATTGGAGTGGCCATCACAAAGCCCTGACCTCAATCCCATAGAAAATCTGTGGGCAGAACTGCGTGTGCGAGTAAGGAGGCCTACAAACCTGACTCAGTTACACCAGCTCTGTCAGGAGGAATGGGCCAAGATTCACCCAACTTATTGTGGGAAGCTTGTGGAAGGCTACCCAAAACATTTGACCCAAGTTAAACAATTTAAAGGCAATGCTACCAAATACTAATTGAGTGTATGTAAACTTCTGACCCACTGGGAATGTGATGAAAGAAATACAAGCTGAAATAAATCACTCTACTATTATTCTGACATTTCACATTCTTAAAATAAAGTGGTGATCCTAACTAACCTTGGAGGATTTTTACTAGGATTAAATGTCAGGAATTGTGAAAAACTGAGTTTCAATGTATTTGCATAAGGTGTATATATAAACTTCTGACTTCAACTGTATCTGTCCCAAGCATATACATCTGTCTCTGTCCTATGGTTCACTTAACACAGGGCTTCCAAAATGACATCCCTTGGACCCCAACCAGACGTACTGAGGAAGCTTGAGAGAGCACAAACCTATGACACTATTTCAAACTTGTTCTCTCAAATCAGTATCTGGGCCCAACATTAACAATGCACCACTTTTCCGGCAATAACCGATTCATAACAAAAACATATATGTAAGCCAAGAGTCGCTGAGGAGGCACAGACTGCAGCTGCAGAACCGAACTAGAAAGGTTCGGCATCTTAATCATACCAGCACACCTCGTGCATTAGCTGGGACCAATGGTAAGTAAATCCATCAAGTTTTGTAACACAAATTATGTCCAAGACAATAAATTCAAATATTTATTATATTTTCAAATTTTTTCATACCCAAAGAATGACAAGTATGCTACCGAAAGGCAATTTTTTTTTTTTTTTTTTCCCACATGAGATTTCACAGGTAATGCCCTGAAAACATGTCGTTATGGTACACATACAGTGCATTTAACATAGTGTTTTCAACTGAAATATTTGACACACTTTGAAATTGTGTGTGTTTATTTATACAGTAATTATAATTCAACATGTCCTCACCTAATGATGAATTGAAATTATTTCACCTCTGTGGCCAATTTATTGCCTTAACCTCCCTACTTTTCTACATTTGCACACACTGTACATAGATTTTTCTATTGTGTTATCGACTGTACCTTTGTTTGTGTAACTCTGTTGTTTGTCGCACTGCTTTGCTTTATCTTGGCCAGGTCGCAGTTGTAAATGAGAACTTGTTCTCAACTGGCCGACCTGGTTAAATAAAGGTGAAATAACAAAACAAACCTGGGATTTGAACTCAGCATTCCAATCTTTCTGCTACTCCACCATGTCCCTGTCAACAACTGTACAAAAAAAACTGGAAATGCTGAAATAAAGTAAATGAAATCAATGATAACAGATGAGTCAGAATAACTGATCACTAAAATAGCAGTGCAGTTTGACAGTACTCCATATCCTCAGACTATAACTCTCCCAACCGTTGGATTATGTCACCAGATCACCAGATTCCACAAGCAACACATGTGGAAATGTGAAAGCGTGTGATTGTCCACATCCTGTGGTTTTCTCGAAAGGGCAATGACATTCTTGGGATGGTGTCATGGTCCCCTGGAGATTTTTGTCTCGTTCAAATGTTGCCACGTGTGGTTTTATGGTATCACATGTTTTTACATGTTGTCACATTAACTTCACATAAGATCACAAGGGTTATGGGCGACTGTACTTTTCTCCTCATCGGAAAGAAGTTGGATTCAGAAGCGTTGTTATTGGGGGTCACATAACATATTTGGATCTGGAGATGGCCACAGTTGGCGTAGGAGCCAACATTCACTAACATACAAACAATATACAGCATTAATAAAGAGAAGGCTATACTGTACATTGGATGGTACACCATGAGGTGTGTGTGTGTGCATGAGGTATTAGATGTGTCACTGGTCCCTGCTCTCCAGGTGGTATACCGTAGTCCTGCCTCTGCTGGATCCCCCAAAACACACACATCCGCATTGCTCACACACACACACACACACACACACACACACACACACACACACACACACACACACACACACACACACACACACACACACACACACACACACACACACAGCTGGGACACTGGGGTGCTGGATGTGGCCCAGCATTTTAGCAGATGGCCTGGGTGCTACGCTATCAGTCACCATAGTAACATGCTCTCTTTTTCCATTTTCTCTCTGTCTTTCTCTCCCTCTCTGTAGCGCCAAGAGAAGGAAAATGGCAGACAAGATTCTCCCACAGAGGGTGAGATTGCGTATATTTGTATTTTTCTCCCATTAACTCGAGTGTTTGCGTGTTGTTATCCATTCTCTGTTGAATAGAACATGTTTTTGACATGTTTTTGAGTTTTTGATGTAGGGGCTTGGAGGGGCAGAAGATTATGTGTTATTGCAAATGGAGCGTAAAGAGATGCTCGGGTGATCAGAGGCTTGGCGCAGGGCACCGTTGTTGTAATGATTCCTCTTATTTTCAAATGGAATAATCAATAGACTGGTAGGAAACAGAGCCAGTATAAAACAACCTTTCGGGTTTCGAGGAGGCAATTGAGGAGGCACATCTTCTCCACAGGTGAGGGTGGGTCTAGTGTGTGGTCCGCGTCAGGGCTAAACAAACCCACGTCTAGCCACTATCCTCTGCCTGCATGCGCCACAACCGCCGCTCTCCCCTTCATGCCCCCCCTGCCCCGTCTCAGCCCTGCGCAGCCTGGACATTGATTTTGTAAAGGCTGCTGCTGGTGGCACTGGACTGGAGCCCCATACTGATCCCAGCCTCTCCTATGAGTGTCTCTGTAGTCTGTGGGTCTTATCGTAACACAAGCCAGACAGAGGATGAAGATGGCTGCATGGCTCAGGGACAGGGAATGTCCCGCACTGCATTCTGTCTGCACTACACCTCAACTTGGTGACAGACAGATGCAGGTAGAGAAGGAATGAGATGATCGAGGGAACAATGAAGGGAGAGACAGACAGATTAGAAGGATGGAGAGGGGTAATGCAGTGGGAGAATCTGGGAGTCTGTGCCCAGTTTGGTAAGTAGCCTTGGCAGAGTGCGGACTCCCATCTGGGGATGAGTATGGTAATGTGTCAAGGAGGGTAGGGGCAGGTTGGGTAGGGGTGGGGTTCGCGCTGATGCGCCTGCTGCATTTCAAATGCAGACTTAGCACCACTAAAGGCAGGACTTGTGCACCAATTAGTGAGTGGTGTTGAGCAGTCACAGCTCCTGTGGGCACTACTGCCCGCTCTGTCACCTACATTAGGTGCGTCACTCCTGTAACAGAAGGACGGAAAGGTTTTTTGTGGAAAATGGTGGCTTGAGAGAACACAGTCACCGTTGCACTGCAGACGCCAGACATGCTTTGATGGCAGAAAGCCTTACCTTAATGAAGCTTAAAACGCTAAACTCAGTCAATACCACGACTTATTGTCACTATCTTTCTTTCCCAGTTCAATTTGACTGGATACTAGGATTCTTGTTCTTAGAAAGCAATACACGGGCATTGTGTTATATGATCGAGTATATTGCGTCAGAGACTCTAAGAGTTGGTAGTTTGATTTCTCCTCTGATCAGATTCGTGAGCTGGTCCCTGAGTCACAGGCTTACATGGACCTGCTGGCCTTCGAACGTAAACTGGACCAGACCATCATGCGTAAACGGGTGGACATCCAGGAAGCCCTGAAGAGACCCATGAAGGTAACACGCATCATAGGCCTGAAGTATCTCACTACTATAATATACTTTACTGTACGAGCAGCAGCAGGTCGCCTAGCGGTTAAGAGCGTTGATCCAGTAACCCAAAGGTTAGAATCCTCAAGCTGACAGGGTGGAATAATCTGCCGTTCTGCCCTTGAGCAAGGCAGTTATCCCCCCAACAACAACTGCTCCCTGGGCGCCGATGACGTTGATTTAAGGCAGTCTCCTGCACCTCTCTGGTTCAGAGGGGTGGACTTAAATGCAGAAGACACATTTCGGTTGAAATCATTCAGTTGTGCAACTGACTACATAGGTATTCCCTTTCCCTATACGAACATACTATGCCCTTTGAACAACGGAACATGAAAACATCTCTGTATTTTTCTTTGGTACCAAAGTGGCCAAGACTGATGTGTCCACTGGTTCCAACAGTGTCTTTGTGTTTGTGTCGACAGCAAAAGCGTAAACTGAGGCTGTACATCTCCAACACCTTCAACCCTGCCAAGCCCGACGCTGACGACTCGGATGGCAGTATTGCATCATGGGAGCTGCGGGTTGAGGGGAAGCTACTAGATGATGTGAGTATTCTACTTCCTGTAGGACGATGGAATATCACTGGATCAATTCATTGTGATTTGGTTTGTTTGATTTTGTTTAGAAAAGTATGTTTTTTTTTCCCCCTCTCATTGTGAAGTCTCCTCTATGTATGATAGCGATTATGCCCGGTTTCTTTTGAGCTGTATCCCCACCACTGAATCAGTACATATTTTCTGGCAGGTTGACGCCTATTGTGATGAGTCTTGTCATGGAGACAGAAGTGAGTGATTTTGTAAAAAAAATCATGAAAACAAGATTTTTGGTCTTAATTTAAGGTTAAGCATTAGGGTTAGCAGTGTGGTTAGGGTTAAGTTTACCACCAGATTTTATCACTTTGTGGATTTGCCAGCTTGTGACCACTCTGGAGAACTGCCTCCAGAACAAGATTCATGACGAAAACCGCTAACCTGCTATTTTATGGGGAACTATATTTGAAATGTGGCAGCATGGTGGGTTAAATGTACTTTTCACCATGTTGAAATACCTTTAAAAAAATCTGTGGCCTTGTCTCAATCATTCAACCAAGTATGAATATTGCAAGCTCTTTGATCCAGGAGCTGCTTTGTGGCGTGTTTGCCACACATTCATGTATGGCAGTCTTGTATAGTTCTAACATATCTCCACAATTCCACAGTCGGCCCACTTCAGTCACCAACAAGATTTGTTTGTTTTGTTAGGCCTTCTGAGGAATGATAAATGTTTCGCTAAAAGTTTGCACAGATTATTTCTGCAACATGAAAAGCAAGATGACCATAGATTTCTTTCACAGAGTAAGATCGACTTCATCAGTTTTGAGTCAAGGCTGTCATTTCAGTGGTTTGGACTATTTGAGGTTTCTGAGCCCACAAATATTTTCAGCCCACTTTTAAGGAAGTGGACTCTGAGAATATCCTGTTTTCACATTGTATGTGGTCCCTTCTATGTCTTTGGTCATCCCCTTGCCCTAGGGCCTACAGTAAATTTAATGATATCACTGCTTTGTGGTTCTAGAAATGTTGCTATAGTCAATGACAACAGTATATCAAGTTATCTAAGGCAGGTGTTCAACAGTAGTGCATAGGGGTCTAGTTGGAATCACTCCCGGAGATAGATGTTCAGTAACCAGGAAACAAACAAGGGCCTAGCCCAAAGGCCAGCAGATGGCGCTATGGAGTTTCATCTTACCGTCCAAAGGGAATGCATGCAGCCGGCTATACACTTGTATCCCCCGTGGACCGGTTTGTACATAAAATATACTATATTCAGGCTACAAAGGAATCCATTTATTTCTTAGAAGACGGGGGGGAATATGCATACTTTCTTTATGAAACACCATGCTAGAGTGGACAATGCTACTTCCTGATGTTACGCCCCGCGTTCAGCCAGGGTTAGTAAACAGACTGCTGAAGCTTGATTGGCTGCATGCAATAAGCAACATCCGGGACTAGCATTCTCAGGCATTAGCCACTTTAAAATAGTGGTGAGAAATCCTGTTTCATAAAGAAAGTATGCATATTTCAGACTACAACAAACTGCTTTGCAAAGTGGGGAAACCCTATCTACAATGTAAACGTGTGTGTGTGTGTGTGTGTGTGTGTGTGTGTGTGTGTGTGTGTGTGAGTTTGTCCTGTGTTACTCTTCAAATGTTCATACCAGCCCAAATGTTCCGTCCACATTAAACTAACCACCTCTCTTTATTTCATAGCCTGGGAAGCTGAAAAGGAAATTCTCCTCTTTCTTCAAGAGCCTGGTGATTGAGCTGGACAAAGACCTATACGGTCCTGACAACCACCTTGTAGAGGTGAGTTCATGTTCCCTGATGACCGCTGACCATATACCTGCACCCTCTGTCCTCTCTGTCTCACTCTCGTCTCCTTTACCCTGTCTGTGTTCCGCCCATAGAAATAGAATGAGAATGGAATATATTTTTTGGAATGTCAGTTGAGGACGCTTTGTGCTTTACTGTTTTGGAGGCCCTCAAAATGGCGCCCAGTCCACTCATAATGGCGTAATTAACATGAATGAGGACATCCGTTCTATTCATTCTAATTCTATGGTCTTCAGCCTCATCCAGATCTATTCAGCAGGTTTTGGGCAAACAAGGGGTTAACTATAGTGTTTAACCACTAAAGACTCTTGGCATCGTATCTTTAGTTACAATGCAGCTCACAATGTACACCCCTGTAGAAGATTAGGCCATAGGCTAGCTATGATTGAGAAAATAAATACACTACCCACTGTGCACACACTTGTTGAATCAACATTATTTCAATGTAATTTGTCAACGTATTGTGAAGTGGAATCAACATGGAAAATACATTAGATTTGAAAAAAGTCATCAACCAGTGCTGTTTTCGTCTCATTTCAACCTGCCTTGTAAACATTGAAATTAGGGTACACTTCAACTTAACCTGACTTACAGGTTGTTACATCAATCTAATTTCAATATAATCATCAGAACTGTGTATATGTTGAAATTGCATAGAAAATTCCATATGGTTGAATTTTATATTTGATTCGACAGATTTTATTTGACTTTGTTTCAATGTTGATAGTAAAATGTTTGAATCAACGTCATCGTTTCAACGTCATGCCATCAACCTAAATAAAGGGGTATATTGAAATACAATGTGACGCCACAGTCCAAGTTAAACAGGGACACCTACTGGTAAATGCGGGGTAATGCACTTCAGTGAGAACAAGTTTACGATCCAAATGCCTACCTCTATGTACCGTGCTTAGATTTGGAAACAAGCTGTGTACGTTTCAGCTGAACACATTTAGACATTGCTCAGCATCCATACTCATTTGTGTAGACGACCTAAATAACGTTGAAAGTAAATCCTCTAACTTTTCTTACCCAGGCTGTATGTGAATGTCAATTCAGAGTGAGGTTTGATTTATGAAGTTAACATTGACAGCTAATTTGCCCAACAAAGGACACCATGTTGGTACTATTTAATTATTTAAAACCTTTTATTTCATCTGAATTTGTAGTTTTAGGGGATTTTAACTTAGATTGGCTTCTTCTGGCCTCAGACCATTTTAAGAATATTTTACTTGACTTTAACCTGACTCAACCGATTGCATAACCCACACGGGTTAATACAAAATCCAGCAAACTTCTCACTGACCAAATTCTAACAAATAATCCCCACAAGTATTTGTCGAGTGGTGTCTTTGCTAATGATCTCAGCGATCGCTCTCCTGTCATTGTATTAGAGAAACCAAAAGGTTTAACATGGATCCTCGTATAATTATGAAGAGACATTTTTCCCCCACAAGGTTTTCTTCATGTTGTGTATTACCCTTGACCTCTCCTCTATCTCAGCTGCATACCTGACCCTGAATTAGCTCTAGAATTGTTCTCATCTCTTTTTCTCTCTCTGGCAGACAAACATGCTCTCCCTTTAAACACCTTAGTGTGAAAAAAATAGAACAAATCCTTGGTTCTCTATAGAACTTTCAGATCTAGTTATAATAAAAAAAATATTTTAAAAAACAGGCCTGGACCATGGTTAGAAAAACTGGCTGTAGCTGTTTGGAAGCTTTTCAGGCAATTGAGAAATGGATACACTTCCACATTCAAGAATGCTAAATCTAGCTACTTTCTATCTCAGACTCTGCTGGTGATCCGTCTACATTTTGGAAAACAGTTCATGCACTGAAGCACAGAAATTCCTCTTCTTCCATGCCGTAGCAAGTTGTCAGACTCTGGCATCATTAATGAGAAAAATCAGCATTTTATCTCAGCAGGCTTTTTATGTGAAAGAAATGTTGGTTTAATTGACCTGCCCCTCTTCCAGCCTCTAATTGGCTTGATGGAAGTTCCGTCAACTTCTGTGAATCTTTGTTTCAACTTTCTTCAAGTGCAGTCTCAAACCATCAAGTGCTAAGATGAAACTGGCTCTCATGAGGATCGCCACAGAAAAGGAAGACCCAGAGTTACTTCTGCTGAAGAGGATAAGTTTATTAGAGTTACCAGCCTCTGAAATTGCAGCCCAAATAAATGCTTCAGAGTTCAAGTAACAGACACATCAACATCAACTGTTCAAAGGAGACTGCGTGAATCAGGCCTTCATAGTACAATTGTTGCAAAGAAACCACTACTAAAGGACACCAATAAGAAGAAGAGACTTACTTGAGCCAATAAACACAAGCAATGGACATTAGACTGGTGGAAATCTGTCCTTTGGTCTGATAAGTCCAAATTTGAGATTTTTGGTTCCAACCGGTGTCTTTGTGACGCAGAGTAGGTGAACAGATAAACTCCGTGTGGTTCCCACAGTGAAGCATGAAGGTGTGATGGTGTGGGGTGCTTTGCTGGTGACACTGTCTGTGATTTATTTAGAATTCAAGGCACACTTAACCAGCATTGCTACCACAGCATTCTGCAGCGATACGCCATCCTATCTGGTTTGTGCTTTGTGGGACTATCCTTTGTTTTTTAACAGGACAATGACCCAACACACCTCCAGGCTGTGTAAGGGCTACTTGACCAAGGAGATTGATGGAGTTCTGCATCAGATGACCTGCCCTCCACAATCCCCTGACCTTGACCCAATTGAGATGGTTTGGGATGAGTTGGACCGCAGATTGAAGGAAAAGCAGCCAACAAGTGCTCAGCATATGTGGGAACTCTATCAAGACTGTTGGAAAAGCATTCTAGGTGAAGCTGATTGAGAGAATGCCAAGAGTGTGCAAAGCAGTAATCAAGGCAAAGGGTAGCTAAGAATCTCAAATATATTTTGATTTGTTTACCCCTTTTTTGGTTCCTACATGATTCCATTTGTTATTTAATAGTGTTGATGTCTTCACTTATTGTACAATGTAGAAAATAGTAAAAAAAAAAAAAAAAACCTTGAATAAGTAGGTGCGTCAACTTTTGACTGGTGTGTGTGTGTGTAATCTTCCGACTTCAACTGTATACATCCACTTAGGTTGGAGTCATTAAATCTCGTTTCTCAACCACTCCACAAATTTCTTGTTAACAAACTATAGTTTTGGCAAGTCTGTTCGGACATCTGTGCATGACACAACAAAAATTTTCCAACAATTGTTTACAGGCGGATTAATTCACTGTATCACAATTCCAGTGGGTCAGACGTTTACATACACTAAGTTCGCTGTGCCTTTAAACAGCTTGGAAAATTCCCAAAAATTGTCATGGCTTTAGAAGCTTCTGATAGGCTAATTGACATAATTTGAGTCAATTGGAGGTGTACTTGTGGATGTATTTCAAGGCCTACCTTCAAACTCTGCCTCCTTGCTTGACATCATGGGAAAATCAAAACAAATCAGCCAAGACCTTAGAATTGTTTTTTGTAGAGTTCCACAAGTCTGGTTCATCCTTGGGAGCAATTTCCAAACGCCTGAAAGTACCACGTACCACGCAATAATAAACACCATGGGACCAAACAGCCGTCATACCGCTCAGGAAGGAGATGCATTCTGTCTCATAGAGATGAACGTACTTTGGTGCAAGAAGTGCAAATCAACCCCAGAACAGCAAAGGACCTTGTGAAGATGCTGGAGGAAACAGGTACAAAAGTATCTATATCCACAGTAAAACGAGTCCTATATCGACATAACCTGAAAGGTCGCTCAGCAAGGAAGAAGCCACTGCTCCAAAGCCAGACTACGGTTTGGGGACAAAGATCGTACTTTTTGGAGAAATGTCCTCTGGTCTGATGAAACAAAAACAGGACTGTTTGGCCATAATGACCATCGTTATGTTTGGAGGGAAAAGGGGGATGCTTGCAAGCCAAAGAACACCATCCCAACCGTGAAGCACGGGGGTGGCAGCAGCATGTTGTGGGGGTGCTTTGATGCAGGAGGGACTGGTGCACTTCACAAAATAGATGTCATCATGAGAAAAGAAAATTATGTGGATATATTGAAGCAATATCAAGACATCAGTCAGGAAGTTAAAGCTTGGTCACAAATGGGTCTTCCAAATTGACAATGACCCCAAGCATACTTCCAAAGTTGTGGAAAATGGCTTAAGGACAACAAAGTCTAGGTATTGGAGTGGCCATCACAAAGCCCTGACTTCAATCATATAGAACATTTGTGGGCAGAACTGAAAAAGCATGTGTGAGTAAGGAGGCCTACAAACCTGCTCCAGCTCTGTCAGGAGGAATGGGCCAAAATTCACCCAACTTATTGTGGGAAGCTTGTGGAAGGCTACCCAAAACATTTGACCCAAGTGAAACAATTTAAAGGCAACGCTACCAAATACTAATTGAGTGTATGTAAACTTCTGACCCACTGGGAATGTGATGAAAGAAATAAAAGCTGAAATAAATCACTCTACTATTATTCTGACATTTCACGTTCTTAAAATAAAGTGGTGATCCTAACTGACCAAAGACAGGAATTTTTTACTAGGATTAAATGTCAGAAATTGTGAAACTGAGATTGAAATGAGGAGTTGAGAAACAGTACTGGTTGATTTACTTTTTTTTTTTTAGAATCCAATGTATTTTTGACAATGCGTTAATAAATAACGTGGAAATGTTGATTCAACCAGTGTGTGTGCCCATTGGGTATTCTCATCTACTGTATTTAGCCTATTTTGGTATTGTTGGCTACTAGAAGATCTGACATCACTCTTATTGACTTAGCTGGCAGATGTTATCATCTGAGAACAGATATTTTACTGAAAAGGCAGTAAAACACAGCCAGTCCTAAACAGCTTATTACGGAGTTTAGTATTCAATGGGGTTTTAGATCTTGAGGAATCCAACTTTACCGGAGAATTAAGATTTTTACCAGAGAATGGTGTCTGGGGTTCCAACTTTTTGAATTGTAAAAACATGTTTTTGACACTAAGCACATTCACACAAAGGTGTTCGAACTTGACAAAATGCTTCCTTGAGTGTTTTGAGGTTAGAGTACTGCTCAAGGTTTCCCACCGTGTAATATTTTAGCAAGGATAGATGGCGTAGATAAAGCTTTGCTTGGAATGAATCTGTCCATCAAACGGAATGTACCGCAACACAGCAATGAAAACATATTTTTGTAAACCCTACATTGAGCTGGTGGTAAAGCAGTAGAAAAGCATTCCATCAGTTCCCTCCCAGTGTTGCATGCTAAGTGGCTACAATTCACTGAAACGCAGGGAACTTGAAGTGTTTTTCTTTTCAGCTGCTGACCAGTAAAGCGAAGGTAAGATGCAGACTCAACTAACATTTCCACATAGATAAAATACCAGGGAGGGTTTGATATCTGGATATCAGAGGAGAAAATTGATACTGTAATGCCAAATAGAGGTTTTATTTGGGTAGGGTACAGTCTCAACTTGATAAGCCATGCTCTTGTTAGGTTGTAAAATACTTCTGACATAGTGATTCTCAATCTGATTTAGTTTATTATTTTGAATGCCAATATATGCGTTAGCGCCTCTGGAAAAACAAATGATCAACCCTTTGCTGTCTTGATAGTTCACTCAGTTCCTTACCACACCATGCATGATCTATTCTTTTACAGCGATTCAGCCTTCCAAAAGACAACATACTCAAAGGGTCGAGAGCAAGGCTGCTCGTTGAAAGTGTACACATTTGGTTTTGTATTCTTTTATCGTCTTTGTGTGCACGTTTGTATGTACATATTCTGGAATTCCGTGGCCGGTGCCTGTAGGTAGTGTTCAAGGTGGGATTTCTGTCTCTGTGTTTCCTGCTAGTGGCACCGCACTCCCACCACCCAGGAGACGGACGGCTTCCAGGTGAAGCGGCCAGGGGACGTGAGCGTGCGCTGCACACTGCTGCTCATGCTGGACTACCAGGTGAGGGCGCCATAAACAAGAATTGTACTTTTGAATTCCGTAAAGTCGGTGTGGAAGAGGTGAAAAAAAATGTCTATCAACAATGACAAGCCACCAGGGTCTGACAATCTAGATGGAAAATTACTGAGGATAATAGCAGACGATATTGCCACTCCTGTTTGCCACAGCTTCAATTTAAGCCTACTAGAAAGTGTGTGCCCTCAGGCCTAGTGGGAAGCTAAAGTCATTCCGATACCCAAGAATAGTAAAGCCCTCCCGGGTGGCACAATGGTCTAAGGCAGTGCTAGCTGTGCCACCAGATATTCTGGGTTCGAGCCCAGGCTCTGTCGCAGATGGCCGCGACCAGGAGGTCCATGGGACGATGCACAATTTGGCCCAGCGTCGTCCGGGTTAGGGAGGGTTTGGCCGGCAGGGATATCCTTGTCTCGTCGCGCACTAGTGACTCCTGTGGCAGGCCGGGTGCAGTGCACGCTGACCAGGTCTCCAGGTGTACGGCGTTTCCTCCGACACATTGGTGCGGCTGGCTTCCGGGTTGGATGTGCGTTGTGTCAAGAAGCAGTGCGGTTTGGTTGGGTTGTGTTTCGGAGGACACACGGCTCTCGACCTTCGCCTCTCCCGTGTCCGGGAAATATCAGACTGTAACTACAACCAATTGGATACCACGAAATTGGGGAGAAAAAAAAGGGGTTAATTATTTTTCTTTTTTTAATTTTTTAAAGAATGGTAAAGCCCCCTTTACTGGACCAATCATCCTGGAAACTATTTTGACCAGATACAATGCTATTTTACAGTAAACAAATTGACAACAGAATTTCAGCATGCTTATAGGGAAGGACACTCAACAAGTACAGCACTTACCCAAATTACTGAGAGACTTTATTACTGGCTGAGAGAAATTGATGATAAAATGATTGTGGGGGCTGTCTTGTTAGACTTCAGTGCAGCTTTTGACATTATTGATCATAGTCTACTGCTGGAAAAACATATGTTTTATGGCTTTACACCCTCCTGCTATAATGCGGATAAAGAGTTACTTGTCTAACAGAACACAGAGGGTGTTCTTTAATGGAAGCCTATCAAATATAATCCAGTTAGAATCAGTATTCCCCAGGGTAGCTGTTTGGGCCCTTTGCTTTTTAAAATTTTGACTAATTACATGCCACTGACTTTGAGTAAAGCCAGAGTTCAACACTATACACGTCAGCTACTTCAGCGACTGAAGTGACTGCAACACTCAACAAAGAGCTGCAGTTAGTTTCAGAGTGGGTGGCAAGGAATAAGTTAGCCCTAAATATTTATAAAAGTCAAAAGCATTGTATTTGGAACAAAACAATAAATCATGTGGATAATGAGCAAGTTCAGATGACAAAACTGCTTGGAGTAACACTAGATTAAACTGTCATAGTCCAAACATATTGATTCAGTAGTAGCTAAGATGGGGAGAAGTCTGTCTATAATAAAGTGATGCTCTGCCTTAACAACACTATCAACGAGGCAGGTCTTACAGGCCCTAGTTTTGTCGCACCCCGCTCAGAACAGGGCAGCATGGCTGGCTCTTGGATGTACACAGAGAGCTAATATTAATAATATGTATGTCAATCTCTCCTGGCTGAAAGTGGAGGAGAGATTGACTGCATCACTACTTTTATTTATTGACATGTTGAATGCACCGAGCTGTCTGTCTAAACTACTGGCACACAGCTCGGACACCCATATGCATACCCCACAAGACTGCCACAAGAGGTCCAGAACAGACTATGGGAGGCACACAGTACTACATAGAGCCATGACTACATGGAACTCGATTCCACATCAAGTAACTGACTCGAGCAGTAAAATTAGATTTAAAAAACAGATAAAACTTATGGAATAGCGGGGACTGTGAAGCAACACAAACAAAGGCACAGATACACACACATACGATAACATACGCACTATACATACACATGGATTTAGTAATGTAGGTATGTGGTCGGGGCACACCGTTTGTTGTGAAATATATTGTAATGTTTTAAAATTGTATAAACTGCCTTAATTTTGCTGGACCCCAGGAAGAGTAGCTGCTGCTTTGTCAGTCCTTTTAATTGTCAGTAGTGCACGAGGCTCAAATCTATTTAGAGGACTTACAAAACTCTAACAAAAGTGTCCCCAAAGCAGCTGTCATCTGGCAGTTGTAATAGTTCCTGAGGTCAGTAGGCTAGTACTGACTGTGATCTCTCCGCAGCCCCCCCAGTTTAAACTGGACCCTCGTCTGGCTCGGCTGCTGGGTATCCACACTCAGACCCGCTCCTGTATCATCCAGGCCCTGTGGCAGTATGTCAAGACCAACAAGCTGCAGGACTCCCATGACAAGGAGTACATCAACTGTGACAAGTACTTTCAGCAGGTAGACGACACCCTTCTAGTTCTCCTCTGGTGCTCTATTACCTGTTAGCTGTTGTCATAGTACCTTCAGTAGGGAGAGTATGCCTTTTGTTATTGGTTGCGTCCTGAATTGCACCCTATATAATTCATTAATTTCGACAAGAACTCTAAGGCCCTAGACAAAAGTAGTGCACTATAAATGGAATATGGTGCCATTTGGGAGACACACAATTGCCCTTCCCTGCTGATTGGTCTGTATTCTGCAATGTTATTGTCTTTCTCTCAGATCTTTGACTGCCCGAGGCTCAAGTTCTCGGAGATCCCTCAGCGTCTCACCAACCTCCTCCTGCCCCCTGACCCCATCGTCATCAACCACGTCATCAGGTGAGTAGCTCACACTTACTGTAACACCTTCCTGGCAACTTCCTAGTTTGAATTGAAGGGTGAATGCCTGGTCATAAAAGGCATTTTTTCATAAAAAATATAAAAACCTAGCAGATTAATATATTTTGAAAAGCTATAAGATAACAATGTGGGCACAGCGCTTCACAGTTAATACTGTCCCAAATGGTAGATAATCCAATTAAAGTGTAAAGGCTGGGAGGCAAGAGTCCTGGTAAGATACAGACTACCAGCATTCTTGCCTTCCAGGCTTTTTATTACATTTGAAATGCTGCCAACAACCTCAGTCTCACCATCCTTCCCCGCCTCTCCATGCAGTGTGGACCCTAATGACCAGAAGAAGACTGCATGCTATGACATTGACGTGGAGGTGGAGGACCCCCTGAAGAGCCAGATGAGCAGCTTCCTGCTCTCCACCGCCAACCAGCAGGAGATCGCCTCATTGGACAACAAGGTGGGACAACCACACAGGAAGGATAGCCAATCACAATTACCCAAGATGACCTTAAAGGTAGATTTACATTGCGGAGATGTGTGACGACTAATTACCGTCAGTTATATGTGAATTAGAGTTCAGAGCTGTCTGACCTGTCGGATAGATTTCTATCTGATTCTCCCGGAGAATCTTGTCGCCCGACGTGCAATCACCAGGGTTGGGGTCAATTCCATTTCAATTCTGGAAGTACACTGAAATGCTCTGCAATTCCATTTCAATTCTGGAAGTACACTGAAATGCTTTTCAAATGGGGAAAACGTGGAAATGAAATTTGGTTTACTTTCTAAATTGACTGGAATTGAAATGGAATTGAGCCCAACCCTTCATAAACAATCGCACTGGTATAAATTGCATGTCGGCCGTGTGGAGAAAATCTCTGTTGTCAGAGCTGGGACCGTTGTTCCCGCATCTCCACAATGTAAATCTACCTTTACATAGGTGTTGTGGCTTCATGTTCCCGTGGGAAAAGCCTTGTTCTTTACACCGACACCCCCGTTTCTTACACTACTATTTGAATGCAAATTCTGAAGAAACGCAGTGGCTCAAATAAATTGGTGTATTGAAATTGGAAAGTTATTTTCATATGCTTAGATCTGTGTAAGCTGTCCTCTAACATCAGGGATCATTATGAACCCTGTAGATCCATGAGACCATTGAGTCCATCAACCAGTTGAAGATCCAGAGGGACTTTATGCTCAGCTTCTCCAGGGATCCTAAAGGCTACATCCAGGACTGGCTCAAGTCCCAGAGCAGAGACCTGAAGGTGAGAGACGCACACGCACACACGCACACACACACACACACACACACACCTACCTGACCAACAGTGCTCTCTGATTGGCTGCAGATGATGACAGACGTGGTGGGGAACCCAGAGGAGGAGAGGAGGGCTGCGTTTTACCACGAGCCCTGGTCCCAGGAGGCAGTCAGTCGCTACTTCTACTGCAAGGTGAGGAGAAATGCCAGACGCTGCATCTTAAAACCTTTTAATAACTCGCACAACAGCATGCAAGTAGAAACAAACTAGGAATTGTGATCGGATAAGTCATATTTTGCGTTGAAGCTGTACCTCCTCTGGTTTACCAGTCAATGCTTATCACATTCACAAGCAAACAAATATTTGATTTACCATTTTTTACAAATTGATTGATTGATACTGTGTATCCACTTAGGTATATTGAGGTCGGGTTGTCTTTGTGTGTGTGATGCTGATGCCACTTCCCTCTCACAGATCCAGCAGAGGAGACAGGAGCTGGAGCAGGCCTTGGCCGTGAGGAACACCTAAACGCCATCTCGGACGTCACGCTGCACTCTTAATCTGACCCCAGACCTGTTTTTTTGTGTGCTTTCTTCACATTACTGTAGTACTGTGACCCGTGGCCTCTGACCCATCCCCAATCGCATGTATCTAAAAATAAAAAAAACTTTAACAATCTGTTCATCTCTGATGGACATGACCGGGCATCTCTCTCCACACTCCTGGAATCCCAGGCCCACAGTTGGTTACTTTTAATGTCACCCACTAGCATGTGAGTCTTTCCGTAGAGACTACAAGTAATTGTACCAGCTCCCTGCAGAATGATCACTGCGTCTTGGATCCTTCTCATCTCAACCAGATGGACTGAATCCAGCAGTTCTGTACATAATCGAACGGTCATAATGGTCCACTGCATCTCATTCATGAGTCCAAAGTGGCTGTTTGTAACTTACGTTTCAAGTGTCTTGACTCACACACCGTTTGGATTGTGTCCATTTGTTTTTAGTGTATCATTAGCTGTATGGTTCATGTGAGCCATATGCTCAGTGTGTGTGTGCGTGTGTGTGTGTGTGGAACCAAATGAACACCAGCGGAATGAAGATTACAGTATGAAGTAATGGGTCGTGGGACTGGACTCATTTCTATTCTGAAGCCCAAATGTTGATGTCTGTCATTTTAAAACATGAATTTGTTCAAGGTAGGCAGCTTTCATGAATTAGATTTGCCCTCATTATAAACTAATCTAAAATGCAATCTTAAGATTAGCTTAATTTCGTTCAACTTTCTTCTGTAATTTACTTAAAACAATGTAACAGTATAAGTAGATCTCTGTATTAGTCCATATGTATTTCAGCAGATTGTTAAAAGGGACAATGACAATTAACACCAATATCTGCTGGCTGTAGAAAGGATAGATGGTGACAGGATGAGTAAGCGCAAGGTGAAGTACTGTGGTAACACTTGGCAGCCATAGCGTGGAGCCTTGGAGTCAGTACACCCTGTATGCTTTTACACAGACTAGCTCTCTGTAACAAAGCACCCAGACGGACTTGTCGCAGCAAATTGCCATGCAAATGAATTAGCTTTAGTGGTTAATTGTTTGTGCCGCTTCATTGTCCTGTCATAATAACGCTACCAAAGTCATGTCTGGGAACAGTATTAGCTACAGATCTCACCCAATACTCAAGCCAGTGTTTTTAATATTAACGATGGACACATTTTTTAATATGATGTAACCAACACCAATTCCTATGTTGAACAATCATGGGGCGGGCAGTGACGCTGCAGCCACAACATCTGTACATTGCCTGCTATGAAAAATGTTGGCCGGTAAACTAATTCTATTATTTGAAATGAATGAAGAAATGGGTCTTTGTTCATTGTATTTTTTTAGTTAAACATCTATTGTGAACTATCTGTCCCAAATGGATCTGTCTGACAGTATTTTGTCCTTGACCATTTTGACGGAGTCACCAAAGGTCTCGATAAAAGAGTATTATACTAGTTAAAATAGACAATGTACAATGGTTACTGTGATTTTGTCTCAGCTCGATAAAGCTGTGTTACCAGTTGAAACTGAAGGGTGAATATGAAGACATTTTTAAGGGATATGTGAATGTAAATATCATCTTTTGTCCTCCCTTGTTGGCAACTGTACAGCCTCCGACTTGTCTGTTTGTGTGTTTCGTTTAGGGAACGGCGGGACATATGGGGTGGGAGGGATTGGGTTTCATAGGTTTAAAGCTGTAGGACAGGGGTGCTAGTGTCCCTCTATGTACACTGGGGGGGGGGTATTTTAGGTTCTTGTTGAGTTTTAATGGGGCAGAACCATAGAATTGAATGCTGGGAGTGATGATGCCTCCATCTCGCCACATACAAGGCTTGCTCATCTCTAACTACCACAGCAACTCCGTTCTGTGCCCTTCTAGTTTTGTGTGTGTCATGGAAGCCTTTTCAGTTTCTGATTTGAAATCGACACGGCTGTCTTCTGTAACGTTCAGACTTGTGTCCTTGTTACATTTGTTTTGTGTCAAGATGCTCTTCAACATGGCTGAGGGCTCCTATACTCAGCATAAAGAGGTTGTGTTTCATAAAGACTTAGGCATGCTGCATGGACAGGTTTTATACATTTCAAACAGGACATGTAAATACCCTCACGAATGCATGGAAGCGGATCTGAAGAGCACTGGATTTGACACTATCTTTTGTGAATGGGGCCTTTTTCAACCATTTGCTAAAAACCTGTATGCTACCCAGCCAGCATAATGTTATATGCATATGAGAGTTTTTGTCACTACAGGTTCCATGTATGTCAACTTCACCAATCAAGGGAGCATACTAGTTGTTGTATTCAATTGTGTCAATCGATACTTGTTTGACCCAGATGTTCTTGTATGTTTGGCAGTCATGGAGCATCTTTGACTGTTGGGCACCCCTTGCTGGGCATTCTAGAAACTACAACTCACTGACACCCTCTGTCTGACAATGGAAACCTATCATTTGACTAATATAAAAAGACTACTTAAACTGTGTGCTCCTCTCTCTCTGACAAACCGCATTCGTATTGGTCTACCTAAATGGATAGGTGGTAACCGCAGTCTCTGTGTAGGACTCACCAAAGTCTATGTTCCTCACAGCTCTCTTTATTAGGTACACCACCCCATTCCCGTAACTAGATTGCTCTTACAGACAGCGAGTCTCGTGGCCATGGTTTGCTATATAAAGCAGGAAGACAGGCATCGAGGCATTCAGTTACTGTTTGAACGTAAGAATTCGCAAAACGAGTGACATAAGCGACTGAGCGTTGTATGATCTTCGGTTCCAGTATCTCAGAAACGACTGACCCCCTGGGCTTTTCATGCACGACAGTGTCTAAAGTTTACAGAGAATGGTGCGACAAAAAAAACATCCAGTTGGCGGCAGTCCTGTGGGCAAAAACAGCTCGTTGATGAGAGAGGTCAAAGGAGAATGGCAAGAATAGTGCAAGCTAACAGGTGGGCCACAGACAGACATAACGATGCAGTATAACAGCAGTATGCAGAACGGCATCTCTGAACGCACAACTCGTCAATCCTTGTCACGGATGGGCTATTGCAAACGACCAGACAGCTAAAAACGAGAAGAAGCGGCTCCGTTGGGAACACGATAAACTAACACAAATAAGCTAGCTAGCTAAATTGACGATCACTGGGGGCCACTTCGCCCCTCAGTAAAATCCCCTCGCTCCTGCCCAGAGAGAAAGGAGACAGCGAGGATGTGAAGTGGCCCATTTATTTCTCTGAACCCACACCCCACTATGGAGAAACAGCTTTTCCCCCTCCCACTCCCTGTTGGACCGCTGCCAAGTGGACAGGACCCACCCTGCTAACATGCTGACTAGACCGGGTGTGCACGCATGTTGATTTTGTCCATCCACACCAGACGCGAGCAGGACACACCGGTTGAAATATCAAAACGATACTCTGAACCAACTGTATTAATTTGGGGACAGGTCGAAAAGCATTAAACATTCATGGCAATTTAGCTAGCTAGCTTATTTGTCTTGGGATATAAACATTGGGTTGTTATTTTTACCTGAAATGCACAAGGTCCTCGGCAATTAATCCACAGATGACAGGGTAAACCGAGTTAGTTTCTAGTAATATCTCTTCTTTGGACTCTATATGGTGGTTGGCAACCAACATTAAGGTGCATTACCACCACCAACTGGACTGGAGTGTGGACCTCAACTCATCTATCAATCACCCACGTGGGTATATGCTCCTATCAACCAATGAGGAGATGGGAAAGGCGGGACTTGCAGCGCGTCACAAATATAACAAAGTTCTATTTTAGCACCTGGCTATGCAGACACTCATGCAGTTTTGGATACAATCATTGAATAACATGTACGTGTACATTTATTTTGCAACGCTTGAGCATGTAACATAAGGGGTGTGGTCATTCTGAATGTGCACTGAGCTCACTCACTCCTCCCCTAGGACACGTGAAAGAGTTCCAGCTAAAACCTAGGGAGGCCCGGATTACTACCTTAATGTGAGGAGGCCGACTTTGGTACAAACTGTACATTGCCTCAGGGTGAGGCTACAGAGCTCTGAGGCAAGCCAGGAAGAATACAGAGTTCAGAGCTCTGAATATGACTGGAGGAGTATCAACCACTAGAATCTCCTACCCTATTAGCTTGTCCTTGGCTCGTAAACCATGATCTTCACTTGCAAAGTATGCATCAAAAACAGCTGCCGTTGTCATGTGGCCGTAGGTCTCAAAAACAAGCTGTTCTGTTTTGTCTTCTCTAATTGAGACCCCACGGTACGACGACTGTGTTTCAAACAAACATTGAACTGCACACAAGATACTGTAGCTAGCAAAGGAAATAGCTAGGTCTGGGATTCCAAAATAACATCAGAAAAGAGTCCAGAAGCGACATCTGCCTTTAATATCCGTAGAAAAAAAACAGACCCTATCTGTCTAGGGAATGAAATAAACCACACTGTCTATGGGATAAACATACTAAGAATCAATTGAAAGAAAATACACATACACTCAATGGCTTCTCCTTAAATCCATTATTAGAATCATAATTCAGCACAGCCATGAAGGAAGACATATGGCTCATGCCGGTTTTCTCAAGGCTCATTGTTCATTCATCACCTACCGATAGAAGCTCCCCTTGGGCTACCATTGGAGTGAAAGCACAGAGTTCTGCCAGCCTGCACGCAGTTTGCAGGAACACACGTTTTAACATCACTCCTCAGTCTTTACAGGCCTAAGATTGTACATGGGTTCTTGGTCTTTAGGGATCTGTTTGGAGATTCAACATCCCATAATATGCCTCGTCCAAAAGTCTAGGCGGTGTGGTTCAGGTTCATAAAGAAGGCCAAAGGTATCAAGTCATTCTAGATGGTAAACCTATGGTGCATTTCCACTGTCAGGCTTTGCACCTGTGTTTGGCCCAAAGATGTTGCCTTCTGAGGCCTGTCCCTGAAAAAAGCCTGGAGTGACACCAGTGGTTCAGTGGAAAAGCACCACTAGACCCCCTAAGTGCTGTTGGCCTGCTCCTGCTCAAACAGGGCCATGGCTAGGTGCGACCGCGAGGCCAGGCCCTCCAGGTTACTGAGCACACAGCGGTGGTAGATGTCCTCGCTGAAGCGCGGGTTGCACGCCCGCCGCACATACTTCTGCACTAGCGCCGGCTCCACCGCCCGGAACACGTGCAAGCCCGAGTAGCGCACGAAGATCTCGTACACGTCCATGCTCTCCAGCAGCTCGTCGTCGTCCAGGATGTCAGCGGCCATCTTGGTGCGCGACGCCATGTAGTCGGCGTTGTAGAAGCATGCCTCCTCGAAGACGTGGTGGTCGAAGCGTCCGTCGCGCAGGGCCTCGGCGGGGAAGGAGGCCAAGGTCTGCTGGTCGCGGTACATGATGGTCTGGCTGAACTCCTGGAAGTGGGTGGGGAAGAACACCTGCCAGTTGCTGATGGCGTTCATGCGGCAGCGGTTGAGGAAGTTGGCGTTGACCTTGGTCCACACCGAGGCCAGGAAGAAGAGCGTGTCCACCGGGTGCTTCTTGGAGATTATGTCCATCAGCTTGACCTGCGAGGGCACCTCCGTCTTCACGCTGATCCAGGGGATCCTCACGTTGCCGTAGCGCTTCTCCACCTCTCCGATCATGGCCTTGATGCCGGCGAACACGTCCGACTGGCTGACGCGCTGGGCGTCAAAGGGGTCGTAGACAAACAGGAAGGTGAGCAGGACATTGTCGTGCGTGTCCAGCGTGTTCATTGCATAGATGTCCAGGAAGTTACCCACAAAGTCCTGCTCGCGGGCCGAGACGGGCAGGATGACCTGCACCCGGGTGGCCTCCGTCACATAGGGCATGGGGATGATCTCAATGGTGCTGAGGGGGCGGAGCAGGCTGACCCGCTTGGCGATCACCTGGCTGTGACCTTTCTGTGTGAAGGCTTCCAGGGCCAGGTCCAGCACGTACTCCATGCCCCGGGTGGGGTCGAAGCGCCGGTAGCCGTTGAGCAGGCGGTGTTTCTTGAAGCGCAGCTGGGGCTGGTAGTGCTCGTTGAGGTGCTTCACGGCCGTCTCCAGCACGGCGCTCACGTCGGCCCAGTTGGCGCCACGCAGTTCACACTTGGGGGCATTGTCAGAGCATGAGTAGATGTGCTCCTCTGTGAAGTACTCCCAGTTGATGACCTCGAAACGAGTCTTTGGCATGAAGGGAGGATTGACCCCAATTGGCCAGATGGCCCCCACCTTACCCTCTGGGGTCAACTCACTCAGGTTGTTGATCTGGACCTGGACAAAAGACACAACCATAATGACACAACTGTGTTTGCATGTATCAAAAGCATCTTAAAATATTTATTTCTTCAATACTATATCAACAATGTTGAGGGTAGTTGAATCAAGGTTTAACTGTAATGGGTTGACATTCTCCTTGGTCAGCGTCTCTCAAAGCTTATTATAAGTGTATTTTATTGTATGTGTATGTATTGTATGAGGGGTGTATTGTGTTAGGGAATCATGTGATGCTTGTTGTATACTGTAGGCTATTTTCTAAGTGGAAGACTTTGCGTGATTTGATTCTTAATTGCCAGAGTTGATAAATAAAGTTGTATTGAATTGATTTACAAAGTTCACACTTTTAAACTGACGGATTGTTTACAAAATGACGTTAGCAGGTACATTTAGAATGAGTTGATGTCGGAATTTCAAACATCACATCCTCACAAAACGGTTTGGTCACTATTAAATGCCTAAATATTGGGTCAGACAGAAATATCTGCCCAGGCGTAGATTTTTGTAGAAATTGGTGAGGTATGTAGGAAAACCGACCATTTGCACACTGGACCCGTAACCAGTCAAACCAACACCAGTGCCGACTCCTCAAACAGCCAGAACCATACAGAAAGCCCATCTGATTCCATTAAACAAAATCAACCTGCAGCTGCTGTATCTGTAGGTAGGTCCAGTCCAGTTCGATCTGGCTGAAGCGTTTGTGCAGCCGGTACATGAGGCTGGGCTCTGACACAGGGTGGACTGTGAAGGCATTCTTAAACTGGGCACTGTCCTCTCGCTCTGGGTCTGCTTTCTTCCCCAGCTCAAAGGAGCGATATGTCATGTCCTGTAAGTAACATGCAAACAGCGGGGAGGGAAATGTTTAGCCATCCCGCAGGTAAGACAACTGATGGGTGTAGTCAAAGTATTGTAAATCATGATGACATAGCATTGATAAAAGACTGGTAATCGTTATTGAACAACTCTATAGACATGTTTTATAATAATGATGTCTTAGCTGTGTGTTTTACCTGGTGTACCTCCACACAGCTCAGACCCAGGTAGTCGATGATGCAGCGCCCAAGCCATTCGTCAGGCCTGACGCTGAGGATGACGTTGCGGCAGGTGTCCAGGTGGGGCTGCAGGTGGGCCAGCAGGCTGCGGGAGAGCAAGTAGCCATAACCCCCGTGGCAGTACCTGGCCCTCTCTTCCCCACCGATGAACTCCTCTGACCGGCCCATGTAGAGGTCCTGTCCCATGCTGAGGTGGCCCACCAGCTCGGCCAGCCTCTCGGCCTGCATGTAGGTGTCGTCCTGGGCCAGGAAGACATATGGCTCATGCCGGTTTTCTCAAGGCTCATTGTTCATTCATCACCTACCGATAGAAGCTCCCCTTGGGCTACCATTGGAGTGAAAGCACAGAGTTCTGCCAGCCTGCACGCAGTTTGCAGGAACACACGTTTTAACATCACTCCTCAGTCTTTACAGGCCTAAGATTGTACATGGGTTCTTGGTCTTTAGGGATCTGTTTGGAGATTCAACATCCCATAATATGCCTCGTCCAAAAGTCTAGGCGGTGTGGTTCAGGTTCATAAAGAAGGCCAAAGGTATCAAGTCATTCTAGATGGTAAACCTATGGTGCATTTCCACTGTCAGGCTTTACACCTGTGTTTGGCCCAAAGATGTTGCCTTCTGAGGCCTGTCCCTGAAAAAAGCCTGGAGTGACACCAGTGGTTCAGTGGAAAAGCACCACTAGACCCCCTAAGTGCTGTTGGCCTGCTCCTGCTCAAACAGGGCCATGGCTAGGTGCGACCGCGAGGCCAGGCCCTCCAGGTTACTGAGCACACAGCGGTGGTAGATGTCCTCGCTGAAGCGCGGGTTGCACGCCCGCCGCACATACTTCTGCACTAGCGCCGGCTCCACCGCCCGGAACACGTGCAAGCCCGAGTAGCGCACGAAGATCTCGTACACGTCCATGCTCTCCAGCAGCTCGTCGTCGTCCAGGATGTCAGCGGCCATCTTGGTGCGCGACGCCATGTAGTCGGCGTTGTAGAAGCATGCCTCCTCGAAGACGTGGTGGTCGAAGCGTCCGTCGCGCAGGGCCTCGGCGGGGAAGGAGGCCAAGGTCTGCTGGTCGCGGTACATGATGGTCTGGCTGAACTCCTGGAAGTGGGTGGGGAAGAACACCTGCCAGTTGCTGATGGCGTTCATGCGGCAGCGGTTGAGGAAGTTGGCGTTGACCTTGGTCCACACCGAGGCCAGGAAGAAGAGCGTGTCCACCGGGTGCTTCTTGGAGATTATGTCCATCAGCTTGACCTGCGAGGGCACCTCCGTCTTCACGCTGATCCAGGGGATCCTCACGTTGCCGTAGCGCTTCTCCACCTCTCCGATCATGGCCTTGATGCCGGCGAACACGTCCGACTGGCTGACGCGCTGGGCGTCAAAGGGGTCGTAGACAAACAGGAAGGTGAGCAGGACATTGTCGTGCGTGTCCAGCGTGTTCATTGCATAGATGTCCAGGAAGTTACCCACAAAGTCCTGCTCGCGGGCCGAGACGGGCAGGATGACCTGCACCCGGGTGGCCTCCGTCACATAGGGCATGGGGATGATCTCAATGGTGCTGAGGGGGCGGAGCAGGCTGACCCGCTTGGCGATCACCTGGCTGTGACCTTTCTGTGTGAAGGCTTCCAGGGCCAGGTCCAGCACGTACTCCATGCCCCGGGTGGGGTCGAAGCGCCGGTAGCCGTTGAGCAGGCGGCGTTTCTTGAAGCGCAGCTGGGGCTGGTAGTGCTCGTTGAGGTGCTTCACGGCCGTCTCCAGCACGGCGCTCACGTCGGCCCAGTTGGCGCCACGCAGTTCACACTTGGGGGCATTGTCAGAGCATGAGTAGATGTGCTCCTCTGTGAAGTACTCCCAGTTGATGACCTCGAAACGAGTCTTTGGCATGAAGGGAGGATTGACCCCAATTGGCCAGATGGCCCCCACCTTACCCTCTGGGGTCAACTCACTCAGGTTGTTGATCTGGACCTGGACAAAAGACACAACCATAATGACACAACTGTGTTTGCATGTATCAAAAGCATCTTAAAATATTTATTTCTTCAATACTATATCAACAATGTTGAGGGTAGTTGAATCAAGGTTTAACTGTAATGGGTTGACATTCTCCTTGGTCAGCGTCTCTCAAAGCTTATTATAAGTGTATTTTATTGTATGTGTATGTATTGTATGAGGGGTGTATTGTGTTAGGGAATCATGTGATGCTTGTTGTATACTGTAGGCTATTTTCTAAGTGGAAGACTTTGCGTGATTTGATTCTTAATTGCCAGAGTTGATAAATAAAGTTGTATTGAATTGATTTACAAAGTTCACACTTTTAAACTGACGGATTGTTTACAAAATGACGTTAGCAGGTACATTTAGAATGAGTTGATGTCGGAATTTCAAACATCACATCCTCACAAAACGGTTTGGTCACTATTAAATGCCTAAATATTGGGTCAGACAGAAATATCTGCCCAGGCGTAGATTTTTGTAGAAATTGGTGAGGTATGTAGGAAAACCGACCATTTGCACACTGGACCCGTAACCAGTCAAACCAACACCAGTGCCGACTCCTCAAACAGCCAGAACCATACAGAAAGCCCATCTGATTCCATTAAACAAAATCAACCTGCAGCTGCTGTATCTGTAGGTAGGTCCAGTCCAGTTCGATCTGGCTGAAGCGTTTGTGCAGCCGGTACATGAGGCTGGGCTCTGACACAGGGTGGACTGTGAAGGCATTCTTAAACTGGGCACTGTCCTCTCGCTCTGGGTCTGCTTTCTTCCCCAGCTCAAAGGAGCGATATGTCATGTCCTGTAAGTAACATGCAAACAGCGGGGAGGGAAATGTTTAGCCATCCCGCAGGTAAGACAACTGATGGGTGTAGTCAAAGTATTGTAAATCATGATGACATAGCATTGATAAAAGACTGGTAATCGTTATTGAACAACTCTATAGACATGTTTTATAATAATGATGTCTTAGCTGTGTGTTTTACCTGGTGTACCTCCACACAGCTCAGACCCAGGTAGTCGATGATGCAGCGCCCAAGCCATTCGTCAGGCCTGACGCTGAGGATGACGTTGCGGCAGGTGTCCAGGTGGGGCTGCAGGTGGGCCAGCAGGCTGCGGGAGAGCAAGTAGCCATAACCCCCGTGGCAGTACCTGGCCCTCTCTTCCCCACCGATGAACTCCTCTGACCGGCCCATGTAGAGGTCCTGTCCCATGCTGAGGTGGCCCACCAGCTCGGCCAGCCTCTCGGCCTGCATGTAGGTGTCGTCCTGGGCCAGGAAAAACCAGTCGTAGTCCAAGCCATAGTGCTGGTGCAGGTAACGTACCGTCTCGTACATCAGCCACACGGGCCGGTCGTCGCCATGGGCCACCACCGTCATGCCGTGGGGGACCTTGGAGCTGCGCAGGCCCGTGAAGAAGAAGGTGCGGTGGAAGTGGTGGGCCACGGTGCGGTTCACCGCCACTGCCAGCGTGTTGAGGGTGGCCCGCGAGGTCAGCACGCCCACCAGAAGGCGCTCTCGGATGCCCAGCTCCGTGTGGAGGTAGCGCGTCCTGATCACAGAGGAGGCATTCAGAGGGACATTCACTGTTTCAAATCAAACTCACTCATTACTGAGCGGAGCTGGGTGATTTATTTTACTACATAGATGAAATAAGGAACAGGCCCTGTCTTATGGAGTGATTTACTATGCATTTACTAATGTACTATTTAACAATATGCTAATAAAAAGTTGTTACAATGTTATTTTTTCTACTTAAAAATGCACTTGTTATAAGTAAAGTTGGTTTAAAAATGTCTGGTAAATGACTATGTCAAGGTGAATGTAAGTCTTGAATGCGCCTAGTGTCCATTCTTGTCCAGATGGCTAGGTACTGGGATTGGATATCATTGCTGAACTTTACAGTGTAGACTTAACTCTCACCATCTGCAAAATGTAAGGATTTAGGCTATGACCAAAGGAGATCATAGTCATATTCAAGAGGTATCAAAATACAGTTAAGCCTTTCATAAAAGAAGACACTTCAATAAAATGTAATCATTCTGTCCCATGACTGACTGAAAACAAACCGTTCAAATGGTGGTCTCTTCAGACCCTCTAGGTTAACTGGCTAATTATAACTATCCAGGCCAATAATCCGCTTTAAGAGGTGATTCGGAGAGAAGTGATTAGTAGGACAGTAGGATTATCAAACTGTATGGGGTCAATTCCACAGTAACAGAGTTTTTGGATACTTAAAGTATGGCAAACAAAAACCATTGATTTCAAAGTTAAACAAACCATACATAATGCACAATTTCTACGGAACATTTGACAAAAATACAATGCAGATGTAAAATTTGGTAACAGAATGATGGTAAAAACTCCCTCCGTTTTAAGAGACTACATTTAACCAAAATTATGATTCAAAGATGTCTGCACAAAGAGTGGGGTGTCAGCTATGACACCTTGAGTTTGAAAACATATTATGCTTATTGAAGTGGATTAACACCCAGTAACAGAATGACATCATGGATCCCTGATATGTACTACACAGAAATGCATCATTATAAATGTCATTCTCTTCATCCTGAATAGGTACACAAAAGTATCTGATTCAGAGGGATTGGGTTAAATGCGGAAGAGACATTTGAGTTGAAAACATTCAGTTGTACAACTGACTAGGTATCCCCTTTCAACACACTGGCTATTATTCTAATGAGCTCCACCCCCAAAAAAGACCACATTTGTACCAATCTGTTTCACAAGTTTGGACATCTCAATACAGCACAGTGCAGTACATTATACTGTACTCATGTAGTGTGCTCTACTGTACAGTACTGACCTACACTCTGCTCTAATTTTCTTTACTGTACTCTGCTGTCCACGCTTGTGAAACAGACATCTTTGGTGAGCTATACCCCTGTATAGCACTGCCCCACTTTATTTACTGATTTCTCTGAGCTATTGTCTATTGTCCTTGAGAACTATGATACACTCATTGTGTTGAGCGATTTTAATATTCATGTTGACAAAGATACTGACTCCAAGGCCATTGAACATATTAATCTTTTGAGCTCTATGGACTTTATCCAACATGTTACTGGGCTCATCCATAACCGCTGCCACACTCTGGACCTGGTTATTACCAATGGGCTTTCTATTGACAAATACTCTATTATTGATGTTGCCTTATCTGGTCACCACTGAGTATTTTTTACTACCTTGTTGCCCACAGCACAGGGTAAAACTAAACGCATTATTCATTTTTACTGCAGTGGGCTAAATCAGGGTTACAGAGTGATTCTTGGTAGTCTTACACAAATCTAATTTGAAACAAAAGTATACACCTTACACACATGGCTATGGACTTAAAAGAAGTAGAGTTGAAATGTACTACATTTTGAGTTTATCCCAATATTACAATTTATATATACAGAACAAAAATAAACGCAACATCTAAAGTGTTGGTCCCATATTTCATGAGCTGAAATAAAAGATCTCTGAAATTTTCCATATGCACAAAAAGCTTATTTCTCTGTTTGTGAGCATTTCTCATTTGCCAAGATAATCCATCCACCTGACAGGTGTGGCATATCAAGATGTTGATTAAAGAGCATGATCAATACACAGGTCCACCTTGTGCGGGGGACAAAAAAAGGCCACCAAAATGTGCAGTTGTGTCACACAACACAATGCCACAGATGGCTCAAGTTGAGGGAGCATGCAATTGGCATGCTGACAGCAGGAATTTCCATCAGAGCTGTTGCCAGATAATTTAATGTTAATTTCTCTACCATAAGCCGCCTCCCAACGTCGTTTTAGAGAATTTGGCAGTATGTCCAACCGGCCTCACAACTGCAGACCACATGTAACCATGCCAGCCCAGGACCTTCACATCCGTCTTCTTCGCTTGCAGGCCAAGCTACCCGGACAGCTGATGAAACTGAGAAGTATTTCTGTTTGTAATCTAGCCATTTTGTGGGGAAAAACTAATTCTGATTGGCTGGGCCTGGCTCCCCAGTGGGTTAGACAGAGAAACACTGGATGTTGTTTTATTTTATAATCTTTATTAATTATGAAATTATGGAAAATATTGATAACATTCCACCCATGAGGCCAAAGATGGCTCTTTAGGTCATTAATTACAGGAAAGGGCTACGAAACACTAACTTACCTCTGAGGTTGCTGCAGATGTTGCTGCAGATGACCCATTCTGCCGTCCTCTTGTGATGACTTAGTTCATAACTTTAATGTCAAAGTAAGGGTAGCCATTGATGCCATAGCTCCAGTAAGGTTGAAAAAGGACACATCTAAACGGAGAGCCCCTTGGATGAGTGAGGAAACAAATCAATTAAAGAGAAATTGCAGAAAGGCAGAGCAGAAGTGGAGAAAGTCAAAGTTCCAGGTCCACTATGGTATTTTGAGAGAGCAACTTGGCTATACACAGTGTACAAAACATTAAGGACACCTGCTCTTTCTATGACATAGAAATCTGAATCCAGGTGAAACCTATGATGCTTTATTGATGTCACTTGTTAAATCTATTTAAAATCAGTGCAGATGAAGGGGAGGAGACAGGTTAAAGAATGATTTTTAAGCCTTCAGATGTTTGAGACATGGATTGTGTATGTGTGCCATTCAGAGAGCAAACCTATGTGAACATTCCTCCACATATAAATGTGATGAGTTTGCAGCATATGCCAGAGACAAGATAATAAACATTAGGCTGAGTATCAGTCAAGCAAGATCTGATGAGAAGTTTGATGATATGTGCCTACCACGCAAAGGCACTGTGGAGCTATTTCCCCTGGTTGACGCAGACATGCTCAGGAAAGTGATATCACAACTTAAGTCTTTTACCTGCCTTCTCGATCCTACCCCACCCCTTCTTTAAAACAGTTTTTTATTGCATATCTGAAGAAATGCAAGCTATTGTTAATCCCTCCCTGTTCACGGGCACTTTCCACACTGCACTACAAATTGCTATGGTGAAACGCCTTCAGAAGAAAAGTCATCTAGTCTTTAGCTTTTAGCAATTTTCAGTCAATCTCCAACCTTCCGTTCTTAAAACAAAATTCTGGAGAAATTGATATTCAAACAGCTAAATTATTTTTTAAGTACCAACTGTATTTTTGAAAATGTTCCATTTGGTTTTCGTGCCCCCCAAGGCACAGAGACAGCCTTAGTTAAGGTGGTCAATTATCTTAGCTCCAACAAAGATGCCAAACAGCTCTCTGTCCTTGTACTCTTGGATTTAAGTGCTGCATTCAACACTGTTTACCATGATGTCCTTCTGGACAGACTGGAGAGGTGGGTTGTCCTCTCTGGTCCAGTTCTAAATTTGTTTAGGACAGGGGTTCGCAAAATATTTGGGCCAACGACCTCATTTTGATAACTGAAAATTCTCATTGAAAAACAATGTACTTAATTTTTTTATTTGTATTTTTTTATTGTGTGGCTATGGCAGTCAATTGCAAAACATTCTAACAGTATTTCTGATTGCATTCTCAACTCAACATCATATACATTTAATGAGGGGCTGTGACAGTCAGTTGCAAATTAGCCTGACATAATTTCCCTTATCTCACCACCACGAATGAGATGGGTCTGCTTGAGGCATGTCGCGTCGGAGCTTCTCAAAGTCAGCGGGCATGGTCGACAGTGTGCACCTAAATCTCTCCTGTCACATCAAACCTGGATCAATATTTGTTTTTAATGCACTGAATCAGCATACCACAAGTTTTACACATCAGAGGGAGACTGCACAGTATTTTCATTTGTATTTTTTTATTTCACCTTTATTTAACCAGGTAGGCTAGTTGAGAACAAGTTCTCATTAACAACTGCGACCTGGACAAGATCAAGCATAGCAGTGAACAGACAACAACACAGAGTTACACATGGAGTAAACAATAAACAAGTCAATAACACAGTAGAAGGAAAAAAATAGAAAAAAAAGAGTCTATATACATTGTGTGCAAAAGGCATGAGTAATAATTACAATTTAGCAGATTAACACTGGAGTGATAAATGATCAGATGATCATGTGCAGGTAGAGTGCACTGGTGTGCAAAAGGGCAGAAAAGTAAATAAATAAAAACAGTATGGGGATGAAGTAGGTAAATTGGGTGGGCTATTTACCGATGGACTATGTACAGCTGCAGCGATCGGTTAGCTGCTCAGATAGCAGATGTTTAAAGTTGGTGAGGGAAATAAAAGTCTCCAACTTCAGCAATTTTTGCAATTCGTTCCAGTCACAGGAAGCAGAGAACTGGAAGGAAAGGCGGCCAAATGAGGTGTTGGCTTTAGAGTTGATCAGTGAGATACACCTGCTGGAGCGCATGCTACGGGTGGGTGTTGCCATCGTGACCAGTGAACTGAGATAGGGCGGAGCTTTGCCTGGCATGGACTTGTAGATGACCTGGAACCAGTGGGTCTGGCGACGAATATGAAGCGAGGGCCAGCCGACTAGAGCATACAGGTCGCAGTGGTGGGTGGTATAAGGTGCTTTAGTAACAAAACGGATGGCACTGTGATAAACTGCATCCAGCTTGCTGAGTAGAGTATTGGAAGCTATTTTGTAGATGACATCGCCGAAGTCGAGGATCGGTAGGATAGTCCGTTTTACTAGGGTAAGTTTGGCGGTGTGAGTGAAGGAGGCTTTGTTGCGAAATAGAAAGCCAATTCTAGATTGGAGATGTTTGAAATGAGTCTGGAAGGAGAGTTTACAGTCTAGCCAGACACCTAGGTACTTATAGATGCCCACATATTCTAGGTCGGAACCATCCAGGGTGGTGATGCTAGTCGGTCGTGCAGGTGCAGGCAGCGAATGGTTGAAAAGTATGCATTTTGTTTTACTAGCGTTTAAGAGCAGTTGGAGGCCACGGAAGGAGTGTTGTATGGCATTGAAGCTCGTTTGGAGGTTCGATAGCACAGTGTCCAAGGAAGGGCCAGAGGTATACAGAATGGTGTCGTCTGCGTAGAGGTGGATCAGGGAATCGCCCGCAGCAAGAGTAACATCTTGATATATACAGAGAAAAGAGTCGGCCCAAGAATTTAACCCTGTGGCACCCCCATTGAGACTGCCTGAGAACCGGAAAACATGCCCTCCGATTTGACACACTGAACTCTGTCTGCAAAGACAGGTGAACCAGGCAAGGCAGTCATTAGAAAAACCGAGGCTACTGAGTTTGCCGTTAAGAATATGGTGATTGACAGAGTCAAAAGTCTTGGCCAGGTCAATGAAGACGGCTGCACAGTACTGTCTTTTATCGATGGTGGTTATGATAATGTTTAGTACCTTGAGCGTGGCTGAGGTGCACCTGTGACCGGCTCGGAAACCGGATTGCACAGCGGAGAAGGTACGGTGGGATTCGAGATGGTCGGTGATCTGTTTGTTAACTTGGCTTTCGAAGACCTTAGATAGGCAGGGCAGGATGGATATAGGTCTGTAACAGTTTGGGTCCAGGGTGTTTCCCCCTTTGAAGAGGGGGATGACCGCGGCAGCTTTCCAATCCTTGGGGGATCTCAGATGATACGAAAGAGAGGTTGAACAGGCTGGTAATAGGGGTTGCGACAATGGTGGCGGATAGTTTCAGAAATAGAGGGTCCAGATTGTCAAGCCCAGCTGATTTGTATGGGTCCAGGTTTTGCAGCACTTTCAGAACATCTGCTATCTGGATTTGGGTAAAGGAGAAGCTGGGGAGGCTTGGGCGAGTAGCTGCGGGAGGGGGGGGGGGCGGAGCTGTTGGCCGAGGTTGGAGTAGCCAGGAGGAAGGCATGGCCAGCCGTTGAGAAATGCTTCTTGAAGTTTTCGATTATCATGGATGTATCGGTGGTGACCGTGTTACCTAGCCTTAGTGCAGTGGGCAGCTGTGAGGGGGTGCTCTTGTTCTCCATGGACTTTAGTGTCCCAGAACTTTTTGGAGTTAGAGCTACAGGATGCAAATTTCTGCTTGAAAAAGCTGGCCTTCGCTGACTGTATTGGTTCCTGACTTCCCTGAACAGTTGCATATCGCGGTGGCTATTCGATGCTATTGCAGTCCGCCACAGGATGTTTTTGTGCTGGTCGAGAGCAGTCAGGTCTGGAGTTAACCAAAGGCTATATCTGTTCTTAGTTCTGCATTTTTTTGAACAGAGCATGTTTATCTAAGATGGTGAGAAAGTTACTTTTAAAGAATGACCAGGCATCCTCAACTGACGGTATGAGGTCAATATCCTTCCAGGATACCCGGGCCAGATCAATTAGAAAGGCCTGCTCGCAGAAGTGTTTCAAGGAGCGTTTGACAGTGATGAGGGGTGGACTCAAAGTATTCCCTTTGAGTCCGATCCAAAACTCCTACATAGTGACCCGTGAATGCGGCCACATGACAGCTCGATCAGCTGTTCGATTTCACTTCCCGGCAAGCTCACGGAGCCAGGATCACAGTCAAAATGGATTTAGCTGATTCAGTCACTCATCTGTAGAATTTTTGTTTTTCCCTTGCATGCTTGCGTTCAGTTCAGTCAGTTTCCCAAATGTCTGTTACACAGGCAATGAGACATTTTATTTGTTTACACAGAGTCAACAGAGTCAAGTCTTTTTTTAAATATATATTTTTTACATCCATTACGAATGACAGTTCCCCTCTCAATTCAAAAGATCTTTCCAACACTTCTCCTCGATAACCACCAAGCCTGTGTGAAATAGAACATTGTCCTGCTCTGATCCCATATCTCCACCTAGTTTTGCAAACAGGTGTGCACGAAGTAGTTTACAATAGAAGTTACCTGGGGCGTATATCAGTTCTGCGCTCAGTTCTTTTTCCGCCAGTTGCTCTCGGTGTATCTCCATTATAGCTCAGTTTGTGTATCATACAATGCGTCCATATAGCAGAGGGAGACGCATTATAACTCGCGTGCAGAGGCCTGCCCGCCATCCCATGATAGATGGAGCCCCATTTGTGCAAAAGCCATGGAATCTGTTATTCGTTAATATAGCCATGTAGCACCCTGAACATCCCATGTGCCGTTTCATGATCGGGAATTGTGAGCCCCCCAAAAAAAGATGTCCTCCAGAATAGCATCCTCTGACATGTAGCGAACAAAGGTCAATGCATCTCAGCCCGAACAGCTAATATCCATTTGGAGAGCATGAGGTGGGGAGTTTGAGTAGTTCACTCAGAGTTTCCACTTGATTTCTAGCTATACCATCAATTATTAGTTTCACAGTGTTATCTGACAAAGGTATTGATGTGAGTGTCTATGCCTCTGCCTCACTACACATTGTTTCCGCCATATCAATTGTGCCTAGGAATATCAAAGTCTCTGCAACAGTGTATGGTTTCATAGCATAGCGGGCTTAGCCATTCACCGTGGGAATGATTCAAGTGCAACGGTTAAGTGCAGCCTTTTCACACAATCTAAGGGCTCTCTGGGTGAATTTTAACTTTTAGATTTGTATAATTGTCAACCACATTACAATGATTGAGAGACAAAGATGATATTTTAATATATACAATACCAGTCAAAAGTGTGGACACCTACTCATTTTTCAATTTGTATATTTTATTATTATATATATTTTTTATTTAACTAGGCAAGCCAGTTAAGAACAAATTCTTATTTACAATAATGCCATGGAACTCCCAATCACGACCAGATGTGATAGTCTGGATTCGAACCAGGGACTGTAGTGACACCTCTTGCACTGAGATGCAGTTTCTTAGACCGCTGCGCCGTTCAATGGCTTTTCTTTATTAGTACTATTTTCTACATTGTAGAATAATAGTGAAGACATCTAAACTATGAAATAACACTTATGGGATCATGTAGTAACCAAAAAAAAGTGTTAAATCAAAATATATTTTATATTTGAGATTCTTCAAAGTAGCCACCCTTTGCCTTGATGACAGCTTTGCACACTCTTGGCATTCTCTTGGCAAATTTGGATTTGTTTAACACTTTTCTGGTTACTACATTATTCCATAATATTTGTTTTATACAAGATTGTTATTTCCTAGTTGTGATGTCTTCAATATTATTCTACAATGTAGAAAATAGTTTAAAAATATACAAATAAGAAAAACCCTTGAATGAGTAGGTGTGTCCAAACCTTTGACTGGTACTGTACGTATATTTCGTGTTAGAGAAAAGGTGCATATTTTCTAAAGGTCTGTCTTGATCAAAACGTCTGCCCCCATCGCTGTGAACGTCTCACTGAGCTATAGCTTGGCTTCCTGAACCCGTTAGGAACTTGCCTTTCATCTCATATGAATCTACTATTTTAGATTACTGGCTATAAATCAATGTTTGAATGTGCTACAGCGACAAAACCACTCCCTCCTGCTGCATTACAATGTAAGGATTCCAGACATATGCTTTGCTGGTGGCTGTGACGTAGAGTTCTGATGGACAGTAGGAAGAGAGAATGAAATGGTAGGAGGGACATCCCTGCTTCAAGTGGTATCGGATTTCACATCCTGCTTCACACAGGCATAAGAGACATAATCCTGTATCTATGAGAATCTGGGCTACCGCTCAATGCAAGCTATTTTGATCTATGGTGTCCACATATTGATTTTATGCGAAAATGTCGGTCGGAACCGGCACCAGAAACACTCAGGTCCCAAAAAGAGGGGACTTTACATCTAAACAAATATAGACTCTTAGCTTTCATTTGACACCAAATTTGATGTGCTCCTATGAACTTCCCGTTAGTACTCAAGCCAGGGTTCTTTACATGGAATTGGCCATGGGCTTTAAAAAAAAATCTTTATCAAGGGGTGAAATGTCAGTAGCGGTCTAATAGCATTGGCCATCTCTTTCTTTTCCTTCCTTTTTTAACAACTTTCATATAGCCTAAGAAATGATGGTATCTGTTCCCTAAATGTGTAGGCCAACATATTCCACATCATATCAACCAGAGTGGTTTAGACCCAGTACGAACAGATAAAATCCGTTTAAAAATGGGTGAACAAACAACGAAAATCTGTGAGAATCAAACAGACAGTGGCCTATAAAGGCCTTCCTTTTGAAACAACGTGTGATGCATCTGCAGTGAAAGTCATGATTTGCGTCATTCACATATCGATGACGAATTTGGCAATGTTAGCGGGTTGCATAAGCGTTAGTTCCCAGAAAACACCACTCATATGCCTCGCACTGGGGTGCATTATTTTTTATAACAGTTATAAAAGAGGATTTCATAAAAGAGTTCCAATAGATCTGCATAGATTTTTAAGCAGTGTCTTCCTTTTGGTCATTTCCATGTAGTAGTAGCCATGAGTACAAACATGTCAAGTTCATAGGAGCATGTCAAATGAAAGAGCACGACAAAAAATGATAAAAAAATATATATATACAGTGCCTTGCGAAAGTATTCGGCCCCCTTGAACTTTGCGACCTTTTGCCACATTTCAGGCTTCAAACATAAAGATATAAAACTGTATTTTTTTGTGAAGAATCAACAACAAGTGGGACACAATCATGAAGTGGAACGACATTTATTGGATATTTCAAACGTTTTTAACAAATCAAAAACTGAAAAATTGGGCGTGCAAAATTATTCAGCCCCTTTACTTTCAGTGCAACAAACTCTCTCCAGAAGTTCAGAGAGGATCTCTGAATGATCCAATGTTGACCTAAATGACTAATGATGATAAATACAATCCACCTGTGTGTAAGCAAGTCTCCGTATAAATGCACCTGCACTGTGATAGTCTCAGAGGTCATGTTAAAAGCGCAGAGAGCATCATGAAGAACAAGGAACACACCAGGCAGGTCTGAGATACTGTTGTGAAGAAGTTTATAGCCGGATTTGGATACAAAAAGATTTCCCAAGCTTTAAACATCCCAAGGAGCACTCTGCAAGCGATAATATTGAAATGGAAGGAGTATCAGACCACTGCAAATCTACCAAGACATGTACGTCCCTCTAGACTTTAAGCTCAAACAAGGAGAAGACTGATCAGAGATGCAGCCAAGAGGCCCATGATCACTCTGGATGAACTGCAGAGATCTACAGCTGAGGTGGGAGACTCTGCCCATAGGACAACAATCAGTCGTATATTGCACAAATCTGGCCTTTATGGAAGAGTGGCAAGAAGAAAGCCATTTCTTAAAGAAATCCATAAAAAGTGTCGTTTAAAGTTTGCCACAAGCAACCTGGGAGACACACCAAACATGTGGAAGAAGGTGCTCTGGTCAGATGAAACCAAAATTGAACCTTTTGGCAACAATGCAAAACGTTATGTTTGGCGTAAAAGCAACACAGCTCATCACCCTGACCACACCATCCCCACTGTCAAACATGGTGGTGGCAGCATCATGGTTTGGGCCTGCTTTTCTTCAGCAGGGACAGGGAAGATGGTTAAAATTGATGGGAAGATGGATGGAGCCAAATACAGGACCATTCTGGAAGAAAACCTGATGGAGTCTGCAAAAGACCTGAGACTGGGACGGAGATTTGTCTTCCAACAAGACAATGATCCAAAACATAAAGCAAAATCTACAATGGAATGGTTCAAAAATAAACATATCCAGGTGTTAGAATGGCCAAGTCAAAGTCCAGACCTAAATCCAATCGAGAATCTGTGGAAAGAACTGAAAACTGCTGTTCACAAATGCTCTCCATCCAACCTCACTGAGCTCGAGCTGTTTTGCAAGGAGGAATGGGAAAAAATTTCAGTCTCTCGATGTGCAAAACTGATAGAGACATACCCCAAGCGGCTTACAGCTGTAATCGCAGCAAAAGGTGGCGCTACAAAGTATTAACTTAAGGGGGCTGAATAATTTTGCACGCCCAATTTTTCAGTTTTTGATTTGTTAAAAAAGTTTGAAATATCCAATAAATATCGTACCACTTCATGATTGTGTCCCACTTGTTGTTGATTCTTCACAAAAAAAATACAGTTTTATATCTTTATGTTTGAAGCCTGAAATATGGCAAAAGGTCGCAAAGTTCAAGGGGGCCGAATACTTTCGCAAGGCACTGTATATGTATGTGCAATAAGCAAAATTCTTTGATTTGTCAAACAGATAAAAGGGGCCTCAGAAAACATCTACCAGAAAGTCTTAAAAGGTATCACAAAACAATAATATTGAAGTAAATACCGCTGGCAACTAATATAAACACTTTTTTCTGCCTTCTGTAAGTTTAAGAAACATTGCCTTGTGCCTTGAAATTCCTTTACCAAAAACCCACAGATCTTTCCCTCATGTGAAGGGAGGACAATGAAAGTTCACAGAACTATCAAGGTAGACCTATCAATTAGTTAGTGTTTTTACTGATACCAATTTTGTATATGAATTATTAAGTCATTAAAAATCTAAATTCTGTTATCAAATCGGTCAGCCTGCCCTGGATTTCAGCGCCTACCCCGGCCAAACCCTCCTTTAACCGAGACGACGCTGGGACAATAGTATGCCGCCCTATGGGACTCACAATCACAGCCAGTTGTGATACATCCCGGGATCAAACCCGGATCTGTAGTGACGCCTCTAGCACTGCGATGCAGTGCCTTAAACCGCTGCGCCATACAGTTCCAAAGTACAGCACAGTTGAGTAGATTATCAGGAGAGTAGAGTACAGTACAAAGTAGAGAACACCAGAGTTGAGTACACTGTACTGAACTATAGTCTTCTGAACTATACTTGACTTTACTGTACTTTGATGTCCAAACTTGTGAAACATAAACGTCTATGATTGGTCGGATCCAGACCAACCAAATTTGGTCGTTTGTTGGCGGAGCTCATTAAAAAAATAGCCAGTGTGTAGAATAATACCCAAATATACATAAAGGAGGATATTGCATATTTCTACCTGTGTGTACCTATTCAGGATACATCACCATGAAGAGAATAATATTCATATCCATAATTATGCATTTCTGTGTAGTATAGATCAGGGACACATGATAAAATTATGTTACGGCAATTCTGTTACTGGGTGTAAATCCACTTCACTTACTGTAGTTCAATAACCTAGAGATTTTTTCAAACTCAAGGTGTCAAGTCATGGCTGGGGCGGCAGGGTATCCTAGTGGTTAGAGCGTTGGACTTGTAACCGAAAGCTTGCAAGTTCATATCCCCAAGCTGACAAGGTACAAATCTGTCGTTCAGCCCCTGAACAGGCAATTCACCCACCGTTCCTAGGCCGTCATTGAAAATAAGAATTTGTTCTTAACTGACTTGCCTAGTAAAATAAATAAATAGCTGACACCCCATTCCTTCTGCAGACAACTTTATATCTTAATTTGGAGAAGATATTTAAGAATTTTTGGATAACATGGTCACATTAAAAACAGAGGAAGATTTTACCTAAATTGTGTTACAAAACTTTGCATCTGCACCTTTCTTCCAATAAATGTGTTTGTAGAATTGTATGTGTAAATTGTTAAAAGTAATCATTGTGCATAGAGTTGTATGGTTTGTTAAACTTTGAAATCAATGGATTTTGTTTGGTATCCATTTTAAGTGAAAAACCTGCCCATTTGCAAATCTCTGAAACCTAGTGTTAGGCTAGGATGTGTTATTCCTCTGTGCATCCATCCCAAAATGCTCACCTGAGGACCTTCTTGTGTGGTTTGTTGGGGTCCTTGTGGTATGGTATGATGCGTGGCTGGAAGTCCTCATTCCCAGGACCACCTCTCTGGTCCCCATGGGGGTCTCCCCTGTTGCTGCCCAGGAAGAGACCCCTATTGCCCAGTTCATCTCCACACGAGTCAAATGTGTCTCCCTGGGTCCAGGAGACCATCAGCAGGCTCAGGCTGCATCCCAAAGAGAGCCCCAGGATAAGTGGGAAAGCAGGCGTGAACACGGCCAGGAAGGAGGAAAGACGCATAACGAAGAGGTGGACTTCAGTGCTGTCAATCAAGTTTTATGTTTACGTTCCTCTGAAATTCTCCACGAACATTTGTAGAATGCTGTTTAAAACCATGTAATCGCCCTTTTGGTGAAGTGCCAACCACTTTCAAGCTCGGTTCAGTCAAATCTGATAAATTGTCACAATCCTGGCTGTGCTGCACCATGGAGTAGATAGCTCACTACATCCTTATCAGTGCCATTTAAAGATAAGGTACTATAAGGTATTTACTATAGAATAACTTGACACACTGAACAGACAGCTGTATTGACTGCCTCAATACCTAGCTACTGTAATAGGCTTCTGTCCAATAATAAACCATCTAGCTAGCTAGTAGGCTAACAAGTACGCTAGCCAGCTGAAATAACCATTTGCAATTGGCTTGCTACGAGTCAACTAGCTAGTGAGGTGGCTGGCTAGTGTCCCCAGCTAGCTAGCGACATACAATGAAACCAGGGCTTTACACTGCTGTAACGTTGTTCATATTTGAGATAATTATCCTGACAAAACGACAACATCCAAGCCTCGGTATCGGGTAGCAAGCTACCTAGTTAATGGTGTTAGTCCTTCGTTCTCTCCCCAAAACAATGAGTGTTTTCCTCTCCATTTTTGTTCATGCAGGCGCAGTTATCCATATTTTGTCTGTCGGTGGTCAGAAAACGATGAAATTCCATGTCAGCGTGATCCACAGAAACACAGAATGCATGCTGTCTTTTCTTCAAATTATGTCAGGCTAATGATGTAGCTACAGTAGTTTACCAAGTCGACCTTTTTTCCTCTCACTTCCTCAAAGTGAGTAATTCACCGCCTCCAAGTAAAGCATCTCTTTAAAATCTTCATGAATTAATTTAAACAAATGCTACTTGTCAGAGAGAAACCTTCCGGAAAGCGTGTCGTGCACTGGATAAGGTACTATCTGAAAATATTGCTTCTCATTCTGCACTGCGCTTATGGGGCAAAATGCTGTCAGACACGTCGTCATGAGACGTCTGTAGAGGGGGTCTCTGATGGGCCCTTCAAATTCAATACCACCCAGTATTTGGAATGCTTCATTCTATTTTTTTCCCTTCATTTTCTTGCATTCAAAAAGATACATTGTATGCATCCAGAACAGTAGTGAGGAAAATATTTTGCTAAAATCTTATTTGAAGGGGGTAGGGAATCTAATCATTCCTTTTATGTGACTCAACTCAAATTTGATATCAAAGATTGCTGTGCTGGCAACACTCATTGGGCACATATCCAAATCATTACTTTATTTTGTAAATCAGTCTGATTACTCATGGACCAATACATTTGATTTAATATCCACCTTATTACTTTATTATCCATCCTTTCAACATTCCATAATCTGAAACTAACCCTGATTCAGATGACCATCCTACCCATGCTAGATTACGGAGACATAATTTATAGATCGTCAGGTAAGGGTGCTCTCGAGCAGCTAGATGTTCTTTACCATTCGGGCATCAGATATGCCACCAATGCTCCTGATAGAACACACCACTGTACTCTTCTGTAAACTGGTCATTTCTTTGTACCCGTCGCAAGACCCACCCATGCTTATTTATAAAACCCTCTTAGGCCTCACTCCCCCCTATCTGAGATGCCTACTACTACCCTCATCCTCCACATACAACACCCGTTCTGCCAGTGACATTCTGCTAAAGGTCCCTGTAGTATCTGGGATCTACATCTGTTTATATTAGTTACTATGTTGTTACTAAGCAGTAATGCATTACGGCAGTGTTACGTTACTACACATAATAGAAAATGCACATGCGCACTAGGGTGCCGGGAACTGTAGAGCACGTGTGGTTTTGACTAAACGAAAACTAACTGTACTCCCGTCTCCCGCCTGGTCATTTCTCCACAACAAATACTACAGTCCCCAAAGTACCTACATCCCTGAGTCGCTGCTCTTTTCAGTTCGCTGCAGCTAGCGACTGTAACGAGCTGCAACAAACACTCAAACTGGACTGTTTTAACTCAATCCCTTCATTCAAAGACTCAATCATGGACACTTAGTGACAGTTGTGGCTGCTTTGCGTGATGTGTTGTCTACCTGCTTGCCCATTGTGCTGTTGTCTGTGCACAATAATGTTTTTTTTTTTTTAGTGGTGGATCAGCCTAATATTGCGGGAATCCCATTTCATTTCCAATCCCCCATATATTTTTGGGGTACATATGTATATCCATATACAGTGGGGCAAAAAAGTATTTAGTCTGCCACCAATTGTGCAAGTTCTCCTGCTTAAAAAGATGAGAGGCCTGTCATTTTCATCATAGGTACACTTCAACTATGATAGACAAAATGAGAGAAAAAAAAATCCAGAAAATCACTTTGTAGGATTTTTAATGAATTTATTTGCAAATTACAGAAACACTGTTTTGAAGTGAACCCTATATCGAAAGTGTCTATGGCATGATTGTTGTACAGGAATTTGTAGCATTTCCCGTGTTTGGAATACCTGTTCCTGTCAAACCCTGTATCTTGCAAAAAAATAAAAAATAAATAAATCCAATCCTCCACAATCATTGAAGCATTAACCTGTGGTGTATTCTGATGGGCACTTCATGATGGAATTAGATTCCTCTCCAGAAAAAAAGAAATATTGAAAAAAAGTTGAATTGATGAAATAGTTATTCTAGAGCATAGAAACACGTGTACTCTTACACGTTCTTGTGGCTTACCTCTGTCCACTCCGCTAGGTAAGTCCGATAAGAAACCTGTCGGACGGGCAGAAGGGTTGGGTGTGCTTCGCCTGGCAGAACCCACACATGCCTTTCCTGGACATCAAGACCATTGACAACCTGGCTGACACCATCAACGACTACGAGGGCGGCATGGGGCTGGTCAGCCACGACAGGTACCAGCAGGTACCGCCATTATGTACTCCATGACCGGGCACTTATTTGTACTTCACATCCCTTAGCCGAATGTGCAACACAATTTAAAACCCTGCCAGGTCAATAGAATTGGGGAGAAAAGGGACATGTTTTCAAATAAGGTTTGTTCATTTCCTATCATTCTGATATAGAGCCGTTTGTTCCCCCCCCAGGTGGCTCAGGAGATCTGGGTGTGTGAGAAGCAAACCATCACCAAATTGAACAGACTTCCTGGCAAACAACAAATATTTGAAATCAAAGATTGACAACCAAGCACATCTAGAGCCCCTGCAAACTGAGCTAGTAAACCCAATCTCCATCATGGACTTGGCCTCCAAGTGCATGGGTGGTGGAACAATATTCCTCACCCGCTCCGGGGTGACGTTTCCCCTAGGTACAGCTCTAGGAGAAGATTCCTCTTCCCACAATCCTAACCATTAGTGGGGAAAATGCAAAACTGACCCAAGAACAGCGTCTAAGGGCAATTTCACCCACCTGCTTCCAGCTCAGTCTGCACTCCAAACGGCTGATTTCACCAGAAGCATGTCAAAGTGCATTATAGAATATATTCCATTGTGCTGACATCATAAAAAGTGTATGCAGCAGCTTTTATGTCATTTATGATATTTCAAAGTGACTTGTTTTCCTTGTGTAAAAGAGCCTTAAGGATGCCATATTTTTATCAAACGTTGTATGGCAAACAGTGTCTGAATAAATTGATGAATGGACAATTTAATATTTACCATAGTGGGAGTTCTTTAAATAAATAAAACGCATTCAAAATGGCATTTTTTATTAATTTAGTATTTTCCTTTGAGAATGTAGGGAATACAGTGCTATTATCCAAAACAATTTACAATAAGAAAATAAACAGTATTTTACATTGTGTAAACAAAATGAGAAGCAAAACTATTTATGAACTGATCGCCGCTTTGGATTCTTGCTGTTGAACCCAAACACTCAATATGCAACACACATCATAGCCCACTGCTAAATGTGAGAAGCCAACCTCTTTCTTCAACCACTAGCATAATGCTAAGCCTTCCAGTTGCTGGTTAGCCAAATGCCGCCTTGGCTTAAACCACCAAAAAATGTAATTTAACGACATTACAGAATGGGAGGTAACTGTTGGAACTGGATCATCATCATAGTCCTCTTTAGTAGCAAATCACACGGATGTACCTTCGTAGTGTTAACTGATTCATTCGTGAATTCAGGCAGAAAAATCTTGGATTTTAGGTGTTATCCCTGATTTAGTCCCAATCTTAGTTACCTGTGTAGTGCTAGAGAAAAGAAACAGGATTGAATTTGGGAAACGCTGCGTTAGAGGCTCTGATTTTAGAAGTATAAGAAGGCACCCTTCTAAGGTTTCAAAAGCAATAACAGTGGGCTTGTGATTGAGCGATTAGTGCCACTAGCTGCAGTTGAAGCAGTGCATCTAGACAGAGCTGGGATAATCGTCACCCAGACTATGCTGAGCCAGTCAGCTAGGTGCAGCGTGACACTTGGGACTAAGACCACCGAGCACAGTCGTAGCTACTAGCTAGCGGTCCCGAGCCTCAGCAGAAAGGGCTGGAGGGTCACCTCAATACTTAGTCTCTACTGATTGTCGTCGTCTGAGACCTGGTCAGGTGGGATGGCCCGCGTGTGGCTGGCCCGAATGCTGGTGATGTGGGGACAGGAGGCGATGAGGTTGGAGATGCCAGAGGGGGTCACACCTGAGCCTTCCAGATTTACCTGGCTCAGACGCATGCGCTTCAGGAACTTCAGTCCTGAAGGAAACATAATACACAACAAGAACGTATGTCAAATTCCTTCCAGCTCTAAATGCTGGTATTCCATCTCTAAACCTCAATTGGGATTCACAGGGCATCATTGAAAAAGAGACCATGGTCGCAATAGGGATTCCCTTACTTCATGAGTATTAATGCTGGAATTCAATGGTAGTAATTGTGGATAATGAGCGGGACCTTACCGTGGTCAGTGATGCGTGTGCGGCGGAGGTTGAGCTTGAACAGCTGAGCACAGTGGACCAGACCTCTCCTCACCACCGTGTCACCCACCTGAGTACTGGCCAAGCTTAATACCTGGAACATAAATAAAACATCAATGCCACTAATCATAGTTGAAACTAAGCGAGCAGAAATGAATTTAGTACATGTAAAAACAGTTGAAACTAAGCGAGCAGAAATGAATTTAGTACATGTAAAAACGTGTATGTACTGTGTTTGTTACAGTCCGCATGGGAGGGAAACAAGCGGAGTGACCAAAGGATTAACGCTGTGGCTTTGTGTTGATTATGATCCTTCGATGTCGGCTCTTCCTATCATTGTGAAGCAGAATTCACCAAGCGTTGGATTGTTCACCCACTAATAGGGAACGTGAGCTGGGTTTAGACCGTAGTGAGACAGGTTAGTTTTACCCTACTGATGATGTGTTGTTGCAATAGTAATCAAAAGTATTTGTACAGTTTTATCGACTGATACAATAGTTGTCTATAGGGTTACATGTGTGCTCCATACCTGCAGGTGTGGCAGACAGGTGACGAGGGCAGCCACTCCTCGGCTGGTGACGGCTGTGCGGTCCAGACACAGCTCCAGCAGCTCCTGCAGACTGCACAGGGAGGGCAGCCCCATGTCTGTCACCTGGGTGTTACTGAGAGACAGCCTCTTCAGTCTGGAGACAGGAGCATTTCTATCAGGGTCTTATTCATTAATGCTCACCGTAACAAAACCTTTTTGCAACGGAAAGAAAACCAAGCATTTTTTTTTATTGGACAGGGAGTCACACCCTGTTTCAGTCTGTTATCTTGTGTTTGGTTCCTAATGAATACGACCCAGCACTCCTTAATTTACAACAATGTTAGAGGCAACTGTAGGCGATGCTGGTGAATCAGCTAGAGAAGTGATCCTAGTCCTTGTGTACAAGTTCTTGTTCCATCTCAGCAGTAACATAGCTGATTAGTCCCCCCAAAAAATTTGGGGATTAATTACTGCCTCTGGCTGTGGTAACGATTAGTCTCATATTGACACCTAAAGCGGATAATGTGTGCATCCCAAATGGCACCGGTCCTGGGGGCCTCCATAGATACACGTTTTGGTTTTTGCCCAGGCACTACACAGCTGATTCAAATAATCAAAGCTTGATGATGAGATGGTTATTTGAATAATTGGGCAAAAACCAAAATGTGCACAACCAAAACGTGGGAAACGCTGTCCTACGTAGTGTACTTCCATTTGGGAAGCAGAAAATGTAATGAGAGTGATCTGACCTGGTCATGATGGCCAACTGGGTGACCCCGTGGTCAGTGACGTGTGTGTAGTCGGTCAGGTCCAACTCGGACAGCAGGGACAGTCTGGAGAGGAAGGTCAGGCCAGTGTCCGTCACTGAGTGGCGTCCAGGCAGGGTCAGCTGGGTCAGCCGGAGACCTGGGGGGGGGGTACAGACAGTAGTTTAGTAAATACCGTACAGAAAAATGATAAAGTGCCGGTCATACAAAACATTAACATCTGCAGCAATATTCCCCTCTAAATCAGGTACGAGACCGCGGGAAACAGGAGACTGGACTTAACAATAACATTGATTGATTTTTAATCAAAAGCAGGACTGCAAACCTTGAGGCCCTGATTTGAATAGTCCTGCTGTACATGCTAGGGTTTGGTGATGGTCATGTTCAAACATCATGGAGAGGTCAATAGGCGGGAACAATGCAATTTGAAGGACACATTGGTTATACCAGAACTGTGATTTGGTAATAATGTCCTTTTTATTTAAATTGTTGTTAAATTGTTACAAATCATTGTTTTATTTAAACTGTGTTAGATGTTTTTTTTAAATATAGTTTAGGCTGCAGAATTGGTAGGGCTGTGTTTCTCTTGCTCATAAAAGTACACAGATATCAGTTGTATTAGCCTACATATTAAAAATAAATAGTATAGCCTTGTAGGCTATTGTTATTTCATCCTGATCATCTGGGTAAGTGCATTTGCAACATTCTTTCTTCCATTAGGCTACTTTGACAGTTTCAGACAACAAAAAGGAAGTGACGGGTTTTTCACTGAACAGAAATAGAAATGCAGCATGTAAAGTGTTGGTCCCATATTTCATGAGCTGAAATAAAATATCCCAGAAATGTCCCATGTCCACAAAAAGCTTATTTCGCTCAAATTTTGTTTACATCCCTGCTAGTGAGCATTTCTCCTTTGCCAAGATAATCCATCTACCTGACATGTGTGCCATATCAAGAAACTGATTAAAAAGCAGGAACATTACACAGGTGCACCTTGTGCTGAGCTCCTCTGTCCAGTGTTTGTGTTCTTTTGGCCATCTTAATCTTTTATTTTTATTGGCCAGTCTGAGATATGGCTTTTTCTTTGCAACTCTGCCTAGAAGGCCAGCATCCCGGAGTCGCCTCTGACGTTGAGACTGGTGTTTTGCAGGTACTATTTAATGAAGCTGCCAGTTGAGGACTTGTGAGGCATCTGTTTCTCAAACTAGACACTAATGTACTTGTCCACTTGCTCAGTTGTGCTCCGAGGCCCCCCACTCCTCTTTCTATTCTGGTTAGAGACAGTTTGCGCTGTTCTGTGAAGGGAGTAGTATACAGCGTTGTACGAGATCTTCAGTTTCTTGGCAATTTCTCGCCTGGAATAGCCTTCATTTCTCAGAACAAGATTAGACTGATGAGTTTCAGAAGAAAGTTCTTTGTTTCTGGCCACTTTGAGCCTGACATCGAACCCACAAATGCTGATGCTCCAGATAGTCAACTAGTCTAAAGAAGGCCAGTTTTATTGCTTCTTTAAAATCAGAAAAACAGTTTAACTGTGCTAACATAATTGCAAAAGGGTTTTCTAATGATCAATTAGCCTTTTAAAATGATAAACTTGGATGAGCTAACACAACATGTCATTGGAACACAGGAGTGATGGTTGCTGATAATGGGCCTCTGTACGCCCATATAGATATTCCACAAAAAAAAAAATCTTCTGTTTCCAGCTACAATTGTCATTTACAACATTAACAATGTATACACTGTATTTCTGATCAATTTGATGTTATTTTAAAAATTGTCATTTTTGTTGCTTTTCTCTCAAAAATGTCTAAGTGACCCCAAACTTTTGAACAGTAGTGTATGTATTGAAGGGTTAGCCACAACAACAAACAAATAAATAAAAAAATCAATTCAGTATGTGATTTGTTAAGCCAAATTTCCCTCCTGAACTAATTTAGGCTTGCCTAAACAAAGGGGCTGAATACTGATACAATGACTATATTTTTAGTCAATTTTTTTTATTTATCTTATTTTTCTTCCACTTTGACAGAGTATTTTTGTGTAGATTGTTGACAAAAGAATAACAATTCATTGATTTTAATCCCACTTTGTAGCAATCAAATGTGAAGAAATCCAAGGGGTCTGCATTCTTTAGCAAGGCACTGTATGTGTTGAACATTCAGGCTATGGCAATTAGGGAATAGGTCCCCTGGCATGTTGCTCTGCTGAATGCTCGCTGCGCAACCGTGCGCTGCAAGACTCCGGTGGAGCAGTCAAATTCAAGTATGCTAAACCATTGTTGTGACATCACGATGGCTGTCAGACATCATCGACAGACAATGGAAACGTAAATTTAAAAAAAACAAATATGATTATATATCTATATAAATTGACCAATTGTAGTACACACACACACACACACACACACCTGAAATGATCTGGAGGGCGTGGTTGCCGTCTGCGACAGAGATGCCTGCCAGGCTAAGGGCAGAGAGGGTGGAGTGGACGGCCAGGCACTCCAGAGAGCCCTCCCTCACCCCCGTGCCATCCAGGTACAGGGTCTGCAGGCTGGGGAGGGCCGCTAGGGCCGACACATCTCTCACCTGACGGGAGGAGGAGGAGATATCATTATGCTAAGTGAAACAACTTATACCAATGTTGGTTGTTGATGACTAATTGTTCTGTCTGTATGAGTGTATGTTTGTGTGTTGAAATGCAGAGCTATTGTGGCTGTGTGTGTGTGAATGTGTGCGAACACAAGAATGAGAGTGAGAGAGCTACCTTGGTGTGTTTGACGCTGAGCAGTCGTAGCTGTGGCACACAGGCGGGCAGCGCTGCCAAGGTGGCCTCTGTGACCGAGGTCTGGTTCAGACTGAGCTGGGTGAGTGACGCAGGAGCAGACTGCAGGTAGAGCACCATCCCTACGTCACTTACTTTGGTCTGGTCCAGTGACAGGAAAGACAGGCTCTTCAGTCCTTGGAGAGAAAGGGTACAGGGTGAGATAAAAAAAAGCACTTTACCTTAGTCCTCCTTTAAAGTGATCATTATTTTATACAGGAGTTGAACTATTGGGAATTTAAAAGGTTGACACTTACCTATAATTATGAATTCAATCATTTAAGTTGAAACCCCAATCATGCAATACTATGCTCCCCAAATTCATTTATTCTTTCATTTTTAATATATATATTTTTTTATCGTGGATGACTTTAAATCAGTTTAAAAGACAGCTTATTCTTTGATCTAAAGTTCTTGCATGGGGTCATAGCAGGCTACTAGGTTATTAGGGGGGGGCTTAAATAATTTCAGCATTACAAAGCTTGCCCCCCTCCTTCTCCCTTGACCTCTATTCCACATTAAAAACCTCATTCATCCACAGGCGTTCCATGCTGTAGCCAGGGTCTTATTCATTAGTTCACAAACGTTTCATATTGGACAAGTGCAGGCATAGCCCCTCCCAGTTTGTCTGTTTTCTTCAGTTTGGTGCCTAGTGAATACAACCCAGGGTTATTGAAGAGCCTCACCTGTGATGTGTTGCAAACATGAGTCAGTTAGCTTGCTACATGAGGTCAGGTTCAGGTGCTGCAGTTTCAGTAAGCTGCACAACACAGAGAGGCCCGTGTCTGGAAAACAGGAAGACAAAGAGAGAGAACCTTCAGTATCATAGCAACCATGCTGCAATGATAACAGGCCATATGGTTCTCAAGAGATAGCTCACCACAATATTTGGGTCATTCCACAAAAAAGGTGCCTTTTACGTCCATTTGATATTTGAAGTAGAAAATGTGCACCAATATTGAAAGCCTGTTATATTAAATGAAGAGCCCTTTAACCCTATACTCTCGTGGAAATTGGCCTATCTGGATAGGGCCACATTTTTATGTTTCTAACAAAGGAACTATGAAAAGCATTTGCATGGCCATGGTTGCAATTGAAAGAGAACACTTTTGGAGATGAGGAAATTGTCCGACCAAAGGTGAGGACACAACAGTTCACCTGACACAAGACTGAATCCAAACACTAAACTGTTCATTTGACGTGCATTTTACATTCACTGTTCTTTTCACAGCATTTGTCAATAATGAAATCTGAAAGCACTTGATACATTCAGTAACATAATAAGAATATTAATTTACATTTGAGTACGCAAGATAAGAAAAAAAACAATTACGAGAGTTTGAGTGAGAGGCCTAACTGGTGTTTTCAAGTGGCCCCTACACACACACACCTCTCCAAACTGTGTTTCTAAGTCATTTCAATGCACTCAAGGAAAGCGCCTTCCACTAAAAATGTTTTTTTTTGTTGCTCTCCTAGCTTTGCCATTGAGGAACTGAAGCAAGTACAATTGTATTTTTTTTGTTTGGAACACAGCCCTGCGTCCCCACCAATACGCAATTACTGTTGTTTACTCAATCCAAACATGTTCCATTATAATTTGCCATCTGGGTCAGGTGGGCATCATTTGAAAGCGTATTTGATTGCCAACATGGCGAGCTAAGTTATAAAATACAAATCGTACAGTGTTAGGCTTTCAAAAAGGCACATCAGATAAACAGATTGTACATTTTGATGAGAATAGAATGGAGTCTTTGCTTGTATGACTAATCCTCTCATCTTTCAGAACACATTGATTCCTCTTGATTTACAGCATTTCCTTCACTGTGTATCCCAAACAGCGGGAGGGCTCGGGGCATCTCGTCACGAGCAGTGCTCAAGTTTATTAACGGCTGTCAGTCAAAACCCAGACTGAGTATTTTTTTTTTATCTCACCAGTTCATAAGACCTTCTCACGTATAGACTATTTTTTCCTAGAAAATTGATTTCTGACACTTATCACAGTATCACAAGCTATAGTCATTTCAGATCATTCTCCTCTTACTATTAATTAATTTATACCAAATACACAGCCTAATTAAATCTCCCGTGGCAGCTTAAATCACTACTGCTATCAGAAGAAACCTTTGATGCTTTTATATAATCTCAAATAGAGCCATTTCTCGATCTTAATCAAACCCCTGGAATGTCTCCTCCAACAGTATAGGAATCAATGAAGGCTTATCTAAGGGGCCAAATTATTTTGCACAGCGCAAGATTAAGGAAGTGCAATATTCAACACCTAGGGGAACTTACAAATAAAATATTGGATATGGCATATTCACACTCAGATTTACTAAAACAACGTTTGACACTTCAGACAGTTTGGTCTTCTTTCAACTCGATAAGCTGAAAATCTGATCAGTAAATCTCAAAGAAAAAAAATAAATGAAGCACACCAGCTGCATCAGAGAAGAGCAAATTAAAACAATACCTGAGAACTAACAAGCCGGGTAACAAATGTATTGATCATTTAGAGGTCAATTCAAGCTTTCGGAACTTTTACTCACATTTATACATTTCGGAATGTGCTGGTAATGCTACCTTACTCAGCACCTTCTTTGAGAACGTAGATATTCCTACAGGTGAACCTGAGATAGAGATGTTCTTTTAACTCAGCAGCTGTAGAAGAGATTGTGTTGGTGATTAAATCTATGCAGTGTGGTAAATCGCCTGGACCCAACGGATTTCTGAGTGAATCCTTTAAAATAATTCTCAGATCAACTCTCCTCTCTTGCTTTCTGTATTTGAGGAATCATTCTCCTCAAACTCTTTACCTTTGACAATGAGACAAGCATGCATGTCACATTCTGAATAGGAAAAATACTAAACATTGTGTGGTTCATAATAGGCCAATTTCTTTACTGAATTGCGATGTAAAAGGTACTTTCTAAGATGATTGCCTGTCGTTTTGAGCCAGTCATTCCCTCCATTATCTCTACAGATTGAACTGGTTTCATTAAAAATCGTCATTATTTTTTTCAACATCAGATGTCTTTATAATCCCTATTCATCTGACACACCAGAGATATTGTTATCACTGAGAAGACATTTGATCGGGAGGAGTGGGATTATCTAGTTTACACTCCCAATTTTATGTCCTGGATCAAAGTCCTTTACTCCTCCCCAAAGACTGCAGTGTGCACAAATAACCGTTCATCCCATTTCCAACGTAAACGTGGGGCAAGATCCCCTCAGCTGTTTGCCATCGCAACTGAACCTTTAGCCATAGCAATACGTAATAACACCACTATCAAAACGTATTCGAAGAAGGGGCTTAAGAGCATATAGTTTCACTCTATGCGAATGACATGCTATTATACATCTCTGACCCTATAACTGGTCTTCGAGAGATCCAGGTTCCACTAAAAAGTTTATAGATCATTATTAATCCTTCTGCCATGCAAACTTATTTTAGTCATGTGCTCTTCAGAATGAATACACAGAAATTGAAATATTTGAGAGATCTCGCTCCCAGGGTGGTCAAGCACTTCCGAACTTAAAATATTATTATTGGGCAGCTAATAAAAGAATCAATCTATATTGGATGACAGAAATCCCCGATGTTAAAGGCCGGAAATGGTTGACTTTGGAGATCTCAACCGGTGGCCCCACCGACTTAAAATGCCTTACTCTGCTCAACTTGCATTAGCTGAGCCGGTTTCAAATACACTAAAAACCCTATTGTGAAACATTCTCTAAAAATCTGGAAACAGTTCAGGCGATCGTTTGGTCTCAGTGAATTTAACTTCTGACCCATTATTAAAGAACCATACATTCTCTCCATCATTATTAGACCAGGCATCTCATTTCTGCTCTGGAAAGGGATCTCCTCACTGAACGACTTGTATATTGATATGGATTTTGCATCCATTTGTACATTTAGTACAAAAGTTTAATATTCCTAGATCCCATTTCTTTAGATACCTGCAATTGTGTAGTTTAGCATCTTCATATTCTCGTCACTTCCCATCACGCCCACCTAACTCCCTTCTGGATTCTATTTTTAAAGTGAACCCTAATATCAAAGGGGGCATAAGCATGATCTATACGTTATTAAACTCACACAATCTGGATTCTCTGAACTTTTAAGAACCAATGGGAAGAGGATTAATGTGAACTTTCAGATGAAACTGGACAGAGTATACATAAGAGAATACATTCTTCATTTATATATTGTAATTCCATTTAAAATGTTGTTGTTTTTTAAAGTCAAATTATCCAAGATTACACCAGATTTAGATCCCACCTGTGACTGATGTAATAAGCAGGCTCTTGCTACTTTTTGCACATGTTTTGGACATGCCCGAAATTGACAGATTTCTGGATATCCATTTTTGAGTTTTCTAAGATACTGGAGACACCAATAGAACCTTCTGCCTTTATTGCATTATTCAGAGGGGCACCACTGGAGGCTCCTCTAAACAGTTCTATGGGGAAAACGCTGGCATTTACTACTCTTCTAGCTAGAGTCTCATACTATTTAAGTAAAACATGTGTTTTTATTAAGTGGAACATGTGCTCTTTGACAGAATGTTCAAATTAGGTGAAATCAAAAATGTTTTTTACACTTCTCAAAAAGGCAACTAATTGGTGGTACGACCCATCTGTATTCCTTAACTTGACATTCATGTGGCATTGACAATAGTGTTGCCATATAGCAAAAGTAGTGCACTATATACAGAATAGGGTGCCATTTGGAATGCATACTCAGTCAGTACTAATGCTGTCAAGGTAAAAGGTGTACCTGTGATGAGAGGAGAGTTGACCAGGCTCAGGTGCTTCAGTGCAGTGAAGGCCCGTAGCTGCCGGAGTAGCTCATTGGTAGAGTACGGGTAGCAGTTGAGGACAAATTTCTGCATTGGGCAGCCAAAGAAGAGCTCCAGTGTGCGTGGGCGAAGGAGCCTCTCACGGGACATGTGACTGAGCAGGAGCTCTGCCAGCTCAGGGGTCAGACATGACAGACTGCTGCTGTACTGCATGCTGGGAGCTGAGAGAAAAGGAAATGCATTTTCTATGCAGCTTTCCTACCATGACATTTCTGTGACCTTGCTCAGGAATTTTTACACAACTGCAATGAACCACAACCAATATCATTGTATGTACAATTCTGACCATTTCTGAGGTGAGACGGTTGGGACAACAGTCTTTTGGCTAGGTCATTGTCTTGGCTAGCAGTGAGGCCCCTTTAATAACAATGTTTGAGTGCAAATAACAGTGTTGGACTTTAAAGTTGTTCTCTGACCTGTCATGAGGTTGACGGTGGCCCGGGTGGCCATTACACAAAGGGAGGGGACACTGGGCGTTCTGAAGGGTCTCTTGGGCGGAGACGGGTGGCCTTGGGAGGCCTGAGGGTCGTCCTGGGCGGCTCTCTGGAGGCGCTCTACTGCAGCCTGGCCCGCTGCTCCCGGCACCATGCGACCTGCAGCCTCCTCTGGCTCCACTGCTGGGTCACCTACCACACCCTCCCTGAGAGAGACACACACACACACACACATTTGTATGTTCACAACAAAAGGGCACAAGGCTGCATCAAGATTCTCCACCCTTGTGTACACTTGCACACACCCACTCATGGATTTAACAACGGTGGAAAATTCCTCAAGCCAATCCTTACACCAATCCAATGCTTTAAATCCATGACGGGGTTGTGCAAGTGCACACTGGCTAAAATGTGACAAAACTCTCGTATTTACACAGCAGGTCCATAGTAGCAATTTTTTGGTCCTGGGACCTTCCTCAGGCAGCATGCCATCAAACCTACATGCCAAATTTGAAGTCTGCATGCCAACACATCAAATCAACTCTTATGGTTGACCTTCGGCACAGGTCTACGTGTTCAACAAGCAAGTTTATAACAAGGCGTTGCAGTGCTGATCAAAACTTCACGTTGACAAAAAAAAAAAAATCCACTTTCTATAGTTACCCATTACATTTTCTTGGGGCAAAAATGCTTTTGTTACAGTCTAAATGCTATGTAAAATTGCTTTTGTTTACGGTCTAAATGCTATGTAAAAATGTTATTTTTTTATTTCACCTTTATTTAACCAGGTATGCCAGTTGAGAACAAGTTCTCATTTACAACTGCAACCTGGCCAATGTAAAGCATAGCAGTGCGACAAAAACAACAAAGTTTCACAAACAAATGTACAGTCAATAACACAAAAGAAAAGTAGAAAGATCTATGTACAGTTTGTGCAAATACAGAAGAGTGGGAGGTAGGCAATAAACAGGCCATAGAGGCGAAAATAATTACAATTTAGCATGAATACTGGAGTGATATATGTGCAGATGATGTGCAAGTAGAGATACTGGGGTGCAAAAGAGCTAGAGGGTAAGTAATAATATTGGGATGTGGTAGTTGGGTGTGCAATTTACAGATTGGCTGTGTACAGGTACAGTGATAAGTAAGCTGCTCTGACAGCTGATGCTTAAAGTTAGAGGGAGAAAAAAAAGACTAGCTTCAGAGATTTTTGCATTTCGTTCCAGTCATTTGCAGCAGAGAACTGGAACGAAAGGCGGCTAAAGTAAGCATTGGATTTGGGGATGGCCAGTGAAATATACCTGCTGGAGCGCGTGCTGCGGGTGGGTGCTGCTATGGTGACCAGTGAGCTGAGATAAGGCGGGGCTTTACCTAGGAAAGACTTATAGATGACCTAGAGCCAGTGGGTTTGGCAACGGATATGTAGTGAGGGCCAGCCAAAGAGATGGGTGGGTAGTATATGGGGCTTTGGTGAAAAAAACAGATGGCACTGTGATAGACTACATCCAGTTTGCAGAGTAGTGTTGGGGCTATTTTGTAAATGACATCGCCGAAGTCAAGGATCGGAAGGATAGTCAGTTTTACGAGGGTATGTTTGGCTGCATGAGTGAAGGATGCTTTGTTGCGAAACAGGTAGCCATTTAGAGATTACATTTTGGATTGGAGATGATTGATATGAGTCTGGAAGGAGAGTTTACAGTCTAGCCAGACACCTAGGTATTTGTAGTGGTCCACATATTCTTGGTAAGAACCGTCCAGTGTAGTGATGCTAGTCGAGCAGGAGGGTGCAGGCAGCAATCGGTTGAAGAGCATGCACTTAGTTTTATTAGCATTTAAAAGCAGTTGGAGGCCACGGAAGGAGTGTTATATGGCGTTGAAGCTTGTTTGGAGGTTTGTTAGCACAGTGTCCAAAGGGCAAGATGTATACAGAATGGCGTCGTCTGCGTAGAGGTGGATCAGAGAATCACCAGCAGCAAGAGCGACATCATTGATATATACAGAAAAAAAAGAGTTGGCCCGAGAATTGAGCCCTGTGGCACCCCCATAGAGACTGCCAGAGATCCGGACAACAGGCCCTCCGATTTGACACACTGAACTCCATCTGGACCCATTGCACACGCAGGCAATGAGGCAGTGATCGCTGAGATCCTGGTTGAAGACAACAGAGGTGTATTTAGAAGGCAAGTTGGTCAGGATGATATCTAAGAGGGTGCCCGTGGTTACAGATTTGGGATTGTACCTGGTAGGTTCCTTGATAATTTGTGTGACATTGAGGGCATCTAGCTTAGATTGTAGGACGGCCGGGGTGTTAACCTCTTGATACTATGGGGGCGCTATTTCATTTTTGGATAAAAAGACGTGCCCGTTTTAAGCGCAATATTTTGTCACAAAAAGATGCTCGACTATGCATATAATTGGTAGCTTTGGAAAGAAAACACTCTGACGTTTCCAGAACTGCAAAGATATTCTCTGTGCGTGCCCTAGAACGTGAGCTACAGGCAAAACCAAGATGAAACGGCATCCAGGAAATGAGCAGGATTTTTGAGGCTCCGTTTTCCATTGTCTCCTTATATGGCTGTGAATGCGAGAGGAATGAGCATGCCCTTTCTGTCGTTTCCCCAAGGTGTCTGCAGCATTGTGACGTATTTGTAGGCATATCATTGGAAGATTGACCATAAGAGACCACATTTACCAGGTGTCCGCCCGGTGTCCTGCGCCGAAATTGGTGCGCAAACCTCAGCTGCAAGTATTTTTCCATGTAAATGAATTCAGAGAAGAAAGCAGGCTTCCACGAACGATATATCGATGAAGAGATATGTGAAAAAACACCTTGAGGATTGATTCCAAACAACGTTTGCCATGTTTCGGTCGATATTATGGAGTTAATTCGGAAAAAGTTTGACGTTGTTGGTGACTGAATTTTCGGTTCGTTTCGGTAGCCGAATGTGATGTACAAAACGGAGCGATTTCTCCTACACAAAGATTCTTTCAGGAAAAACTGAACATTTGCTATGTAACTGAGAGTCTCCTCATTGAAAACATCCGAAGCTCTTCAAAGGTAAATGATTTTATTTATTTGGTTATCTGGTTTTTGTGAAAATGTTGCGTGCTAAATGCTACTCAAAATGCTAAGCTAGCTTAGCATACTCTTACACAAATTAGTGAATAGCTATGGTTCAAAAGCATATTTTGAAAATCCGAGATGACAGTGTTGTTAAGAAAAGGCTAAGCTTTAGAGCAGGCGCATTATTTTCATTTTATTTGCGATTTTCAGAAATCGTTAACGTTGCGTTATGCTAATGAGCCTGAGGCTTTATTCACGATCCCGGATCCGGGATGGGGAGTTTCAAGAGGTTTTAAGCAAGTTCCAGTTTAGGTCACCTAATAGTACGAACTCTGAAGATAGATGGTGGGCAATCAATTCACATACGGTGTCCAGGGTACTGCTGGGGGCTGAAGGGGGTCTATAACAAGCGGCAACGGTGCTACCTTATATAATGTTACTTACCCTACATTATTCATCTCATATGCATACGTATATACTGTACTCTATATCATCGACTGCATCCTTATGTAATACATGTATCACTAGCCACTTTAACTATGCCACTTTGTTTACATACTCATCTCATATGTATATACTGTACTCGATACCATCTACTGTATCTTGCCTATGCTGCTCTGTACCATCACTCATTCATATATCCTTATGTACATATTCTTTATCCCCTTACACTGTGTATAAGACAGTAGATTAGGAATTGTTAGTTAGATTACTTGTTGGTTATTACTGCATTGTCGGAACTAGAAGCACAAGCATTTCGCTACACTCACATTAACATCTGCTAACCATGTGTATGTGACAAATTAAATTTGATTTGATTGATTTGATTTGAGAGACTTGTTTCTGGAAAGGTGGGTTTTTAAAAGAAGAATCTTGAATTGTTTGGGCACAGACCTGGATAATATGACAGAACTCTGCAGGCTAACTTCGTACCCTTTGGCAGCTGGAGAATTTTACAGTTAGGGATGGAAATTTCAGGATTTTTGGTGGCCTTCCTAAGCCAGGATTCAGACACGGCTAGGACATAGTTATAGTCTAAATGCTATGTAAAAATGGTTGAGTTGTATAGTGCTATTCAACTGGTAATTTTCCATGACTGTCTAGTTTTCCTCTTCTCACAGAGCACAAAGGAATGATTTGCTGCTCCTTATCTCTTCAAGCACCAGAGGCCTGCACAAGGTTGAAATCTTCTTGCAGCTGAATAGGCTTTAAAGCACTCATCACTTCCCTCAGTTAGACATGTAGGCTGTGAGAATCCCTTAGGAGAGGCAAGCAGTTCTTTGTGTAAGAAGTATATAATGACTGCGCGTGACTAACTTTGAGTTTCCTGTGGAGGCGATAGCATGGCTATGATATAGGCTAGGTTTAGGCTGGGCACTCACCGGAGTCTGTTCCCCTGGTCTGGCCAGTGGTGTCTGGGCTCCATCCGGTTCTCTGGGAAGAATGGTAAACGGGGCATACCTGCTGGAGTTGAAGGTCCAATGCAGAAATGTATCTTAATATCAAACCATTTCTGGGTAACAATTAAGTACCTTACTGTGATTGGTTTTCATTTAAAATGGTCAAAAACAATAAGCTTCTTAGCAAAGAACAATTTCTCAAGCAAGAATTTTGCTCGGATTGTCTGGGCGTGGTCTGAGTAGGGAGGGGAAAACTGAAAATGAGCTGTTATTGCCAGAGAGGTAACTCAATCATCAAACTCGTTATTATAGGTCAATTTACAACCTGGTGATGTCACCACTAAAACAGTGGGATAAAGCTTTTCAAACAACACTTACACTAAAAGGGCATTATCACAATTGTCATAGTATTATCCCAACCTGGGGTGTCAGGGTAGCCTAGTAGTTAGAGCGTTGGACTAGTAACCGGAAGGTTGCAAGTTCAAATCCCCGAGCTGACAAGGTACAAATCTGTCATTCTGCCCCTGAACAGGCAATTCACCCACTGTTCCTAGGCCGTCATTGAAAATAATAATTTGTTCTTAACTGACTTGCCTAGTTAAATAAAGGTAAAAACATTTTTTTTAATTATCCCAACCTGGTGTGGAAATATAAAAACACAGAAAAAACTGCACTTGGCCTTTAACCACAGTTATTACTTAAGGCCTTTATAATACAGAAACACTCAACACCAACATCAAAATCTCTATTAATTCTAACAGCCATAGAGGTTGAATTACTTCAGAAAAATATCAAAGCTATTTAACAATCTGAATGAATGTCTTCACATGCCTCTCACCAACATCTTCTCAAGTCACAATCTTCCTCTGTGACTGTAAAAAGGAATCCCCGGCAACGAACTTCACAAACTCAAGTGTTACACACAGATTACTGTCTGTCAGAATTCCTCAGAGAGACCGCTTTTTGTTGTTGTTGATGATGAGTGCAGCACCAACCGGCGAAAGTGGTACAGTCGGGGGCATTCACCTGCTATTTCCCAATCAAAGTAACTTTCTCACAGTCAGAGAGGCAATAGAAAGGAGATCTCACATCATTAACTGCCCAGTTGGCTCACTATCATGACCGCAGCCATGGAAGGTTAGTTCAATGGATTTCTACACACTGGTTCACTTGATCTGCTGTTAAAAAAAAAAAAGTTTTAAAAATAAAAGATTCCCAAGGGACAGTAGATTAAATCCTACTGCAAATGGGGCTGCAGTGGTCATCAAGTTCAAAGCCATGGTCATTTGTGCAACAACTGTTGCAGAGAGTAAGAGGGGTCATCTGTTTTAGACTGCAAAGAACACAGAGTTCAGAGGAAAGAGAAAAGAGAGGAAGGGCTGAGAGTCAGGGGCAGGGCACAGGGTAAGAGTCAATTCCAAACAGGTGGGGGCAGTACCATTGAAGGGGAAGGGTGGCTCTCTCCCCCCCTCTGGCAGCTCTTCATCTTCTGAGCTGGCAGCTTCCTCTGCATCACCAGGATTCAGCATCTGGCCACGTCCTGTCAGTAAAAAAAAAAAACAGCATCAAAACTTTGGTGTGGAGTGAAGTTGCCGCTAGATGCTGATCTTGGGTCAGTTTCACATTTTCCCCACTCATGGTTAAGGTTAGGATTGGGAAACAGGAAGCTGATCCTAGACCTGAACCTATGGGAAACGGCACATTCAGCTAACCCAGAGAACGCCTGAAAGAAACTCAGTGCCTGTAATGGTGTCATCACAAAGTGATGCCTCAAACTAGTGGGTCCATAATGTAATTGCCTGTGCAAGTAAGGCAATTATACAGCGTTACAGGGTACAGAAAAAAAAATTTATACTCCAAGGAAATACATTTCTGAAGGTAGAAAAATATCTGACAAGTCATCAACTAAGTCATCAACTAGGATACTATTGCTTTGAGTGGATAAATTACATTCTGAATGGGATCTCCATATGCCACGCGCAAATCTTACCCCAGGAATGAGAAGGTCCGGTCACTGGGGGACCAACACCGGGGATGCCTGCGTAGCCCACTGCTTCTTCCCACAACAGGTGAGACAGAGGTGGGGGCCGAGTGGGATCCTCCATCCCTCCCTCCTCTAGCCCTGGTATCTGTGGCTGGGGAGGCGCAGGAGGAGGAACCACCACCACCTCCTCCTGGCCCAATAAGAGGCGTGCAGCTGGGCTGGGTGGGTCCTGGGGTGTCTCTGGGGGCGTGGTCTGGATGCAGAGGGCAGCATTGGGCATGAGGCCCAGGGAGCGCAGGGAGCAGGCCAACTCCGCCTCCCCAAAGCGTTTACGCGGAAACCCCTGGAGGAGAGAGAAGGAAGCCAGGGAGGGGTGGCGCCCAGAGATGTGCTCCACCACACTGCGCAGAGGGGCGTCGGCCAGGAAGCGCTCCCTCATGGACTCCCCAGAGGGCAGCCGGATCTACAGGGACACAGAGGGTGAAACCTCCATTATATCATACCACCTCAATCTCCATCTATGCTAGGCTACACAATTCATGCACGCCTCTACAATAAACCAATAGGGATGCTCTCAAGTCAACAATCAAGACGGAAGTCTACCTACGCAGTTAGGCATATGTAAACATTGCCAGAGGAGGAGGGTATAGCCTCACCATGAGGATGCAGTTGTGTTCCACACTGGTCTGGACAGTACCCCCCAGCCTCTGGCCTTGGCTGCTGCCTGGAGGGGACATGGTCTCAGTGGGGGTGCTCGGCTGGGTCTTCTTCTCCTGCAAGCTTATCCGGTCCTCTGCAATACGCTTCAGCACCAACTCACGCTCCTGACGGAACAACACATACAGTGACAGTCAAAAGTTTAGACACACCTACTCATTCAAGGGTTTTTCTTTAGTTTCACTATTTTCTACATTGTAGAATAATTGTGAAGACATCAAAACTATGAAATAACACATATGGAGTCATCTAGTAACCAAAAAGAAAAGTGTTAAATCAAATTATATTTGAGATTCCTCAAAGTAGCCACCCTTTGCCTTGATGACAGCTTTGCACTCTTGGCAGTCTCTCAACCAGCTTCATGAGGAATGCTTTTCCAACAGTCTTGAAGGAGTTCCCACTTACGCGAAGAACTGCTTTTCCTTCACTCTTCGGTCCAACTCATCCCAAACCATCTCAATTGGGTTGAGGTTGGGTGATTGCAGTGGCCAAGTCATCTGATGCAGCACTCCATCACTCTCCTTCTTGGTCAAACAGCCCTTACACAGTCTGGAGGTGTGTTTTGGGACATAGTCCCACTAAGCAAAACCAGATGGGGTGGAGTACCGCTGCAGAATGCAATGGTAGCCATGCTTGTTAAGTCTGCCTAGAATTTGACAGTGTCACCAGCAAAGCACCCTCACACCATCACCTCAGCCATGGAAGGTTAGTTCCAATACATTTCTACACTGGTTCACTTGACTTGCTGTAAAGAAAATAAAAGATTCCCAAGGGACAGTAGATTAAATCCTACTGCAAATGGGGCTGCAGTGGTCATCAAGTTAAACCATGGTCATTTGTGTAACAACTGATACAGAGAGTGAGAGGGGTTATCTGTTTTAGACTGTAAAGATGTTTAAATGTCCACTGCTTGTGTTTCTTGACCCAAGAAAGTCTTCTTATTGGTTTCCTTTAGTAGAGGATTCTTTTCAGTAACTCGACCATGAAGGCCTGATTCACGCAGTCTCCTCTGAACAGTTGATGTTTAGAGGAGTCTGTTACTTGAACTCTGAAGCATTTATTTGGGATGCAATCTGAGGTGCAGTTAACTCTCATGAACTCTCTGCAGCAGAGGTAACTTGGTCTTCCTTTCCTGTGGCGGTCCTCGTGAGAGCTCGTTTCATCATAGCGCTTCATGGTTTTTACAACTGTACTTGAAGAAACTTTCAAAGTTATTGAAATGTTCCTTACTGACTGACCTTCATGTCTTAAAGTAATGATGGTCTGTCATTTCTCATTGCTTATTTGAGCTGTTCTTGCCATAATATGAACTTGGTCTTTTACCAAATAGGGCCATCTTCTGTATACCCCCCTACCTTGTCACAACAAAACTGATTGGCTCAAATGCATTAAGAAGGAAAGAAATTCCACAAATTAACTTAACAAGGTAGACCTGTTGATTGAAATGCAGTCCAGGTGAATACCTCATGAAGCTGGTTGAGAGAATGCCAAGAGTGTGCAAAGCTGTCATCAAGGAAAAGGGTGGCTACTTTGAAGAATCTCAAATATAAAATACATTTTGATTTGTTTAAGACTTTTTTGGTTTCTACATGATTCCATGTGTTATTTCATAGTGAAGACATAAAAACTATTATTCTACAATGTAGAAAATAGTAAAAATAAAGAAAAACCCTGGAATGAGTAGGTGTATCCAAACTTTGGACTGGTACAGTACGTCAGGTATCATGTCATGTCTGAGTGTGACTTGTTTGCAAAAAGGCTGAAGATATAGTCTCAATAATTTGAATAAACCAATATTCTGTATCAATTGTGTGCACTGAAGTATGTAACACTTGCAAGTACCACCCTGTGGCTATGCTGAGTGTGTATATGTGTGTGTGCGCTCAGTGTGTCTCAGCTGATCAAATCAGGCAGGTGCTGCTGACCTGTTTCTTCTGCCTCCTCTCATTCCTGGCCTCGTTGGCCACACGCATCCTCTGCTGCTCCTGGAAGTCACTCTTGTCCTGCCTGATACGGGACTCCAACGGCGGGGTGTCTGTGGATGGACTGGAGGGCTGTGGGGGTCCCAGGACTGAAACGGGTCCTTCAGGCACACATAAGAAACAGAGTGGCCCTAGTGGTCTAAGCCACTGCCTCTGAAGCACATGTACTGTATGTTGTACCGCTGCCAGGATGGGTTCAAATCCATCTCAATTCTCTTTCAGCACGCTCTCCTTTCACCTCTATCTATCCAATAAACTTACAAAATACAATTTAAAACATTGGAAACAGAAAGAACTGTCCTGAAATAAAGGGTGAAATACCTAGATGCTATGCCCAGAGTAGGGGGGTGTTCAGCCTCAAGCTTCAGTAAAGTAATACATTCAAGGCTACAATTTATAAGACAAAAATGTGTCTGGGGTGTACTAAAATGGCATCACTATATAACAAATAAGCATTCTTGGAAAGATGAGGGAGGGAGATTAGCTTGGAAACAAAAAGATTGGCTAATTCCTGCAAATTATACAGAATGGCCTGTCCTGTAAAAAGTTCCCTTGTATCTGCAGCTGGAAACAAGGTAGCATCCCCCAAATTCCAGAGTGTGGACTGAAGAGTCCATTCTTGTCTGTAAAATTCTGAACAGTCCCTTCACAAGTCAGAATGCTGAATAAATTTCATTTGGACTTACTCTACCGGTTGTCCACTGATCACATCGTAGTTGGAAAGTCTCAACAAAATAACCAACGGAAAGCATCATTAAACTGACTTCAAAAACACAGGTTTCTGTGTGCTGCTCCCACGATCGTTTGTTCATCACCCGAGGCACGCGCACAAGAGTTAAGTACACGCACACGATGCATGCATACTAACCAGTCTTGCAGGCTTCTACATGGATTTGCGCATATACCAGGTGATGAAATCTCAACAGCAGTACAAGCGTTTTGAAAAGTTTGATTAATAATAATAATAATAATAATAATAATATACATTTCTAGAGTCATAAGGACCAACCGCACAGACAACAAGTAGAGTATTTCGCATTCTGGCTTGTATAGGATTGTCTCAGACTAATACCTGCTACCACAGTCTGATAAATTAGGCTACAAACAAGGCAAAGCCAGTCTGCTGCTATAAGTTGTACAAGATAGGTATTTGAAAAAAGGGGTAAATGACTGAGCAGGGGTCAATTGTGCACAATAAAACGCAGGACTATTACATTACAGTATGCAATCAACCATGGAAAACAAATGTCTAATGACTCTTAAAATGGTGTGTCATACCTCTACTGTCAGCGGGCGATGTCTGTGCCTGTGATGTGCAAGAGCTCCCTGCATCTTTGGGAGGGTTGAATGCAGCAAACGGTGTTGCAACTGGCTGGGATGGATTTTTGACCAGCTTGTGCCTCAGATTTTCACCTTGTAAGAGCCTACCATAAACACATTGAGAAAATATAGAAAAACACCATTCAATATTTGACATATTCAGTTATTGACAACATTTGTCAGTTACCAATACTGTTTGACATTGGAAAACATAGTTCCTTGCCTGTCCATTAAAACAGGGTTATGGGTTGGGAGGACTCACCATTCAGTTGCGTCAGGCACAGAGAAGTGTCCTGCCTGCAAGGCAGACTGGATCTGCTCCTCACTGAAGCCCATCTCACACAGGGTACGGAACAACTCCCCAATAGTCTGCAACACAACAATGCCATAGGGTGTGAGAAACAGGAAACAGGCGAGCATACATGTACAGTATGCACAGACCGACTCTTGCCCTGCAAAGGGTGCCCTGGTGTCTTTGAGCAGATAAATCAGGAGAAGATGCCCTACAAAGACAAAGCAGTAGGTAACAACTTAACAGTGTCACTGATGCCTCAAGGAAGTGAAGTGTGACTGATGAGGAGTGTCTCTGATTTTTTCGCAAGTTAGACCAAAGACAGCAGCTGATTGAAGCTAGCTAGCCTAACGTTAGATATGATGGGGAAATGCTGTGCTGTCAGACAAGCATGTTTTCTAGGTCTGATGAAACGCAACAGTTTCCCATGTATTTTCAACTAGTTAGCTAGTTTAATTGGCATCTAGCTGTATTGTTTACTTCCAATGCCCATGAGTTAGCTAAGAGCTCTTGAACTTAGCAAAACAAATAGATAGCTAGCTAGATTCTTACTTGATTACATTACACAGCACTGGTAGTTAGCACCAAGAGGAAAAAGGGAGTGTTGAAGAGAAGACTGGGGCCACGCTATATCAACTGCTGCCTCATCACGTGAGAGATGCAAACATCCAAAAACAGATGCAAACAATATAGTCTTATTTTACTCTTAATGCATTCGAAAGAGAATGGCCTGATCCTCAATCACTGCTCTTCCAGAAATAGACATTTTATGGGACATTGTTGCAAAACTACTATGGTTCTGGTTAGCACTAACGTTAGCTAGTTATCTCTCTAGATTAGAAACTTCAAAGTGGCATGATGACAGTCAATCACTCTTTCTATACTCCCCTTCTTCAGGGAAATGATAAAAGTCTGGGTATTTTATCTCACTCTAACCTCAGGCTCCCGAGTGGCGCAGCTGTCTAAGGCACTGCATCTCTGAAGCGTCACTACAGACTCTCGTTCGATTCCAGGCTATATCACAACCAGCCGTGATTGGGAGTCACATAGAACAGCGCACAATTGGCCCAGCGTCGTCCGGGTTAGGATTTGGTCGGGTTAGGCCTTCATTGTAAAATAATTATCTATTCTTAACTGGTTTGTCAAGTTAAATAAAGGTTAAATAAACTAAACAGGGCTCTTTGGCTTTGTATCTTCAGGGGTTCCCAAACTCCTTCACTCGGAGCCCCCTACTGCGGAACTTTCGGTGCACGCCTATTTTTATGGACACAAAAGCGCTGCACATGACAAACTGTTCACACCCCTCCTGTTGGTGTACAGTATTTAGCAGTTTGAAAGCTAATTTTCTTCCCATTCTAAACATTTTTGCCATGTCTAATGTGGATTCATGTGATATTTTAGCGACAAAAAAAAACAATATCTATGGGCTAAAAAACGTTAGATGACATGGGCTAGCTGATCTGGACAATTGCTCTAAGATAACGTTAGGCAATGACTAAAATGGCAAGAGGAACTGATGATGAAATTCTACTATACACAACTTTCAAGAGTAACTTTAAAGCCGGACTGAGAGTTCCTTTAAAATAACAAAGTAACATGTTTTTCTTGGTGTGTGCCAACCCCTGGGGGAACGACCCACAGTTTTTGGAACCACTGCTGTAGATAACCAACGAGCTAGCTTACAGTCATGCTAGCAAGCTAACTTCTGCTACGGGAATTTACAATGGAGGGTGTGCTAACGAAGCAAGCTAACTTTAGGTACCAAGTCGTCCCTTTTAGAATCGGAGTGGAAGACAATGTTAACAGTCTGATGTATCAGCCAGCCAGCCAGCTAGCTTCTACTTATTGTACCAACTGTTCTTAGTTGTCAAGTCATAATTGTTATTCTTTAAAATTGTCTAGCTGAGTCTTACCGGAGTGGAATCCATACTTTCCGTTTCAGTGATTTTTCGGGTCTCTAATGAACCTCACTGTTATTATTTTTGCCTAAGCTTCTTCTTCTTCTTTAAAGTTTTATCGAAGACGACACGTATTATTGTAATGCCGCCACCTACTGTACGGGTCTTCTTCGATATGACTGCGATCCACGAGCAAATGCTATATGGGCATGCTGCCACCTACTGTTTTGGCTGTATATCAGACCTATATCTGCTGTCCGGCTGGCTGGTCTCAGACGATCCCACAGGTGAAGAAGCCAGATGTTAATGTCCTGGGCTGGCGTGGGTACACATGGTCTGTGGTTGTGAGGCTGGTTGGACGTACTGACAAATTCTCTAAATCGACATTGGAGGCGGCTTATGGTAGAGATGAACATTACATTCACTGGCAATAGCTCTGGTGGACATTCCTGCAGTCAGCATGCCAAATGCATGCTCCCTCAAATCTTGACATCTGTGTCATTGTGTTGTGTGACAAAACTGCACATTTAAGACTGGCCTTTTATTGTCCCCCAGCACAAGGTGCACCTGTGTAATTGTCATGCTGTTCAATCACAGTTTCTTGATATGCCACACCTGTCAGGATTTATCTCGGCAAATGAGAAATGCTCAGCAAATGTTCAATCACAGTTTCTTGATATGCCACACCTGTCAGGATTTATCTCGGCAAATGAGAAATGCTCAGCAAATGAGAATGCAAACAAATTTGTGCACAGAATTTGAGAGAAAAGCTTTTTGTGCACATGGAAATTTTCTACAATGTTTTATTTCAGCTCATGATACATATTGGACCAACACCTTGTTGAACACATCCCACTTCTGACACCAATGTATTGAAACAGGCAGGGAGCAGGTCTCGAACCCTCAACCTTCTAGCCCGAAGTCCAGCGCGCTATCAACTCTGCCACCAAAGCATGCTCAAGCAGCAGAGTCGATTTCCACGCTTATAAACCCAGGGTCGCTACAATATGTTGTGTTTATATTTTTGTTCAGTATATAATCCTTGTTTCATTCTCAGCCAAGATCTTTATTTTCTTTGAAAGGTATTCTACATGTACATCAGTCGGGTTTTAGACAATGCTATAGTACTATCTCTGCTCCATCCCTATTTTTAAATGATGTGGTTGAATTAGGAGTGAGTGATCAATAGCATCGAAGGCCTTTGACAGGTCAATGAAGAGGGCAGCTCAATGTTGCTTTTTATCCAGACAATTAGAGTCTTTCCTCAATTGGCCCTAGACCAGGCTGCATGTAACTGGTTTAACAATGACTTTACAGATACAAATTTAGTTCTATCTACTGATGTTTGTTAAATCAGGTTTCCTGGATATTACGAATGGGGTCCCGCAGGGGTTGATTCTGGGTCCTGTACTCTTTACTGTTTACATTAACAATATTGACTTGCTTGTAAAAAATTGTACCCTGCACTTGTATGCCAATGATACTGCTGTGTATGCTATTGCACCCATGATTGAGCAGGCTCTATCTGAACTACAGTCTGCCTTCATTGTATTACAGAAATACTTTTTTTGACCTGAAATTAGTAAGGAATGCAGGTAAAACTAAACATGTTGTTTTCTAGAGCGTATAAAAATAACTCTGATGATTTAAGCATATGGGGTGGCCAAGTGGTTAGAGAGTTGGACTAGTAACCAGAAGGTTGCATGTTCAAACCCCTGAGCTGACAAGGTTTCTAGGCTGTCATTTAAAATAAGAATTTGTTCTTAACTGACTTGCCTTGTTATATAAAGGTAAATTAAATGTACTTTGATGGTGTCCATATTGATTGTGTCCCTGCTTACAAATATCTGGGAACCTGGACAGATGAAAAGTGGTCTTCAAAAAATTGTATTTCTGAGTTAAGAAGCTGAGAATAAAAATGGGCTTCTAATACAGAAATAGGTCATGCCTCTCGCTAACCTGCGTGTGTCTCAGGGGGAGTCGGGATATGCAACGGGAGAAATATAAGCCCCCCCCAAACATATGATTATTATTAGGGTAACCTGTAATTCACATTAAGATTTCAAATTACTTTCCTGGCCGCCACTGCTTGTGCTCAACAACAACTAAAAGTACTGTGTCATCACAACTTTGAGATATTTTGTGGTACGTTTATCAAATTTTTGATAATTTTGAAAAAGTTGTAGATATATTCCAATGAAGTTAGATCTATAATTATGTTTTTTTGTTGCTTTAAATAGGAAAGCGTTAACATAAGTAATCCACTTGTTTAAAGAGAAAAATGTAGTAATTCTTGAGTAAAGTAGTAATATGTTGGGTGAGTGTGTTGGGGGCAATCCCCCCAGGGGCTAGTTACCCCTTTATGGTTATGAATGTGTTTCTTCCTCTCATTTAGACAATGACTAGCCCAGTTAGCGCTTGTTTATGCTAACTTTCTAGCTAGCAACTTCACCTGCAGTAAATGCTTGCCAGCTAGCTAGTTAGCGTAATAAACTGCTAGGAGTTTGAGCTAGCAACCTTACTACCAGATCGTCTGAGGTAAAATACATTAAAAATATAACGTAACTTAATTGCAGTTGTAAATGTTACCACTAGTGACTGATAGCTTTATTTAATGTTACTTTATAGCCGTTTAGCTATTTTACCAAGTCATTAAGCTAGATAACTAGCTACGTTTTTAAGAGAGAGAGAGCATTTCAATTGGCATCTCTCCCCCTGTTTTCAGTCACAGGTGTGGACTGGATTAGGTGTGAGCAGTGCAGGAGGTGGGCTCATGAGTTGTGGTCCAATTTGACTGGGGATAGCTTTATTTGTGATTTATGATAGTTACCCCCTAGCACCCTACTATTAGGAGATTATTCAGTCCACGTTCCTATCGGTTTTAGCTATCGCGACATCATCTATATGAACGCAGCTGCCACTTCGTAGCTCACTACGCTATGGGTGACAGTTATGGTACTCATCACTGCATTCTCTACCAGAAAGTTGGTTGGCTCTCTTTGATGTGACTAAGTTCGGTTGATACATTGCTATTTTTTCATTTATAAAAGTCATTTATAAAAGTCATTTTACAAAAAAGTCCCACTGTACCTAACATCATTACTCAACTTTAGACAAATGACTTGCTTACACCCGGTCTCAGTGATGGCAAACTCTGGAAATTCCTTTGGTCTTTACGGAGGTAACTGAAAGCTGATTTGCCTTTCTTTCACCGTATTTCTAATTGTGATTACATTTGATGTTTTGGTGCATCTAGGGCAATTCAGAAAGTTAGCCGATTGAGGAAATTATTACTGATGAACGTGTTTGCTTGCAGTTTATATTTATATTTTGATGCGTGTAATTTAGGTCTCATCTGTAAAAGAGAGCTGTCTCAGTTTGACTCCCTGATAAATAAAGGTAAAAACTTAACTTTATGTGACGTCTGAACTCCAGTCCGCCTACACTAGTCGCTGCTGCTCAACTCCATTGTAAATCGTGGAGTTGTTTTAGTCGGCTTGTTAGTGCATCCATAGCTACCTCAGCACGTCCACACAAGGCAGCGGGAGGCGAGGCGGAGTTGGGTAAGTCTACTAAACTAAGCAGGAACTAGATAAAAGACATGTACTGTTTGTAAAGCTGTAAAAATGCCCTTGTTATGCTGAGAAAGTTTATGTTAGCGCGTTATCTTCTAAAACACTCAGACACGTTGGGATTTGACAGGCAATGCTAGCTAGCAGCAAGCTACGCTGTCACTTGGCATGGTTGTAACGGAAACGTTAAGCTATCAATGCTAGCCAGATAATAATGGGGATGACTGAATGGTATTGTCGATAAAGTTATCAATTTAAAACGTTGGTAAAATATACATTTCGGCACGTTATTGCAGACATTTAACTACAGACGTGAACTAGCTTTAGAGTAAAAAATAAATAATATGTATGATAGTTATAGCCATGTGACAACAGTCGACTTTTGGATTAGGGTGTAATTTGCGGACCGCAATTAGGGGCATTTTCTGATATAGGCGTTTCTTGATATCAAGTTACACCCATTGGTCCATGGCCGCTTTTTTTCAGTCGGGGACAACAGACGTTGACAATTGTAGCTAAGCTTAACCCTAACTCGTTTCTTAACTTGCCACGCTTATTCACCTAACTTGCCACGTAAACAAATCTGTGGCAAGAAACCATCAATCTCATAACACTGAGACTGTCCAATGGCGGTGGGCTTTTCCTAATATCAAGGAACACCCACATCAAGAAACACCCCGAATTGTGGTCTGCAATTACACCATATTTGGCTTTTGGGGAAAGTAACAGTGCATTTTCACATAACAACGATGGGGGCGATGAAACACCGGTGCTTCATTCATTTTCAATGGAGGGATTTGAAGTGGGCGGGGCGAGCTCGGGCGACGGAGCGTGAACAGGGCGTGACCAAAGTTGGGGAAAGCTGAACTTTATGCAAATACTCTGCGATATTGCAATGTTATTGACCAATCGGAGCTCACTATAGCTTCCAGCCCCTACTGGATTGGCTGTTGATACCTAGCACTACCTAGACGGCTTGCTAGCACCCAATCTGAGGGTGAAGCTACCATGGCTATACTAATTAGAGTGTTTTGTGGAAATCCCCTGAGAAGGAGAGGTATGTCGGAAGCTCACTCAGCCAAATTTGTTCTGAAGATTTTTCATTTGGTTACAAGCATCTTATCAACTGTACCTTCATTACTACCCTGATCAGCTTATTCTTGGCTATCTGGAGCTTCCCCTTCAGAAGCTAGTCATTTCAATGTCCCCGCCATGTTGGTCAGATTGATTGAATGCATGTATGTCTTTTTCAACTTTTGTGTGTGCTTGTTTTTAAAATTGGTTGAATTAATAAACTACACTAAACAAAAAAAACGAAACTATATTCAAATCGAAACTGGAGAAATGATCATGGAACTATATTTTATAGCCTTTTCACTCTGTCCAGCTTGCTTTATCGAAACGAAAGCTAGACTGTCAGGGAGCTTATTTTGACTGCAAGGAAAAATAATGCGTTTTAAGTGCGGCCCTACGGCATAGGGCCGCACTTAATCCATTACGGATTACATAGGAAACCTCAGCCGTGATCTGCCCAACGATGCCTCTACCAGACGAACTCAGCATTTTATGCAAACTTTGACAAAAAATAATAGTGGCGTGCATGAGGGTCCCCGCTGACACAGTGGACTGGGTGATCTCGCTCTCCGAGGCAGACGCGAGTATGGTCTTTAATCTGGTCAACACTCGTAAAGCCGTGGGGCCGGACCTTATTCCAGGGTGCGTTCTCAGAGCATGTGTAGAATTTGGTGAAAGAACCTAGCTATGGCAGCTATTAGTCTACAATAGTGCGAGTTGGCTTGGTTGGTTGCTGTCTCTTTCTCCTTCCTCCCCTTGTCACTCACTCACAGTATGGCTGCTCCTCGCCTGCTAGATGGGCACCTCTCTCCATCCTGTCACGCTTTATCAGCTCCGGTTAATAAAGTAACTTAAATGACTGCTGCTTTCCTCATTCAGATCGGACTGGGTCTGGATCTAGGGAGGTCTATATGGAACAGGTCTATTTCTCAGTTCGGAACGGGTCTCTTTAATTTATTTGATTCATTCATTCAGTCATCTTTCGTCTGTCTGGGTGGGAAAGCCCCATGTCCATTTTTTGGAACTGGTCCAACCTTTTGGACTCATGAAGACTAGGAGATAGTTGTCCTGTGGTGAGCATCACCACACACTTTGAGGTTTTATTGCTTAGATGTCTCTGGCCCCAGTGTAGCTGGGACAGGAGAGGGTCATTAGGCAAACCCGGGTACCGCAGGTTGTCCTGTGGGGTTGGAACTCTGGGAGGTCTGAATCTGTGCCTTTAATTAATCACCTGTGGAAGGTGGGGCATGGTGTTAATGGGAACGAAGGAGACATCCTTCCTGCCATTAGCCTTTAGAATCTGGGGTGTGTAGTTTTGCTGCAAGAGTAATTTCTGAGTCATTATGGCAGTATGAGGCAATAACTGGTTTACAACAGAATGGACATGTTTCCACATAAATGAAAGAGCACGCCTCGTACCCCTGACCACACACAGCCAATGATTGTTTGATTGTGTTTACTTAGGGAACAGCAGTTATAGTCATAACTGTACATTATCCCATATAGGTTTACGTCTGTCATCCATAGCTGCTGACACGCCCACAACATTGCAGCTTCATGACAGTCTCCTGATCAAATGGGATAGGCATAGAGTAAGAGCCCTTTCTGATAGCGTTCCTATTAGCCCACAATATGTTGTCTTATATCAATTAACATTTCCTTGAAAGACTAGACCCTGCTAGTACACCAAGACAGTCGATCTACCAGCACACACACATCATCCATAAACATGTCATAGTGGTGGCCCAATGTTCAATTCATTTAATCATGAGATATGGTTCTAGGCATGTACAGTCAAGTCAAATTATTGGCACCCTTGATAAAGATGAGCAAAAAATACTGTATAAAATAAATAGTGCCTTGCGAAAGTATTCGGCCCCCTTGAACTTTGCGACCTTTTGCCACATTTCGGGCTTCAAACAAAGATATAAAACTGTATTTTTTTTTGAGAAGAATCAACAACAAGTGGGACACAATCATGAAGTGGAACGACATTTATTGGATATTTCAAACTTTTTAGCAAACTGAAAAATTGGGCGTGCAAAATTATTCAGCCCCCTTAAGTTAATACATTGTAGCGCCACCTTTTGCTGCAATTACAGCTGTAAGTCGCTTGGGGTATGTCTCTATCAGTTTTGCACATCGAGAGACTGACATTTTTTCCCATTCCTCCTTGCAAAACAGCTCGAGCTCAGTGAGGTTGGATGGAGAGCATTTGTGAACAGCAGTTTTCAGTTCTTTCCACAGATTCTCGATTGGATTCAGGTCTGGACTTTGACTTGGCCATTCTAACACCTGGATATGTTTATTTTTGAACCATTCCATTGTAGATTTTGCTTTATGTTTTGGATCATTGTCTTGTTGGAAGACAAATCTCCGTCCTAGTCTCAGGTCTTTTGCAGACTCCATCAGGTTTTCTTCCAGAATGGTCCTGTATTTGGCTCCATCCATCTTCCCATCAATTTTAACCATCTTCCCTGTCCCTGCTGAAGAAAAGCAGGCCCAAACCATGATGCTGCCACCACCAGGTTTGACAGTGGAGATGGTGTGTTCAGGGTGATGAGCTGTGTTGCTTTTACGCCAAACATAACGTTTTGCATTGTTGCCAAAAAGTTCAATTTTGGTTTCATCTGACCAGAGCACCTTCTTCCACATGTTTGGTGTGTCTCCCAGGTGGCTTGTGGCAAACTTTAAACGACACTTTTTATGGATATCTTTAAGAAATGGCTTTCTTCTTGCCACTCTTCCATAAAGGCCAGATTTGTGCAATATACGACTGATTGTTGTCCTATGGACAGAGTATCCCACCTCAGCTGTAGATCTCTGCAGTTCATCCAGAGTGATCATGGGCCTCTTGGCTGCATCTCCGATCAGTCTTCTCCTTGTATGAGCTGAAAGTTTAGAGGGACAGCCAGGTCTTGGTAGATTTGCAGTGGTCTGATACTCCTTCCATTTCAATATTATCGCTTGCACAGTGCTCCCTGGGATGTTTAAAGCTTGGGAAATCTTTTTGTATCCAAATCCGGCTTTAAACTTCTTCACAACAGTATCTCGGACCTGCCTGGTGTGTTCCTTGTTCTTCATGATGCTCTCTGCGCTTTTAACGGACCTCTGAGACTATCACAGTGCAGGTGTATTTATACGGAGACTTGATTACACACAGGTGGATTGTATTTATCATCATTAGTCATTTAGGTCAACATTGGATCATTCAGAGATCCTCACTGAACTTCTGGAGAGAGTTTGCTGCACTGAAAGTAAAGGGGCTGAATAATTTTGCACGCCCAATTTTTCAGTTTTTGATTTGTTAAAAAAGTTTGAAATATCCAATAAATGTCGTTCCACTTCATGATTGTGTCCCACTTGTTGTTGATTCTTCACAAAAAAATACAGTTTTTTATGTTTGAAGCCTGAAATGTGGCAAAAAGTCGCAAAGTTCAAGGGGGCCGAATACTTTCGCAAGGCACTGTATCTATTTTATGCTCCTAATTTAAAAAAAAAATATATATATATATTATTCCAATGTAATTGCTCAGAGAAAGATTGAGATAATAAATAAATACAAAATTATTTACAAAGGGTCAATTATTGCCACCCCTGTTTTCAATACTTCAGCGCCCTCCCCTTGCGAGGTTCTTTTCTGCATATATCCTTCTTTCATCACCAAACCCACCACTGGTATATGGCCAAAGAGATCTATTTTCATGTCATCTGACCATGGCACCTATTCCAATCCATGTGCCAATGCTGTTTAGCAAACTCCAGGCGGTGCTATGGTCAGAAAAGTATGGTGATGGATCTTTGATGTTATGGGGTTATTTTGCTTCCACTGGTCCTTGGGCACTTGTTGTAAAAGTTTTTTTTTAAACGTTTAAAAAAAAATTGAAATGTACATTTTCTCCCATATTAAGAGATGCAGTAACAAAGAAAAAAAAAGTTTGTTATTTTACGAACATAGACAGAAATTAAACACAAAAGCTCAGTTTAAATATAGGAATTAGGTCCAACACATGGAACATACTCAGTTCTTTGGAAATAGTAGGGAGCTCAATCTTAGAAAATAAGTCCTCTGTTAATTTGGGTGCGTCATTTGTCATTTCTGAGGCATACAGATTTGCATAAAATGTCCTAAATGACTCATTTAGCCATTTTCACATAAATTGTTGCCATCAGAATCAGTAATAGTAGCAATTGACTGGGAGTCTGCTCTCTTAAGCTAGGTATGCCAAATTTTATCGCCATGTTCGTAAAGCTTCTGCCTGACAAATTTTATTTTCAGCGTCCTGTGTTAGGAGTCAAACGTTGGTCTACGTACTGACATTTATTTTGATAGGGCATGCATTAGTGGGAATTTAGTCCTTCTCTTTAGTTGCCAATTCACCCTCTAACGTTTATTGCTTTTCACGTTTTTTTCCCGCCTCTTAGTGGCTAAGTATGACAATCAGACTCCTGGCATATGCTTTACAGAAGGAGTGAGGGGTTATCTGTTGATTGAGAGAAATCCTTGAAACTTTTTAAAGTTGAGTGTTATGTCCAGGATCACCTCCCCATGAACAGATATGACTATGCTTCCTATATTAGCAGATAAAACCAACTGAAAACACATCCAGGGCATAAAAAAGTAATATTTTCTAGTCTGACATCCTATGAGGTACGGAGAAAAAGGTGAACTTTCTGTTTGAGGGATGAAGGGTACTCCAGACATCAGCATACCCCCAGATGATCACAAATAGATTTAAGCAACCTAGCTTGAGGAGAGGGTGAAACTATGCTACAGGGAAACTTGTCAAATAAGGGTGATCAACAAACAATTAAAATCTACTTCAACCACTGCAGTGTCTGTGCTTTTAATTCTAACAAGTCTAGAAATACCTTAGTGAGGAAATCAGGGTGGTGAAAATGCCCTGCCCATGTAAAGTGCTTTTTAATTATAACAAAACAACCACATTTTATCTTTCACACAATTCAACACCTTAAGTGGGTGTTTTTTTTTCTCAAGAATTGCCACACCTTTACTTCTGGGTGTAAATGACAGTCTTACCTGCCATTGCACTTTGACCAACCTATATGTATACTGAAGCCTACTGTAAAGACAGGGTGGTACCTTTCCCCATGGGTTGAACTCTCCTCATTCTCACTGAGCCTAAACAAACTATATGAACCCAAACTATACTACACCTGAAAAATAGACATGTAAAGTTCCAAAAGGGGGTTTCCCCACTAGTTAACATGCAGGTGATTTCAACTCTCCAATGGAGACTCTTAAGTCTGCATAACCACTCTATAGATAATTCATTTTCATAGGTATAAATGATTAATGGAGATTGAGGCTCATCCACCTAAGACCAAGTGTGGGCACCAATATAGATTCACACAGATCTCAGTCTGCGCTATGGTAGCAGTTATTGTAGCGAAAAACTATATATATCACTTAGGTTGGAGTCATTAACTCTCAACAAATTTCTGGTTTAACAAACTATAGTTTTGGCAAGTCGGTTAGGACATCTACTTTGTGCATGACACAAGTAATTTTTCCAACAATTGTTTACAGACAGATTATTTCACTTATAATTCACTGTACCACAATTCCAGTGGGTCAGAAGTTTACATACACAAAGTTGACTGTGCCTTTAAACAGCTTGAAAAATTCCAGAAAATTATGTCATGGCCTCTGATAGGCTAATTCACATCATTTTAGTCAATTGGAGGTGTACCTGTGAATGTATTTCAAGGCCTACCTTTAAATTCAGTGCCTCTGTGCTTGGAATTGTGATATCTTTCTGTAAACAACTGTTGTAAAAAATTACTTGTGTCATGCACAAAGTAGATGTCCTAACCGACTTGCCAAAACTATAGTTTAACAAGAAATTTGTGGAGTGGTTGAAAAACTAGTTTTTTAATGACTCCAACATAAGTGTATGTAAACTTCCGACTTCAACTGTATATCTTAAAGTGAAACTTTAATCAGACTTGAGATGACCAAAAAACGTTGAGATTTATCGCAGAGGCCCAATCGATTCTGATGCCTGACGTATTGCCACGTGATAGGCCTAAACATTTTTTTTAAATGTCAGTGACATTCGAGTGTAGGCACTAGGCAGCTAATTTAGGATCTGAACAATCTAATTGCGTTGTTTGCATTTGTTTAAATCTTCAGAGTTATGCAAAAGTATTAAGGCCTGCCTAAAAGGCAGTTGACCTTTTTAATAAAGATGATAGTTTTCCTCTCACCTACCCACCCCACCCACTAGCACGTACTCTGTCATATTTGATTCACAGTCCAGCTGAGAAAGTCTACTCCAGGCGTCGGAAACGGAACGTTTGATTTTAAGAAAAAGTATGTCTGTTTAGGAGCTAGAAAAGCATTAGCTGAATGGTCGTCATCCACTGATCCAAGAACACACCAGGATGCTGTAGGAACATATCTCTCTGCGGTCGTGATCTCAGAGCTGTGGTTTGTTTTTCTCTGGCTTCACTGGAGGAAATCAAGCAGCTCCATTTGTGAAATGATCAGTTAAGACTGGACTTTGTGTAACCATGTAAATGCACCACCAACGGGGCTTAGTGGAGCACTTCACATAGGCTATGTTATTGTGTATTGCTTCATCATCCAGAAGGAAAGGCGGGAGAACACCTCCCTCCTGCGTTCTTATCACAAGTTCTTGTCACTATTTGTTTATTTTCCTTTCAGCTTTCCTTCACAAATGAATTGGCTCAGTACTTTATCTGTAAAGATAAACACATCTCTTTTCTTCTCCAAAGGGTTTGAGAAACCATTTAAAAAAAGGTGTATCATATCCATAACAAATGTGATATCAATGTGGTTTTTCATTATCTAATCACTCGGAATAGCTGAAACTGCTCTCTACTCAGCAGGCATCAAATAAGCAGTGTTACAATTACTTTGGCTTAACTCTTTGGATAGCCTACTCTTTGGCCAACAATCATTGCTTTAAACCCCATTGGGGCTTCTAATTATATACCTAACCACATACTGTTTGGCACCCTTACTACTTTCCCCCGAGTCAATACATTTTTAGAAAGTCCTTTGGCAGCGATTACTGTCTTTTTTGGGTATGTCACATAAGCGCTTTGCACACCTGTATTGTGCAATATTTGCCCATTATTCTTAACTTATTCAAGCTCTGTCAAGGTGTTGTGGATCATGGCTAGACAGCAATTTTCAAGTTTTGCCATAAGTTTTAGCAGATTTCAGTCAACTGTAACTTGGCCACTCAAACATTGAATCTCTTGGTAAGCAACTCCATTGTATATTTGGAATTGTTTTGTAGGTTATTGTCCTGCTGAAAGGTGAATTCCTCTCCCAGTGTCTGGTGTAAAGCAGACTGAAACATTCAAGTATTTTGCCTGTGCAGTCTTTGCCGATGTCAAGCATACCCATAATATGATGCAGCCACCACCAGGCATGAAAATTAGACCATTACTCTGTGACGTGTTGTTGGATTTGCCTTAAACATAAGGCTTTGCATTTAGGCCAAAAAGTCTATTCCTTTGCTGTTTTTTCGGCAGTATTACTTTAGTGCCTTGATGCATGTTTTGGAATATTTTGATTCTGTATATATGTATAGTTCTTTTCATTCTGTCATTTAGGTTATTATGGAGTCACTACAATGTTGTTGATCCAGCATCAGTTTCCTCCCATCACAGCTATTGGACTCTGTAGCTATTTTAAAATCACAAATGGCCTCATGGTGACATTCCTAAGCAGTTTCCTTCCAGTCCTGCAGCTCAGTTCAGAATGACAACTGCATCTTTGATCTGTCTGGGTGGTTAAATAAATCCACAGTATAATTATTAACCTGTCCAATGTCTCATTTGTTATTGTTATCCATCTACCAATTCAGTATTTGACAGAGGAAGGAGTAGTCATAAAATAATAATAATGTAAACACCTCCATGTAACTTATGTGATTTGTTTTGCCAAATTTTAGTCCTGAACTAATTTAGGCTTGCCTAAACAAATGGGGGTGAAATATTTATGCAACGACTATTTTAGTTATTGAACTTCTATTTATTAGTAAAAAAATATATTTCCACTTTGACATGGACTATTTTGTGTAGATCAAAAAGCTTCACATTTACCATTATCTCGTGAGAACATTGACCTTTTTATAGTACCAGTGCAACCTGCGATGCTCTCCAGTGGACTAACAATGACAACTTAGCACGCTGAGCACTGGCTGAATCCACAAAGTTTTGGCACAACTGTTTTGATAATTTTGTTCGCTAATTATTTGAATTTTACCTACAGTACCAGGGGCGTCATGTGCCCATTATTTTAGAGGGGGCACAAAGTACGTGAGGATGGATGTGGGGTGGTTGGAGAATTGTGCATTTTTCAAACATCAGCGTTTTTGGACACCGATTATTACATTGCACTCCACGAGGAGACTGCGTGGCAGGCTGACTACCTTTTATGCGAGTGCCAAGGTAAGATGCTAGCTAGCATTAAACTTATTTTGTAAAAAAAACAATCAATGTTAACATAAACTAGTAGGGATTATCTAGCTTGTCCTGCGTTGCATATAATCGATGCGGTACCTGTTAATTTATCATTGAATCACAGCCTACTCTGCCAAACGGGTGATTTAACAAGCGTATTTGCAAAAAAAGCACTTTTGTTGCACCAATGTGTACCTAACCATAAACATCAACGCCTTAAAATCAATACACAAGTATATATTTTTAAACCTGCATATTTAGTTAATATTGCCTGCTAACATTAATTTATTTTGACTAGGGGAATTGTCACTTCTCTTGCTTTCTGTGCAACAGAGTCAGTGTATATGCAGCAGTTTGGGCCGCCTGGTTCGTTGCGAACTGTTTGAAGACCATTTCTTCCCAACAAAGACAGCCAACTTCGCCAAACGGGGGATGATTTAACAAAAGCGCATTTGCAAAAACTGCACAACCGTTGCACGAATGTACCTAACCATAAACATCAGTGCCTTTCTTAAAATCAATACACAGAAGTATATATTTTAAACCTGCATATTTAGTTAAGATTCATGTTAGCAGGCAATATTAACTAGGCAAATTGTGTCACTTCTCTTGCATTCATTGCACGCAGAGTCAGGGTATATGCAACAGTTTGGGCCGCCTGGCTCGTTGCGTACTGATTTGCCAGAATTTTACATAATTATGACAGAACATTGAAGGTTGTGCAATGTAACAGCAATATTTAGACTTATGGATGCCACCCGTTGGATAAAATACGGAACGGTTCCGTATTTCACTGAAAGAATAAACGTTTTGTTTTCGAAATGATAGTTTCCGGATTTGATCATATTAATAACCTAAGGCTCGTATTTCTGTGTTATTATAATTAAGTCAATGATTTGTAGAGCAGTCTGACTGAGCGATGGTAGGCACCAGCAGGCTCGTAAGCATTCATTCAAACAGCACTTTCCGGCGTTTGCCTGCAGCTCTTCGCAATAATTCAAGCACAGCGCTGTTTATGACTTCAAGCCTATCAACTCCCGAGATTAGGCTGGCAATACTAAAGTACCTATTAGAACATCCAATAGTCAAAGTTATAAGATATACAAATGGTATAGAGAGAAATAGTCCTATAATTATAACCTAAAACTTCTTATTTGGGAATATTGAAGAATCATGTTAAAAGGAACCACCAGCTTTCATATGTTCTCATGTTCTGAACAAGGAACTTTAACGTTAGCTTTTTACATGGCACATATTGCACTTTTACTTTCTTCTCCAACACTGTTTTTGCATTATTTAAACCAAATAGAACATGTTTCATTATTTATTTGAGACTACATTGATTTTGATTATATTAAGTTAAAATAATTGTTCATTGTTCATTCAGTATTGTTGTAATTATTACATATATATATCTATATATCAGCCGTTTTTTTTATTGTTTTTATTTTATTTATGAGTATCGGCTTTTTCTCAATCGGTATCGGTGTTGAAAGATAATAATCGGTCTACTCCCAATACTATGTAAAAAAATAAATATATATTCTTCTCCGTAGGTTATCTAAGCATTTAATTGTTAAATTGTCATTTAAATCAAGTACTTTTCTGCATATCTAAGTAAACCCTTGAGGTGTCTGTATCCTGGTGGTTCTTTAAAAAAAAGTTTTTAAGAAATTAAATATGCTTCTCTGCATCTCTGCGGGTGAAATATTGAAAGGAATGTTGTCTTATTCAGTACATTTAGTAATTGCTTGCTTTTCTAAAGTTTGGCAATGCCAAGATCAATAAGACAAGCTACTCTAACTTGATTGATAGCTTGAAATGGTTTTGTATCTAGTTTTATGAGGTTGTAAGATGGGTTCCCGATCTAGCTGGTTAGCTAAAGCCAACTTCATAAAATTGCTAGGTGTCTAGTATTACGGAGGAAAAAAACATTTGTTTGATTTATTCATCAAGAAGGAATCAATAGGCTACATAGCTTGATCAGACTAATTTACAAACCATACCTACTGCCTGTCACTGGCAGCTAAAATCAATTCAACCGCAGTGTGTCACACTCTCCTCCCCTGACGATACTGCATCCACTAGAGAATCTAGAATCCTGCCTAGAATCATGCTCTTATGCTCTATGCACCTTGGAAGGAACCTGTCAGTGTGCCCCCTCAGCAAAATACAGATGATGGATTTTTTGTTGTTGTTTGTAAGTAATTATGATAAAACATGGGCTTAATTGTTTAGTAATTAATTGAACATCTGAAAAATGTAAAAACAGGACAAATCTGAGGGGGCAGTGCCTGTGGGCATGACAACACTGCACTACGCTAGGATTAAGTGGATATACTGAATAACATAGCAAGGAGTCATCCACACTGACATTTGTATAGCGGTATGGTCTGTATTCAGGACTAAACATTGGTATGCAACAGCTGCTTTAGCACTGACCAGAGCTTGAACCATACAAATGCAAATTGATCATGATCTGAGAAATTATGCTTCATAGTGGCCATTGCTGATGTGTGTAATGGCCAGAAGAGAACATGACATGCTATTCTATAAAATAATTACTATTACCTGATTGAGCTAATCATGTAAATGTAATTAACTAGAGAGTTGGGCAACACAAATTAATATTTATAGAGCTGTTATCTTCTGAATAAACTCTTAAAGACCTAGTAATATTTTACGTCAATATCAATCGTATCAGTCTTCTGAAAGTTGTAAATTCTTAGTTATCTGCACGAACCCTGGCTAACAATTTGAATCAGCAATACAAAATTTGGTTTAATTATTTATTTACTAAATACCTAACTAATTACACATAATTAAATCATAACTTGATTACAAATTATGTCATAAAGGCAAACTTCCCTAGCGGGCGGAACAGATATGACTGCTTGTTACACAAAAGAAAAGGGGCTGGGTTGAGTGAAGGAGCGGGAAGACTGAGGAACAAAGGCGAAGCTGTGCTATCGTAAATACAGTATCTTATGCATTCTAAATTACTGCCCATTTGGAAAAGGAAAATGCAATAAATATTTTCTCTGAGCTTCGGTAGGTTAGTGGTAGATGGAAGGCCGTGTTGCCCAACCGAGTCCTTTGAAGAATGTCTCTTGTGGTCAATTGTATACGTTGTAGTGACATCATTGTGTGGTAGACGGGATACTCTGTCTGTACCTTCCAAACTGCGTTTGCAGCTGCGGTTGCTAACTGAACGGCTAGGAGGTATCACTTCTGTAGTGAATAAGAGTTCAAAGTTCATACCATTCGCAACCAAAGCTAACGCTGATGTTGGCTTCGTTCTGTAGTTATTATCTGAACCATTCTGACGTAGGACCGTCGTCCTATATCCACTGAATAGGAAGTTCTATTGTCGTCAAGGCTTTATATAGGAAGGGAGAAAAGGGGCGTGTTTCATAGTTTACAACCTCTCTCTTCACGTGGGCGGGCCAATGAGTGAGCAGCCCTATCTTATGAAATCCCACATCTCACATTTTTTTTAAGCTAAAATCACAATTTCATATTAATACATTTAAATTGAACAACAATTCCATTTGAATCCGATAACTCTGATGTGTAGACTTTCCACTGTAGAGTTTGTCATCTTATCATTGATGAAAATGTCTCATGACAACCGAACTGACATCATTCATTAAGTACCACCGCATATGTTCAATTGTTCGGATTACCAGAATATAGTTCAATTCCCCCCACCTACTGATGTTCCCAGAATCTCTATGTTAACCAAGGGTTTTGCAAATGTAACCTCAGTCGGGTAGAGAGAGGAGAAAGGGGGAAAAGGTATTTATGACTGTCATAAACCTACCCCCCCAGGCCAACGTCATGACAGCCTTAACTGGGAATTTTTCTTTGGTGTTTTATAAAAAATATATATATTTAAAAAATAAAAACAGTTGTCATGCTTTTGATCTGGATCAAGAGTTAATTCCTTACCTTTTTATACCAAAGACTTAAAGCTTTCTATTCAGACTGATGCCAAGTGTATAGCTTTTGTATTAGTCTTACAATTGTAGTCCAAAAAATATAAATACAACTTCAATGTTAGATTATAAAAGTATATTTTACAAGGAATGGTACCAGCTGTGACCTCCTAGTCTAGGGCTGGGTGATATGGCCAAAATATCGTATCACAATATATTTCACAAAATATTTGACAGTATTGAAAAATACTTTTTTTAATACTTTTTTTAATTATTCTGGACCCTAGTGTTGCAACATAAATTCTGAGTGATTTTCAGTGGGGCATTCGCCATTCTGATTTGTTTTATACTGTTCAATCCAACTTCCCCCCCCCCCCCCCCAAATAATTAAGCATTTAAATAAATGTCTGCATTTTCTGCACTTTTGTTATCATTTCAACACTTTCGGGTAGGACTGCCTGATGTCTTATATGGCATTAAATTGTTGATTGGTGAACTGTTTTAAATCATGGGAATATAATGATTATTGTAATTCAATAGTTGATATAGACGGCTGCACTTTGAATACATTGTTTGACATCACAAGAACAGGAAGCCAGGGAGAAATTGGGAAAGGGTGGGAACCGAAGTGTTAGTCAGTGTTTCCTTGAAGACCGTATATGATGTTATATTTAGCTAGCTAGCATATTTTAGCATATTCATGTTTTGCTTTTTCCTCTCTGATTTAGAAGATACCATTGCACAAACATACTGTTCTAGGCTTACACCAGCACTGGTATCAGGCTGTATTTTAGCTAGCTACATTTGTGCTGATTCTGATTTTACAGCTACCTAGTGATTTTAGCTTTAGTGGCTAACAATGTATTTTAGCCACAACTTGCTAAGAAAAGACAAACTAATAGTGTAATTTGTTTTTAAACAACTAATTGACCAATGTCGATTCAACTACTTGTATTCAATTTTTTTCTGTGCGCTCAGTTTCTCGAGTTGAATCAGATCAAGCACAAACTGTGCGATGAAGTTTCCAACAGGCCAATATTCTAGGTAGTTTAGCACAGAAAATGGGGTAATTAACAACAATAACCATTGTCCATTGCATGCCTATTTGTTCGGTCTGTGTTTCTTTTACACCTACTAGGTTAGGTTAGTGTGGGGCAGACAGAGGGAGAGAAGAGACCGAAGACTGCTCGCAGTTGCTTCGAGGTATCTCTACATGAAAATACATGATCTAAGTGATTGATAGTTGTTATTCACTCATAAGTATTAAGTCTTATTTACTTTGAATAACTACAAAAATAGTGATTTGTAAGGCTGCATTGGCAGCAGCTCTATAGAGATGAGATGACTTCAATTGAAATAATGGTAGTCAAATTGAACTAATGTAATCAGTGCATAAAATGAACTTTGTTTCACCAGCCACTGTGGCAATTAAATCTACAAGCCACTCAGATTTTTAACAGCCCCCAAAAACACTTGCTGCTAAAATAACACCCACAAAACACAAAAAAGTAAGCAAATGTATTACTAATATCATGTAACTAATGTGGTAAATTGAATAAAATATTTGTTGTAACTGGAGTCTTTTTTTTTCCCCACAATGTCATGGTATCCAATTGTTTAGTAGCTACTATCTTGTCTCATCACTACAACTCCCGTACGGGCTCGGGAGAGACGAAGGTTGAGAGTCATGCGTCCTCCGATACACAACCCAACCTTGCCGCACTGCTTCTTAACACAGCGAGCATCCAACCCGGAAACGAGCCACACCAATGTGTCAGAGGAAGCACCTGCAACCTTGTGTCCGGGCGCAGTGAGCGCTAACCATCACAGGAGTCGCTGGTGCGCGACAAGGATATCCCTACTTGCCAAGCCCTCCCTAATCCGGACAACGCTAGGCCAATTGTGCGTTGTCCCACGGACCTCCCAGTCACGGCCGGTTACAACAGAGCCTGGGCGCGAACCCAGAGTCGCTGGTGGCACAGCTGGCGCTGCAGTACAGCGCCCTTAACCACTGTGCCACCCAGGAGGCTGTAACCGGAGTCTTTTAACCAAAATATCACAGATGACAAATGTTCAACTGCGGTGGGAGGTTACCATGGTAATGTGACTGGAGTCATGTTTGTGCCTGTGAGATTGAAGTAGCCAAGAAACACAAGGACTTCTGTGTATTATGTATGTCTATAGTGTACAGTGGCAAGAAAAAATGTGAACCCTTTGGAATTTCCTGGATTTCTCCATAAATTGGTCATTCAATTATCTGCTCTTCATCTAGGTTTTGATGTTGGTGTGTGGTGCCTTTTTTTTCTCCACACATAGTGTTGGGTGTTCCTTCCAAACAACTCAACTGTAGTTTCATCTGTCCACAGAATATTTTGCCAGTAGTGCTGTGGAACATTCAGGTGCACTTTTGCAAACTTCAGACGTGCAGCAATGTTTTTTTTGGACAGCAGTGGCGTCTTCCGTGGTGTCCTCCGATGATCACTATCCTTGTTTAGTGTTTTACGCATTGTAGACTCGTCAACAGAGATCTTAGCATGTGTCATTGAGCCACAATCCATAGGTAAGGCTGTACAGTTAAATAAGTATGCCCCCAATGCAATTCTAATGTATAATACATCCAGTGTGATGTCAACAGATTTGTCATTGTCTTTTGTAGATTTTATATAACATTCCAACCTCGTTTAGCATGAGCTATTCAATTATGGCATAATTCTACTATTTGTAATAATTTGCATCACTGTCGATGACACTTATTTTGAAGGCTAACTGCAAAGTCCACTATTGTGGCTAATCCTTATTGTGGCTAGCTTAACATAGATGGGTCCAACCACCATTAATCAAATAAGAACTGTCTTATAAATTAGGATTATTTTAGATGACACCTAGCTATATAGTCCTGATGGAGAGAGATTGTAAAACATAAATAGTTGCTTTATGAGTGCTGTACGTTACGACATGACCATGTAACGGAGGGTTTGTTTTTTTTCCAACTTTTCTCCAATACTATAGAGCCATTACCATGTCGATCAACGCTTGAATAGAAACCTAGTTCACACCCCTGATTTTGAAGTCCACACAGTCGCTACAGTCCCATTAGTTTGTAGCCTCGTTTGAATGTTGCGGTTGCACACATTTGTACGGAATGGGGTGAGTTTACGTTACCTAGCTAGGTAAATAAAGTGCAAGTTCACAACGTTAGCTAACGAGTCAGCCAACTAACATTAGCTAGTTAAAGAACAATGAATAGTGCCAACAATCCCACAGTGCTGGGAGCTAACCAACCATGTTCAATTCTAGCATTTGAATGCAGAAGCTGCCCGCAAATGTGCAAGATCAGGAACAGGCCGCCTACCTTGCTTTGGTCAGCGCTTATCAGTTGTCAGAAAATATGAGCTATTTTTGGAAGGCAGACGGTCAAATATGTGTGAATCTGAGATTTGTACTGCTTCAATTGATTTTTCTGAACGATGCATGCTACAATTGTATCTGTTTGGGGACCACGGACCAATGCGTCTTAAACATTTGAATTGGGACCAATCAATGCGTATCGGTGAATCGTTAAATCCCTAGAGAGCAACCAACAAATGTAAATGCCTGGAGTTTGCAAAACTGCATTGGCACTTGGATTGGAACCTGTGCTCCGGTGAGATTATATGAATATAAAGGTCTTTGGCCATATACCAGTGGTGGGTTTGGCATCAAAATAAGGATGCATAAGCAGAATATAACTTCATACCTACTGTAAAATATGGTGGTGGATCTTTGTTATGGGGCTGTTCTGCTTCTACTGGTCCTGCGGCCCTTATTAAATAACTCAACGGCATTATGAACTTTACCAGGTTCAACGACATTTTAGCCAAAAACCTGGTTGCTTCTGCCAGAATGCTGAAACTTGGTCGCAAGTGGATCTTCCAGCAAAACAATAACCCCAAGCTCACATCAAAGAAATGGTTAATTGCCAGTAACAGGAATTGAAATGACGGGAAGCAGGAGGGAATCTGCTTCAGTAAGGAGTTTTAATCTGTTATTTAGACTAGTTTATTGATATTGTTAGTTTGATGTTCATGATTTTGCTAGGGCCTGAGGTGGTACCAGTATCACAATACTCATTAGTATCGTGTCAAGCAAACACCACCACAACTATTTCCGCTAGCAAATACAGTATGTATGCTGAAGAGTGAAGTTGGCTGTGTTGCAGAGCAAGAAAGTTTTAATTGGAAATAATCTGAGCATTAGGCTACTATCTGGTGGCCAAGGTAAAACCGCTTCCAATGCTCAATTGCTCATCGTCCGCCACGATCCAAAAAAGCTCACACCGCTTTTTATAGGACTGACCACAGTCCCAATGGATAAATGATATTTCCAGAGATCGATCGGAACAGAGGAAAACCCCAGTCTTTAAAGTGGCCTCTAGTTTTAGCTTTTTGTGGCTTTTGCTTTGCGTTTCTTTCCCCAAGACTGTCATTTGACTGACTCCCTGTGAGCACATCATTATTTACCAACAAACAATCATGCATGGACACCAATACACACACACACACGTGCGCATGTTAACATAAGGCTTTGTTACCCATGGTCACAGGCATTTCTTTAGCACTAAATCTCATATAAGCTAATGTGGAATGCTTGTTGTTTTACCGACTGCCAAGTGGATAAGTGTTCAGATTCGAATTACTACACATTGTTCAAAACCTGTATAATCCACTCCCTTAGCTGATTTATGTGGAATTGTTTGAAGTTTAAGCGGATTGATAGTTCTGTTTCTCTTCATGAAGGTAATGCCTCTGGGCTACAATGTAGCCTGATAGCAGTCATTTCCGCATCTCATAAGCAATAAGTTATACCAAAACGACATCCATGGCATATAGAAAAAGCTACTTCTCTATAACCCCATTTTCTAAAATGTAGATGTTGAAATTTCCTCCCCGATATTAGCTGCTATCATCTAATCTAAAATGAAGCAATTTGATCTGCCAGGATATCGTTGCCCAATATCCTTTGAGGATGTGAAAACTCATTGCAGTTGTCGTGTGTGGGCAATTCCGGATAGACTGACTTTCATGTCTTTAAAGTAATGATGGACTATCATTTCTCTTTGCTTATTTTAGCTGTTCTTGCCATAATATGGATTTGGTCTTTTACCAAATAGGGCGATTTTCTGTATACCACCCCACCTTGTCACAACACAACTGATTGGCTCAAACGCATTAAGGAAAGAACTTCAACAAATTAACTTAACAAGGCACACCTGTTAATTGAAATGCCTTCCAGGTGACTACCTCATGAAGCTGGTTGAGAGAATGCCAAGTGTGTGCAAAGCTGTCATCAAGGCAAAGTGTGGCTACTTTGAAGAATCTTAAATATAAAATACATTTACATTTTTTTAACACTTTTTTTTGGTTACTACATGATTCCATGTGTTCTTTCATAGTGAAGACATCAAAACTATTGTTATACAATGTAGAAAATAGTAAAAAATAAAAACTCTGGAATGTGTTGGTGTGTCTAAACTTTTGACTGGTACTGTAAGTATTCACACCCCTGAGTCAATTCTTTGTAGAAGCAACTTTGGCAGCGATTACAGCTGTGAGTCTTTGTTTGTCTCTAAGAGCTTTTCACACCTGGATTATGCAACATTTGCACATTTTTATTATTTAAAAAATAATTCAAACTCTGAAATTGGTTGTTGATCATTGCTAGACAACCATTTTCCGGTCTTGCCGTAGACTTTCAAGTAGATTTAAGGCAAAACTGTCACTCGACCACTCTGGACTATTCACGGTCTTCTTGATAAACATCTCCAGTGTAGATTTTGCCTTGTGTTTATAGGTTATTGGCCTGCTGAAAGGTGAATTCATCGCCCAGTGTCTGGTGGAATGAAGACTGAACCAGGTTTTCCTCTAGGATTTTGCCTGTGCTTAGCTCCATTTCATAAACCAATTATTTTTACTGAAATACCCCCAAGTCCTTAACGATTGCAAGCATACCCTTAACATGGTGCAGCCACCATTATGCTTGAAAATATGGAGCGTGGTACGAAATGTGTTGGTTTTGCCCCAAACATTATAACACTTTGTATTCAGGACAAAAAAGTGAATTGCTTTGCTGCATTATTACATTAGTGCCTTGTTGCAAACTGGATGCAGGTTTTGGAATATTTTCTATTATGTACAGGCTTCTTTTCACGCTGTCAATTAGGTTAGTATTGTGCCCTTTGCCCTTAGTATACTCGCCCTTTGCGAGGCATTGGAAAACCTCCCTGGTCTTTAGTTGAATCTGTTTGAAATTCACCCCTCAAGTGAGGGATTATTACAGATAATTTAATGACTACCTCATCCCTGTGCAAAATTATCTTGGACAGTATTTGTGCAGCTTATTATGGGACTTTTTAAGCACATTTTTACTCCTGAATTTTAAGCTTGCCCTAACAAAGAGGTTGAATACTTATTGACTCAAGACATTTCATCTTTTAAAATGAATGTGTGTAAACTTTTTTTTGTTTTGTTTGTTTTTTTACATAATTCTACTTTGACATTGAGGTATTGTGTTGTGAATACTTTCTGAAGGCACTGTATCTACCTCAAATATCTTGTACCTCATAGCCTAGTGGTTAGAGCGTTGGGCTGGCAAGGTACAAATCTGTCTTTCTGCCCCTGAACAAGGCAGTTAACCCACTGGGCCGTCATTGAAAACAAGAATTTGTTCTTAACTGACTTGCCTAGTTTATTTTTTTTTTAAAGATCTGGTACTCCTAATATATATTGCAAGTTATATTTATTTATTCATATATATTTGTATAGCGACATTCTTGTATTTGATCTTATTACTCATGTGTTACTTTTGTTTTACTTGTAAACAAGCATTTCACTGTAGTCTACACCAGTTGTATTTACCGAATGTGATGAATAAGATTTGATGTATCAGGTATTTTCTGATACAGGGTCACATTATCCTGTATATTAGTCTGCTGGGAAGGTGAAGGTTTTCCTCACACAAGATTAGCTAAACGACTCCATCACTCTGGCCTTGTTCTATTACAAGGAAATAAGTGTTCTCTGTTATTTTTGCGAAGTTCCAGTTACTGGTATAATGTTTATATGCTACATACATTTTTTACTTATACCATTTGGTTCTTGAAGTATATAAGTAAATAACTTATAAATGCCCCATGGGCTTAGTTCAACTGTCGTATCCCATTAGAACCAATCATGTAAGCTTGTTTTACTTTGTAAACAATGCAATTGTAAACCAAACACTGTACAGCCTCAACATGATTTAAAACTATATTTTTGATGATATAGATGGTCAGTCCTTATCATGCTTAGTTCTATGTATTTGAGAGTGGTTACATTTCTCCAGCCCCATCCCTCACCTGTTTACCAATACAGTGCCGGGGTAACCACTTTATTATTGTTTGAACTGCAGATTGCCTCTAAGTTTAGGGTCTATAAGGTATTCAATTGTGCCTCAAAATGTGTTCATAGGTGTGTGTGTGTGTGTGTGTGTGTGTGTGTGTGTGTGTCAAGTCTCTGACTCATTGTCGAGTCACTGACTCCGGTCACATGGCTACTTGTCAGCTCCAGGAGGAAACATTATCTTGATGAGGAAGGCTGCTGTTGTCAGTCTGTGCCTGCGAGTGTGAGAGAGAGCATCTGGGATTACTACAACACAACCAGTAATGGTGCTCTAATTGCAGCTTTATTTCTCTTCCTCTTTTTTCTTTCTTTCACTTTGTCTGGTTCCTGGTCCCCCCCTCACAGCGTTATTCAGATGCATCACGATGTCAGCGGTGGCTCCCCTGCAGTAAGCAGACAAAGGTACAGTATATATTTAATTTAATTTGTCCTTCTCTCTACAGCCTCAGTGGTGACTTGGACGTTTTCATACCTAACTTGTCCGATTTTCTCTGTTTTCATTTGATTTTTTCATTTGACCATCATGACACAATTGGGTCGACATGGGCCAGCTTTCGACACCTTGTTGAATCCATGCCCTGATGAATTGAGGCTGTTCTGAGGGCAAAAGAGTCATGAAGGCAGTCAAATTCCGTGTGACCGTTTGTTTAGGTACGGTAATTAGGCTTCTCCAAGCTCTGATTGCTGCTGATTCTCATTAGTAGCCTACCAAACTTGCTAACTGCCACGTACTCAGCACTCTATTGTCCCTTTAATTACTCTGATATCAATGCAAATATATTTGAAAATCGAATCACACTTCATGAGAGGCCATGAGCTCATGTTGCGGAACATTTCTATAGGCTATGCAATTGCGTGAGAAAACAGAGTGATGGCCTCTAGTAAAAAGAGAATCCGTTTCCTATAGGCAAGGCCTACTATATTTATTTTTAAACTTTCCTAATATTGACAGTCATTGTGGACAGTTCTCGTATATTCGATATGCACCTCGGAATTGGATAAGGATGCACGCAGTTGCGTCCCCGACGTGTCTGTCTTCACTTGGGATCCGATCTTTCTCACAGGCTACGTGATGGAGCGCACATCCCTCCGGGAGAAGGGCACAATGTCCATTGCCCGCAAAAGGCATGGATTTTTTTTGTGCATTATGGCCACACAAAGAGGATGCTGCTGTGAAACTCGAGGCATTATCAAGTGCTTGTGAATGAGAGACTGATGTAGATTGTACAGCCTGTGCAAAGAACAAAGCCAATCTTATGCCTTTCTAGCGACTTTTTAGTTTTAAACTGCTTGCTGACTGTACACTGTACTGCATGATTGTATCTGTTTTACTAACCACTTAGTTCTAGTAGCTATGTTGACTATGACGTTAGTTAATATGGTGACAATGCTATAGGCTGTGTGTAGCGGTTATGATATGAAGGTTTGGCTTGGAAAGTTATTCTTATCTGGTCACAGACAGCTGAAGTCCACAAACAAAGGAAAAAGGTGAGGAGGCGAGCGCATAGATGCAAGAAGGAGTAATACAACGAGCAAAATGATCATGTTTGTACAGCGTGACTTTTATGAAAGTGGTCTGTTTGAGTGTGATCAGGGGTGTATTCATTCTGCCGATTTTGTTCAAATGTTTCTTAAATGACAGAAAATTAAATGGGGATAAACGTACCTGAATTTGTCCAATAGTCTCTCATTTGCAACTGTTGGACTAATTATTACACTCTAGATCAGCTAGACGCAGGAAAAAGTGCAAGGCTGTATCGAATGTGTCAGTCTGTCACCTTGATTCCTCAACATTTTCTCTCTACCTGTGCACCTATGTTGTAAACATTCATTCATTCATAGGTGACTACTAAAATGAGTCTTGAGTACCTGACTCCTTGCCGCTCCTTGTCATTGCCAAGGAGTCTGGCCTTTTTGGCAATCTCAATGTTCAATATATGCCAGATTTACGGCAGAGTTTCTCATTGGTTGTTGGAATTAACTTTAAATATTTTCCATGACAACGTGAAGCCTCAAATAGAATTTGAATTTATAACAAACATTTAGTTCTTAGCTTGACAAGTTTTTCTATTTTGAGGCTTAAAATCAAAGCTTTTGGAATTGCAGTATGTATTTACTATGAGAATTTAGACGTGATCTAGCGACTTTTGACAGGCTAGTTTCGTTTGGACCAATGAGGTATAATAAAAACTGGACACTGGGTCCAAGATGTCCGACTGTGGTTTTTAACATCATATGCACACTAGCACTCAGTGCACACAGGGAGCAGCCTATAGCTCAGTTCGAGCAGCGACGATGTCGTCACAACATCCAAAAACACGGCAGACATTGGATGAATAGAAATGTTATCTTTGGCTGTGAGTGATTAAAAATAAATAAATAAATCCACAGCAACTATTTCAATAATTCAATGGATGTTTTGAGCACAAAGGTGATGACTAAATTGTTTTTATTAGGAATTTTAAAATCTATGTGGAAATCTGGGTCGGCGTCAGTTAAACTGCAGTGCCGAAGCAAAACTGTAGGAGCAGTCAAAACCACGCTTCTGTTCATATTTGTATTATGCAGAAACACCTATCTTTTTAGCACATGAAAGGGGATTAGCTAGAGGCTGGTACCCAGGCTAACTTGGAATAGGCTACAGCACTGGTTAGTATCTGAGGGAACATGGCATTTGTTTGAACTCAGCAAAAAAAGAAAGACCCTGTCTTTCAAAGATCATTTGTAAAAATCCAAATAACTTCAGATCTTCATTGTAAAGGGTTTAAACACGGTTTCCCATGCTTGTTCAATGAACCATAAACAATTAATGAACATGTACCTGTGGAACGGTCGTTAAGACACTAACAGCTTACAGACGGTAGGCAATTAAGGTCACAGTTATGAAAACTTAGGACACTAAAGAGGCCTTTCTACTGACTCTGAAAAACACCAAAAGAAAGATGCCCAGGGTCCCTGCTCATCTGCATGAACATGCCTTGGGCATCCTGCAAGGAGGCATGAGGACTGCAGATGTGGCCAGGGCAATACATTTCAATATCCGTACTGTGAAACGCCGAAGACAGTGCTACAGGGAGACAGGACGGACAGCTGATCGTCCTCGCAGTGGCAGACCACGTGTAACAACACCTGCACATGATTTTATGCTGGGTTTCTGTACAGCACTTTGAGGTATCAGCTGATATACGAAGGGCTATATAAATAAATTTGATTTGATTGGTACATCCGAACATCACACCTGTACAGGATTGCAATAACTGCCCGAGTTGCACCAGGAACGCACATCAGTGCTCAGACTGTCCGCAAGAGGCTGAGAGAGGCTGGACTGAGGGCTTGTAGGTCTGTTGTCTGGTGAGGACCTGACTTTAAATCACCGGCAACAACGTCGCCTATGGGCACAAACTCGGTGTCGCTGGACCAGAAAGGACTAGCAAAAAGTGCTCTTCACTGACGAGTTGCGGTTTTGTCTCACCAGGGGTGATTGTCGGATTTGCGTTTATCGTTGAACGAATGAGCGTTTACACCGAGGCCTGTACTCTGGAGTGGGATCGAGGTGGGGGGGTCCGTCATGGTCTGGGGCAGTGAGTCACAGCATTATCGGACTGAACTTGTTGCCATTGCAGGCAATCAACGCTTTGCGTTACAGGGAAGACATCCTCCTCCCTCATGTGGTACCCTTCCTGCAGGCTCATCCTGACATGACCCTCCAGCATGACAATGCCACCAGCCATACTGCTCGTTCTGTGTGTGATTTCCTGCAAGACCGGAATGTCAGTGTAAAGCCATGGCCAGTGAAGAGCATTGATTTCAATCCCATTGAGCACGTCTGGGACCTGTTGGATCGGAGGGTGAGGGCTAGGGCCATTCCTCCCAGAAATGTCCGGGAACTTGCAGGTGCCTTGGTGGAAAAGTGGGGTAACATCTCAAAGCAAGAACAGGCAAATATGATGCAGTCCATGAGGAGATGCACTGCAGTACTTAATGCAGCTGGTGGCCACACCAGATACTGACTGACTTTTGATTTTGACCCCCCCCCTCTCTCTTTGTTTAGGGACACACTATTCCATTTCTGTTACATGTCTGTGGAACTTGTTCTGTTTGTCTCATTTGTTGAATCTTGTTATGTTCATACAAATATTTACACAAAGTTTTATCTAAGGGACAGCTCAAACTTGAGCAGAAGTGATAGCTTGCATCTTAGGGCTTTACAGGGTTAGCCTATATCTTAAAACAAGTTGTTTCGAGAAAGATAAACCCTGTCCTTGAAACATGAGTCGCCTACGCTAATAAAGCTTGAGCATAGGCTACATCAAATCTTAAGTAGCCTATACTTTATTTATTTATTATGGATCCCCATAAGTTGCTGCCAAAGCAGCAGCTACTCTTCCTGGGGTCCAACAAAATCAAGGCAGTTTATACAATTTAAAAAAAAAAAAACATTTACATTGAATTCACAGATTTTACAACACACTGTGTGCTGTTGATTTTGTCATTGAGGTTTCCACATTATAATTCTCTCTTTCTGGATTGGCATTTTTATTGGGAGGTTTTATTTCTAATTGAAACTGCTTTTCCTGAAATGCAGTCATTTGATTGAAGTACAGCGTGTTTGGAAAGTATTCAGACCCCTTAACTTTTTCCACATTTCGTTTCGGCCTTATTCTAAAATTGATATTTCAGTTTTAATATTTTTTTAAACTTTCTTATTTTACCCTTTTTTTCCAACCCAATTTCGAAGTATCCAATTGGTAGTTAGTCTTGTCCCATCGCTGCAACTCCGAGTCCATACGGGAGTATGGAATTGATGAGGGAAAAAACAATTGAACACATTTTAGAATAAGGCTGTAACGTAACAATGTGGAAAAAGTCAAGTGGTCTGAATATAGTGCACACGGAAAGTATGTCAGTGTAATCTGTGGTCCATACTTGTATGCCACACAATTGAAAGGCCTAAAATTGTCTCTGCTACTGAAATATATTTTATCTACAACACTTGAATTGAGGCTTTCAAGAGTTTTGGGCTTGTCTTGTGGATCAAGCCTACAAAAAGCTTTTTATAGACTTGAACGATACTCTTCATGTTATATTATTTGTAGATTTCACTACTACTGCAATAACCACTCTTAACTGAGCAACTGTTAGACTTGGCTTTGCTATAAGCGTAGTCTTATAGCTTACTGTACAATGCGTGTCCCAAGTTCTATAATTTCCCAGAGTGGTCATGCTGTGCAGGTCCTACAGGCCTAGGAGGTAAAACTCTTATGAAATATAATGGGTATTGACTGCAGTTATTTCAAAACTGAGGAACTTGCCCTAGGGGCCCTTTTTTAATTGACTCCAGTGCAGACTTGTTTTCAGAGCAGGTACAAAGATTTTGACCAGAACAATAGTTTAAGTGGACACAGTGCAGATGTTAGCCCTACTTGATTCCCATGTCTGAAGAATTAGAAAGCTTACTGGGAAACCTTCATTGCTCCTTTCATCATGCAGTATTAAGTTATTTCATGGAACATGAAGGATTTGTACAGTAGTTGAAGCTCTGCCACTGGTGGCCTGAAGTTGTAAATGCCTACTCTTGAGTCACCTGTCAACTGGAACTGCTATTTTAGATAATTTGTGATATTTTAAAATTGCAACACAGTGCCATATTTCATTTTGAATGGTTGACAGCTCTCACTGATAGATTGCATGTGCAAGAAGAGGGAATCTCAGTCATGGAGGATTTCTTGTTATTATATGTTTGAGTCGCCTTGACTTACGTCTTGTTCCTTAGAAGTGGGGAAAATCCCTCCAATCCATTTATTAAATTTCTAACCAATCAGCTGTTATGGCATATCACAGGCCTTCACACTGTAGCAGTCTTCACCACTTACCTCCTTCCTGTTATTTTACCAGCTTCTCCCAGTCCTTGTATGCATATATTTTGGTGACTTGACTAAATGTAGATTAGAGAAGGTGATGACTTCACAGAAACTTTTTTTCCCCCCAGTGCTGCTCCGTGAGGAAAAGAGTGCAGAAGGCTGCAAAGGAGGCCACCGAGCAAGATGACCAAGCCTCAAGCAGGAAATAGAGACATCCTCTCACTTGCTCACTTATGTAAAGGGTTTCCTCCTCATCCACCTCTATTGCCACTTCATAGACTTAACATATATTTCTTAAGGTTATGTTACTGTGGTAACAACCTCGCCGCCAGGCTCAATTGCTATCTACTGTATCACTCTTAAGGGTATCCATTTCCCTTATTCAAATCTCTGGTAGGCTGATTGTGTCATGCCTGGTCCCACATCCCCCTCTCCGGCGTTCGAGGGTGCAAGGCTGCCCCACATCACGCAAACCTGTCACCATCATTACGTGCTTCATTGGACTCACCTGTCCGTGTTTTGTTTCATGTCTGTTATTTATTAAATATTCACTCCCTGTACTTGCTTCTCGTCTCCCAGCGTCTGTCCTCAGACTGTCAGGCTGAAAATCAGATCCCTGAAGATATGCCTAGTATAGGCCTTTCCAGTGCCCCAATTTGGCTCCACGTTGATTTCCTTTCATTGTGATTGCTGTAATTTCTGTTCTTCGCTATGTAATATTTATATTATTACTATGATCATATTATCATAATGGTTATTAGTATAAGCCATTTCCCATGGTTGTGTGTTCCATGTACTTTGATCAACAGTGGGGAAAAAATAACTATTACTCAGCAAGGGTCTAGATTTACTAAGAGTGCATTTCAAATGGCATCCTATTCCCTACATAGCACACAACTAAGTGCACTATAGAGGGAATAGGGTGCCCTTTTGGACGCAGTCTAAGAAAGTAATATTTTACTACATCAAGGTTTTATTTATGGGCCAGCTTGACCTAGTTGTTCGCCTCGTATCAAATTTTATTCAAATCAAACTATTTATCACTTGCGCCGAAGCCCTTAACCAACAGTGCAGTTCAAGAAAGAGTTAAGAAAATATTTACCAAATCATTTTTTTAACACAATAAAATAACAATAATGAGGCTTCATACAGGGGGTATTGCGTCAATGTGCAGGGGTAAAGGTTAGTCAAGGTAATTTGTACATGTAGGTAGGGGTGAAGTGACTATGTATAGATAAACTGTGAGTAGCAGAAGTGTACAAAACAAATGGAGGAGGGGGTGAATGTAAATAGTCCGTGGCCATTTGGTTAATTGTTCGGCAGTCTTATGGCTTGGGGGTTGAAACTGTTCCGGATCCTTTTGGTCCTTGACTTGGCCCTCCGGTACTGCTTGCCGTGCGGTATTTTTATTTTATTTATTTTGTATTTATTTTTTCACCTTTATTTAACCAGGTAGGCTAGTTGAGAACAAGTTCTCATTTGCAACTGCGACCTGGCCAATAAAGCATAGCAGTGTGAACAGACAACAGAGTTACACATGGAGTAAACAATAAACAAGTCAATAACACAGTAGAAAAAAAGAGTCTATACATTGTGTGCGAAAGGCATGAGGAGGTAGGCAAATAATTACCATTTTGCAGATTAACACTGGAGTAATAAATGATCAGATGGTCATGTACAGGTAGAGATATTGGTGTGCAAAAGAGCAGAAAAGTAAATAAATAAAAACAGTATGGGGATGAGGTAGGTAAAATTGGGTGGGCTATTTACCGATGGACTATGTACAGCTGCAGTGATTGGTTAGCTGCTCAGATAGCAGATGTTTAAAGTTGGTGAGGGAAATAAAAGTCTCCAACTTCAGCAATTTTTTTTTTGCAATTTGTTCCAGTCACAGGCAGCAGAGAACTGGAACGAAAGGCTGCCAATGAGGTGTTGGCTTTAGAGTTGATCAGTGAGATACACCTGCTGGAGTGCGTGCTACGAGTGGGTGTTGCCATCGTGACCAGTGAACTGAGATAAGGCGGAGCTTCACCGAGCATGGACTTGTAGATGACCTGGAACCAGTGGGTCTGCTCACCTAATATGTAGCGAGGGCCAGCCGACTAGAGCATACAGGTCGCAGTGGTGGGTGGTATAAGGTGCTTTAGTGACAAAACAGATGGCACTGTGATAAACTGCATCCAGTTTTCTGAGTAGAGTGTTGGAAGCTATTTTGTAGATGACATCGCCGAAGTCGAGGATCGGTAGGATAGTCAGTTTTACTAGGGTAAGTTTGGCGGCGTGAGTGAAGGAGGCTTTGTTGCGGAATAGAAAGCCGACTCTAGATTTGATTTTCGATTGGAGATGTTTGATATGATTCTGGAAGGAGAGTTTACAGTCTAACCAGACACCTAGGTACTTATAGATGTCCACATATTCTAGGTCGGAACCATCCAGGGTGGTGATGCGAGTCAGGCGTGCGGGTGCAGGCAGCGAACGGTTGAAAAGCATGCATTTGGTTTTACTAGCGTTTAAGAGCAGTTGGAGGCCACGGGAGGAGTGTTGTATGGCATTGAATCTCGTTTGGAGGTTAGATATCACAGTGTCCAAGGACGGGCCGGAAGTATATAGAATGGTGTCGTCTGCGTAGAGGTGGATCAGGGAATCGCCCGCAGCAAGAGCAACATCATTGATATATACAGAGAAAAGAGTCGGCCCGAGAATTGAACCCTGTGGCACCCCCATAGAGACTGCCAGAGGACCGGACAGCATGCCCTCCGATTTGACACACTGAACGCTGTCTGCAAAGTAGTTGGTGAACCAGGCAAGGCAGTCATCAGAAAAACCGAGGCTACTGAGTCTGCCGATAAGAATATGGTGATTGACAGAGTCAAAAGCCTTGGCAAGGTCGATGAAGACGGCTGCACAGTACTGTCTTTTATCGATGGCCGTTATGATATCGTTTAGTACCTTGAGCGTGGCTGAGGTGCACCCGTGACCGGCTCGGAAACCAGATTGCACAGCGGAGAAGGTACGGTGTGATTCGAGATGGTCAGTGACCTGTTTGTTGACTTGGCTTTCAAAGACCTTAGATAGGCGCAGGGCAGGATGGATATAGGTCTGTAACAGTTTGGGTCCAGGGTGTCTCCCCTTTTGAAGAGGGGGATGACTGTGGCAGCTTTCCAATCCTTGGGGGATCTCAGACGATATGAAAGAGAGGTTGAACAGGCTGGTAATAGGGGTTGCGACAATGGCGGCGGATAGTTTCAGAAATAGAGGGTCCAGATTGTCAAGCCCAGCTGATTTGTACGGGTCCAGGTTTTGCAGCTCTTTCGGAACATCTGCTATCTGGATTTGGGTAAAGGAGAACCTGGAGAGGCTTGGGCGAGTAGCTGCGGGGGGGTCGGAGCTGTTGGCCGAGGTTGGAGTAGCCAGGCGGAAGGCATGGCCAGCCGTTGAGAAATGCTTGTTGGAAGTTTTCGATAATCATTGATTTATCGGTGTTGACCGTGTTACCTAGCCTCAGTGCAGTGGGCAGCTGGGAGGAGGCGCTCTTGTTCTCCATGGACTTCACAATGTCCCAGAACTTTTTGGAGTTGGAGCTACAGGATGCAAATTTCTGCCTGAAGAAGCTGGCCTTAGCTTTCCTGACTGACTGCGTGTATTGGTTCCTGACTTCCCTGAACAGTTGCATATCGTGGGGACTATTCGATGCTATTGCAGTCCGCCACAGGATGTTTTTGTGCTGCTCGAGGGCAGTCAGGTCTGGAGTGAACCAAGGGCTATATCTGTTCTTAGTTCTGCATTTTTTGAACGGAGCATGCTTATCTAAAATGGTGAGGAAGTTACTTTGAAAAAATGACCAGGCATCCTCAACTGACGGGATGAGGTCAATGTCCTTCCAGGATACCCGGGCCAGGTCTATTAGAAAGGCCTGCTCACAGAAGTGTTTTAGGGAGCGTTTGACAGTGATGAGGGGTGGTCGTTTGACTGCGGCTCCGTAGCGGATACAGGCAATGAGGCAGTGATCACTGAGATCCTGGTTGAAGACGGCGGAGGTGTATTTGGAGGGCCAGTTGGTCAGGATGATGAGGGTCTATGAGGGTGCCCTTGTTTACAGATTTAGGGTTGTATCTGGTGGGTTCCTTGATGATTTGTGTGAGATTGAGGGCATCTAGCTTAGATTATAGGACTGTTAAGCATATCCCAGTTTAGGTAACCTAACAGAACAAACTCTGAAGCTAGATGGGGGGCGATCAATTCACAAATGGTGTCCAGGGCACCAGAGAGAACAGTCTATGACTTGGATGACTGACAATTTTTGGGGACCTTCCTCTGACACTGCCTAGTATTTAGGTCCTAGATGGCAGGAAGCTTGGCCCCAGTGATGTGCTGGGTCGTACGCACTACCATCTGTACTGCTTTACGGTCAGATGCCAAGCAGTTGCCATACCAGGCGATGCAACAGGTCAGGATGCTCTCGATGGTGCAGCTGTATAACTTTTTGAGGATCTGGGGACCCATGCCAAGTCTTTTCACTCTCCTTAGGGGGGAAAAGGTGTTGTCGTGCCCTCTTCACAACTGTCTTGGTGTGTTTGGACCATGATGATAATTTGTTGATGTGGACACCAAGGAACTTAACTCTCGACCCGCTCCACGACAGCCCCGTCGATGTTAAAGAGTGCCTGTTTCACCCGTCTTTTCCTGTCATCCACAATCAGATCCTTTGTCTTGCTCACATTGAGGGAGAGGTTGATTTCCTGGCACCACACTGCCAGGTCTCGGACCTCCTCCCTATACCAGCCTTTCAAAGCACTTCATGGCTACCGAAGTGAGTGCCACGGGGCGGTAATAATTTAGGCAGGTTACCTTAGCTTCCTTGGGCACAGGGACTATGATGATCTGCTTGAAACATGTAGGTATTACAGACTCGGTCAGGGAGGTTGAAAATTTCAGTACAGACACTTGACAGTTGGTCTGCGCATGCTTTAAGTACACGTTCTGGTAATCCGTCTGGCCCGCGGCTTTGTGAATGTTGACCTGTTTAAAGGTCTTGCTCACATTGGCTACCGAGAGCGTTATCACACAGTCGTCCAGAACCGCTAGTGCTCTCATGCATGCTTCAGTGTTGCTTGCCTTAAAGTGAGCATAAAAGGGCTCGTGTGTTAGGCTGCGGCTGGGTTTCCTTTTGCACTCCGTAATAGTTTAAGCCCTGCCACATCCGACAAGCGTCAGAGCCAGTGTAGTAGGATTCAATCTTAATCCTGTATTGAGACTTTGCTTGTTTGAAGGTTCGTCTGAGGGCATAGCGGGATTTCTTATAAGCGTCCGGATTAGTGTCCAGCTCCTTGAAAGCTGCAGCTCTACCCTTCAGCTTGATGCAGATGTTGCCTGTAATCCATGGCTTCTCGTTGGGATATGTACTTTCGGTCACTGTGGGGACGATGTCGTCGATGCACTGAGGTGATATACTCCTCAATGCCATTGGATGAATCCTGGAACATTTTCCAGTCTGTGCTAGCAAAACAGTCCTGTAGCGTAGCATCCTCGTCATCTGACCACTTCCGTATTGAGCAAATCCTGGTACTTCCTGCTATAGTTTTTGCTTGTCAGCAAGAATCAGGAGAATAGAGTTATGGTCAGTTTTGCCAAATGGAGGGCGAGTGAGTTTTTTTTTTTTTTTTTTTTTCGTTACACATGTGACATGCTGGTAGAAATTAAGTGTAATTGATTTGTTTGCCTGCATTAAAGTCCCTGGCTTCTAGCAGCGCCGCTTCTGGATAAGCATATTCTTGTTTGCTAATAGCCTTACACAGTTGGTTGAGTGCGGTCTTAGTGCCAGCATTGGTTTCTGGTGATAAATACACGGCTAGGAATAATATAGATGAGAACTCTCTTGGTAAGAGGTGCAGTCTACAGCTTATTATAAGGTACTCTGCCTCAGGTGAGCAATACCTCGAGACTTCTTTAATATTAGACATTGCGCACCAGCTGTTATTGACAAATGCGCACACACCCCCACCCCTTGTCAACCAGACACAGCTTCTCTCCTGCCAGTGCAAATAAATCCTGCCAGCTCTATATTATCCTTTTTGTCGAGCAGCCACAACTCGGTGAAACATAAGATATAACAGTTTTTAATGTCCCGTTGGTAGGATAATCTTGATCATAGGTCATCTATTTTATTTTCCATTGCACGTTGGCCAAGAGAACGGATGGCAGTGGGGGTTTACTCACTCGCCTACCAATTCTCAGAAGGCAGCCCGACCTAGGCCCCCTTTTTCTCTGCCTTTTCTTCACGCAAATGACGGAGATTTGGGCCTGTTCCCGAGAAAGCAGTATATCCTCACGTTGGATTCGTTAAGGGAAAAAGCTTCCAGTTTGAGGTGCGTAATTGCTTTTCTGATGTCCAGAAGTTATTTTCGGTCACAAGAGACAGTAGCAGCAACATTATGTACAAAATAAGTTGCAAACAAACTAACATAATATCACAGTTGGTTAGGAGCACGTAACATGTCAGCCATCCTGTCATACACATGTTTAGCAGGCTTGTTTTAGCAGATGTTATTGTGAGTGTAGTGAAATGCTTGTGCTTCTAGATCTGACAGTGCAGCAATATCTAACAAGTAATATCTAACAATTTAACAACAAATGCCTAAAACACGAACATCTAAGTAAAGGAATGGAATAACAATATATAAATATATGGATGAGCAATTTAGGACAGCATAGGCTAAGATGCAATAGATAGTATAGAATACAGTATGTGAAATGAGTAATGCAAGGTATATAAACCTATTTAAAGTAACATTAATAAAATCACTAGTGTTCCTTTTTTTAAAGTGGCCAATGGCTTCTAGTCTATATCGGTAGCAGCCTCTCTGTGCTAGTGATTGCTATTTTACAATCTGATGGCCTTGAGATAGAAGCTATTTTTCCATCTCTCAATCCCAGCTTTGATGCACCTGTACTGACCTCACCTTCTGGATGGTAGCGGGGTGAACAGGCGGTGGCTCGGGTGGTTGTTGTCCTTGATCTTTTTGGCCTTCCTGTGACATCGGGTGCTGTAGGTGTTGATTGAGAGGTTTTTCCTGACACCACACTCTGAGGCCTCACCTCCTCCCTGTAGGCTGTCTCGTCGTTGGTAATCAAGCCTACTACTGTTGTGTCATCTGCAACTGATTGAGTTGGAGTTGTTTGGCCACGCAGTCATTGGTGGACAGTGAGTTCAAGAGGGGACCCTTGTGGGGCCCCAGTGTTGAGGATCAGCGAAGTGGAGAAGTTGTTCCTACCTTCACAACCTGGGAGCGGCCCGTCCGGAAGTCCAAGACCCAATTACACAGGGCGGGGTTCAGACCCAGGGCCTCGAGTTTGGAGGGTACTATGGTGTTGACTGTAGCTCAACATTCAATGAACAGCATTCTTACATAGGTATTCCTCCTGTCCAGATGGGATAGGGCAGTGTGATGGTGATTGTGTCATCTGTGGACCTATTGGGGTGGTAAGCAAATTGAAGTGGGTCTAGTGTGATGTTCAAGGTGGAGGTGATATGATCCTTGACTATTCTCTCAAAGCACTTCATGATGACAGAAGTAAGTGCTAAGTGATAGTCATTTAGTTCAGTTACCTTTGCATTCTTGGGTACAGGAACAATGGTGCCCATCTGAAAGCATATGGGGACAGCAGACTGGGATAGGGAGAGATTAAATATGTCCACAACTGTGTGACATGTCATTAAGAGAAGTTGTCTAGTCACAATGCAATTGGCTTGTTGACCTTAAAGATACCTGGTACGTGGAATTAGTCTCATATTTTTGAATCTGTATGTATCAAGCTTCTCAGAGTAGAAGTGCTGATCTAGGATCAGGTCCCATGTTCATGTAATCTTATTCATTGTTATCTAAAAGGCAAAACTGAAATCAACTCTCCTACTCTGAGATGCTTGATACATACACAGCCTTATGTCATTGTCTTTCCTTGTCCCTATTGAAGTCCACTTATGATTTGGAGAATTAACATTTGTGGACAAATCATTCACTCTCCAGCCCACAATTTCCAAACACCACTTGGCAAGGCCTAATCACTCTAGTTGATTGTAATAAGTTAAAAGCCAGGCTACCTCTTAAGGGCCTCTCTTGTAAACAAGGTCATTCATATGATTATGCTCCGGGTTCAGTAAAGCGTGTTGTGACTTTGATCACCATTGCCACGGAAACCAGGGTGCTTTTGACGAGACAGACATTGTTTCAAACGGTGACACTTCAATAGCCCAAAGTAAACCGGGATGAGTCCTGAAATGGCACCCTATTCCCTTCATAATGCTCTACTTTTGACCAGAGCTCTATGGATCTTGGTCAAAATTAGTGCACTATAAATGGAATGGGGGGCCATTAGGGATGCATACGTTTCTTCAGCTCTAGCTGCATCTCTCGTTCAACAAAGACGCACAGATGCAATGTTTAACTCACGCCAAGTTCACTAAACTGAAGCCATTGAGAAGTCCATCTGGAACTAGAAAAGGAATTAAGTGTCAAGCGTTCTGTTGGTGTTCTCTTGAACAGGAATATATTAGGAAACATTATTCAGAGTAGGTCATACAGCATGCACCAGCACCTGATTCCCTCGTGCAATCAGTGGTTTAATCTTTGCTACCAAGTATCTTGAAATGGGTACAAAAACTCTTCATAAATGCATATTATGTAGCACAATGATTGTACCAGACTTTGATGTTACACCTAACATGCTGACCAGAGCGCTCACGTATGCATGTTGATTTTGCCCACACCAGATGTGATCAGGACACGCAGGTTGAAATATCAAAACGAACTCTGAACCAACTACATTAATTTGGGAACAGGTCGAAAAGCATTAACCTGTCTGGGAACGGGGTTCCGCTAGCAGTCAATGAAATTGCAGGGCGCCAAATAAAAATCAACAAATCTCATAAATCAAATTTCTCAAACATACAAGTATTGGGCACCATTTTAAAGATACATTTCTCGTTAATCCAGCCACAGTGTCTGATTTCAAAATTGCTTTACAGCGTAAGCTCCACAAACTATTATGTTAGGTCACCACCAAGTCACAGAAAAACCCAGCCATTTTTCCAGCCAAAGAGAGGAGTCACAAAAAGCACAAATGGAGATAAAATTAATCTCTAACCAGATGACACTCATAGGACTTCATGTTACACAATGCATGTATGTTTTGTTTGATAAAGAGCATATTTATATCCAAAAATATCATTTTACATTGGCGTGTTATGTTCAGTAGTTCCAAAACATGCAGTGATTTTGCAGAGAGCCACATCAATTTACAGAAATACTCATTATAAATGTTGATGAAAATACAAGTGTAATGCATGGAACTTTAGATAAACTTCTCCTTAATGCAACTGCTGTGTCAGATTTCAAAAACACTTTACGGGAAAAAGCATACCATGCAATAATCTGAGTATGGAGCTCAGAGCCCAAACCTGCCAAAATAAATATCTGCCATGTTGTGCAGTCAACATTAGTCAGAAATAGCATTATAAATATTCACTTACCTTTGATCTTCATCAGAGTGCACTCCCAAGAATCCCAGTTCCACAATAAATGTTTGAGTTGTTCGCTAAAGTTGATCATTTATGTCCGTATACCTCCTTTTGTTAGGGCGTTTGGTAAACAAATCGAAACTCATGTGCAACTTCCAGCGGAAAGGTCGGTCGAAAACTCCAAAAAGTTATATTACTGGTCATAGAAACATATCAAACGATGTATAGAATCAATCTTTAGGATGTTTTTATCATTTAATGTTCCAACCGGAGAATTTCATTGTCTGTAGAAAAGCAATGAAACGGAGCTACCTCTGTGACTGAGCTCTGTCATGTCTTGTTATGTCTGTTCCTGTCCTTTCTCTTCACTCTCTCTCTCTGCTGGTCTTTTTAGGTTACCTTCTCTGTCTCTCATTCTTCAGCTGTTCTACATCTCCTCTAACTAGCTCATTCACTCTTTCTCACCTGTTCTCTCTTCCCCCTCTGATTAGGTCTCTATTTCTTTCTCTGTTCCTGCTACTTTCAGTGTCTGATTCTTGTTTGTGTTTTTTGATGCCAGAAGCAAGCTGTCGTCTCGTTTGCTTCCACCTTGTCCTGTCCTGTCGGAGTCTGCCTGGCAGGTGCCACCTGCACTATACTAACGTTCTTTTTGTTCCGCTGACAACGTTGGAAGAGGATTTATGCCATTCCTGTTTTTTCATTAAAGAACTCTGTTTTCTGTTAAAACCGCTTTTGGGTCTTCACTCAAGTTCATAACAGAAGAATCAGACCAAGAATGGACCCAGCGGCTCCGGACCCTTTTCACTCCGCCGTCGAGATCCAGGGAGCGATGCTAGGCAGACACGAGGAGGAATTGTCTGCTGCTCGACATGCCGTTGAGACCCTGGCCGTCCAAGTCTCCGACCTCACAAGACAGGTTCACCAACTCCACCTCGATCCACCGCCCACTTCCAGGGTTTCCGAGTCTCCGGAGCCCAGGATCAACAACCCGCCGTGTTACTCTGGGGAGCCCACTGAGTGCCGCTCATTCCTCACTCAGTGTGATGTGGTGTTCTCTCTCCAGCCCAACACTTACTCCAGGAGCGCAGCCCGCATCGCCTACGTCATTTCTCTCCTTACCGGACGGGCGCGTGAGTGGGGCACGGCAGTCTGGGAGGCGAGGGCTGAGTGTATTAACCAGTATCAAGACTTTAAGGAGGAGATGATACGGGTTTTTGACCGTTCTGTTTTTGGGGAGGAGGCTTCCAGGGCCCTGTCTTCCCTATGTCAGGGGAATCGATCCATAACGGATTATTCTATTGAGTTTCGCACTCTCGCTGCCTCAAGTGACTGGAACGAGCCGGCTTTGCTCGCTCGTTTTCTGGAGGGTCTCCTCGTCGAGGTTAAGGACGAGATCCTCTCCCGGGAGGTTCCTTCCAGTCTGGACTCCTTAATAGCTCTCGCTATTCGCATAGAGCGACGGTTTGATCTTCGTCGCCGAGCTCGAGGAAAGGAGCTCGCGTTCTCCGCTGCTCCCTCTCCACATCACTGCCACCTGCCGCATCACTGCCACCCTCCTCCGCCGGCTCGGATGCTGAGCCTATGCAGCTGGGGGTATCCGCATCTCGGCCAAGGAGAAGGAACGGAGAATCACCAATCGCCTCTGTCTCTACTGCGGCTCCGCTGGTCATTTTGTCACCTCATGTCCAGTAAAAGCCAGAGCTCATCAGTAAGAGGAGGGCTACTGGTGAGCGCAACTACTCAGGCCTCTCCTTCTGGATCACGCACTACTTTTCCGGTCCATCTCCGCTGGCCCGGTTCATCTGCTTCCTGCAGTGCCCTGATAGACTCTGGGGCGGAGGGCTGTTTTATGGACGAGACCTGGGCTCGGGAACATGACATTCCTCTCAGACAGTTAGGGGAGCCCACGGCCTTGTTCGCTTTAGATGGTAGTTCTCTCCCCAAGATTCAGCATGAGACGCTGCCTTTAACCCTCACTGTCTCTGGTAATCATAGCGAAACCATTTCTTTTTTAATTTTTCGTTCACCTTTTACACCTGTTGTTTTGGGTCATCCCTGGCTAGTGCGCCATAACCCTTCTATTAATTGGTCTAGTAATACTATCCTATCCTGGAATGTTTCTTGTCATGTAACCTGTTTAATGTCTGCTATCCCTCCTGTTTCCTCTGTCTCTACTTCACAGGAGGAGCCTGGCGATTTGACAGGGGTGCCGGAGGAGTATCACGATCTGCGCACGGTGTTCAGTCGTTCCAAGGCCACTTCTCTCCCTCCACACCGGTCGTATGACTGTAGTATTGATCTCCTTCCGGGAACTACTCCCCCCCGGGGTAGATTATACTCTCTGTCGGCTCCCGAACGTAAGGCTCTCGAGGATTATTTGTCGGTTTCGCTCAACGCCGGTACCATTGTCTCCTCCTCCTCTCCCGCCGGAGCGGGGTTTTTTTTGTTCAGAAGAAGGACGGGTCCCTGCGCCCATGCGTGGATTATCGAGGGCTGAATGACATAACAGTTAAGAATCGTTATCCGCTTCCTCTTATGTCTTCAGCCTTCGAGATCCTGCAGGGAGCCAGGTTTTTCACCAAATTGGACCTTCGTAACGCCTACCATCTCGTGCGCATCAGGGAGGGGGACGAGTGGAAGACGGCGTTTAACACTCCGTTAGGGCACTTTGAATACCGGGTTCTTCCTTTCGGCCTCGTTAATGCTCCAGCTGTCTTTCAGGCACTAGTTAACGACGTCCTGAGAGACATGCTGAACATTTTTGTTTTCGTTTACATGGACGATATCCTGATTTTTTTCTCCGTCTCTCTCGATTCATGTTCAGCACGTGCGACGCGTCCTCCAGCGCCTTTTGGAGAACTGTCTTTATGTGAAGGCTGAGAAGTGCATTTTTCATGCCGCCTCTGTCCCTTTTCTCGGTTCCGTTATTTCCGCTGAGGGCATTAAGATGGATCCCGCTAAGGTCCAGGCTGTCATTGATTGGCCCGTTCCTAAGTCACGCGTCGAGCTGCAGCGTTTTCTGGGCTTCGCTAATTTCTATCGTCGTTTCATCCGTAATTTCGGTCAGGTGGCAGCTCCTCTCACAGCCCTTACTTCTGTTAAGACGTGCTTTAAGTGGTCCGTTTCCGCCCAGGGAGCTTTTGATCTTCTTAAGAATCGTTTTACATCCGCTCCTATTCTTGTTACACCTGACATCTCTAGCCAGTTTGTTGTTGAGGTTGACGCGTCAGAGGTGGGCGTGGGAGCCATTCTTTCTCAGCGCTCTCTCTGACGGCAAGGTCCATCCTTGCGCGTTTTTCTCTCATCGCTTATCGCCGTCAGAACGTAACTATGATGTTGGTAATCGCGAACTGCTCGCCATCCGCTTAGCCCTAGGCGAATGGCGACAATGGTTGGAGGGGGCGACCGTTCCTTTTGTCGTTTGGACTGACCATAGGAACCTTGAGTACATCCGTTCAGCCAAACGACTTAATGCGCGTCAGGCTCGTTGGGCTCTGTTTTTCGCTCGTTTCGAGTTTGTTATTTCTTATCGTCCGGGCTCAAAGAACACCAAGCCTGATGCTTTATCTCGTCTCTTCAGTTCTTCTGAGGTCTCCACCGACCCCGAGGGGATTCTCCCTGACGGGCGTGTTGTCGGGTTGACTGTCTGGGGAATTGAGAGGCAGGTAAAGCAAGCACTCGCTCACACTCCGTCGCCGCGAGCTTGTCCTAGGAACCTTCTGTTCGTTCCCGTTCCTACTCGTCCGGCCGTTCTTCAGTGGGCCCACTCTGCCAAGTTAGCCGGCCACCCCGGCGTTCGGGGTACGCTCGCTTCCATTCGCCAGCGTTTCTGGTGGCCCACTCGGGAACGTGACGCGCGTCGATTTGTCGCCGCTTGTTCGGTCTGCGCGCAGACTAAATCTGGGAACTCTCCTCCTGCCGGCCGTCTCAGACCGCTTCCCATTCCCTCTCGACCGTGGTCTCACATCGCTTTAGATTTTATCACCGGACTGCCTTCATCAGCGGGGAAGACAGTTATTCTTACGGTTGTCGATAGATTCTCTAAGGCGGCTCATTTCATTCCTCTCGATAAGCTCCCTTCTGCTAAGGAGACGGCTCAGATCATTATCGAGAATGTTTTCCGAATTCATGGCCTTCCGTCTGACGTCGTTTCCGACAGAGGCCCGCAGTTCACGTCTCAATTTTGGAGGGAGTTTTGCCGTTTGATTGGGGCTTCCGTCAGTCTCTCGTCCGGCTTTCATCCCCAGTCTAACGGTCAAGCCGAACGGGCCAATCAGACTGTTGGTCGCATTTTACGCAGTCTTTCTTTTCGTAACCCTGCGTCTTGGTCAGAACAGCTCCCCTGGGCAGAGTACGCCCACAACTCGCTTCCCTCGTCTGCTACCGGTCTATCCCCTTTTCAGTGTAGCCTCGGGTACCAGCCTCCGCTGTTCTCATCTCAGCTCGCCGAGTCCTGCGTCCCCTCCGCTCAGGCTTTTGTCCAGCGTTGCGAGCGCACCTGGAAGGGGGTCAGGTCGGCACTTTGCCGTAATAGGGCGCAGACTGTGAGGGCCGCTAATAAGCGTAGGACCAAGAGTCCTAGATATTGTTGCGGTCAGAGAGTATGGCTCTCCACTCAGAACCTTCCCCTTAAGACAGCTTCTCGCAAGTTGGCCCCGCGGTTCATTGGTCCGTTCCGTATTTCCCAGGTCATTAATCCTGTCGCAGTGCGACTTCTTCTCCCGCGCTATCTTCGTCGCGTTCACCCGGTCTTCCATGTCTCCTGTGTTAAGCCCGTTCTTCGCGCCCCCGCTCGTCCCTCCCCCCCCATCCTTGTCGAGGGCGCACCCATCTACAGGGTTCGTAAGATTTTGGACATGCGCCCTCGGGGCCGTGGTCATCAGTACCTAGTGGATTGGGAGGGGTACGGTCCTGAGGAGAGGAGTTGGGTTCCCTCTCGGGACGTGCTGGACCGTTCGCTGATCGATGATTTCCTCCGTTGCCGCCAGGTTTCCTCCTCGAGTGCGCCAGGAGGCGCTCGGTGAGTGGGGGGTACTGTCATGTCTTGTTATGTCTGTTCCTGTCCTTTCTCTTCACTCTCTCTCTCTGCTGGTCTTTTTAGGTTACCTTCTCTGTCTCTCATTCTTCAGCTGTTCTACATCTCCTCTAACTAGCTCATTCACTCTTTCTCACCTGTTCTCTCTTCCCCTCTGATTAGGTCTCTATTTCTTTCTCTGTTCCTGCTACTTTCAGTGTCTGATTCTTGTTTGTGTTTTTTGATGCCAGAAGCAAGCTGTCGTCTCGTTTGCTTCCACCTTGTCCTGTCCTGTCGGAGTCTGCCTGGCAGGTGCCACCTGCACTATACTAACGTTCTTTTTGTTCCGCTGACAACGTTGGAAGAGGATTTATGCCATTCCTGTTTTTTCATTAAAGAACTCTGTTTTCTGTTAAAACCGCTTTTGGGTCTTCACTCAAGTTCATAACAGCTCGTGGCTGCTTGCAGACCTCTGACTCATTCCCCTCTCATTCAGCCCCGCTTCATAGTAGAAGCATCAAACAATCTAGTTTGAAGCCTTAGGAAGTGCAACATAACCAATATCCCACTGTATCTTCAATAGGGGCTGAGTTGAAAAACTACAAACCTCAGATTTCCCACTTACTGTTTGGATTTTTCTCAGGTTTTTGCCTGCCATATGAGTTCTGTTATACTCACAGACATCATTCAAACATTTTTAGAAACTTCAGTGTTTTCTATCCATGTACTAATTATATGCATATATTAGCATCTGGGACTGAGTAGGAGGCAGTTTACTCTGGGAATGCTTTTCAAACAAAAGTGAAAATGCTGCCCCCTATCCCAATGAAGCTAAACATTTATGGAAATGTAGCTCGCTAGCTTGCTGATGCTAGCTAATTTGTCCTGGGATATAAACATTGGGTTGTTATTTTACCTAAAATACACAAGGTCCTCCAAACTTTAATCTGTGGATTAATTAGTAAACAGAGTTTGTTTCTAGCAATCTCCCCTCCTTCTGGCTTTGTCTTCTTTGGACTTTGGGGGTTGGCAACCAACTTTAAGTTGCAAAACCAATAACAACTGCATTGGAGTGTGGACCTCAGTTCATATTTCAATCACCCATGTGGGTATATGCTCCTAAAAACAATGAGGAGATGGGAGAGGCGGGGACTTGCAGCGGGTCAAGCGCCACAAATATAACCAAGTTATTTGTTTTAGCCCCTGGCTATGTAGACGCTTGTGAGCAGTGTGGGTTCAATGCTTACATGTGCACATGTATTTTGCAACACTCACACGGTCAGCATGTAACGCTTCGAACACACCGACTGCGTCATTGCGTTTCGATACACCAGAAGTACGTTAATTTCCAATTGAACGCTGCATTTCCCTTGCAGCATTGCGTTGCAGATGCAGTGCGTTCTGTGTGGTGCATACGTTCGATTTATTGAACGTATGCATCAAATTGTTTGCTTAGATTTGACAAAAAGTAGCAAAATGCGAATGTGTAGTTTTTTTTTGCATGTATTCAGTAAAAATGTGGGATTACATAAAAACAGTTTGATTGCATAATTTCTTTACATTTTTTATTAATTTGCCAAGTATATTATTTATTCGATGACATCCACAAATGAATTGTGAGAGTCTATAATATAATATAATTTCCCTCAAATGCAGTTTTGGAGCAAAATGAAATAATACATAGTCAAGATAGCAGTGTAGGCTCTTTCAACACTGAGACCAACGTTGAGGAAGGTGGTCTTGATCTCACTGTTGGGCCGGGACCAGCCCCGCCGAAAGCGCAGGTCTGTGTGGGTCCAGAGATGGTTAAAGTCCCGAAAGCAGGCAGGGGAGTTCCACCGTCTAATTCAAGAGCTTCGACTGTTTGGAGAGGAATTCTGAAGTTACTTTCGTCTGGATCGAAGCCAGTTCGATCACCTACTCCAGATGGTTGGAGCCAGGATCACCCGGATGGATACCAACTACCGGGAGTCCATCAGCCCAGATGAACGCCTGGCGATTTGTCTCCGGTAAGCTACACTCTAGTACATTTTTAAAGCCTTTGATACCATAATTGATTGATATTTGATACATTGTTTTTATGTGCAACCTCACTAGCTAAAGGGCTCTAGTTAATAGTCCCTATTTGACATTAGATGTACTTTTACAGAATGTTCTTTGGGACTATAACTTTTCCCAACGTTGGTTTTGAATTATACAATGTTACCAAATGAAAAGAAAGGTGCCTTCTGCCCTGATGAAGGTAGGCTAGTCTTCTCCAGGACCCATTGTTGTTCAAGACAGTTAGTCATTCATGACATTCTTATTGGACACACATATACTCTTAGAGAAAAAGGTTCCAAAAGTGTCCTTCTGCTTTCCCCATAGGATAAACATTTTTGGTTCCAGGTATAATACTTAATACATGGAACCCAATAGTGTTCTACTTGGAACCAAAAGGGGTACTACCTGGAACCTAAAAGGGACATAGACTGAATTGTACTGTTTCAAGGCATTATTAATGATGGTTGAGTATTACAATATAATTAGTAAAGCATAATAAGCAGTCATGAGGTATATGAGTAGATATAATATGTGGGTGGAATTCAAGTTATACACAATATTGATCATTATTTTGAATTATATTTTAGATTCTTGGTGACAGGGGACTCCTACAGGACCATAGGATTCAGCTTCTGAGTTGGACGGTCCACGGTGGCAGGCATTGTCCCCTCTGTGGCACAAGCCATTTGAGACTGTATGGTTGGTGAATACATGCCTGTCCCCAAGGAGGAAGACTGGAGGGCCATCGCTGCCGAGTTCCTGGAGAGGTGGAATTTTCCCAACTGTCTTGGCTCCATTGAAGGGAAACATGTAGTAATCCAGGCTCCACCGTGCTCAGGTTCGCAATTCTACAACTACAAGGGTACATATTCAGTTGTACTCTTGGCTGTAGTAGATGCCATCTACTGTTTCCGTGTTGTCGATGTTGGTGCTTACGGCAAGGGAAGTGATGGCGGGACCCTCCGGGACTCTGCCTTTGGCCAGGCACTTCAGGATGGCACCCTGGATATTCCACCACCTGCATCACTCCTTGGGGCTGAAGACCTGGGACCTGTTTCCAACGTCTTCGTCGGCGATGAGGCCTTCCCTTTAAGACCCAACCTCATGAGGCCCTACGCTGGACGCCAGTTGCCATTGCCAAAGCCTGTAAGGATCTTTAACAAACGACTGTCCAGGGGAAGGTTAGTTGTTGAATGCGCCTTTGGGATTCTGGCAGCCCAGTGGAGAATGCATCAGAGAGTGCTTGATCTCAGCCCCTCAAATGTTGATGCCTGCGTGAAGGCCACATGTGTTCTCCACAACTACCTGCGGAGGTCATTCCAGGAGCCGCTCCGGATGGAGATGGGCACGCCAAATGGTCACCTTCCTGATGTCACCAGGGCAGGTGCCAACAACGCCCCCAGACAGGCACTCCAGGTGAGGGAGAAGCTGACCACCTACTTCTCATCGCCAGCAGGTGAAGTCCCATGGCAGTATGCCGTAGAGTGAAACGGCTCTTTTAAGAGACCCATAACACAAAGGTTATTTTAAGAACCATCCACCATTGTCCATAAAATTGCATTTTTCAATTTGGGAGTAAAGACCACACCTTAACCCCTTCCCTCTCCCATTAACGTCAGTATTATACACACCTGGCATGGTACATCAGGCGAGCGGGAGCACTAATAAAGGTTATACGACATACAGTTAATATGATAACAAAGGGAAAGGGTAACCTAGGGTCCATACAAATAGTACAGTTTACCACCATGTTCACTGGCCTGACAAAATACAGGTGGGAAAAAAACTAATTCGGAAGGGAATGTGTTTTTACTTTCATCTAGTCTTAGATCAGCAAAGGTGTAGGGAAGAAATAAGCAGATTAAGTCTAAATTAGATATTAATAAACAACTGACTATGAAACATTATAATTTAAGTATTCAAGTACATGAAAAAACATGACAAGAACAACAGTGTTGTAAAAATGTTTAAAAAAACAAAACTATTGAAAGAGGTGTGTGTGTGTGTGTGCGTGTAAATTATATATATTTTTTTTAATGAATGTGTAGCCTGTAATCTGTAAGAGAACAGCAAGAGCATGTATTTTTGGCACAACTGCAGACCGATACAGGGACTACTCATAAAGCCTAGACGTAGTAGGGGAACTTCAGACATGGCCATAAAGAGAGAGCGAGAGGGCAGGGCACTGGAGATCTGAGGTACGAAGAGGTGTGTGTGTGTGTGTGTCTCTGTCTGTCTCTGGGGAAAAAGGGAATAATATGTAGCCATAACACAGGTAAACAAACAAATGGCCCATGGACGTCGCGGACCAGTCAATGGAACATAACTAAACAAAATGTTTCAACACCCTGGTTTTCAAGTGGTTTTAAATTAAAGAAATATATTGACCTTTAGTCCCATAAGAGACCAAGAGCATCTGTGAAAACTCCGTATGAGTTTCAATTTAGAAATCTATGTAACACTAATAATGAATGCTATCCTACGTCTTTATAAACAAATGACTTTATGAATTGACTGAATTTAAAAGGAACTGACGTGTGTGAAAAGAAAGGTACAATGAGGGAGGTCAAAACAACAACCAGACAACTCCTCTCCTCTTCCTGTGAGCTGGTCAGCAGAAAAGAAATGGCTTAACATAATATGACACCATAAAAGGTGGGATTTATGTTAACTAAATAATGCTTGCGTAGTGTAGTTAATGGCATAAATATAGGAACAGTGTGGTAAAGTGGGTAATACTTGCTGTTTACTCATGTAATTTGTATTTCAGATCAAAAGATGAGTATGACAGGCAGATATTTCAACAGCAAACTGTTTAGGATATTTTCTAACCCAGAAACAACAGCTATACATTTGCCTCATATTAATACTTTGATCTGAAATACCAATTAACCTACATGACTATACTGTAAGAAAATACCTACTTTACTTCACTGTCGCACACTTATGACACTACCTGTGATGTGGAGAGAAAAAAAGTTCCATTGAACTTGGCTTCGAAAAGCAGCTGATACATTTTAACCTTGACTGCTGCTTTTCTTTGCTGGGGTAGCATCTTCAGTGTTGGCACCAGGCTCATGGCAAAGAGGGTCTCTTCCTCCTCCTTCCTGTGAGCATCAGGTTGGGCTGCATCTCTCTCGACGGCTTGGAGGAGCCTCTGCTGAAATGAGTTGAGTGGATCTGGGGGCTGGTACCTCCGATGGTGCCTGGTGTGATGTTGTTCCTCTTTGTTTCTCTCCACGGCCACATCCTGTTCAACAAGGTCCTCAGTGGTCACTTCCGTGAGGTTCATAATAATCTCAGGTGGTCCTAGATCCAGAGGTGCTTCCTCCATTTCATCATCTTTCATGGCTGCACCGGTAGTGGTCATACTCGTGGAGGTGATGGTCGCATTTGTGGGTGACGTTGAGGGTCTTGATGCACCGGTGGCAACAACACGTGTGGATGACGTAGTAGAGGGTCTGGCTGTAAAATTGCCACTCGTTGCCCTCGGCACAATAAATGGATCCAGAAAAGAAAGAATGTGGCAGAAGCGCCAAGGCTGCTGGCCTGAAGCTGCTGACCCAGACCTCTTCTCTTTCTCTGCCCTTCTCTCTCTGATACCTGTCCCTGAGTCCTCTCCACTTCCTCCTACAGTCTTCTTCTACATAGACATGAACATAAGTCAAACCATTACCTAGCATAACTATAGTTATTAGATAGCTATCAAGGACATGTCACCTACTGTACGCATAGACACACACACACGGTTATCTGACCAAAATGATCAGGGGTACTGTAGTATCTACCATTTCTATTACTATTTATATAGCATACACACTCCTTCTTTCACACATGATTATTTGGTTATCAGGGGTAGTAACTAGCATAATTTATTTGACTTTCTTTCACACACACCTCATTGGCTAGGTTAGCTAGCTAGCTAACGCTAACTAGCCACATCTTGCACAGGCTCACTACTGAACTGACCTGGCAATCCTACTATCATGGACACTTGTCTCCAAGCAGCACTTTTTTGTGTTTATGTTCCTGTAGCTGTCAGCAGTTGTGTCAAAAAGACACGGTTTTGAGGATACTGCGAAAATGATTCTCTCCTCCATGTGTCCAACTGCATGCAACCATTTTTTTCAACCATTGTTTACAGACAGATTATTTCACTTATAATTCACTGTATCACAATTCCAGTGGGTCAAAAGTTTACATACAGTAAGTTGACTGTGCCTTTTAAACAGCTTGGAAAATTCCCCAAAATTATGTCATGGCTTTAGAAGCTTATGATAGGCTAATTGACATCATTCCTGTCAATTGGAGGTGTCCCTTTGCTTGACATTATGGGAAAACCAAAACAAATCAACCAAGACCTCAGGAAAAAAATGGAGACCTCCACAAGTCTGGTTCATCCTTGGGAGCAATTTCCAAACGCCTGAAGGTAACACATTAATCTGTACAAACAGTAGTACTCGGATATAAACACCATGGGACCATACAGCCGGCATACCGCTCAGGAAGAGACGCGTTCTGTCTCCTAGAGAGGAACATACTTTGGTGCGATAAGTGCAAATCAATCCCAGAACAACAGCAAAGGACCTTGTGAAGATGGTGGGGGAAACCTTTACAAAAGTATCTATATCCACAGTAAAACGAGTCCTATCTCGATAGCCTGAAAGGCCGCTCAGCAAGGAAGAGGCCACTGCTCAAGAACAGCCATTAAAAAAAGCCAGATTATGGTTTGCACATGGGGACAAACATTGTACTTTTTGGAGAAATGTCCTCTGGTCTGATGACACAAAAATAGAACTGTTTGGCCATAATGACCATCGTTATGCTTGGAGGAGAAAAGGGCAAGCTTGCAAGCTGAAGAACACCATCCCAGCCGTGAAGCACAGGGGTGGCAGCATCATGTTGTGGGAGTGTTTTGCTGCAGGAGGGACTGGTGCACTTCACATCGTTTTCCTACCTCATGATGCCATCTATTTTGTGGATACATTGAAGCAACATCTCAAGACAGTCTGGAAGTTAAAGCTTGGTTGCAAATGGGTCTTCCAAATGGACAATGACCCCAAGCATACTTCCAATGTTGTGGCAAAATGGCTTAAGGACAACAAATTCAAGGTATTGAAGTGGCCATCACAAAGCCCTGACCTCAATCCTATAGGACATTTGTGGCCAGAACTGAAAAAGTGTGTGTGAGCAAGGAGGCCAACAAAACTGACTCTGTTACACCAGCTCTGTCAGGAGGAATGGGCCAAAATTCACCCAACTTATTGTGGGAAGCTTGTGGAAGGCTACCCAAAACGTTTGACCCAAGTTGAACAATTTACAGTCAATGCTACCAAATACTAATTGAGTGTATGTAAACTTCTGACCCACTGGGAATGTGATGAAAGAAATAAAAGCTGAAATATATCATTGGGCAGCAGTGGCCTAGTGTAGCCTAGTGGTTAGAGCATTGGACTAGTAACCGGAAGGTTGCAAGTTCAAATCCCGAGCTGACAAGGTACAAAATCTGTTGTTCTGCCCTGAACAGGCAGTTAACCCACTGTTCCTAGGCCGTCATTGAAAATAAGAATTTGTTTTTAACTGACTTGCCTAGTAAAATAAAGGTAAAATTTAAAAAAATTCACTCGACTATTATTCTGACATTTCACATTCTTAAAATAAAGTGGTGATCCTAACTGACCTAAGACAGGGAATTTGTACTCGGATTAAAATGTCAGGAATTGTGAAAAACTGAGTTTAAATGTATTTGGCTAAGGTGTATGTAAACTTCTGACTTCAACTGAATTTATTCCATTTTAGAATAAGGCTATAATGTAACAATGTAGAAAATGTAAAAAGGGTCTGAATACTTTCCGAAGGCACTGTATGTTAAAACATTTTTTTTTTTATCAGACTGTTTCCACAGCGACTTACATTTTGTGCATTCATCTTAAAATAGCTAGGTGAGACAACTTCATAAAGTAGTACATTTAATCAGCAAATTCTTGCCGAAACGCATCACATTTATGCAGAAACGGAGTTCGCCCTTTTCCTTATTCTCTCGGTTTGTCACCAGATTAAGTATCCTGGGGTAAGGAATGTTTTTACTTATCAGCAATGTCAGTCCTAAACTCAGGAGTAATCTTGTTTGCAAAACCCATAGGTCGTGGCAGCATCCTTCCTTCCTTTGGTTAGGATAGGAAGATGGTAATTCCTCTGATTCCCTCAGGCTGAGGTTGTCTGAGCTCTGCTAATAGCGGCACAGGGCTCAAACTATGATTTGTCAGGTCTGTCTATGTGTTACTGTGTCCCTGTCAGGAAGGACTCCAGTACATCTATACTTCCTAACCACCTCCCAATGTCATTATCACTACAGTCTGATAAGGGCCAGATAAGGGCTTGCTACTGTGGAGGAGGATGTGATAAGTGGTGGCGCATGGCTGGAGCCACTCATCCTCCCCCTGCAGGTGGACCAATGTTTAGATTTTTAATACATTCTAGGGCTGCAAGATGCGAATCTAATGATGATTTGAAAGAAGTTGCATGAAAGGCATGAGCTCTGTTTGGTTTCTTGCACAGGCTGCACACACTTCAGTCTCTCATTCACAATTTGACAAGCACTTGATAATGCCTCGAATTTCCCGAAGGCATCGCCTTTGTGCGGCCATAACACCCCTAAAAAAATACATGCCTTTTGCAGCCAGTGGCCGTTGTACCCTTGGGCTGAATATAATAATTAGAATTCCTTCCACAGGTTGCTTGCTCCGAAGAACCTCTCACTCACATGGCTCTATGACTTAAATCAATTCTTATTAGCCAATGCCCGTTACTTGATTGGGTCCATAGGCATCTAAGCTCCGGAGTAGACTACAAGTGAAGACAGACAAGTCAGGGACGCAACTGCGGGCCTCCTTATCCAATTCCGAGGTGTATATTGGAAGAACTGTCCACATTTACTTTGTCAGCAAACAAGATGAGTAGGCCTAACAAACAGCAAAAACTGTTGTCAATCTACTATGTCAATCTACAATCTTCCATAGTACAAAGGTTGATCTATTTTACTGGTCAACTTGTAGTTCTGTGCGAGAAAGAAATATTCCAAACAGTCTGGGACAGTTGAGGGATGTAATAGATCCCAAATTAATACAACCACTCACGTCAAATTAAATTTTTTAGAGCAGGCTGATGCAACAGATCAGAATGTTGTAAACAGGCTATTTCTTAATATTATAAGCGCAGCAATGCGCACACTGAAGTAGGCAATGAGCGCGAATGTTCTAAAATGCAAACAATTAGCGGGAAAACACCCTTCTCAAAAGTGACAGCAAGTGCAATTATACATGTAATGCTTTATTATAAAAGATGCATATTTATGGTGAAACTTCTTCCCCAAACTTGAAACCTAACTCATAGTCTACACTCCTTGTAAAGAGGATTCATTTGGGAAGGCAGGGTAGCCTAGTGGTTAGAGCGTTGGACTCGTAACCGAAAGATTGTTCAAATCCCCGAGCTGACAATGTACAAATCTGTTGTTCTGCCCCTGAACAGGCAGTTAACCCACTTTTCCTGGGCAGTCATTGAAAATAAGAATTTGTTCTTAACTGACTTGCCTAGTTAAATAAAGGTAAAAAAAAAAAAAAACATTTAAAAAGTGGTTAATTTTAAATTAGTTGTGATTTTACAACCCTTATCAAAACAAATAGGCCTATGGGCTAGGCTACACGAGGTGTGCGAATGATATATATATATATATATATACACATTTTTTTTTTTTTTCGTAAAAACGCACCAAAATTACATTTTTGGCCGACACCAAGAATATATAATATTTTCCTTGCCAAAAAACGATGCCGATAACCGATATTTCAAATTTTAGAGGCCTTTTTACCATTCTAATACAGTTAATTAATTACACACACACACACACACGCAGCTGTCGAAGGCACTGCATCTCAGTGCAAGAGGCGTCACTACACTCCCTGGTTCGAATCCAGGCTGTATCACATCTGGCCGTGATTGGGAGTCCCTTAGGGCGGTGCAAAATTGACCCAGCGTTGAAATCACACTGGATGTATTATACATTAGAATTGCTTTGGGGGCATACTTATTTCACTGTACAGCCTTACCTATGGATTGTGGCTCAATGGCAGTCTACTCAGTGACACCCAGAAAACGTTAACATCATAGCTCTTATTGCGGAACTCTGAAACAACTGAATTGAGCTACATTTATTGTCAACCTAAGTGTATTGAACACTATTCCAGAGGGAAAACAATACTGCGTGGGATGTTGGAGTCTCATAACTCAGAGGAGGACGTTGGGGGAAAATATATTGGGTATGGAGTAGACTGATACCCCATTTCATTGATCCCCAATCCTTGGGTAAAGCTGTACAGTGCAATATGAATGTCAACACACACATTAGGCTAGGGTAAGAGCTACGACGCTAATATTTGCATAAACTCTTCACAGTTGTGATCTGTGGGTGTCACCGAGTAGACTGATACCCCATTTCATTGCTTCACATTCCAATCTTGTTTAACCTGATTGAGTCAAAATATGGAATGATTCCACCAATTGTAACCTTCTGCATCACTTTCAAAGAGGTACTTTTATTTTGAAGGCAAACCACAAATTCCACTATTGTGCCTAGCTTCACAACATATAACCCGGTCCAATTGAGCCTCACTCGGCAGTTGAAGCTAGCTGGCTACTTATAACGTTAGCTTAACCCTGTTGCCCAAAGCTAATTATTTTCAAAAGGCAAACAACAAGTGGCTACCTAGCTAATGATAGTATTAGCTAGGTAGCCACTTGTTGTTTGCCTTTTGAAAATAAATAACTTAACCCTGTTGCCCAAAGCTAATGTTATAAGTAGCCAGCTAGCTTCACCTGCCGAGGATTCCTAAATCATTGCTAAGAATAATGACTACAGTTTCTACTGGTCATTGTTTTCAGGCTGGTTGTATTGGTGCTAACAAGGTACCAAGCTAAAGCTAGCTAGCTACCCCAGAAGTTGCGGTCTAACAAATAATGCTTTATTACTAACGCGGAATTGTAAACACATCGTTAGTGGCCGGTATCTGCAGACTTTTTTGTACAGCTTTGACAGTGCTAGTGATCGTAGTGGTGGCGCATGGCTTGCACGTGCAAATTCAGAACATACAGCATTCTATAAATTAACTGTTATTTGACATGTCAAATTTAAAAGTTAATTTAAATTGTCAAAATAGTGTTTTCTGACATGTCTTTTTTGACATGCAAAGATCCAAACAGCGTTCCATAGTATGTCGTGAAGCTAATAGCAGTGACGCTATTACTGTGCAACTCCGGTAGGGCCCCATCTGAAAAATAGCGCACTTGGTAGTGTGTACAGGTGCTCGACCAGTCGCTAAAGCTAACATCACCCACGACAGAGAACATTTGACTGTCAAGGGCAATGAATTCCATTATCGTGATGGGGTATCTATTTTGTGAAGTGCACCAGTCCCTCCTGCAGCATAGCGCCCCCACAACATGATGCTGCCACCCCCGTGCTTCACGGTTGGGAACGTGTTCTTCAGCTTGCAAGCTTCCCCCTTTTTCCTCCTAAAATAACAATGGTCATTATGGCCAAACAGTTTTATTTTTGTTTCATCAGACCAGAGAACAATTCTCCAAAAAGTACAATCTTTGTCCCCATGTGCAGTTGCAAACCATAGTCTGGCTTTTTTTACGGCGGTTTTGGAGCAGTGGGTTCTTCCTTGCTGAGCGGCCTTTCGGGTTATGTCGATATGGGACATAACCCTGGCTACAGATACTTTTGTACCCGTTTCCTCCAGCATCTTCACAAGGTTCTTTGCTGTTGTTCTGGGATTGATTTGCACTTTTCGCACCAAAGTACGTTCATCTCTAGGAGACAAAACGCATCTCCTTCCTGAGCGGTATGATGGCTGTGTGGTCCCATGGTGTTTATACTTGGGTGCTTTTGTTTGTACAGATGAACGTGGTACCTTCAGGCGTTTGGAAATTGCTCCCAAGGATGAACCAGACTTGTGGAGGTCCAATTTTTTTCCTGAGATCTTGGCTGATTTCTTTTGGTTTTCCCATGATGTCAAGCAAAGAGGCAGTGAGTTTAAAGGTAGGCCTTGAAAGACAACCACAGGTACACCTCCAATTGACTCAAATCATGTCAATTAGCCTATCAGAAGCTTCTGAAGCCATGACATAATTTTCTGGAATTTTCCAAGCTGTTTAAAGGCACAGTCAATTTAGTGTATGTAAACTTCTGACCCACTGGAATTGTGATACAGTGAAATAATCTGTCTGTAAACAATTGTTGGAAAAATGATGTGTCATGCACAAAGTAGATGCCCTAACCAACTTGCCAAAACAATAGTTTGTTAACAAGCAATTTGTGGGGTGGTTGAAAAATGAGCTCATGACTCCAACCTAAGTGTATGTAAACTTCCGACTTCAACTGTATATATTTTTTCGGCAATCTGCACGCTAGCCTATAATAAAGCGAAAACAGATTTTTTTTTAGAAATGTTTGCAAATATATTAGTAAAAATCATAGCTGTTCAGACTCTTCGCTATAAGACTTGAAATTGAGCTCCGGTGCATTCTGTTCCCTTTGATAATCCTCGATGTTTCTACAACTTGATTGGAGTCCACCTGTGGTAATTTCAATTGATTGGACATTTGGAAAGACACACACATGTCTATATAAGGTCCCACAGTTGACAGGGTATGTCAGAGCAAATGAGGTCCAAGGAATTGTCAGTAGAGCTCCGAGACAGGATTGTGTCGAGGAACAGATCTGTGGAAGGGTACCAAAACATTTCTGCAGCTTTGAAGTTCCCCAATAACACAGTGGCCTCCATCATTCTTCAATGGAAGAGGTTTGGAACCAACAAGACTCTTCCTAGAGCTGGCCACTCAGCCAAACTGAGCAAACAGGGGAGAAGGGCCTTGGTCAGGGAGGTGACCAAGAACACAATGGTCACTTTGACAGAGCTCTAGAGTTCTTCTGTGGAAATGGGAGAACCTTCCAGAAGGACAACCATCTCTGCAGCACTCCATTAAGCAGGCCTTTATGGTAGAGTGGGCAGACGGAAGCCACTTCTCAGTACAAGATACATGACAGCCCCCTTGGAGTTTGCCAAATGGCTCTCAGACCATGAGAAACAAGATTCTCTGGTCTGATGAAACCAAGAATCAACTCTTTGGCCTGAATGCTAAGCGTCACGTCTGGCGGAAACCTACGGTGAAGCGTGGTGGTAGCATCATGTTGTGGTTATGTTTTTCAGCGGCAGGGACTGGGAGACTTGTCAAGATCGAGGGAAAGATGAACAGAGCAAAGTACAGATATCCTTGATGAACCTGCTCCAGAGTGCTCAGGACCTCGGACTGGGGTGAAGGTTCACCTTCCAACAGGACCATGACCCTAAGCACACTGCCAAGACAATGCAGGAGGGGCTTCGGGACAAGTCTCAATGTCCTTGAGTGGCACCCAGCCAGAGCCCGGACTTGAACACGATCGAACATCTCTGGAGAGACTTAAAAATATATGTGCTGCAATGCTCCCCATCCAACCTGACAGGATCTGCAGAGAAGAATGTTGGAAACTCCCCAAATACTGGTGTGCCAAGCTTCTAACACATCATACCCAAGAAGACTTGATGCTATAATCGCTGCCAAAGGTGCTTCAACTAAGTTCTGAGTAAAGATCTGAAGACTTATTTAAAAAAAAGTAAATATTGCATTTTCATAAATTAGCAAAAATGTCAGGAAGCCTGTTTTTGCGTTGTTGTTATAGGGTATTAATCCATTTTAGAATAAGGTTGTAATGTAACAAAATTTTAAAAAGTCAAGGAGTCTGAATACTTCCTGAAGGCACTGTAAAACTGGGGGAAAATATGGTATCTGCGTTAGGCTCTGGGGGCGAACAGTGGCTCCATTTCCCCTTTGTCAATGTTTTGGTTTTGTTGGCGAAACTAAGGTGAGGAGCATCCAAACGGACCTGGCGGTTTCACCATTTAAATCTTTAAACCCGTCTACCTTTCTGTGTTTCCCAGGTTATGCTGCCCAAAAGCTACCTGAGTCCAGGTGAGAAAGAAAAGGGCTAAAGCCACATCTCTCCCTTACCCTGTTAGCTCTCCAGACAGAGCCACAGCACTTGCATCCATCCCACAGAGAAGAGGAGCCATGAGCAACCCCAACACACCCAGCAATGTCACCGACGCCATGGAATCTGTCATCCACAACGTAAGTCCATTCACGCTAAATTAATTTAGTCCGCCCAATTAGGTCATCCTAACTAACGTCTACCGCATAACACAAACGAATTCAAAGCAAGAGACGTGTAATCGACTCATTGACAACAGTAGAAAATGCATGTCTACGTTCAGGGATGTTATTGCTCCTGACTTTTATTCATTTTTGCTGAACTAATCTAATATATTCATCAAATTGCAGTGGTTATCTGCCAGAAAGGCTTTCAGCTGTGATTGCCAAACACCCTTGTGTATTTTTACTCGTGACACATGTTCTCTCTGTGCTCAAGTTCTGCTTCGTCAGCCTCTCCAGTTCACTGTGTTTAGGCATGGGAGTGTATATTTGGGATTGTGCCATTCCTCTCAGAGCAGGGTATGTACAAATCCATACCTTCACTAAGGGATTAAATCCTCTGGCTCCTCTTTTTAAAATAAATTGTGACTTCTGAACTGTAACATTAAGTGTTTTTTAAACGGTTTCCCTTGAGCACCTTTTGAGAACTGCCTGATACCCTTCTACTCCCGTTTCAGGAGGGATTGGGGAACCAAGAATGTTGTCGTCAGCGTGTATTTAGAAATGTGGCTGTACTAGGATCAAAATATCTAGTTGTATTTCCATGCCTTTCTGGTGCCCAGTTTATGCTGGCCAGAATGGACACTCCAACCAACTGATTGGCATCCGTACAGTACTGTTAGAAGCCCAGTGGTAAAGCATCTAGGTGGTTCAGGCTGAGAAGCCAGATGGCCTTGGACCTAGGTCAATGGCTAAAACTACATTTCAGTTCCCTGGGGGCCTCTCAAAATAACATCATATTAACAAGCAACATGACTAAGTTGCTTTGGGCGACATTGAGTCTGTGGGGGTCATTCATAAAAAAATGTCTTAAGTTTTTGGGAAATCAATGAGAAACAAATATGCATCATCTATGGTTTCTTTGTATGACTAATTGAGATCGGATACTGAGGTATAATAGCATTTCTTTAACCTTCTTTCCACAATAGACAAACATTAAATAAACATCTATCGTCAAGGGTCCATTTTTGACCGTGACCAAAAAAAAATCTCCCCCAACCCACTTATGCATGCATGTATGCATGCACACATACAGTAGACTCAAATGTTCTACGTTGACCAATACTGAAGACTTCAAAACTATGAAATAACTCATGGCATTATATCGTAACCAAAAAAAAGTGTTAAGCAAATCAGATGAATTGTAATTAATTGCAAAGTCCCTCTTCGGCGTGCAAATGAACTGAATCCCCCGAAGAAAAAAAAAATTCCACTGCATTTCAGCGCTGCCACAAAAGGACCAGCTGACATGTCAGTGATTATTTCGTTAACACAGGTGTGAGTGTTGACGAGGACAAAGCTGGAGATCATTCTGTCATGCTGATTGAGTTCGAATAACAGACTGGAAGCTTCAAAAGGAGGGTGGTGCTTTGAATCATTGTTCTTCCTCTGTCAAACATGGTTACCTGCAAGGAAACACGTGCCGTCCATCATTGCTTTGCACAAAAAGGGCTTCACGGGCAAGGATATTGCTGCCAGTAAGATTGCACCTAAATCATCCATTTATCGGATCATCAAGAAGGAGAGCGGTTCAATTGTTGTGAAGAAGGCTTCAGGGCGCCCATGATAGTCCAGCAAGCGCCAGGACCGTCTCCTAAAGTTGATTCAGCTGCGCGATCGAGGCACCACCAGTACAGAGCTTGCTCAGGAATGGCAGCAGGCATTTTGGGGATGGCCTGGTGTCAAGAAGGACAGCAAAGAAGCCACTCCTCTCCAGGAAAAACATCAGGGACAGACTGATATTCTGCAAAAGGTACAGGGATTGGACTGCTGAGGACTGGGGTAAAGTCATTTTCTCTGATGAATCCCCTTTTCGATTGTTTGGGGCATCCGGAAAAAAGCTTGTCCAGAGAAGACAAGGTGAGCGCTACCATCAGTCCTGTGTCATGTCAACAGTAAAGCATCCTGAGACCATTCATGTGTGGGGTTGCTTCTCAGCCAAGGGAGTGGGCTCACCAACAATGTTGCCTAAGAACACAGCCATGAATAAAGAATGGAACCAACACATCCTCCGAGAGCAACTTCTCCCAACCATCCAGGAACAGTTTGGCGACAAACAATGCCTTTTCCAGCACGATGGAGCACCTTGCCATAATGCAAAAGTGATAACTAAGTGGCTCGGGGAACAAAACATCGGTATTTTGGGTCCATGGCCAGGAAACTACCCAGAGCGTAATCCCATAGAGAACTTGTGGCGGGTGGACAAAACAAAACCCCACAAATTCTGACAAACTCCAAGCATTGATTATGCAAGAATGGGCTGCCATCAGTCAGGATGTGGCCCAGAAGTTAATTGACAGCATGCCAGGGCGGATTGCAGAGGTCTTTATTGACAATTAACTTCATGTAATTGTCAATAAAAGCCTTTGACACGTATGAAATGCTTGTAATTATACTTCAGTATTCCATAATAACATCTGATATCTAAAGACACTGAAGCAGCAAACTTTGAATTAATATTTCTGTCATTCTCAAAACCTTTGGCCATGACTGTATATACTGTAATGTAATATGGGTGTGTATCTAATGGTATTATGGTAATAGATTATTATGGCCTACAGTTATCTACCCTATTTCTGGTTAGAGTGAAGCATTTACTGTTTTTGTGACATTTCACTGACATTTTCATTTAACCTTGGCAAATCTGAGCTCCCCAAACCTTTTCCATTCCAAAAACAAATTGCTTGTTGAGGGCTGGGATTTGAATACAGTCTGTTGGGGAATCAGATTTTGCCCAGTGCAGTTAGTTCAATCTATCTCAGGCAGACTGTTGGCAGCTATGGAGCTTCTTAACAATCTCTTACACAGTGGATTCACAGACTGTTGTCACTACATGCACTAGTTGCTATCCAATGTATATGTTTACAACTTAATGGCTGCAGATGACTCATTTTCACAAAAGATAAGTCTGTTTGCTATAGCTGAAGCTTTCATTGGCCATTTTCCTCACATCCTTGCCCTTCTTAGTTAATAATTCACTTTTCAAACAAGTGTACACATACTTGTATGCTAGGGGAAAGGGAGTGTGTGTCTGTGTCAGTGTACTGTGTGTTTTTAAGGGGAGTTGAGAGAATTCTATTTGGAAGGGTCTGTCAATGTGAAACTGGGTGATGTCCTTTTCCTGCCTCGATGCACTGCCCATTGTCATGTGACTTGGGCAACTGACCGATATGAGACGAGGTTGAAAAAAGGTGTACGGTTATTTTTTACTTTTCGGTCGCTAAAGATTAAGTGGCGTGAAAACGCGGTTGGATTTTTGATGGAGTTTCTGTACACAGCAGCAAAGGTGAGTTATGAGTAACACAGGGTAACATACAAGACTAACCAGTTCAACACATTGTAGGAGTCACTGATCCCTTTGGGAGCGCCCCCCTCCATTTGTGTGGATATGAAGACTGCTCATTTCCTGTTCTATGTCTACATACCAGGTGCAGTATATTGGTTTTAAAGGCTAAACAATTTGAACCTGCAGTACCCTATAGATTTTGTTTACGTAATACCTTCAGGCAAAAATATAGTATATAGGCCTACACCGAACTTGATGTTTTTCCAGTCACAGTGAACACAATAGAATATAATTTACCTTCCTATTCCTATTTGCCTCACCATTTTTGTTGTATATTTAGCCCAATATGTGCTTCAGCAGTTTTGTTGCACTGTCCACTTCCAAGGCATCTGTGATGGTCTTGTTACAGCCCTTTGACAGGCCATTGTGCGTACATGAACGAAGACGATTTAATTCTCATTGTAATCTTAATGCATCTGTGATACAGTGCCTTTGGAAAGTATTCATACCCCTTGACTTATTCCACATTTAATTGATCAAATATTTTTCTTTCAACCATCTACACACAATACCCGATAATGACAGTGAAAGCATGTTTTTAGAGATGTTTTCAAATGTATTGAAAATAAAATATAGAAATATAAAATTTACATAAGTATTCACCCCTGGAGTCAAAACTTTGTAGGAGCCGCTTTGGCGGTAATTACATCTTTGTGACATCTTGGGTATGTCTGTATTAGCTTTTCGCATCTGGGTTTGGGAATTTTCTCTTTTTTTTTTGTCTTTATTTTTCCCTTGGAGATTTTTTCAAGCTCTTAAATTAGATTGGGAGTGGCATTCCAGGTGACTACCTCATGAAGCTGGTTGAGAGAATGCCAAGTGTGCACAGATGTCATCAAAGCAAAGGGTGGCTACTTTGAAGAATCTCATATAAAATATACAGTGGGGCAAAAAAGTATTTGGTCAGCCACCAATTGTGCAAGTTCTCCCACTTAAAAAGATGAGAGGCCTGTACTTTAGGTACACTTCAACTATGACAGACAGTGAGAAAGAAAATCCAGAAAATCACATTGTAGGATTTTTAATGAATTTATTTGCAAATTATGGTGGAAAATAAGTATATCTATCTATGCTCGCACAAGCTTTTTCAGTGTATGTGTATATATATTACCTACACATACTAACCAGCTCGAATAGACAGAAGCGTGCTATGTGGCAGACCAATCCGAACTCAACTCGTCATGGCTAGCAGGAAGGTTGCTGTATCTGTCTGCGGCTAAACCAACTAGTCTTGTAATTTAACAATTGTATTCCGTATTTACAGATGGCATACACGTTTGTTATTAAGCCACATGAAAGTTCACGTGTTCCAGAGGCATTTCTGCCAAAAAGTAGTGACCCGTGACAAATGCCCAGTTTCCTGAAACGGGTCACAAATGTGGAATAAGTTAAGGGGTATGAATTATTTCTGAAGGCACTGTAACTGATAGCTACCCTTCGGCTGCCAGCAGATCGGAAACCATTAACTCTGTGTGAACAATGTTGGACAGCTAGAAGTGGCATGTGAATCGTCCCCAAATTGCACCCTCTTCCCTATATAGTGCACTACTATGTAGGGAATAGGGTGCTATCTGGGACACAGACATGGTGTAAGAGGATTGATGCCACCATCATGTGGTGAGTCACACTTCCCCAGAAGTGACTGTGGAGAGGCTCCAAATTTCAAGAAAGGTGTCTGGCATGACGTCATCAGCCTCGTTTTTGTTTTTGTCCCTCATAAAAGGATTAGAATTAAGAGTCCCCGCACCCCAACCCCCTTCCTCTTTATGTCAATGTATGACTCATCCAATGTCACTCACAGCCTTATCTCTCTTTTATGGCTATAATCAGCAAGCTCATGCAAGGGATATCACAATATTACGTCATCACTATCACATTATACGTGTGGGAAGGGAAGCTTCAGCATTGATGGGCTACCCCTCAATAACATGTGATGTATGTAGGGTAACCTCAGTATTGTCCTTGTTGTCTGTAGTTAAGCTTATTTGTTAGACTTGTCCAATAGTGTTCGTAGGACAGTTGGGTTTAATCAGCCACTTCAAAGCCCAACAGGTGAAGGAAAAGCAACTGTGGAATTCATGTTGGCCTGTTTACCTGGTCATACCACTGAGAAGAGTGGTCATATACAGTTGAAGTTGGAGGTTTACATCATTAAAACTCGTTTTTCAACGACTCCACAAATTTCTTGTTAACAAACTATAGTTTGGGCAAGTCTGTTAGGACATTTACTTTGTGCATGGCACAAGTAATTTTTCCAACAATTGTTTACAGACGGATTATTTCATGAGTCTGATTCATCCTTGGGAGCGATTTCTAAATGCCTGAAGGTACCACATTCTGTACAAACAGTAGTACGCAAGTATAAACACCATGGGACCAGGCAGCCGTCATACAGCTCAGGAAGGAGATACGTACTGTCTCCTAGAGATGAACGTACTTTGGTGCGAAAAGTGCAAATCAATCCCAGAACAACAACAAAGGACCTTGTAAAGATGCTGGAGGAAACGGGTACAAAAGCATCCATATCCACAGTAAAACGAGTCCTATATCGACCGAAAGGCCGCTCAGCAAGGAAGAAGCCACTGCTCCAAAACCGCCATAAAAAGCCAAACTACAGTTTGCAACTGCACATGGGGACAAAGATTGTACTTTTTAGAGAAATATCCTCTGGTCTGATGAAACAAAAATAGTTTGGCCATAATGACCATTGTTATGTTTGGAGGAAAAAGGGAGACGCTTGCAAGCCGAAGATCACCATCCCAACCGTGAAGCACGGGTGTGGCAGTATCATGTTGTGTGGGTACTTTACTGCAGGAGGGACTGGTGCACTTCACAAAATAGATGGCATCATGAGGAAGCAAATTGATGTGAATATATTGAAGCATCATCTCAAGACATCAGTCAGGAAGTTAAAGCTTGGTTGCAAATAAGTCTTCCAAATGGATAATGGCCGCAGGCATACTTCCAAAGTTGTGGCAAAATAGCTTAAGGACAAAGTCCAGGTATTGGAGTGGCCATCACAAAGCCCTGACCTCAATCCTATAACATATTTGTGGGCACAACTGAAAAAGCGTGTGCGAGCGAGGAGGCCTACAAACCTGACTCAGTTACCGCAGCTTTGTCTGGAGGAATGGGCCAAAATTCACCCAACTTATTGTGGGAAGGCTACCCAAAATGTTTGACCCAAGTTAAACCATTTTAAGGCAATGCTATCAAATACTAATTGAGTGTATGTAAACTTCTGACCCCCTAGGATTGTGATGAAAGAAATAAAAGCTGAAATAAATAATTCTCTCTGATCCTAACTGACCTAAAACAGGTCATTTTTACTAGGATTAAATCTCAGGAATTGTGAAACTAAATTTAAATGTATTTGGCTAAGGTGTATGTAAACCTCCGACTTCAACTGTATATTTACACTGAAGGCATTACTCTTCCATAGCTTCCCTAGATATCCTCGTCAGGCCTGTTGCTACAGGAATGAAATTACTCAATACTCAACAGGCCTGAGTGTTGCTGGCTGTGTGGGATTTGAGCCACCTCTCGGCTCCTATAAATCCTATGTGTAGGTGGCCAGCTGAGTACATGATTTAGCCTACACACTTTGCATGTAACAAGCCTGTGTATATTTAACAGACTGTAGATGGTATATTGCATTACTGAGATTAATATTTCAGCTTGCCTAAACTATTTGTATTATTTTGGTTTACTGCAGTGGTTCCCAACCTGTGGCATTATGCTGCACACCAAACACGTCCCTATTAATTTATTTAGTGTTAATGACCTCTTTTCTGATACATACTGCATAGCATCCATTTTCCATGACAAATGTTTTCATAGACGAAATGGGGTTTATTTCAGTTACTTACTCATGGTGATTTAATTTATGTGTACCCCCTTAAGTGTCCCGCAAATCTGCGTTAGACATTTTTTTTTTTTCTGGTAAAATTGATCCTTACTTTTTGAATGATTGATTTTCACATTTTTGTGGCATGTGCACAAGCACCTTCAAATACCTTTCTTGCAAGCTCCCAACAATGCAGTTATTGATGTATGCAATGCAATATCGATTTATCACTAGAAATAAGATAATCTAGAACAAAACCCACGAGAAATAAAAGTGAGAAGCTACAGTCTGTATATACAGGGTCAGTTTCAATACCATTTTTCCCAATTTGCAGGGATCCTGGAGTGATAGCTACCTCTATGTATAGGGGTGTGGTCCCTAGGCATCAGGATATATGATAAACAGAGTAGCAGCTGTGTGTGGAGTCAGTATAAGTGTGTGTTGGAGTGTCAGTGTGCGTGAGTTTGGACATTCCTGTAAGTGTGCATGCAAAGTGCAAAAATAACATTAAAAGGGTCAACTCAGATAGTCCGTGTAGCCGTTGTGTTAGCTATTTAGCAGTCTTATGGCTTGGGGATAGAAGCTGTTAATGAGCCTGTCGCTGTCAGACTTTGTAAGACTTGCAGTGCGGAAGCAGAGTGAACAGTCTATGGCTTGGGTGGCTGACAGGGTTGAAAAGGGTCGACATTTTCCATGTGAAGTTAACCCCAGGAATTTGGGGAATTTTGCTTAAATTCATCAAAAATGTTAGCCTATAACAGTGAACTTTTTATACGGGTTACACATAAGGCAATTCTAGGTCGTGTGGCATATTTTGGTTAAACTATCCCCAATTCAATGGAATTGCAACCCTCTGCATGCACAGTGCATTCTTCCATCACGTGCAGTATACTCTTCCATCACATGTACAGCTGATTCTCAAGATCTTGCACACGAGTGAGATGCTATTGAGCCCACAGTACTACACTGTCTGAGCCAAGGTCTACATGCTTTCTGGTAAGTTTTGATTATAATGCTGGGTGTGGTGAATATATTTTATACAACATTTCTTTTTTGTGAACTAATAAATAGTAGCCTACAGCAAAGTGTGTTTAAATCCTTTCTAACTTGTTAACAATTTCTGCTAGTTAGTTTTTGCTACCATGTGGGTTTTAGCTTGCCTGACCCTGCTAACTGAGGTGTGTTAATTCACCTGTTTCCATACATGTTTCATTTTAACTGCTTATCTGTACATGGAATTGTATTTTTTATTTTTTTTTTTTACATTCTAATCTTTACAGGAAAATGCCACAGGCACTATCGGATGTTTCGAGACATTTCACTGCAGCTAATGTAGAAGTTAAAGCTGTGTACATTTGCAAATACTGTAAGGAATGCAACAAAGATGCAGAATCATCTGGGCAAGTGCATAATGTTCCCTCAGCGGTCACAACAAGCAACTTCTGACAAAAGTCCCTCTACTTCTATTCAAGGTGAAAATGAGACACCTTATCGATAGCACCTCATGGTCCTCCTGGATTTGGCAGTTGTTTTGACTCAATGGAGGAACACAGTCAGAGAAATGCTGATGAATGTCTTGCTCGAGCTGTGTATGCAACTGGTTAACCTCTGATGCTCACAGGCAATGTGTATTGGAAGAGATTTCTGGATGTTCTTTGCCTAGCATACACCCCTCCAACCAGACATGCTTTATCTACTCATTTGCTGGATGCAGAGATCAACAGAGTTCAAGTGAAGGTCAAGCAAATTATAGAGAAAGCAGACTGTATTGCAATTATCTCTGATGGGTGGTTGAATGTTCGTGGACAAGGAATAATTAACTAAATCTCCACCCCTCAACCAGTATTCTACAAGAGCACAGACACAAGGGACAACAGACACACAGGTCTCTACATTGCAGATGCGCTGAAGGCAGTTATCAATGACCTTGGACCACATAAGGTTTTTGCACTGGTGACAGACAATGCTGCGAACATGAATGCTGCTTGGTCTAAAGTGGAGGAGTCCTACCCTCACATCACACCCATTGGCTGTGCTGCTCATGCATTGAATCTGCTCCTCAAGGACATCATGGCACTGAAAACAATGGATACACTCTACAAGAGGCCGAAAGAAAGGGTTAGCTATGTGAAGGGTCATCAAGTTATAGTAGCAAAGTGAGAAGAATAAGAGCATCACATTGAAGCTGCCCAGCCACACCCGTTGGGGTGATGTTGTCATCATGTTTGACAGTCTCCTGGAGGGGAAGGGGTCTCCAAGAAATGGCCATATCACAGTCTGCTGATATGGAGAGCCCCATCAAGAGGATCCTCCTGGATGATGTATTTTGGGAGAGAGTGGTAAGCTGCCTAAAACTCCTGAAACCTATAGCAGTAGCCATTGCACGGATTGAGGGAGACAATGGCATCCTATCTGATGTTCAGAAGAAATCCGTGCTGCCCTGCCCACTTCACTGTTGCTCCAAGCAGAGGAAACTGTCGTGAAGACTTCTGTCGGAAGCCCATACACACCGCAGCGAACATGTATGACCCCAAGTATGCTGGAAAAAGCATCCTGTCTGGTGCAGAGATCAACAGGGTCTATGGTGTAATCACTACCGTGTCTCGCCACCTTGGCCTGGATGAGGGCAAGGTTCTTGGCAGTCTGGCGAAGTACACTTCCAAGCAATGTCTTTGGGATGGAGATGCAATATTGCAGGCGTTTCAACTTATCTCATCAGCCACATGGAAGGGACTTTGTGTATCTGAGAGGCAACAAGGGAAAGAGCCTATCATCCTCCAAATCCCACAATCAGCCGCCTCAGAGCGCAACTGGTCATTGTTTGGGAACACACACGCAACAGGCTGACCAATACAAGGGTTGGAAATTTGATGGCCATCCAGGCAAATGTTATGCTTTTTGAGCCTGACAACGAGCCATCCTCAACAAGGTTGGAAAGAGACAGTGAAGATGAGGCCACAGTCTGATGTTCAAGAGGTGGACATTGAGGAGGTCCAGGGAGAAGACATGGAAGCCTGAGAGGAAGACAACCAAAGGTTTAGGTTTACAGATGTATGTTGAAAACTTTTTCGGGGAGATTCGATGGATCATTGTTGATCATCCAATATTCCCTTTTGTTGTACAGTGAAATCATCCCATGTGAAGAGTCAACTCATTTAAAGTTCAATTCGTGACTAAATTGTTTTTTAAAATGTCTATTGGAAGGATTTAATCATTTGCAATTATGTCTACTTATGATAAGGTAAAAGGTTTATGTTTCTCTCTCCATATGATATGGTAAATATATCCAATGCAAAAAAACATCTACATTTAAATGGTATTAATATTAATTCCCACGGAAGGTTTCCACCTCTGAATATTCCCCAAAATGTGCAACCCTAGTGGCTGGAGTGATTTTTCTGGGCTTTCCTTTCACACCTTCTTATATAGAGGTCCTGGATGGCAGGGCGCTAGGCCCCAGGTAAGTACTGGGCTGTCCGCACCACCCCCTGTAGCGCCATGCGATTGAGGGCTGTGCTGTCGCCATACCAAGCAGTGACGCAGCAAGTCAATGGTGCAGATGTATAACATTTTGAGGATTTAAGGGCCCATGCCCCTGCAAGGGCCGGGTTTTCTGCAATGTAAAGGTGTAACCACATAATTAGATATTAGAACACTTCCTCCATATCTTTTACATTTTCCACCATGGCAGATTTGATTTCTCTTCGTGTGTGTGTGTGTGTGTGTGTGTGTGTGTGTGTGTGTGTGTGTGTGTGTGTGTGTGTGTGTGTGTGTGTGTGGTTCAATGTTTATTTTGATGAAATTTTTATGACAACCTAGGCAGGCAGGCTACCCCAAACCTCCAGTACAGCCATAATAACGCTATGAGAACCACAGGCCTGTGAGTGTACATAGTATCTACAGTATCACCAACCTCTATTTTATTCCTTACTTGTGGAGGTCACTCTTACGATTTCTGCCCTGCTGTGGTGTTGTCCTCTAAATATATCACTAGCCACTTTAAACAATGCTACCCAATATAATGTTTACATACCCTACATTATTCATCTCATATGTATACGTATATACTGTACTCTATATCATCTACTGCATCCTTATGTAATACATGTATCACTAGCCACTTCAACTATGCCACTTTGTTTACATACTCATCTCATATGTATGTACTGTACCCGATACCATCTACTGTATCTTGCCTATGCTGCTCTGTACCATCACTCATTCATATACAGTGCCTTGCGAAAGTATTCGGCCCCCTTGAACTTTGCGACCTTTTGCCACATTTCAGGCTTCAAACATAAAGATATAAAACTGTATTTTTTTGTGAAGAATCAACAACAAGTGGGACACAATCATGAAGTGGAACGACATTTATTGGATATTTCAAACTTTTTAACAAATCAAAAACTGAAAAATTGGGCGTGCAAAATTATTCAGCCCCCTTAAGTTAATACTTTGTAGCGCCATCTTTTGCTGCGATTACAGCTGTAAGTCGCTTGGGGTATGTCTATCAGTTTTGCACATCGAGAGACTGAATTTTTTTCACATTCCTCCTTGCAAAACAGCTCGAGCTCAGTGAGGTTGGATGGAGAGCATTTGTGAACAGCAGTTTTCAGTTCTTTCCACAGATTCTCGATTGGATTCAGGTCTGGACTTTGACTTGGCCATTATAAAACACCTGGATATGTTTATTTTTGAACCATTCCATTGTAGATTTTGCTTTATGTTTTGGATCATTGTCTTGTTGGAAGACAAATCTCCGTCCCAGTCTCAGGTCTTTTGCAGACTCCATCAGGTTTTCTTCCAGAATGGTCCTGTATTTGGCTCCATCCATCTTCCCATCAATTTTAACCATCTTCCCTGTCCCTGCTGAAGAAAAGCATGCCCAAACCATGATGCTGCCACCACCATGTTTGACAGTGGGTATGGTGTGTTCAGGGTGATGAGCTGTGTTGCTTTTACGCCAAACATAGCGTTTTGCATTGTTGCCAAAATGTTCAATTTTGGTTTCATCTGAGCACCTTCTTCCACATGTTTGGTGTGTCTCCCAGGTGGCTTGTGGCAAACTTTAAACAACACTTTTTATGGATATCTTTAAGAAATGGCTTTCTTCTTGCCACTCTTCCATAAAGGCCAGATTTGTGCAATATACGACTGATTGTTGTCCTATGGACAGAATCTCTCTGCAGTTCATCCAGAGTGATCATGGGCCTCTTGGCTGCATCTCTGATCAGTCTTCTCCTTGTATGAGCTGAAAGTTTAGAGGGACGGCCAGGTCTTGGTAGATTTGCAGTGGTCTGATACTCCTTCCATATCAATATTATCGCTTGCACAGTGATCCTTGTGATGTTTAAAGCTTGGGAAATCTTGTTCTATCCAAATCCGGCTTTAAACTTCTTCACAACAGTATCTCGGACCTGCATGGTGTGTTCTTTGTTCTTCATGATGCTCTCTGCGCTTTTAACGGACCTCTGAGACTATCACAGTGCAGGTGCATTTATACGGAGACTTGATTACACACAGGTGGATTGTATTTATCATCATTAGTCATTTAGGTCAACATTGGATCATTCAGAGATCTTCACTGAACTTCTGGAGAGACTTTGCTGCACTGAAAGTAAAGGGGCTGAATAATTGTGCACTCCCAATTTTTCAGTTTTTGATTTGTTAAAAAAGTTTGAAATATCCAATAAATGTCATTCCAAAAAAATCCAGTTTTATATCTTTATGTTTGAAGCCTGAAATGTGGCAAAAGGTCGCAAATTTCAAGGGGGCCGAATACTTTCGCAAGGCACTGTATCTTTATGTACATATTCTTTATCCCCTTACACTTGTGTATAAGACAGTAGTTTTGGAATTGTTAGTTAGATTACTTGTTGGTTATTACTGCATTGTCGGAACTAGAAGCACAAGCATTTCGCTACACTCGCATTAACATCTGCTAACCATGTGTATGTGACAAATAAAATTTGATTTGATTTGAGGATTGTCACGATACCAGTATCGCGATATTACAATATCTGATTAAACATGGCAAAAAGGAAAACACAAAGCAGACTAAACTTTTTGATCTTTAAAAAAAAAAAATGTTTATCAAGTATTGTGTGCTATAGCTTGGAAAAGAAACGTGATTCTGGGTGACAACATAACGCTGCTTGTTTCCAACATTAGGACTGTTTTCCTCCTATCAGAGCACTCGGTACCTTCAAATGCGATGACTCATGGGATGCAGTCCTTGCTTAGTGCAGATGCACATGCCAATGCACTTTAATTTGACGCTTTTAAGTCTTCCAGTGTCACAGAGCCATTGTGTGGTGTTGTCCTCTAACAATCCATGTGGTCCGAACATGTCTAATGTTTAACCCCAAAACATTAGCACTGAGTAATGAGTTATTAGTTGTACTACAACTCCTACAGGAAGCCACCAGTTCAGGACGTTCAGGTGTTCTATCTGATCTATTTGTGGACAAATGTAGTTGCTTCATGTAAATATGTGACTGTAAATCATGTGGGGGAAAAATATTGCTTATTCAATTGCCTATGTGGCACATGTTCAATGCATGCTCTCTCCTTCTACAGTACTAGGCTGAGAGGAAGTTGGTGTAAAAAAGTTCAAACATTTCACTCCTATATGTGCATGGTTTCCTTGCTTCTCTGTAATTGTCTTTCTCTTGCGGTTGGAGACTGTTTTATTTACAATGTTCTAGATGTTCACATATTGTCGTGCCCTAGCAACCCCCGCCCACTCCAATGCCTCTCTGACAGAGATTTAGGCTCTAAAGCACATTGGTCAATATTTACACACACAGTATATCACCAAAAGTATGTGGACACCCATTCAAATGAGTGGATTAGGCTATTTCAGCCACACCTGTTGCTGACCATGCAATCGCCATAGGTAAACATTGGCAGTCGAAGGCCTTCATGAAGAGCTCAGTGACTTACAACAAGTCAGTTTGTCAAATTTCTGCCATGCTAGTGTTGCCCTGGTCAACTATAAGTGCTGTTATTGTGAAGTGGAAATGTCTAGGAACAACAACGTCTCAGCCATGAAGTGGTAGGCCATACAAGCTCACAGAACGGGACCGCAGAGTGCTGAAGCATATAGAGCGTAAAAATGTTCTGTCCTCGGTTGCAAAACTCGCTACTGAGTCCCAAACTGCCTCTGGAAGCAACGTCAGCACAATAACTTTTTCGGGAGCTTCATGAAATGGTTTTCCATGGCCAAGCCGCCACACACAATTCTAAAATAACCATGCAAAATGCCAAGCGTCAGCTGGTGTAAATCTCGCCGCCATTGGACTCTGGAGCAGTGGAAGCGTTTCCTCTGGAGTGATGAATCAGCTTCATCATCGAAGTCAGACGGTCAAATCTGGGTTTAGCAGATGCCAGGAGAACACCCCAATGCATAGTGCCAACTGTAAAGTTTGGTGGAGGAGGAATAATGGTCTGGGGCATTTTTCATGGTTTGGGCTCGGCCCCTTATTTCCAGTGAAGGAAACTTAACGCTACAACATACAATGACGTTCTAGACCATTCTGTTTACCACTTAGTGGCAACTGTTTTAGCACGACAATGCCCCGTGCACAAATCAAGGTCCATTTAGAAATGGTTTGTCGATCGGTGTGGAAGAACTTGACTGGCCTGCGCAGAGGAAGCAAGTACCCGCAGCAATGTTCCAACATCTAGTGGAAAGACTTCCCAGAAGATTGGAGGCTGTTATATCAGCAAAGGGGGGACCAACTCTGTATTAATGCCCATGATTTTGGAATGAGATGTTCGAGGAGCAGGTGTCCACATACTTTTGGTCATATAGTGGATACCTAAGTTGAAATGAGGGAGATGGTGAGGTATTGTTTGAGTGCCATTCAAACACTGCTTGCCCTTTAAGTGCATTTGGTTTGTCCTCAGAGAATGAACGCAGAGTCTTGTTTATTCTACTATGCCACAATCATAGGAGATAGGTTAGTGCCAGGCTGGGAGATATGGGTACGTACGATTAGGGCATCACGCGGCCAAGGTGGGCACGGGGAGACGGCTCTCTGCTCATATATGTGTTTTATGGAGGTGTTGAGATTCAGAGCGCAACAGTGTTGCCATAGACAAGGGCATTGCCACTTGTCTGCGAAACACCACTCCTGACTCTAATCATACCTCAAGTCTTCCTATTGCACCATGAGTGAGGTAAGTCCCTCAAATAACTGATGAAAGAGAGAATTTTGTTTTAGTCTTTCTATTGCTGTTTTTTTGTCATAGGAGTTTTTTGTTACGATTTTATTTATTTCGGTTTGCCTTGGCTGGGCTCACCTTTCCTCAGAGTTGCAGTGGTTTAGCCCGACCGTCCAGGGTTTGTTGATGCACAGGGTTTTGGTTGTGGAAAATAGTTTCACCCTTCTGGCAATCCCTCACACATCCTCTACAGCTTTAGAGATTGACTGTGAAGTGATGTGAGAGTGTACAGCAATGGGTGAAATCTGTCTTCACTTCTCCTGGAGTTCCTAGTGCGTGGGGGATCTGTTTTTCAGGTGAACTTGATTGTTAAAAATATCACTGAATGATGGGCCTCCCGGGTGCATCGCAGTGCCACCAGAGACTCTGGGTTTGAGTCCCGGCTCTGTCGCGGCCGGCCGACGCACAATTGGCCTAGCGTCGTCCGGGTTAGGGAAGGTTTGGCCGGTAGGGATATCCTTGTCTCGTCGTGCACTAGCGACTCCTGTGGCGGGCCGGGTGCAGTGCACTCTGACCAGGTCGCTAGGTGTACGGTGTTTCCTCTGACACATTGGTGCGGCTGGCTTCTGGGTTGGATGCGCGCTGTGTTAAGAAGCAGTGCGGCTTGGTTGGGTTGTTTTTCGGAGGACGCATGATTCTCGACCTTCTTCTCTCCCGAGCCCGTACGGGAGTTGTAGCGATGAGACAAGATCGTAGCTACTAACAATTGGATACCACGAAATTGGGGAGAAAAAGGGGGTAAAATATAACTGAATGAGGATGCTTTATTTTAACACGTAGATGAGATCAGCAGCACTTTGTTTATTCTTGGATGAACGGCCCATCAACTGGCATTCAGGTATTGAATGCATTTGATAGGACTACAGACTGGAAAAAACTGCAAGATTTTAGATTTGTATCTTACAGGTCCAAAAACTGGAGACTGACAGAAAACAGCTCTCAAACCGGCACTTGAACTCCATTAAAGAACAATAGGACTCTGGTGATCTGTGTTTGACAGAGGTGACTAAGGTAAGGGTGAGGCCCATGCAGCTTACCTGAGCAATTTCTTGTGGAATGGTCTGAATGGACCTTCTGACAGTTGAGGAGTGTCACCTTGGGTCAACATTGAATGTATGTGAAGGGGCCCCTCACACTCTATCACAGACACTGTCAGAGATTTGTCAAAGAGATTCAGTTTTTTTTACACCCGTTTGTGGTATGTGTGCATTTACTACTGTAGGTAGGTACTACTCCATAGTATAGTAGCCAGTGCTGTGAAAAAGTAGCCAGTGCTGTAAATTTAATTTCTTTCATTCCTATATTTAACACATGCAGCAGCCCCATTGTTAACCATTTTTTAATGAAAGGTAGAAAATGACCATTATCACTCCATGGGGTGATATTTTTCTAGGTGTCTTTTGGTCTAGGATGGATGTGTAGGCAAAAACCCATTTTCCAGACTCCAGTCATATAGCCCGACAGGGAGCATGAGGATGAGGAGCATGAGGTGGAATTTCTTCTGTCCCCCTCGAGTGCCGGAGAGAATTTAATCTACCGATGACGTGTTAAATGGCCTGAGAAAGGGTTTGAAGGGGTGTCAAATGAGGCATGGGGCCGCGACTGTTTGTCCAGTGTCACAGGAGGGAGCGTTCTCCGCTCTGTCAGGAGCTGCACAATCTCTACTGTAGCCACGGCAACATCTGCTTTGCCTTAAAGCTGGAGAGAGGAGAGGATCCCCCTCTTTTGTCGGGATTGAGTTCACCTGCTCCACTGCATTCCGTCCTTATCACAACCCCCCCCCCCAGCATGATCAAGCACCCTGCTGCTGGGAAAAAGAGATCACTTACAGTACCTCAGGGTTTCCCAGCCTTCTCCTCAGAGACTACCAGAAGTTTTACATATCTGTTGTTGCCCAGAACTGGCACACATTATTCAATTAGTCAAGGGCTTGATTATTAGTGAACTAATCGAAACCGGTGTGTCAGTGCAGGGCTAGAACAAATGTGTGAAATATCTGGTGGTCTCATAGGCCGCCCCCAGGTGGTGAGGGTAGGCAACAACATCTCCACCCCGCTGATCCTCAACACTGGGGCCCCACAAGGGTGCGTTCTGAGCCCTCTCCTGTACTCCCTGTTCACCCACGACTGCGCGGCAAAGCACGCCTCCAACTCAATCATCAAGTTTGCGGACGACACAACAGTGGTAGGCTTGATTACCAACAACGACGAGACGGCCTACAGGGAGGAGGTGAGGGCCCTCGGAGTGTGGTGTCAGGAAAATAACCTCACACTCAACGTCAACAAAACTAAGGAGATGATTGTGGACTTCAGGAAACAGCAGAGGGAACACCCCCCTATCCACATCGATGGAACAGTAGTGGAGAGGGTAGTAAGTTTTAAGTTCCTCGGCATACACATCACAGACAAACTGGTCCACTCACACAGACAGCATCGTGAAGAAGGCGCAGCAGCGCCTCTTCAACCTCAGGAGGCTGAAAAAATTTGGCTTGTCACCAAAAACACTCACAAACTTCTACAGATGCACAATCGAGAGCATCCTGGCGGGCTGTATCACCGCCTGGTACGGCAACTGATCCGCCCACAGCCGTAAGGCTCTCCAGAGGGTAGTGAGGTCTGCACAACGTATCACCGGGGGCAAACTACCTGCCCTCCAGTACACCTACACCACCCGATGTTACAGGAAGGCCATAAAGATCATCAAGGACAACACCCACCCGAGCCACTGCCTGTTCACCCCGCTATCATCCAGAAGGCGAGGTCAGTACAGGTGCATCAAAGCTGGGACCGAGAGACTGAAAAACAGCTTCTATCTCAAGGCCATCAGACTGTTAAACAGCAACCACTAACATTGAGTGGCTGCTGCCAACACACTGACTCAACTCCAGCCACTTCAATAATGGGAATTGATGGGAAAGGATGTAAGATATATCACTAGCCACTTTAAACAATGCTACCTAATATAATGTTTACAGACCCTACATCTCATATGTATATGTATATACTGTACTCTCATCTACTGCATCCTTATGTAATACATGTATCACTAGCCACTTTAACTATGCCACTTTGTTTACATACTCATCTCATATGTATATACTGTACTCGATACCATCTACTGTATCTTGCCTATGCTGCTCTGTACCATCACTCATTCATATATCTTTATGTACATATTCTTTATCCCCTTACACTGTGTATAAGAAATGAGTTTTGGAATTGTTAGTTAGATTACTTGTTGGTTATTACTGCATTGTCGGAACTGGAAGCACAAGCATTTCGCTACACTCGCATTAACATCTGCTAACCATGTGTATGTGACAAATAAAAAATTTGATTTGATCAGGAGAGGGCTGAGAAGTACTAACTTAACTCCCCGGGTTGTCCATCATACCACTAACTACTCTCGACCAGCCATAGACCCCAACCTGTCCAAGTCATTGGACAGAGCTTGTAGGGTAATCACTATGTTGAGTTTAAAGCTACTGTACTGTTTGGAACCCAAGAAGACCACAATCATGTCTTTTTTGTGGATTTTAACAAATTTGGAATGACTAGAACTCCCTCTAGTGTCAGTTGGGTGTGAGGTTACATGGATTTGACATAAGCATGAATGGTGTCAGCAAACAACCTCGTATAGCAAACCTGAATAACATGGTAGGCTAAAATGGATAATTCTCCTGTCCATAAAAAACCTTTGCACTTCATGTTGATCTGAAAGAATTTGATATGTATTAGCAATTTAGTAGTAGCTTTAACTTAACGGGTTAGACTAGATGGAATTTTTGCAATGCTGGTTACCTCTATCCAAACCTTCCAGTGGCTAGGTGTTGTTTCTGAATGGGACCTATAATATCATGGCTCTTTCTCAATTAAATGTTTTCCTTGATTCCTCTCATTTGTCTCTTTTCACCTTTTCAAAATCCATTGGAGAAGATGGGAGGAACCTTAGACCTTCTCCAATTGAAAAGAGACTAGGAGATGGGATGCGAGAAATCACAGAAATCGAATCGAGATGGAGCCAGTATCTTATTCCCTATGTCTCCCATGACTAATCTGACCCTCTCCTCCCTTTCTTCCTCTCTCAGCCGGAGGCGCTGCCAGCCTCAACCCAGCAAGGGGCGCAGCGGGCGGATGAGGAGGATGAAGGGGACCTGAACAAAGCCCTGGGAGTCCAGAGGTTTCAGCAGATCATCAGCCCTGCCCCCAGGATCCCTGACGAGCAGCACCGCACCTACAGCGAGGAGGATTTTGAGTGTAAACACGCACACACTTGTACACACAGGACATTCACACGCTTAGGTGGTTCATATACACTTTATATACAAAAGTATGTGGACACCTCTTCAAATTAGTGGATTGCGCTATTTCAGCCTCACTCGTTGCTGACAGGTGTATAAAATTGAGCATACAGCCATGCAATCTCCATAGACAAACATTGGCAGTAAAATGGCCTTAATGAAGAGCTCCATGTCTTTCAACATGGCACCGTCATAAGATGCCACCTTTCCATCAAGTAATTTTGTCAGATTTCTGCCCTGCTAGTGTTGCCCTGGTCAACTATAAGTGCTGTTATTGTTAAGTGTAAACATCTAGGAGCAACAACGGCTCAGCCGCGAAGTGGTAAGCCACACAAGCTCACAGAACGGGACCGCTGAGTGCTGAAGAACACAACGCGTAAAAATTGTCTGTCCTTGGTTGCAACATTCACTACCGAGTTGTCTGTGGAAGCAACTTCAGCACAAGAACTGTTCGTCGGGATCTTCATGAACTGGGTTTCCATGGCAGAGCAGCTGCACACAAGCCAAAGATCACCAGGCGCAATGCCAAGCATTGGCTAGAGTGATGTAAAGCTCACCGCCATTGGAATCTGGAGCAGTGGAAATGCATTCTCTGGAGTGATGAATCCTGTTTCACCATCTGGCTGTTTGACGGATGAATCTGGGTTTGGTGAATGCCAGGAGAACTCTGCCTGCCCCAATGCATAGTGCCAACTGTAAAGTTGGCTGTTTTTTTAATGGTTTGGTCTAGGCCCCTTAGTTCCAGTGAAGGGAGATCTTAACGCTACAGCATACAATGACATTCTAGATGATTCTGTGCTTCCAACTTTGTGGCAACAGTTTGGGGAAGGCCCTTTCCTGTTTCAGCATGTACAAAGCGAGGTCCATACAGAAATTATTTGTCAAGATTGGTGTGGAAGAACTTGACTGACCGGCACAGAGCCCTGACCTCAACCCCATCGAACACCTTTGGAATTAATTGGAACGCAGACTGCGAACCAGGCCTAATTGCCCAACATCAGTGTCCGACCTCACTAATGCTCTTGTGGCTGAAAGGAAATAAATCCCCGCAGCAATGTTCCAACATTTAGTGGAAAGCTTTCCAAGAAGATTGGAGACTGTTATAGCAGCAAAGGGTGGACCAACTCAATATTAATGCCATTGATTTTGGAATGAGATGTTCAACGAGCAGGTGTCCACATACTTATGGTCATATAGTGCACTTTTGCATAAATTGTGACGGGGATACCATTAATTTTTGTGAATCGTAGATTTAAAACAGTTGATTTAAATTAGTCCCTCTGAAAACCACAAAATGATTTTAACTCCATAAACCACACTCTTTATAACCACTGAATCTTCCTGCAGACCACCGTCACTCCTCACACCACATGCACCATCCCCTGTCCAAGCTGCACTTCGAAGGGAGGAGGAAGAAGAGCGGCAAGAAGAAAAAGGAAAGCGACCGCAAGGACAATTCAGGCCCCACCAGCAGCACCACTATTGAGGAAGGAGAGGATGAGGAAGATAATGAGGAAGAGGGTGGAGAGAGCCACACCTATCTCTCTGAGACATATTGTGACACCGTCAAAGAAGATGTACAGGTAATTAGTGACACCTATGCAAATCAAAACTGGTTCTGTCAAAGTTTTCATAACATTTGTCAGGTCATGGCAAATGTTCTTTTAACACAAACTGTCCAGTGGTGTTGATTCTAGAATGTTTGTATAAAACATTTGCCTGATGTTGCAAGAACGTGCTCAGAACACTTTTCAGATTTTCTTCATAGGTTCCCGTAATGTTTCATAAGGTAGTGGGAGCAGTCTGGTGAGAACATTGTGGAGACATCACAAAACGCATGTTCCCAAAGCACAAAAACTCCAGTTGATTCTACAATGTTAATTTTAGGATGCAAAAAACATTCACATGATGTTGTGAGAATGTTCCCAGAACACATTTGGTCTGTTCTTTAAAGGCTCCCAGAATGTTTAATTTGATTGTGGAAACATTGTGTAGACATGACAAGAGATACAGTATGTTCCCGAAACACACAAACTGCGCAGTTGTGCTGATTATTTCAACGTTTATATTAGGTTGCAAAACCATTTGCCTGTTGCAAGAACAGGCCCAGAACACATGTGTTATGTTATAAAATTTCCTAAAACATTTATTTAGGTTGTGGGAACATTGTGGGTGATATGACAACATATAGGTTCCCACAACAACACTAAAACTGTCCAGTTGTTGCATTCGGCTACTGTTTGTATCAGGGTACACATAAACGCAACATTCAACAATTTCAAAGACTTTACTGAGTTATAGTTCATATAAGGAAATTGAAATCAAGTCATTAAGCCCTAAGCTGTGGATTTCACGACTGGGAATACAGATATGCATCTGATACCTTTTAATAAAAAATTAATAAAAAAGTACGGCCATGGATCAGAAAACCAGTCTGTATCGGGTGTGAACACTATTTGATTCATGCAGCTCACCACATCTCCTTCACATAGTTGATCAGTATGTTGATTGTGGCCTGTGGAATCTTGTCCCACTCCTCTTCAATGGCTGTGCGAAGTTGCTGAATATTGGCGGTAACTGGTGATCTAGAGCGTCCCACATGCTCAATGGGTGACATGTCTGGTGAGTGAGATATGCCACACCTGTCTGGTGGATGGATTATATTGACAAAGGAGAAATGCTCACTAAAAGATACATTTGTGTATATGGAACATTACTGGGATTTTTTATTTCAGCTCATGAAACATGGGACTAACACTTTACATGTTGTCTATATTTTTGTTCAGTGTCGGTTGTGGAAAGAGTGAGGGTACATTAGAAGAGAGGATCCCAAAACACAAAATATGCTCAGTTGCAATGACATTCATACAATGTTTAAGTTAGGTTGCACAGGACATTCCCTTAATGTTGTAAGAATGTAATGAGTCAGTTATGACGTTCATAGCATATTTATTTGAGGTTTAACCAAATATTCCGTTGAAGTTCATGCAATAAACATTTTACCTTTGGAGATCTTATTTCAAGAACATTTAGATAACTTTTACCTAATATTACCACAACATTCCCAACATGCAAATTTGTAGCACATTGGAATACATGCCCCAGTTATGTTTCTCTCCAGATGTATTGGCAATTCACATTTGAGGATTGTATTGTAGGCAGTGTCAATTTTAACACGTAAGTCATGGTGAGGCAAACTCTAAATGTTGATTTCTTTATGCATGCTAGCAAAGCCACTACACAATACTAAACAATGCCCACAAACCGCTAGGGCCTACATAAAGCTGTCCCAACAGCAGCTTTCTTTTCAGCACCATGGAGTGAATCCTTACCAATGCTACACCTGGCTATTAGCGGAGCCTTGTCTGGCAGCGAAACAGTTCATTCAGCCTCGTTTACTTCCTCTTTATAAAACATAGCTGATATGGCGACTTGCTTTAACAAATGTGGTTTCTACTGACAACTGAGATGTACAAATTATGGCAGAAGGGAACGATGAGCGCTTAACAGGCAAGCCATAATTTTGATGACGACATTAATGAGCGAGCTAAGACTGATGTACTCAATATACAGTGCCTTGCGAAAGTATTCGGCCCCCTTGAACTTTGCGACCTTTTGCCACATTTCAGGCTTCAAACATAAAGATATAAAACTGGATTTTTTTGTGAAGAATCAACAACAACTGGGACACAATCATGAAGTGGAACGACATTTATTGGATATTTCAAACTTTTTTAACAAATCAAAAACTGAAAAATTGGGCGTGCAAAATTATTCAGCCCCTTTACTTTCAGTGCAGCAAACTCTCTCCAGAAGTTCAGTGAGGATCTCTGAATGATCCAATGTTGACCTAAATGACTAATGATGGCAGACATATCAGTGTGGATGACGGATCACCACGTCAAGCTGAACCTCGGCAAGACGGAGCTGCTCTTCCTCCCGGGGAAGGACTGCCCGTTCCATGATCTCGCCGTCACGGTGGACAACTCCATTGTTTCCTCCTCCCAGAGCGCTAAGAACCTTGGCGTGATCCTGGACAACACCCTGTCGTTCTCAACTAACATCAAGGCGGTGGCCCGTTCCTGTAGGTTCATGCTCTACAACATCCGCAGAGTACGCCCCTGCCTCACACAGGAAGCGGCGCAGGTCCTAATCCAGGCACTTGTCATCTCCCGTCTGGATTACTGCAACTCGCTGTTGGCTGGGCTCCCTGCCTGTGCCATTAAACCCCTACAACTCATCCAGAACGCCGCAGCCCGTCTGGTGTTCAACCTTCCCAAGTTCTCTCACGTCACCCCGCTCCTCCGCTCTCTCCACTGGCTTCCAGTTGAAGCTCGCATCCGCTACAAGACCATGGTGCTTGCCTACGGAGCTGTGAGGGGAACGGCACCGCAGTACCTCCAGGCTCTGATCAGGCCCTACACCCAAACAAGGGCACTGCGTTCATCCACCTCTGGCCTGCTCGCCTCCCTACCACTGAGGAAGTACAGTTCCCGCTCAGCCCAGTCAAAACTGTTCGCTGCTCTGGCCCCCCAATGGTGGAACAAACTCCCTCACGACGCCAGGACAGCGGAGTCAGTCGCCACCTTCCGGAGACACCTGAAACCCCACCTCTTCAAGGAATACCTAGGATAGGATAAAGCAGTCCTTCTCCCCCCCCCCCCCTTAAATGATTTAGATGCGCTGTTGTAAAGTGGCTGTTCCACTGATGTCAGAAGGTGAATTCACCAATTTGTAAGTCGCTCTGGATAAGAGCGTCTGCTAAATGACTTAAATGTAAATGTAAATAAATACAATCCACCTGTGTGTAATCAAGTCTCCGTTTAAATGCACCTGCACTGTGATAGTCTCAGAGGTCCGTTAAAAGCGCAGAGAGCATCATGAAGAACAAGGAACACACCAGGCAGGTCCGAGATACTGTTGTGAAGAAGTTTAAAGCCGGATTTGTATACAAAAAGATTTCCCAAGCTTTAAACATCCCAAGGAGCACTGTGCAAGCGATAATATTGAAATGGAAGGAGTATCAGACCACTGCAAATCTACCAAGACCTGGCCGTCCCTCTAAACTTTCAGCTCATACAAGGAGAAGACTGATCAGAGATGCAGCCAAGAGGCCCATGATCACTCTGGATGAACTGCAGAGATCTACAGCTGAGGTGGGAGACTCTGTCCATAGGACAACAATCAGTCGTATATTGCACAAATCTGGCCTTTATGGAAGAGTGACAAGAAGAAAGCTATTTCTTAAAGATATCCATAAAAAGTGTTGTTTAAAGTTTGCCACAAGCCACCTGGGAGACACACCAAACATGTGGAAGAAGGTGCTCTGGTCAGATGAAACCAAAATTGAACTTTTTGGCAACAATGCAAAACGCTATGTTTGGCGTAAAAGCAACACAACTCATAACCCTGAACACACCATCCCCACTGTCAAACATGGTGGTGGCAGCATCATGGTTTGGGCCTGCTTTTCTTCAGCAGGGACAGGGAAGATGGTTAAAATTGATGGGAAGATGGATTGAGCCAAATACAGGACCATTCTGGAAGAAAACCTGATGGAGTCTGCAAAAGACCTGAGACTGGGACGGAGATTTGTCTTCCAACAAGACAATGATCCAAAACATAAAGCAAACTCTACAATGGAATGGTTCAAAAATAAACATATCCAGGTGTTAGAATGGCCAAGTCAAAGTCCAGACCTGAATCCAATCGAGAATCTGTGGAAAGAACTGAAAACTGCTGTTCACAAATGCTCTCCATCCAACCTCACTGAGCTCGAGCTGTTTTGCAAGGAGGAATTGGAAAAAATTTCAGTCTCTCGATGTGCAAAACTGATAGAGACATACCCCAAGCGACTTACAGCTGTAATCGCAGCAAAAGGTGGCGCTACAAAGTATTAACTTAAGGGGGCTGAATAATTTTGCACGCCCAATTTTTCAGTTTTTGATTTGTTAAAAAAGTTTGAAATATCCAATAAATGTCGTTCCACTTCATGATTGTGTCCCACTTGTTGTTGATTCTTCACAAAAAAAAAATTATATCTTTGTTTGAAGCCTGAAATGTGGCAAAAGGTCGCAAAGTTCAAGGATATATTACATAATTCATGCAGCAGCATACAAGACATGTCTGGACTCACGTTGTTGTGCTATGCTCACTTGAACAGGAAAATGGCGTGGCGTTCCTTGTGGGCAAATTCCTTGTCATCAAAGTCCAGAATTCTCTGGATTTATGGTGCTTTCAAGACAACTGGAAACTCTTTTTTTTTTTTTTTTTCATGTAAACGTCTCTTTTTCAGGACCCTGTCTTTCAAAGATAATTAGTAAAAATTCAATTAACTTCTCAGATCAAATGGTTTAAACACTGTTTCCCATGCTTGTTCAATGAACCATGAACAATTAATGAACATGCACCTGTGGAACGGTCGTTAAGACACAGCTTACAGATGGTAGGCAATTAAGGTCACAGTTTTGAAAACGTAGGACACTAAAGAGGCCTTTCTTACTGACTCTGAAAAACACCAAAAGAAAGATACCCAGGGTCCCTGCTCATCTTTGTGAACGTGCCTTAGGCATGCTGCAAGGAGGCATGAGGACTACAGATGGGACCAGAGCAATAAATTGCGATGTCCGTGCTGTGAGACGCCGAAGACAGCGCTTCAGGGAGACAGGACGGACAGCTGATCATCCCTAGTGACCGACAATGTGAAACAACACCTGTACAGGATCGGTACATCCGAACATCACACCTTCGAGAGAGGTACAGGATGGCAACAACAGCCTGAGTTACACCAGGAACGCACAATCCCTTCATCAGCGCTCAGACTGTCCGCAATAGGCTGAGAGAGGCTGGACTAAGGGCTTGCAGGCCTGTTGTAAGGCAGGACCTCACCAGACATCACCGGAAACAACGTCGCCTATGGGCACAAACCCACCGTTGCTGGACCAGACAGGACTGGCAAAAAGTGCTCTTCACTGACAAGTCGCGGTTTTGTCTCACCAGGGGTGATGGTAGGATTCGTGTTTATTGTCGACGGAATGAGCATTACACTGAGGCCTGTATTCTGGAGCAGGATCGATTTGGAGGTGGAGGGTCCATCATGGTCTGGGGCGGTGTGTCACAGCATCATCAGACTTAGCTTGTTGTCATTGCAGGCAATCTCAATGCTGTGCATTACAGGGAAGACATCCTTCTCCCTCATGTGGTACCCTTCCTGCAGGCTCATCTTGACATGACCCTCCAGCATGACAATGCCACCAGCCATACTGCTCGTTCTGTGCGTGATTTCCTACAAGACAGGAATGTCAGTGTTCTACCATGGTCAGCTGAAGAGCCCGGATCTCAATCCCATTGAGCACGTCTGAGACCTGTTGAATCGGCCGGGTGAGGGCTACGGCCATTCCCCCCAGAAATGTCCGGGAACTTGCAGGTGCCTTGGTGGAAGAGTGGGGTAACATCTCACAGCAAAAACTGGCAAATATGGTGCAGTCCTTGAGGAGGAGCTGCACTGCAGTAGTTAATGCAGCTGGTGGCCACACAAGATACTGGCTGTTACTTTTGATTATGACCCCACCCCTTTGTTCAGTAATGCATTATTCCATTTGTTAGTCACGTGTCTTTGGAACTTGTTCAGTTTGTCCCAGTTATTGAATCTTGTTATGTTCATACAAATATTTACAAATGTTAAGTTTTCTGAAAATAAATGCAGTTGACAGTGAGAGGACACTTCTTTTTTTGCTGAGTTTAGTAACCAAAAAAGTGTTAAACAAATCAAAATATAATTTATATTTGAGATTCTTCATATAGCCACCCTTTGCCTTGATGACAGCTTTGCACACTCTATATTACTCCACTCAAACACTACCGGAGTTGAGAAGATTGAGTCGAACCAAGGTCTCATGTGTGCCCCTCTCTCCTTCATAGTTTTTTCTGTCAGATGAAGATCACCTGGCCACACCTACCACAGACATACCCTGCCCTGCCCGAGGGCTGGAGGTTGTTCCCCAGTCTGCCGTGAGCACTGTCCCTGAAGATGCCACCTCCACGGAGTGAGTACACCTCTCGAAGTGCACCCCCATTTTCATTCCATTATTACCATAATGATGTGATCAGGTGAGAATCTTTGGCAGTTGAAGTGTCTCATCCTCCTTTGCGGCACAACACAGCAAGGACTGTTTTATAGCACGTAGCCTGATACTGCTCGCTTTGAGGCGTTCTCCTTCGCTGATTGGATGAGAGAGATTTGTGTGTGTGTCGCCCACTTTACGTTACCATGTTCCAGGCATCCAGGCAGCCTGCAGGGTTCTGATCTAATAGGGCCTGATTCCACCAGCAAGAACAAAGAGCCATATTTCACCTGTCTGACTGTTTCCATAGAGAATTCCGACCCTTCCTACTAACACACCTCTCTTCTCGACCCTCCACCTATGGCATTTCGTCTCAGGACACATTAGTGCTCGTCTTGTCTGGGATCTAGCTTTGTGGGCTCTCCTTTCATCTCCTTTCTCAAGTCTGCTGTAATATCACTCTGTGGACTTCCTCCTACTACTTCTAAAACTGCACACTACACATTGGAAGGTAGAGGTGTCACCCAAGTGAAATATTCTGACTGCAGAGGGATCTTTGGAATATAGTTGTTTTCTGAAACTAACAGCTTTTTGGAGACCTTGAGTGTTTTTCAGGTTTCGGGAAGGATCCGCCTGGACTGATGAATTCTTAGTGGGAGTTTTCAATCTTTTAGTTTATCGATAGCGACATTCAGACTTGGGTTTCATTTGATTAAGTATTTTTTCTTCTCCTGTGAATTGAGCTTTTCTGTATGTTTGATGTGCTTTTTCCAAGGACTGTAGAGGGAGACCGACAAACCATTCTCCTTTTGTATCTTAGAAAATGTGCATTTTTGTCATTTACTAGCCCAGTCTCCTAGATGTAAAAGTTATGTTGTGTAGCTCACTCCAGGTTCACGTCTAATATTTTGTTCACCTTAATGTTAACTCTAATTTCTTTCTTTCCTCTCCCAGAAAGCCCTGTCCGGCCTCGTCCAGCAGTGACCCATCCGACCCCACCACTCTTATTCGCGTGGCCAGCCGCAGCTACGACCTGCAGGAGCGCCGGTGCACCGGCAACATGACTGGCGCCGAGCAGGCTAAGTACGAGCGCATCCCCACGGACGAGAGCGAGGCGCAGACACTGGCCTCCGCTGACCTGGATGGGATCAAAAGTGAGTATTGAGGAATATTGCCAACCTCGGTCACTTCATGTTCAGCTTTTGTTCTCACTGAAGCAATGTTTTAGTGCTTACTGTAATTCCACGGTTGTTTGTATAATTTAATTCAGAGCCAAGACGACATGCGGGTTCTCTCTTTGTTTAGACAGCATGTTATATTTAAAGTTCTTGTACATTTTTAAGGGCTGTTTTGTCATTTGGGAGATTTATTCAGAACCCCGGTACTCTGAACTAACCTCTCCCTGACCGAAGAATCTAAACTCTCCCTGACCTTCGTGTTCACTCAGACTACTGTGCCAGATTAACTTTTAAAGATGTATTTTTACATTTTACTCCTTCAAGTGCTTAATATCTTGCTCTTTGTGTATTTGCGCCTGTTTGTGTGTGTGCTTCTGCGAAGAGAAGAGTCTATGGCTCCACTGAAAGTCAGAATGCCCTAAACGGAGAGAAAGAAGGGAACACAATGGGGTACATTAAAGTCCTGTGACATCCCTAGCTCCAGTGGCAACCAGGGTGATTTACGTCAGGGGGTCGACCCCTCAGCGGACAGCGGCAGCTTATCAGAGAGTGTGGTGGACACTGACAAAATAGGAGCGAAGTCCTCTAATTAAATTTGCCTGTTCCCGCTCTAAGCTGAGGCCCCTGGAACCAGGCCCGAGTCAACCCGGTGGCTAATTGAGAAAGCTGCCCCTCTGGTTCACAACCCCTGAGTCATAAGTGCCAATAAAACAATGTGGAAGAGCTAAGTCATCTGGGGGGAAAAACATGAGAGAAGCTGAATTGCATGGAGATGATTTGATGTGGGTCCGGTGCCAACATTGGGCTACGTGACATAGAGGGTGTGGCCTTTGTCAGGGTCCCTGACCGCATCAGGAGTCGCCTCGGGTGGATCCTCTTTTATCTGCTTCTCAGCACTGCAAAGCAGCCTGGGAAAGTGCCTCTGCGGCTGGCCGCTGCTCAACGATCAGAATTATTAGATCACTGTCTCATTCCTCTTTTGTTCAACCCTCCTGTTAGCACCTCTGCTAGTTAATACGCTTGGACACTTTCTACCCTAACCAGGTCAGGTGGGGGTCAAGGAATGCTTTTTTCCCCCTAACTCCATTCCTGGACACGCAAAGACTTGTGCTTGAGATTGGAGAGGTCACGGTTCCTCATTCCCATGCCAGCACTATGCCCACCACCAAGCGCCTCTCCTTCAAGAGTGCCAGCCTTGCCTGGGCCAAGTCCCACTCCAGGACTTCCCAGACAACCACACACGCGCAACTGGAGTCCGGCACATTGTGAAGCCTCTAAGGCGGACGAACGGTTCCAGTAGACATAGCCCCAAGGTCTGACAAGGTACAGCGACACCTTACAGTGAAACCCAGATAATGAACAAGAAGCTCAAATGACAGAAGATTATACTTCGTTCCTCTCCAGTTTCACTCGCAGAGTTTTTGAAGGACGTACAGGACAACTTGTTCTTCAGGAGAAATGCTGTCATTTTTATACACCCTCAGTTTTAGGTGATGAATTGATGAAGGTGCTCAACGACCAGGGTGTTTCTCAAACAGGGAAGGAGCCCACTGACAAAGGTAAGGTTGGTTCCTACCTCTGAGAGGATTATCCACACCCGTTGCCGCATTCCCTCTGAGATGTTTCCAACCAGCTCGCTTTCATCCAGCCTTATTATCTAAACTGTCCTTGGTTTGCGGCCAGCCTGGTAACCCAACTAGGGTTTAATAGCGGGAACCAGGTTACTGAGGTTTCCGGCCCAAACCCACTCCCATTTCCCGGGATAAATAACTGAGAAACCGGTAAATTATAATAAATTATTTATATGAACAGCTTGAAGTGAAATAGAACTGTTAAATTATATGCAATGTCCAAATCTGTCTTTACGGCTTCCTCTGCTCTGCTATCTGCATGATCAATCATCAACACTCAGGGTGGGGACAGACAGCGCATCTCATATGGAGTGCAGTTCACAATGCATGTATCATCTCATCAGCAGGTAACTTTGCATAGCCTATGCTACAGTAATATTAGGACTACTATCTGAATATATCTCCGTCTGGCTTTCGGAGGTCACCTTATTTTTTTAGTAAGATCCTATTTAAAAATTGCTACTGCAGAGTTTTAAAACACCCTATCACTTGAATATCGCTCCAGCAGGTATATTGCACTGGTCATCCCCAAAGCCAACACTTCCTTTGGCCGCCTTTCCTTAAAGCTCTGCTGCCAATGACTGGAATGAATTGCATAAATCTCTGAAGCTAGAGTCTTATATCTCCCTCTCTAACTTTAAGCATCAGCTGTCAGAGCAGCTTACCCTGTACCTGTACACAGCCAATCTGTAAATAGCACACGCACGCAGTGCTTTGCTTTATCTTGATCAGGTCACAGTTGTAAATGAGAACTTGTTTTCAACTGGCCTACCTGGTTAAATAAAGGTGAAATAAAGAAAATACAAATAAGTTGAAATTCACACCTTATTGGGTTTTGACCATTGCAGAACCCATTTTATTTTTGTGAACTTAAGTTAACAATTTTTATTTATCAAATAAAGACAACTGGCATGGACAAAATTATTGGCACACCGGAGCAGGTACTTGGTTACACCGCCTTTGGCCAATATAACAGCCAACAAATGAGTTGGATAAAAAATAAAAGGTTTCTGTGTTTTTGGAGTGCATCAGTCCAACAACCGTTTGTCTAATGAAGGTTGTGGATCATCCATCAGGACAACCCCAAACACACATCAAAGCACCCTGAAATTGTTCAAGAAGAAACGCTGAACTGTTCCGGAGTTGCCACCGAAGAGTCCAGATCTGAATCACATTTATAACCTATGGCAAGAGATGAAAAAAGCAGTTGGAGGGCAAACATTAAAGAATTAGAGCAGTTTGCTGCTGAAAAGTGAGCCAAATTGCCAGTAGAATGTTGCAGCAAGCTCATTGATGGCTCCAAGAAGTGTTTGTCTGCAGTTAACTTGGCCAAAGGCTGTGTAACCGTGTCTTTATTTTCAAAATAATATTGTAAACTTATGTTTACAAAAATAAAATTAGTATTTCTGGGTTGATGACAATCCAATAGCACGGTATGGAGAACCCTTTTTTTGTTGGATGAAATGGGGAATTCTTTAAAGATGGACTATGCAGAAATTGCTTTACCATTTCCTGGTTGCTAAAATTCTATTAGTTTGCTTAATTTGTGACAAAGCAAGCAAGTATAGATGTGTTATACCAACTAAACAGCTGTGAAATATATTTTCCATAACTCAAAATATTGTTTTTTTCTACTGTTTGAAGCTGTTGTGCAAAACTGAAAAAAAAAATGAAAAAAAAACAGGAAGCATAGAAATTGCGCACATACAACAGATCCTAACGCTTCTTAGACTTTCTTTCAATGAGATTGACAGATTTATTACACATTTCTAAGTGAATTTGGTCCAGTCACCCAAAAAGTGATGCATTTTAAGAAGTGTAAGTGTGCCAAAATATTTGGCCGCAACTGTATATTCTGTCCTTTGCGAAGTAATATCATAACCCTGGACTTATTCCACATTGTGATGGAATTGAAAATGAATTAAATAAGTGTTTGTGTTACACCACTGTACAACACACACAGAATTCGAGCAGTGATATTTCAAACAGAGATTCAACCACAAAGTCCAGGGAGGTTCTCCAATGTCTCGCGAAGAAGTGCACGTATTTGGAGATTGTTTTGCTGTTTTACTAGTCTTTGAATATGCCTTTTGAGCATTGTGAAGTTATTATTTACACTTTTGTTCGTGTATAAAACAAACTTTTTGTCCTGAGTCTTATGTTTGGAACAAATCCAGAACAACACATTACTGAGTACCGCTCTCCATATTCTGTTTTAAGCATAGTGGTGGCTGCATCATGTTATGATCCCAGAGCGCTAAGAACCTTGGCGTGATCCTGGACAACACCCTGTCGTTCTCAACCAACATCATGGCGGTGGCCCGTTCCTGTAGGTTCATGCTCTACAACATCCGCAGAGTACGACCCTGCCTCACACAGGAAGCGGCGCAGGTCCTAATCCAGGCACTTGTCATCTCCCGTCTGGATTACTGCAACTCGCTGTTGGCTGGGCTCCCTGCCTGTGCCATTAAACCCCTACAACTCATCCAGAACGCCGCAGCCCGTCTGGTGTTCAACCTTCCCAAGTTCTCTCACGTCACCCCGCTCCTCCGCTCTCTCCACTGGCTTCCAGTTGAAGCTCGCATCCGCTACAAGACCATGGTGCTTGCCTACGGAGCTGTGAGGGGAACGGCACCGCAGTACCTCCAGGCTCTGATCAGGCCCTACACCCAAACAAGGGCACTGCGTTCATCCACCTCTGGCCTGCTCGCCTCCCTACCACTGAGGAAGTACAGTTCCCGCTCAGCCCAGTCAAAACTGTTCGCTGCTCTGGCCCCCCAATGGTGGAACAAACTCCCTCACGACGCCAGGACAGCGGAGTCAATCACCACCTTCCGGAGACACCTGAAACCCCACCTCTTCAAGGAATACCTAGGATAGGATAAGTAATCCTTCTCACCCCCCCCCCCTTAAATGATTTAGATGCACTATTGTAAAGTGGCTGTTCCACTGGATGTCAGAAGGTGAATTCACCAATTTGTAAGTCGCTCTGGATAAGAGCGTCTGCTAAATGACTTAAATGTAAATGTTAAATGGGTGTGCTTGTAATCGTTAAGGACTGGGTTTTTCAGTCAAGAGGTATGTATACTTTCTGAAGGCACTGTACCAATAGGTGCCCTCCTTTTGCGAGGCATTGGGAAACCTCCCTGGTCTTTGTGGTTGACTCTGTTTGAAATTCACTGCTCGACTGAGGGACCTTGAAGATGATTGTATGTGTGGGGTACAGAGATGAGGTAGACAGGAAGAAAAAAAAATCTAACCCAGAAATTCCAGTCCATATGATACATTATAATACAGTACATGTTTACAGTACACACTCAAAGATTAGTGGAGCTTGTTTCATTTATTTACCCAAGACCGCATACATCTATGGGCTTTTGTGTTTTTCTGTCGTGCGCAATGTATGGTAGCCTATGTATTGGATAACAGCACAATAATTTGGCCTTTTTTGGGGATTGGGCTCATAACATTTATTTAATGTAGGTCTCCGGCAGCATCAGGCTTGAATTTTCATGCCTCTCAAAACACGAATCAAATCCAGACATTCATATGTTGTGTATGGTTTAGAATGACACTTGTGGTTTTGGCGGGAAATACCGGGTTACCTGGGAGAAAAAGAAGAACAAAAAATCTTGGGGTGGAACATTTTGTAAAATATCGCTAAAATATTAAAGCCTAAACCCAACCCCACAGCATTGCCAGGTGAACAAAATCAACGGCCTGTTCTGTGACTGTGGGTCTCTGAGATCTAGTAGCGGGATGGTGGAGGTCATTGCAGAGCCAAGAGCTCAGTGTTGGGCAGACCACTGTCTTGGGAAAAAGCTGCAACACTACAATGTTGTAATACTTGATAATGTAATGTTGACCACTGTTATTAGTGTTTGGGATCACAATCACCACCACACCCTCTCTCACTATTGCTCATTCTGTATCTCTGGCTATGATTTTTCACTCACCTCTCCTCTCTCTCCTTAGGCCATCGTTTTGAGGATGTCCCTGGGGTACGGAGACACCTGGTCAGAAAGAGCACCAAAGGCCAAGTGGTGCATGTCGGCAAGGACCACAAGGAGCCCTGCACACGCAGCCAAAAAAAGGACCGGACCCCACATGAGGTGAGCGACGGAAAATACAACCTGTCGTATCCACTCCTTTGCTGATGTTGGGACACATTGTCACATCCCTTGTTTCAGATATGATGGAGTTTTTTATTCATCAGATGGTTTTCATGGATTTGCTGATGTTTTTGGCAAGGATGGTTTGAATGTAAATATGGTTAATTGCTTCTTGGTCCATATTTAAATAAATAAAACTAAAATTGGAACATCAACTGGAAAATCCGCTACAGTATATTTTGTGGATGGGAGAGTGGGCAGGACACAATTAAAAATTAATGAATGAGTTCTTTCCTTTCACACACCCAATAGAAAGGGGCAGAGAAGAGCTCAGGTAAGGAGACACCGGGTTCTCCCTGAGAGAGGTAGCCATGTTCTATTAACACGCATAGGTCCCCAGCAGCCAGGTAAACAACAGGTTCCTCTCAGGGTAAAGTGTGTGTGTGTGTGGGGAGATGTAAGGGTCCCCTGCTCTGTGCACGGGTCTGTGTTAGTCGTCAGTGTATTAAGCCCACACCACCTCCACCCTCTCGCTCCTTCCAGTCGTTACCACCAGTGGTTCTGTAACTTATCATTCTGCCTCCCGGCCAGACTGCATGGTCATACTGGACTACTTCGGCCAAATGGCCCGGCCCCACAAGGTGAGGCGGCTCAGTCGGCCAAATGCATGTTCCAGCAGTGTGTGCATGTCGCAACGTGTCTTCACATGAGTAGGTGCAGTATGGTTACTCGATAATCATTAGTTGTGTTGTTGGCTTGGTACTGAAACAGGTAATGGTTGGTTGGGTATCACTAACTCATGAGCATGGAGTTAGATTGGTTTCTCTTTAACCAGACTTTTGGGAAGTGATAAGGCTGTATGGTGTAATACTGTGTTTCTACTGATGATAGTATCTACTGTATTTATACTGTATTTTTACTCATCACAGTTTGATGTGTGAGAAAAAAAACAAATTTAAACAGAGCATCTGTTGAGCTCATGAAAAATGGTTTTCACTGAAACGTTGCATTCGCCTGTTGCTTAGGCTATTTACCACTACCTACATTTGAGAAGTGTATTGGCATTGTGGATAATTTCATTGCATAGTTGTTCTTAATATAACCGAGTAACACTGGTGAATGTGTTTCTGTTTGACGTCAACATGCAGCGCAGACTTGGGAACAAGTACTATTTAAAATCTTTCAAATACTTTGAGCGTTTGATGTCAGATGGACGGGTTTGCAGTTTTGGGACTTTTCTATTGGTCCATTAAGCCAGGCAAGCTCAATCAAGCACAGATGATCATGTATTTTAAATTATTTCAAGTAACATTTGAATACAGGTCTGATGCACCTTGCATGGTTTTCAGAAGTCAATAGGTTCAAGGACCAGTGCGAACTACTTTCACACTTCACACTTTGGAAAGTGAAACTAGAATACAATTACATATAGTTCTCTGGATGTGTTTTTTGACTGTCTTTAAAGAAACAGCATGAGCCTGAGAAGAGCTAGCGTTAATTCTAAAGCAATATTTGTAGAAGAATTCAATCCGACGCAGATACAGCCACATTAAGCATACTGGAAACAATTTCACCTGAAAGATCAGTTATTCAGATCCTCGCTGAATCTAATCCAATTGGCTCAATGGTAACTTGGTTGGAAGGAGATACTGGTTTGAACATTTACGATTCAGACTCCTGGATGTCCATGGGCATACACTGAAAAATATTGACTTGCATTGGTTTTTGGACAAACATGATTTTTAAAAAGCTAGCCGTTGGAGAAAGTGGCCACCGGCCAGATAAAAAAATATAAAAAAATAAAGCATGGATTGCTCTCTTATCTTGTCCATAGTGTGATTAAGAGGGTTGATGAAACCAATGTTATTTGGGTACACTATCCCTTTTAATTCAGCCTGTGTTCCCCTCAGGTGTTTGTGGAGCTGAACGAGCTTATCATGGATAAGAACCAGGAGATGCAGTGGCGGGAGACGGCCCGTTGGATCAAGTTTGAGGAGGACGTGGAGGAGGAGACGGACCGCTGGGGCAAACCCCACGTGGCCTCGCTCTCCTTCCGCAGCCTGTTGGAGCTCCGCAAGACCATCTCCCACGGTAGGAGAGAGTTTAGCGAGAGAAGACTGTGTGCAGTGTTTCCCCTATATGAATCGTTGCCACCACCCCTAAATATATACAGTACCAGTCAAAAGTTTGGACACACCTACTCATTCAAGGGTTTTTCTTTATTTTTTACTATTTTCTATATTATAGAATATTAGTGAAGACATCAAAACTATGAAATAACACATGGAATCATGTAGTAACCAACATTATAGATTCTTCAAAGCAGCCACCCTTTGCTTTGCTTTGACAGATTTGCACACTCTTGGCATTCTCTCAACCAGCATCACCTGGAATGCTTTCCAAACAGTCTTGAAGGAGTTCCCACATATGCTGAGCACTTGTTGGCTGCTTTTCCTTCAATCTGCGGTCCAACTCATCCCAAACCATCTCAATTGTGTTGAGGTTAGGTGATTGTGGAGGCCAGGTCATCTGATGCAGCACTCGTCACTCTCCTCTTTGGTCAAATAGCCCGTATACAGCCTGGAGGTGTGTTGGGTCATTGTCCTGTTGAAAAACAAATGATAGCCCCACTAAGTGCAAGCCAGATGTGATCTCGTATTGCTGCAGAATGCTGTGGTAGCCATGCTGGTTAAGTGTGCCTTGAATACTAAATAAATCATTGACCGTGTCACCAGCAAAGCACCCCACACCACCACCTCCATGCTCACGTTGGGAACCACACATGAGGAGATTATCTGTTTACCTACTCGGCAGTTGGAAACAAAAATCTCAAATTTGGACTCCAGACCAAAGGACAAATTTCCACCGTTCTAATGTCCATTGCTCGTGCTTCTTGCCCCAAGCAAGTCTAGTAGTGGTTTCTTTGCAGCAATTCGTCCATGAAGGCCTGATGCATGCTGTCTCCTTTGAACAGTTGATGTTGAGATGTGTCTGTTACTTGGACTCTGAAGCATGTATTTGGGCTGCAATTTCTGAGGCGGGTAACTAATGAACTTATCCTCTGCAGCAGAGGTAACACTGGGTCTTCCTTTCCTGTGGCGGTCCTCATGAGAGCCAGTTTCAACTCAGTGCTTGATGGTTTTTGCAACTGCACTTGAAGAAACTTTCAAAGTTCTTGACATATTCCGCATTGCCTGGCCTTCATGTCTTAAAGTAATGATGGTCTGTCATTTCTGTTTGCTTATTTGCGCTGTTCTTGCCATAATAAGGATTTGGTCTTTTACCAAATAGGGCTATCTTATGTATGCCAACTATACCTTGTCACAACACAAGTCATTGGCTCAAATGTATTAAGAAGGAAAGACATTCCACAAATTAGCAAGGCACACCCTTTGATTGAAATACATTCCAGGTGACTTCCTCATGAAGCTGGTTGAGAGAATGCCAAGAGTGTGCAAAGCTGTCATCAAGGCAAAGGGTGGCTACTTTGAAGAATTGTCTTTTTTTTGTTATTTCATAGTTTTGATGTCTTCACTATTATTCTACTATATATAGAACATAGGAAAAATAAGGAAAAACCTTTGAATGAGTAGGTATTTTCCAAACTTTTGACTGGTACTATGTATGTATACATGTATGTTGACTCCAATGCTTCCCACAACTGTGCCAAGATGGCTGGATGTCCTTTGGGTGCTGGACTATTCTTGATACAGGAAACTGTTGAGCATAAAAAACACAGCAGCGCTGCAATTCTTGACACTCAAACCGGTGCGCTTGGCACCTACTACCATACCCAGTTCAAAGGCACTTAAATATTTTGTCTTTCCCATTCACCTCTGAATGGCACACATGCACAGTCCATATCTCCTCCCCTTCGTCTACACTGATTGAAGTTGATTTTAAGTGACATCAATAAGGGATCATAGCTTTCACCTGGATTTGCCTGGCCAATCTGTAATGTTTTGTAAAGGCAGTGTATTTTTTGGGGCGAGACAAAGTATTTAAGTGCCTTTGAACAGTGTATGGTGCTAGGTGTACCGGTTTGTGTCAAGAACTGCAACGCTGCTGGGTCTTTCATGCTCAACAGTTTCCAGTGTGTGTATCAAGAATGGTCCACCACCCAAAGGAAATCCATCCAACTTGACACAACTGTGGGAAGCATTGGTGTCAGCATGGGCCAGCATACTTGTGGAAAGACCTTGTAGTCCATATCCCGATGAATTGAGGGTGTTCTGAGGACAAAATGGGGGGGGTGCAACTCAATAGGAAGCTGTTCTTAATGTTTTGAACACTCAGTGTGTGTGAGTGTGTGTCTGTGTGAGTGTGTCTGTGTGTGCCCACCCTGCTGTGACCTCAGTGTCATGTGTGCCCTCTGCCACCAGGGGCGGTGTTGTTGGACCTGGACCAGAAGACCTTGCCTGGCATTGCCCACCAGGTGGTAGAGCAGATGATCATCTCAGACCAGATCAAGGCTGAGGACCGCGCAAACGTGCTCCGAGCCCTGCTGCTCAAACACAGGTACACCACCACCACTACACCTAAACACCAACCAGGACAGCTCAGTGGAAAATACTTATTGAGCATCTAGTAACCTAAGTATGGAAGTACGGGAATACTTGTGTAAATTAAGTGTGTGGACACTTTAAACTGGATATTGTTTTTCAACAGGAAAAGTATAATAAAAACTATCTGGAGTTTGTCTACCATTTTGATCTCAGATGAAATAGCGTTATTAGTTCAGCATGTCAATTTACACAATGTTAACCTTGCGATGTCTCTGCCTGGTCCCGCCGCCTGCTTGCTTGATAGTGTGCGAGAGTGCAAGGTGCGACATATGCATCTCCTGCTCAACCTCTGTGTGCCTTTACCTCCCTCGCCCTGCAGTCACCCAAGCGATGAGAAGGAGCACAGCCACAACCCCTTCCCCAGGAACATCTCGGCGGCCAGCCTGGGCAACCTGCTGCCCCAGCAACACAGCTCCAACCACATCCACCATCCAGAGCCCTCCGTCACAGACCCCCTCATGGGCTCGGCCAGCACAGGGGAGCAGGAGACACGTATCGACATGGAGAAGAACGACCTGCAGGTAGCTACTTGTGGTGATTTTATGTAAGGAGTAAATGCTGATGTTTATTTTTCCAAGGTAATGTACAGAACTGAGGCATGTATCCCGTGTATACCACAGTTGCAAAAAACAACAACAATAAAGCGCACATTTACCAGTAAAAATGATAATAATAATAATAATTCTACTCTTTTGGTTGCTAGAGAAGCACCCAGTATTTTGGTTGATATTTATGGACACAACCCAGTTGTTCGTTCTATATGTTCAGTTGCCATACACGCTGGCAACGTCCCTTGCTTGCTAGCTACCCAACTAGCTACGGCTAACAGAGTCACAACCTCTGAATCCAGAATAACAGCATTTGTTTAAGCTGTTTTCTATTGACATTCATTTGGATACATCCATAATGTCTGTAAAAACAAATCATTACTAGCTTACTAAGTTTTTCCTCATTGGACCTGCGTTTACAATGTATCCCATTTCTGTTTGTGTGTTTGTCGGTTTAGCTTTCTGTAATTTGTTACAAGTGTGTTCTGAATCTTTTGGTGCATATTTCATCATGTTTGCAAGGTGTCCCGATAGCTTTTCCAACTGTCCCGTTATTTGGTTTTAATGTCCATTTTAAAATGCCCTTCTAGCCAATCAGAAACAAGTATTCAACAGTGCTGTGTATAAGTAGTGAGGAATGTATTAGGCAGAATATTCTACTGCTAAAGAGTGTGTGTGTGTGTGTGTGTGTGTGCAAATTGTGTACACAGAGATATTGAACTATCTTCATTGGATAATTTTTTGTGGAGGGGGCAGTCTGTCCCATTGAGTTACCATGGCCTGGGTTAAGTCTGTCCTGATTGGTATTGCAGCAGAAGGAGTCTACTCCAAATATCGGCATACACAGGTCGAAGTCCAAGCATGAGCTCAAGCTGCTGGAGAAGATTCCAGAGAATGCTGAGGCCACTGTTGTCCTTGTGGGTGAGTTCATCTAAGAACCAGAAGTACCAGAAAGCATCTCCTGTTACCTTTTTCAAATAACCTACTACCACTACTACCTCTTCTTCTTCGGGTACTTGTATTTGTTCTATTTGACACATTATTTATTTTTTTTCTATTTTCTTTGGGTGGGGTTTGCATGTCCCAAATCTCCCTGATACACACTCGGTGAGTGGGGTCACGGCCAGGGTCAAATAACATCTGAACCAGTAGTCTAATATCAAGCATTCCCACTCTGTGCAGTGTAACAGCATGCCCTATAACCCTCCGTCCCCCCTTCCTCTCCTCCAGGCAGCGTGGACTTCCTGGAGCAGCCCACCATGGCCTTTGTGCGGCTGCAGGAGGCGGAGGAGCTCGACTCTGTCCTGGAGGTCCCAGTGCCAGTCAGGTTCATCTTTGTCCTGCTGGGTCCCCCCAGCACCAACATGGACTACCACCAAATCGGACGCTCCATCTCCACACTCATGTCTGACAAGGTCAGTGCGCTGTACTGTGAAGGCGAGAGGAGAGCAAGAGTCAATTGATTGAGGTTTAGTAGAACATCTGTGGGCCGAGTTTCCTGGCCACAGATTAAGCCCAGTCCTAGCGTGAAAATCACTTTCAATGAGAATCTGCATTGGAAATGCTTTTTAGTCCAGGACTAGGCTTAATCTGTGTCCTGGAAACCATCCCTATATGTTTTTGTTACTATGGTCATAACCATAATATGTAGTATTTAATTTCACACACAACTCTAAATGCAAAAAAGAAAATCCAAACACAGAGTGAACCTGTTTTGTTATATGAAGGCTCACATACTGTAGGACAATGAGTTTAACTCCAGTGTTTTTCTTGTTCTCCCGCGCAGCACTTCCATGAGTCGGCCTACCTGGCGGACGACCGCCAGGACCTGCTCAACGCCATCAACGGCTTCCTGGACTGCAGCATCGTTCTGCCCCCCTCCGAGATGGGCGGTGAGGAGCTGCTACGCTCCGTGGCACGCTTCCAGAAGGAGATGCTTCGCAAGCGGGAGGAGCAAGGAGCCCTGCTGGCCAAGGAGCCCAAGAGCCAGAAGGAAAAAGGTGGAGGAATCCCGCAATTTTGTTCACAGAAAAATTATGTCCTAACTTTCCTAGCTTCTCAGACCGTTACATGGAGCGGGATGATAATATTTTATTTTTTAAATGCAAAAAAGATTCCTGAGAAACATCACTTTTCTAGTCCAGTATTTGAAATCGGTCTATGTTTATGTATTCCAGAGGCCCTCCTCTCGCCCGGGAAGCCGGGAGACGACCCCCTGCAGCGTACTGGACGCCCCTTCGGAGGCTTAATCCGAGACGTGAAGCGCCGCTACCCAAAGTACGTGAGTGACTTCAAGGACGCGCTGAACGCCCAGTGCGCTGCGGCCATCATCTTCATCTACTTCGCTGCCCTCTCCCCCGCCATAACCTTCGGAGGCCTCCTGGGTGAGTCCCAGGGGTTAAATGCAGCCAGCTAGCAAATTCTGGTACATTTACAGAAATGTCCCTGTGTAAGTTAAGAAGTGACGGAAACAATGAACAGGAGGCAAAAAATAACCACAACTACCCATCTACCCCTATCAACACACAACCAGACACTTAGCATGTGTTTAAAGTAGGCATTGGAGCTATATTGAATATGTACTGAGAATGGAATTCGTAGCTTTTTAAAAAACATTCTTAGGTCATTCTCTGAATATTGCCTGTGTGGGTTCTTGACTGTGTGCCTTGTGGTAGGTGAGAAGACTGAGGGTCTGATCGGTGTGTCTGAGCTGATCGTGGCCACAGCTGTGCAGGGTGTTCTTTTCTGCCTCCTGGGGGCCCAGCCGCTCCTGGTGGTGGGCTTCTCCGGACCCCTGCTCGTCTTTGAAGAGGCCTTCTACTCTGTAAGTTACCTCAAACTGAGATGTGAGATTACATTATTGACTACCGCGTAAGAGTAGGGCTGGGCGATATGGCCAAAATATATCAATAGATGGATGGATGGATGGATGGATGGATTTATGAGTAGTGCGTAACCCTAGGGTGGCAACACATATATTCTAAATTACTGTATTTCAATGGGTCTTTCTCCATTCTGATTGTTTTGTACTGTTCAATTCAACTTCAACCTAAAATAATTTCTTGTGTTTCCATCAATTTCTGCATTTCCTACACTCATTTGAGATCATTTACAACATGGACAAAAATATTTGGCCTTATTTTTAACCAAATAATGCAATTGCGATTTAGATCAAAACACTTGGGTGAACTTTTGGAATCATAGATCTAGAATGTTTATTATAATTCTGTAGTTAATATAAATAATAGTGGGCACTTTGAATACATGAAAATTCCATGAATGAGTTATTGTGACAGGGTAGGATGTACCGTGATGTACCGTGTTTCCTAAGGGACCCTATAATCTTTGGCTACATTAAATCTTTATTCATTTTTTAAAATGTATTCATATATCCAACATATTTATGTGAGGAGACCAAAGCGCAGCGTGATGTGAATACATATTTTAATGAAAAGACGGAAAAACACGAAGTACACTAAACAAACAGAATAACAAGACGAACGTGACCGCTAACATGAGTGCTATCATGCAACATAACATAGACAATAACCCACCAACCACAATACAAAACAGGCTACCTAAATATGGTTCCCAATCAGAGACGACGACAAACACCTGCCACTGATTGAGAACCATATCAGGCCAAAACACATAGAAACAGACTAACTAGACATGCAACATAGAATGCCCACTCATATCACACCCTGACCAAACAAAACATAGAAACAAACAACTCAAATAATGGTCAGAGTGTGACAGTACCCCCCCTGAGGTGCGGACTCCGGACGCAAAACCTAAACCTTTAGGGGAGGGTCTGGGTGGGCATCTGGTCGCGGTGGTGGCTCTGGTGGGTCCTGGCTGGCTGACGGCTCTGGCGGTTCCTTGCTGGCTGACGGCTCTGGCGGCTCCTGGCTGGCTGACGGCTCTGGTGGCTCCTGGCTGGCTGACGGCTCTGACGGCTCCTGGCTGGCTTGACGGCTCCTGGCTGGCTTGACGGCTCCTGGCTGGCTTGACGGCTCCTGGCTGGCTTAGCGGCTCCTGGCTGGCTTGACGGCTCCTGGCTGGCTTGGCGGCTCCTGGCTGGCTTGGCGGCTCCTGGCTGGCTTGACGGCTCCTGGCTGGCTTGACGGCTCCTGGCTGGCGGCTCCTGGCTGGCTTGACGGCTCCTGGCTGGCTGGCGGCTCCTGGCTGGCTTGACGGCTCCTGGCTGGCTTGACGGCTCCTGGCGGCTCCTGGCTGGCTTGACGGCTCCTGGCGGCTCCTGGCTGGCTTGACGGCTCTGGCGGCTCCTGGCTGGCTTGACGGCTCTGGCGGCTCCTGGCTGGCTGGCGGCTCCTGGCTGGCTTGACGGCTCTGGCGGCTCCTGGCTGGCTTGGCGGCTCCTGGCTGGTTTGACGGCTCTGGCGGCTCCTGGCTGGCTGGCGGCTCCTGGCTGGCTGACGGCTCTGGCGGCTCCTGGCTGGCTTGGCGGCTCCTGGCTGGCTTGGCGGCTCCTGGCTGGCTGGCTTGGCGGCTCCTGGCTGGCTTGGCGGCTCTGGCAGCTCCTGGCTGGCTTGACGGCTCTGGCGGCTCCTGGCTGGCTTGGCGGCTCCTGGCTGGCTTGGCGGCTCCTGGCTGGCTTGGCGGCTCCTGGCTGGCTTGGCGGCTCCTGGCTGGCTTGGCGGCTCCTGGCTGGCTTGGCGGCTCCTGGCTGGCTTGGCGGCTCCTGGCTGGCTGGCGGCTCCTGGCTGGCTTGACGGCTCTGGCGGCTCCTGGCTGGCTTGACGGCTCCTGGCGGCTCCTGGCTGGCTTGACGGCTCCTGGCGGCTCCTGGCTGGCTTGACGGCTCTGGCGGCTCCTGGCTGGCTGACGGCTCTGGCGGCTCCTGGCTGGCTTGACGGCTCTGGATGGCTTGACGGCTCTGGCGGCTCCTGGCTGGCTTGGCGGCTCCTGGCTGGCTTGGCGGCTCCTGGCTGGCTTGGCGGCTCCTGGCTTGCTGACGGCTCTGGCGGCTCCTGGCTGGCTGACGGCTCTTGCGGCTCCTGGCTGGCTTGACGGCTCTTGCGGCTCCTGGCTGGCTTGACGGCTCTTGCGGCTCCTGGCTGGCTTGACGGCTCTTGCGGCTCCTGGCTGGCTTGACGGCTCTTGCGGCTCCTGGCTGGCTTGTCGGCTCTTGCGGCTCCTGGCTGGCTTGTCGGCTCTTGCGGCTCCTGGCTGGCTTGACGGCTCTTGCGGCTCCTGGCTGGCTTGACGGCTCTTGCGGCTCCTGGCTGGCTTGACGGCTCTGGCGGCTCCTGGCTGGCTTGACGGCTCTGGCGGCTCCTGGCTGGCTTGACGGCTCTGGAATGTACCGCACCGAGCTGTACCGCACCGAGCACTGGGGAGACTGTGCGCTCCACCGCATAACATGGTGCCTGCCCGGTTCCTCTCTCTCTCCAGTAAGCACAGGAAGTTGGCGCAGGTCTCCTTCCTGGCATCGCCACACTCCCTGTGTGGAATCTCCTAAGTCCATGAGTCCTGCATTCTTTGCCGCTGCTGCTGCTGGCCATTACCACACTGCTTGGTCCATTGTTGGTGGGTTATTCTGTCACGATCGTCATAAAGAGGAGACCAAAGCGCAGCGTGGTGTAAATGCATGAATTGATGAAAAAAACACGAAGTACACTAAAACAAACTAACTAACCAGACGAACGTGACCGCTATTGAAACTGAGTGCTAACATGCAACATAACATAGACAATAACCCACGAAATACCCAAAGACGATGGCTGCCTGAATATGGTTCCCAATCAGAGACAACGATAAACAGCTGCCTCTGAGAACCAATCTAGGCAACCATAGACATACATAAACACCTAGATGGTAAACAACCCCATAAACCTATAAAACCCCTAGACAGTACAAAAACACATATCACCCATGTCGCACCCTGACCTAACCAAAATATATAAAGAAAACAAAGAATACTCAGGTCAGGGCATGACACTTTGCCTATTCCGCTTTGATTTAGAAGATACTGTTGCACAAACAACATGCTGATTTAAGCCTCCACCAATACTGGTATCAGGCTGTATTAGCTAGCTACGTTTGTGTTGACTCAGCTGGATAGCTGAGTCAGCAAAAGTACTAACTATCGATTAGCATTAGTGGCTAACACGATTTAGCTTAACTTGCTAAGAAAATAGAGTCGCTGTTTGCAGACGTCAGAAACACAAACTAATGTTGTAATTATAGAAGCTTGTGGATTTATATTAAGATCAAAGTGGAAACAGCATTGTTGTCATCAACATTGTTGCATGTGCAGACTGAACAAAAGTGTCTCGTGGTCAAGCAACAACAAATGCGCTCCTTGAGTGACAGGATGGGACTAGGTCTGTGTGGAAAGCAGCATGGAGAAAGTGGAGAGGGATAAACTAAAATTGGACGTTACACACCGCGTATCACGTTTAACAAACTAAACATTCAAATACCGTTATAGAAGGTAAAGAAAACCCCAAACCCGGCCATGCATCAATACCGGCATATTAAAATACGGTATACCGCCCAGCCCTACATAAGACTCCCTTTTGTATTTTCCTGCTGTTGAAGTTGACCTGTATGCGTGGCCACTCTTCCATCAGTGTCAGAACTCGATACTCAGTTCTGTCTTAATTTCTTCCTTACCATTCTCTCTCTGTGTGTGTCCATAGTTCTGTAAGGGGAACGGGATAGAGTACCTGACGGGCCGGGTGTGGATCGGCTTCTGGCTCATCATCATCGTGGTGACGACAGTGGCCTTGGAAGGTAGCTTCCTGGTCCGCTTTGTCTCACGCTTCACCCAGGAGATCTTCTCCTTCCTCATCTCGCTCATCTTCATCTTCGAGACCTTCTCCAAGATAGGCAAGGTACTGTACACTTGACACTCTGTTAACTATAGTATTGAAATTGAAAGAAATGATTTAGTGCCCTTGTAAGTGCTAAAAGCACTTTACGTTGTAGAGAGGGGATCCAATCTGACTACTGATAATAAATGGAACTGACTTTAGATTGGACTGTTCTCAAAACATGGGGTCAAAATGAGTATGTTTTCCTCACGGGTACACTCTTAAGAAAATCTTTTGTGGTTGAGTGGCCCTGATCCGAGAACAAAGTGAAAGGGACAGACAGCCCGACTTTTATCTGGGCTTATGATTTCAGGAATGTTACTATTTTTAGACCTCTGTCGAACACAAGACTTTCAAGGGATTATTTGTGTCTGGATTAATCTGTTTGCTGGGACCTTACAGGTATGTCAATTTTAATCCCTCTGAAGCCGTGTTGAAGTGATCTCAGTGAGGTGTGTGTGTGTGAAGCGGTGCTTTAATGTGAACCCTTTTTTTCCTGTGTTGCCGGGCAGATTTTCATGGAGCACCCACTGCAGCGCTGTTACCTTGACAACAGCACGGCGGAGAACGCAACGATGGAGAATAGCACCCTGGAGCTATTGCTTGGCAACAGCACTATTTCGGTGGTGTCGGTGAAGGTCCTAGGGGAACCCAACACAGCACTGCTCTCCCTTGTACTCATGTCTGGAACCTTCTTCATTGCATTCTACCTGCGCAAGTTCAAAAACAGTGCCTTCTTCCCTGGCAAGGTAAGACACTGGTACACTTTATGAGGTGAAGGGGCTCAATTCATCCTCACTCTAAGCACAATAGGGTTATCAGGGTGTATTTCAATTCAATACAAACTTAAAGGGATAATTTTGGATTTTGGCAATGAGGCCCTTTTATCTACTTCACCAGAGTCAGATGAACTCGTGGATAACATTTTTATGTCTGTGTCCAGTATGAAGGAATTTGAGGTAGTTTCGCAAACCAATGCTAACTAGCCTCATTGCCAGACTTATTGTAGTTTATTGTATAATCACAAAACTTCACTCCCCAGTGTCCCATCATGGGCTGTGTGTTATGCATTGCCTACACCTAACTATTTTGTGTTGTTCAGCTCCGTAGGATTATTGGAGATTTCGGGGTCCCCATAGCCATCCTCATCATGGTCCTAGTGGACTACAGTATACGTGACACTTACACACAGGTGAGTAGTACTGCAATTAAAATAATTCCAAAGCCCTTTGGAACATCTTGTTTGTTTGTTCATTGTATTGTCTAGATTAATAAGCTTAACTACTGTTTTACTGAGAAATTATAAAGAACTAGTTACTTTGAAGACATATTAGTGCATGTTATGTCATCACCCTCTAAAACACATCACTTCCCTGACCCTGACCTTGTGTAGAAACTGAGCGTGCCCAGTGGCTTCTCTGTGACCAGTCCTGAGAAGCGTGGCTGGGTGATCAATCCCCTAGGCATGTACACCCCGTTCCCCATCTGGATGATGTTTGGCAGTGTGCTGCCCGCCCTGCTGGTCTTCATCCTCATCTTCATGGAGACACAGATCACCACGTGAGACACACTGTCACACTACAGTACCCAGCACCCCTGTGTTTCATCATGAGCTCCCCCTTAGTAGCAAAATGAATTGTGTGAATGGATACGAACTGCGGGAAATACTGGAAATAATGGAAGACATTACATTATATACTGCCAATGTTTTTATCCTGGCAAGTTGATTTACTCATTCTCAACTTCTCATCTGCCTTTCTTTCTTCCATTCCTCTCTTACTACCTGTCTTCCTCCCTAACTCAGTCTGATAGTGAGTAAAAAGGAGCGGATGCTGGTGAAGGGTTCTGGCTTCCACCTGGACCTGCTGGTGATCGTAGTGCTGGGAGGCACCTCTGCCCTGTTCGGCCTGCCCTGGATGGCCGCTGCCACTGTGCGCTCCGTAACGCACGCCAACGCCCTCACCGTCATGAGTAAGGCGGTCGCCCCCGGCGACAAGCCCCGCATCCAGGAGGTCAAGGAGCAGCGGGTTACAGGGTTGCTGGTGGCCATCTTAGTAGGTGAGTGTCTGTTGGATAGATGTCGAATAGACTAGACTGGAAGATGTTTGGTGCTTCTCAAAAGTTTACTGTAGCTTCCTCCACTTGACTCCTTCCCTTCTTCTGCAGTGATCTGAAGACACAGGATAAAAATAAAACATATAAGGGAAATATGTGACTTTGCTTATGGTGACTTTGCTTTAACCTGTGTAGTTATTTCACCTCTGACTACTAGAAGAGGAAACTATTAGAGTATTGAGACGCAGTCATGTTTGCAGTAATATCTCTTAACTCTTCCTCCCTCGTCTTCCAGGCCTTTCCATTGTGATCGGAGACCTGCTGCGTCAGATCCCCATCGCAGTGCTGTTTGGCATCTTCCTCTACATGGGCGTGATGTCACTCAATGGAATCCAGTTCACCGAGCGCCTAATGTTACTGCTGATGCCTCCCAAGTACCACCCAGACCACACCTACGTCCGCAAGGTGACCACAGCTCAGAGTCACGCAGTGGCTCTGGTTCCCTAATCCGTCGAATAGATAGCTTGGTCCCAGATCAGTTTGTGCTCTAATGAAAACTCCTATGGTCAAAAATGACAGTAGGAGTTGTCAAAACATCACAAACAGATATGGGACAGGGCTATCAAATAGAGCCTTTCCTGTATAATCCACTATATCAGGGATGGGAAACTTTGATGGGGGTGGGAGCCACAAAAAAAATCTGAATTTATCATGAGACGCAGTGGCTCATGGGTCTGGATGTGGGTCTGCATACCCACATCCATAACCACACATGCTGTCAGAGCCAGCCCTAGCCAAAATGTTTTTGGGGGGCCCACCATCTTGCGAGCAAACATTTTTAGCTACCCCCCACCCTCCCCTTAAAAGCAGAGGGGGGGAATACATTTCAGAGTTCAGTTCATGTAAGAGTTCAGTTCAGAGTTCAGTTCTACACATTTTGCCATATAGTAGAGAGATATTTCACATTTTTTAACTTATTTCCTGCAATTCTACACATTTTGCCCTGATTTAAGCCATGTTAATATGATATCTGATTGTGAGTAAATTACAAAATCAATGGGGGCCCCTGAGCAAATGCCCGATTTGGTAAATAAACCATGATTACTACAAGTTTAGAGAGCTGGCTAGACTAACTTACCAATACAAAAATAGCTGATATGGGCTAAATGACTGACTAAGTGACTGACGTAAGATTATTATAATACATTTTTTCGGGAAATTGATCCATGGGCTTACAAAAGGGGGGCCACCGCCAGGTGCCCATCGCTGCACTATATAAACTCATAGAGGCTATTTTCCTCAAGTGGGTACCAGAGTGTGTATACATATACTGAGTATACAAACATTAGGAACACCTGCTCTTTCTATGACATAGACTGACCAGGTGAAAGCTATGAGGGGAGGAGACAGGTTAAAAAGAAGGATTTTTAAGCCTTGAGACAATTGAGACATCGATTGAGGGTGAATGGGCAAGACAAAATATTTAAGTGCCTTTCAACGGGGTATGGTAGTAGGTGCCAGGCGCACAGGTTTGAGTGTGTCAAGAACTGCAGCTCTACTGGGTTTTTCACGCTCAACAGTTTCCTGTGTGTATCAAGAATGGTCCACCATCCAAAGGACATCCAGCCAACTTTACTCAACTGTGGGAAGCATCGGAGTCAACATGGGCCAGCATCCCTTCGGAATGCTTTCAATACCTTGTAGAGTCCATGCTCCAACGAATTGAGGCTGTTCTGAGGGCAAAAGGGTGTGCAACTCAATATTAGGAATTACATACTCATGATTTTCATTGTCCCCTTTCGAATGTATTACGGTAATCCACTTTCTTAACTGATAGTAACTCTGTCCCCCAGGTGAAAACGCTGCGGATGCACCTGTACACACTGATCCAGCTGGTGTGTCTGGCGGCGCTGTGGGCCGTCATGTCAACCGTGGCCTCTCTGGCTTTCCCTTTCGTCCTCATCCTCACCGTACCCGTCAAGATGTTCCTGTTGTCGCGCATCTTCACCACCCGTGAGATGCAGTGTGTAAGTTGGCCCAGAGGTGCGCACTAGGCCCATACACTAGCTTTAGGGCCTTTCACTAGGATTCACCCTATGAGCCCTGGTCAAACGTAGTGCGGGGAGTACGGTGCCGTTTGAGATGTATCCCCTTTCTCTCCCCCGAGGATGTTTCAGGACAGGTCCTCATAGTACTTATGGAGTTTGTTTTTTTACAACCAAATCTCTATTTTTGATGTAAATGGCATGTTATAGAAAGGTCCAGACACCTTTTTTGTGATTTCACCAAACACCTATATGGGGTTCCTGAAAAAACATGAACAAAGGCTCCAAAAACACCCAAATACGTCCTTTTAGATACGCCAACGCTCTTAGTATAGTGATGCAGGTCTTTAGATGTGCACATGAAATTGTCATTCCTAACTTTATCTGCAACATTATATTCCCTTTTTGTGCGCCTCAAGACGTTTCCCTTATCCAGCTGTTCGATTCTCCACGTAGCCTGCTGCTTCAGGTAACTGCCAAAATTAAGGGAACACCAACATAGTGTCTTAGTAGGGTGTTGGGCCACCACTAGCTGCCAGAACAACTTCAATGCGCTTTGGCATAGATTCAACAAGTGTCTGGAACTTCCTGTGTGGAAGCACAGGCTTTTAATATATTTTGTATCCCCCATTTACTCAAGTGTTTCCTTTTATTTTAGCAGTCACCTCTCCGTCCATTGTACAGGTATCGTTCGAGTCGCAACAAAATGGAGTAGAGTTCTGACTAAAGTTCGGAATGACACAGTTTCATGTGTACAAGACCTGCATCACTATACCGGGAAGTTTTCTGTTTCTAAAATAACGTATTTGGTTTGTTTTTTTTGCCTTTGTTCATGTTTTTTTCAGAGCTCCCGTATACTGCACAGTAAGGATGAGGAAGTGATTCGTTGTTTGGGGGTATGTTTCTCAAAATAGGTGTCTATAATATGCCATTTGCATCAAAAATGTTGATTTAGTTAAAATACTTATCCTTATCATGACTGTCTGCTCTGCTTTTTCTTCTTCAGTGGTTTTTAGCACTGGGTTGACGTAATGTACTTTGTGAAAAAGAACCCTGTAAAAAGCGCAGTACACATGAAATTTGATTGACGAAAGACATATCTGTCTACCCAATTTAAAACAGTCAATCATAGTTACATTTGAGTAATTTAGCGGACGTTCTTATACAGAGCACTTTACTATTAGTGCATTCATCTTAAGATAGCTAGGTGAGATGACAACGTCACAATCCTATCAAGTACGTTTTCTCTCAACAAAGTATTTATCAGCAAAGTCCGTGGCAGTAGGATAAGTGGCATTTCTGGAGGGAGGGGGCGGCGCCGTAAGTGTTGTTTAAGGTACTCGTCAGAGGTGAGGTTAATGGTACAGCTACTGCCTTGCTCTAACAGTCTGCTCTCCTCTCTCATAGCTGGATGCTGATGACGCAGAGCCCGTCTTTGACGAGAGAGAGGTCCATGATGAATACTCAGAGATGCACATGCCTGTGTGACCCACACCATCATATACCTACCAACCACTGTATTCTTCTCTGTGTCCACACCATTCTGCCAATCAATCAACCAGCCAATGAAATGCCTGCCCAAAGGATCCACCAGCAAAGACCCTATTATTTTTTTATATATATATATATATATATAATTGACAGATCCTCTGACCATCATTGAGCACTGTTGGTACTGGTTTCCATTGCTTTAACCACACCTGACCAAAGGGTAAAGATGTCGCATGCAGGCTTTGGTCTTCTGAGACCCAGCTCTGTCATGGAGGGGTTTAAGATCACTCATAACCCCCTGTCAATCTCATTCACTGGGACAGAGTTCAATTGGGTGACATAAGTAGATTCAACGTTCAGGCGTTCTCATGATGACACACAGCTGGAAATGAGGACACATTATAAGGGGGAACTTCCTGTCCTCTGAAGGGGTTAGATGTCGTAACCTCGTAACCCTTCAGAGAGCACTTTGTGGCATTAGGTATGAATACAGACTGAAAGGTCCAATCGGTTCAGCATATTTATTTTGTTCATCATCCATGTTTTAAAATATTTCAACATATTTGCCTTTTTTGGGGGGGGGGGTTCAGGGGTTCAAATCCAGTTGTGTGTTTATAGATGTGTATTTTCAAGGTTTATTCCAGTGACTGTGTATGGTAGGTAGTTTAGTACACAATTATTCATTTTTCAACCCTGACAGGTTGTGCTGATTCACATTGAATGTGCGGAGGATTATATATGGGATACATTCCTTGAGTCAATATATTTAACCTATTGTGCTTTCACTTTGTATGTTTAGCTCTTTTAGCTCACTAAGCGCCTTATGAAGGACATGATGGCTGGACAGAGAAACCTAATTATGTTGCTTTTGTTTTTAACAGCTGTTCCTTCAAGAGCACCTCTAAGCCCTCTGCACTTTTTAAGGCATAATATTGAATGTTTTATATTTTACTTAGTGTCTATCAAACACTATGCTGTGTATTTTTGTTTAAAAAAAATTAAGATGCCTTAGATTTTTCTCTCCCGGCAATTCCATTAGCTAAAAAGGAAGGCGTGTGATTTTATGTTTCCAAACGATTGCAAAGGGGATACAAACTGCTCCAACCTCAGACTGATATTAAGGTAGTGTTAGCCCGGTGGTTTTACCAATAGTCATTACAACACTGCTCAGCAATCACAGCAGTCTTGTGAAGTCATAATGAAATGAAATGTGCGTATCTATTTTATTGTGTAGTTTATTTGCTTTCATCCATTCATCATCCTCCTCTAGTGTTTATGCTGCCATTGGGGTGGCTAAAGTTTACCAGCAGAGGGAGACGAAATGTAACCAAAGTACACATTGTAGTACCAAATGATTTTAAAGTACTGTACTGAATGTGAAATAACTCCCCAACCGTTTATTTTTCGTTAGCATTTCCGCCATAAAAGCTGAAATGGGATCACATCTCTCAAGTGCTACACAATCTCAAGACCTTTCTGAAGTACTGTCTATATACACTAAACATCGTGTTACTTTCGCCAAGTACAGTAAACTTATTGTAGTATTGTTCTAATAAGGAGCTGTTTAGTTTCACATATTTGGTCATCTAAAGTATATCCTGCTGAATTCCTTTCTTAAAGTTATTGACGTGCATCTATGGGTTTCACCTTCACCTTTTGCATTCTCACTGTGTATGTTAGTGGTCTACCTACCAGCATAAATCTAGTCAGTATTTGGGGGGGAGGCACTAATCTATTTGTATTTTCCTGTGTGTGAGTGGTTTTATTTCTTACCAAATCTCGGCCTTTTAAAACGTTTCAAGTTTGGTCCGAACTATCAAATGTGGGTGTTATCGCACCTGTTATTTGCCACCAGGTTTATGATGTTTCCGAGGTTGGCAAAGTGGTTCAGCGGGTCATAACCATTCTCTCACAACATTCCATATTTGGGGATTGGGTGGGGATTTCAAGTAGTATTAGTGGTTTATTATAAAAATTATCCAAAGTTTTTAGATAGAAGCAAATGCGTTGTCTAAAATTCCTAAATGATACTGTTGACAAAATTTCTGTGTAGGCAACCTCCTTAGTGTCACCCATGCCAGGGTAATCTCTTGTGGAAAGACTACGTAAACATAAATCGTACTGTAGATCTGTCATGATACAACTGGATGTGTGAGATCTGCAGCATTAGTTCCAGTGCTTGGGTTTTTTGTCACTGGTTGTTTGGACAAATCCTGATTTTTGCAGGCGTTAGCATATTTCGGATGGAGCAGGGGCATTTGGCTCATATACTTGCCTGTAACTTGCAAAGAGAAAGGGTAGAGTTCTTTTGTTTTCGGTTCTGATCCTCGTTCTATCTCTTCTCTTAACACTTATGGACCCAGATCTTAATTGAACATCTGACCAATTACGCACGACTTAAGTTCTGGGTTTACTAAGATTGATGCCAGGGGAATGGCTTAAAGCCTTTTTAAAGATGTTGTTTCTAATATATACGGATGTCTGGAGTTGTCTGGAGACCTATGAATATACTTTTTTTACCTGAAATGCAGTCATTGATTGTGAAGACTGGACCTCATGTCTGTCTTTTGTTCTTTATTGCCTCTATTGTTTCTCAAGCAAGGGGGAGGCCGAAGACCTCAATAATCCCCTTCAGACCAACTCCTTAACTTTTTTTTTTATCCTTTAGTGTGTGTACTTTACTGTATTTATACTTGGGATATTGCCTTTCAACAGTAAATGTTCAAAAATGTCTCTTTCTGAGCACCTCAACTAAGCTATACTTGGCTCCATATTCCCACGGTCTATGGCTACAGGCAGCCCAACTCTGAACTTTTGTTCAACTATTGGCAAAAGATCTGATTGGTCAAAAGACCAATAAGTGGAAAAAATATCAGAATCCGGCTGCCGGTGTAAACGCATTCAAAGTCCTTTATTTGTGCCTGAATTTATCTACAGCTGCACGTGAATGTATTTGTGATTGTGACATTTATCACCTGAATCCGTCATAGCCGTCATATATATTTTTTCCAGTATGTCACTCAAGTTCAAATTTGTTTTCACTTTTAGAATGCCCATAGATCAAGGCCTGCAATTCACAACACGTCTCAGAGTAGGAGTGATGATGGGATTTCCATTTTAGATCCTACTTAATAAGATATGAACAGAGGGGATCTAATCCTAGCACTCCTACTCACTCTTCATGAATACAGGTCCTGATCCCTCACATGTATTGCAATGTGACACTATGTGTTGTCTTGAGTGTTTGAAGGGTGTTGTGCAGATGTTTTAAAAGATGTTGCAGTAATTGATGACCATGGACAAAATGGTGGTGTGCAAAATGAGTTGTTTTTATTTTTTATGGAAAACGGTATGGATGGAGGGAATGTGTTCTGTACATGATTGTCAGTGCCCAAGGAAACATTGCTATAATGCAGTTCCATTTTAAAAGAAACACAAAGCATTCTGGGTGTTCATTGCTTATGTTCAGTGTACATACACTACCGGTCAAAAGTTTTAGAACACCTACTCATTCAAGTGATCTTTATTTTCACTATTTTCTACATTGTAGAATAATAGTGAAGACATCAAAACTATGAAGTAACACGTGGAATCATATACTAACCAAAAGTGTTAAGCAAATCAAAAGATTTCTCAAAAAGCCACCCTTTGCCTTGATGACAGCTTTACACACTCTTGGCATTCTCTCAACCAGCTATACCTGGAATGCTTTTCCAACAGTTTTGAAGGGGTTCCCACATGCTGAGCACTTGTTGGCTGCTTTTCCATTCACTCTGTGCTCCGACTCATCCCAAACTATCTCAATTTGGTTGAGGTCGGGGGATTGCGGAGGCCAGGTCATCTGATGCATCACTCTCCTTCTTGGTCAAATAGCCCTTACACAGCCTGGAAGTGTGTTGGGTCATTGTCCTGTTGAAAAACAAATGATAGTCCCACTAAGCCCAAAACAGATGGAATGGTGTATTGCTGCAGAAATTTATTTTGATTTAACACTTTTTTTTTGGTTACTACATGATTCCATATGTGTTATTTCATAGTTTAGTAAAATAATATATTTTAAAAAAACCTTGAATGAGTGGGTGTTCTAAAACTTAGTAGTGTAAATAGTTAAAATATTGATGACCAATAAATAAAGACCAATTTCGATTAAACATCACTGCTGTCGTGTTCTTTAACAATTCAACCAACATATATTATTCATAACAAGATGAGTACAGTTAAAAGTTACAGGATAATACAGAAAATACCTTTTACGATGCATATACATGTTCACTTCATGTATGCTGTGGCTAATACAAAACTATTTGTTATGTTGAAATATAGAAATTGAAACTTCCAGATTCTCAAGTTGAAACCAACTTCCTTCTTGTAACTCGGTCAAAAACAGAGCAATGACCGGGCCTGCACATTATCCTTGATTGCTCAATCCCTCTCCAAAAACACATTTGAGGCTCTTTCCCTTTTGTTTGTCTGAGTTAGTGTTCCTCCCTGAAGTGGAGTGGGTGGTCTTCACACAGAACAATAACCTCAGTCAGGCTGCTCTGCACACACTGGGAGGAAGATGGCTGCTCTACTAATGCTGTTGTTGGTTAGTGCTGGAGTCCTGCTGTCTTCTACTGAGGCTCAGGAAGCTTATAATAAACTCCCCGATAACTACAGGAAAGGAGTGGATCTGGCTCTGCAACAACTCAACTCTCATGCTGGAGTCAAACACCATTTTCTCTTCTTCAAGAGTCTCCTGAAGTCCGACATAGAGGTAAAAACCTTGTGCCGAAAACGGTTTCTATTGCCGGGAGGTTGTTTTTCTGAGGACTGTGGCAAGACTGCGTTTTGTGTAGACCTGGTAAATGTTTATGGTGGTTTAGTCTACTCAATGATATACATTTTCTTCCTCTAGTCTGGATTTGATGTGAGCTACATTTATCACAGCTTCTACCTGAAAGCCACCAAGTGCCCAAAGGGAACGGTTGACTCCACGCAATGCAAGTTCAGGAATGACCGAGTGAGTACCTGGAACTGTCTGAGCACAGTTGAGCTGAATCATCAATAACCTTACGGCTTTCATACAATCCCATAAGTTATACACATCTAACTCTACAGCATGGGATAATAATGTACATATAATGCTGTCATATTGTGTGTATTTCTACAGCCATTGATAGACTGTTCAGTCTGTTACAAAACCTTTGCTGGAGAGATTGAGAAGGATCCAAAACCGTATATCCACTGTGTCCACAAACCAGCACTTACAGAGGTTTGTTGGATTGCTAGTTGTCCCTTCCCCCGACACTAAACTGTTTCAATCACACACCAGTCAAATTCTATAACTAAATATGATTATGAAGAAAGTGTTAGAATTTTCATGAAGAAAATTATACAATTGTCTATAAACTAGTTCCTATAAAGATTAAGGACAATATCACGAGGTGAACTCTTATCTAATTCATAAACAGAACAAATCCCTGCATTACTGTCCATCACATTATTGAGTAAAAGTTGATTTTTAAGACAAATATATATTGTGAATGTTATTAAAGCAGAATATTAACCTGTTTATTTCCCTTTGTGAATTTCAGGATATGATGACAACAAGAGTAGAACACTGTAACACAATGAGTTACCACAGTGGAGCCCCTACTCTCCTGGCTTCAAAATCTTAAAGTGAAAGGGGCCATGTTAGTTCTGTGCCATGACGAAATAATGCTATTGCACAATACATCTGGATTTAGTCTGCAAAGAGAGCCTCATTTTGTCTGTATTCTGTGTTCATTATTCTGTATTCACCTTCATACGATTTCTAATTACTTTAAACACACTTAGGCTTGAGCTCCAAGTGTTCACTTCATGTATGCTACGTACGTGTTTCCTATTCCTCTACCTCTGCAATATCCCAGTTGAATGTGGTACATTTATGTTCAATAAAGTTTTATTCAGAAAAAATGTATTCAAGTCGTTGGTGTTCTCTCTTCCAAATAGCACATACATGATAGGGGAAATTCCTCTAGATGTTACAGCGTCTCCCATTTCTCTATAGGTAGGCCAAGAAAAACAATCATGACAGTTGGTTGATAGCCTGTTTAAGCTTGGACTTGTGATTCCTTAGGCGTGAGCAATATGTGTTTTTGATTCTCGTTAATGTTTATACCGGTGGAAGAAGTGTGTCTATCGTCCATAGGGTGTTACTAACTGAACAATGTAGCACAGACAAGATTGGTTTAATATAAAATGTTATTTCATTCTGAGTTTTAATGTGCAATACATCTAGCACAACTTCTACCTGAAAGCCACCAAGTGTGCCAGGGGAAATGTTAATCCATATGTTGTGTATATTCTAACAGCCACTGATGGACTTTGGAGTTTTGCTACAGAACATTTGCTGGAGAGATTGAGAAACACCCCCAAGCTGTAAATTATTTATTTCTAAATGACAAGTGTTTAAATGTGTTTGAAATGATTACACCGCATGAGACCATGACCTTTCATGTCATGCTATGACGACGACAAGACTAGAGTACTGTCGCAAGATGAGCTACACCAGCGGAGCCTCTACTCTCCGTCACCAAGAGTGAAATACCATAGAATAGATGGTTAATAAGACAGAATTGAAGATGAACTGCATTTACAACCCACTGGTGTTATTTCTAGTTTGTGCCAAGATCACACGTGGGAATTTTCCCGCTCCCAGCATCACAGCCAATCTCAGCGTTTTGAAAATCTGTGTTATTACATCTTTAATTTTGATGACATCAAATTGCTATTTTTAACTACTACAAAATGTACAATTGCTCCGTTTTCACACAGATACTGGTTATGGTGCTGGAGAATTTTTTTGGCCAAGATCACACCCAAAAAAATTCTCCAGCACCATAACCAGTATCTGTGTGAAAACGGCGCAATTGTACATTTTGTAGTAGTTAAAAATAGCAATTTGATGTCATCAAAATTAAAGATGTAATAACACAGATTTTCAAAACGCTGAGATTGGCTGTGATGCTGGGAGCGGGAAAATTCCCACGCCCTGGAAGGAAATGTGTGTTACTTTTAATCCTACTCAATGATGTCAGCCATTATGAATTTAGGGCCTTCTTATCTTTTTAGCCACAGAACATAGAAACGTGCCATTTGCACACACTGGTATGGTGCTGGAGATAATGAACATCAGGTTGAGAAGTGGTAGAATTGCCCTTTAAGTCAATTCTGATAACATTTACACATATTGAATAATAACTTACTAAATGTACATGTATACGTATCTGTATATAGTGTAATATTTAGTATCTCAGCTACACTGAAATTATTTTTTTTAAACGACACAATAATGACCGAAATCTGTTAACTAAGTGGTGAAGCATTACCATATTGATTTCATGCTTCCCTTTGCCAATTGAAACAAACAATTTAAATACTAGGCTAGCTGACTACTGAGAATCAACCTTTTGACTCTGTTGTGTTGTGAGACATTGTTTTCTTGGTAATAGCATATATAGAAGATTTAGAACATATCATTGTTTCAACACTATTCATTGTACACTATTCATTTGAGAAAAGCAATTCTAGTGGTGGTAAGTTACAGTACATAACAGTTGTAATGAAGTCCACATGGCCAGAGACCATGCCCTTGGGGCCCTCTTTGACCCAATGCCAGGGACAGATATTATTGTTACCCCGATCCAGTTCCTAACAAGGACATTGCAAAGATATGCCCTGCCCATACTGCAAAATAAATATTTTAAAAAACATTGCCCTTTGAGTTTGTGCAAGTCACTGCGACTTGGAATTCGGGTGATGAGCAGCCGCAGGAAGATGGCAGTCTCCAGGGATGAGCAGCCGCAGGAAGATGGCAGTCTCCAGGGATGAGCAGCCGCAGGAAGATGGCAGTCTCCAGGGATGAGCAGCCGCAGGAAGATGGCAGTCTCCAGGGATGAGCAGCCGCAGGAAGATGGCAGTCTCCAGGGATGAGCAGCCGCAGGAAGATGGCAGTCTCCAGGGATGAGCATCCGCAGGAAGATGGCAGTCTCCAGGGATGAACAGCCGCAGTAAGATGGCAGTCTCCAGGGATGAGCAGCCGCAGGAAGATGGCAGTCTCCAGGGATGAACAGCCGCAGGAAGATGGCAGTCTCCAGGGATGAGCAGCCGCAGGAAGATGGCAGTCTCCAGGGATGAGCAGCCGCAGGAAGATGGCAGTCTCCAGGGATGAGCATCCGCAGGAAGATGGCAGTCTCCAGGGATGAACAGCCGCAGTAAGATGGCAGTCTCCAGGGATGAGCAGCCGCAGGAAGATGGCAGTCTCCAGGGATGAGCATCCGCAGGAAGATGGCAGTCTCCAGGGATGAACAGCCGCAGTAAGATGGCAGTCTCCAGGGATGAGCAGCCGCAGGAAGATGGCAGTCTCCAGGGATGAGCAGCCGCAGGAAGATGGCAGTCTCCAGGGATGAGCAGCCGCAGGAAGATGGAAGTCTCCAGGGATGCAGGGCTCAATCCGTGGGCATTCACATGCAACAAAAATATGGAAAGTAAGACGTGGGAAATAAATTGGCTCATTTTGACTCTCAGCCCAGCTGTAAGATCAGTCCCGGCCTTGGTTTAGGTTCCTGCTTACATGGGTAATTCTACCCATGAATTACAGAATTACAACTAATTTTGTTTACATCATGCATGATATGTTCTAATCCAATCCAAAGCAATAACAAACATAATGCTACATTAATATAGTACAATGTAATTGTTTATACACCTATTTGTATTGAGAGATGGCGGTGCCAAACACTGACTCCTGAACTTCATGTTTGAAAATAAAGCAATTCAAGATTGAAATGTTTTTAACGCTATTTCTATAGAACATCTTAAGTTGTTATATTATTATTATTATTATCTCATTTGTAGTTTTGTTTATTTTTAAACCCCCCCCCCCCCCCCAAAAAAAATGTCAAAACATACATTAAAATACTGTAGAATGAATGTGCTTTAAGCCACACCCATACAAATATCACTATAGATGACGGGATCACAATCCTCTCCTGCATGACCACATGGTGAGTAGTCTGTCTGCAAACATTTTGGTGTGAGGGAGTTGGTATATCTTAATGTATTTTTAAGAAGTGTCATTACCAAACATATAATATTGAAAGAAAGTAAAGTATAGTTTTGGGATTCAAGTATAAGTTTGCTGGGATGTCCATATGTCCAAATGAAAGCTACCTATCCATATGCTAGCTATGGGAATGTATTAAAGTAGAAACAAGTCGATATTGTCCAAACCGAAACAATTGACACCATAGAGATATAGAGGTCTCAACTTTGTATCTGTGCCATTATGGTGTGTGTCACAGCACTGGCAACACCTTTGAGGCTATCTCCATTTTAAAGTTGCATGCGCCATGCTCTACCAACTGAGCTACAGAGGACCACCATGTGGGTAGTTACAGAGTGCCAAAGATCATACCCCAAGACATGCTAACCTCCCCTGTTATTGGCAATGGTTAGCATGTCTTGAGGGTATGATCTTGGAATCAAATCAAATGTTATTAGTCACATGCGTCGAATACAACAGTGAAATGCATACTTAGCATCCCCTAACCAACAATGCAGTTAAAAAAAGTTTTATATAAGAATAAAAAATAAAAGTAACAAGTAATTAAAGAGCAGCAGTAAAATAACAATAGCGAGACTATATACAGGGGGGTGCCGTTAGAGTCAATATGCGGGGGCACCGGTTTGTTGAGGTAATACGCACATGAAGGTAGAGTTATTAAAGTGACTATGCATAGATGATAACAGAGAGTAGCAGCAGTGTAAAAGAGGGGGGCAATGCAAATAGTCTGGGTAGCCATTTGATGAGGTGTTCAGGAGTCTTATGGCTTGGGGGTAGAAGCTGTTTAGAAGCCTCTTGGACATAGACATAGACTTGGTGCTCTGGTATCGCTTGCCGTGCTATAGCAGAGAGAAGTCGACTAGGGTGGCTAGAGTCTTTGACCATTTTTAGGGCCTTCCTCTGACACTGCCTGGTATCGAGGTCCTGGATGGCAGGAAGCTTGGTCGCAGTGAAGTACTGGGCCGTTCGCACTACCCTCTTTAGTGCTTTGCAGTTGCCATACCAGGCAGTGGTGCAACCAGTCAGGTTGCTGCTGGTTCACTTCACAAAATAGATGGCATCATGAGAAAAAGTGTGTGCGAGCAAGGAGGCCTACAAACCTGACACAGTTACACCAGCTCTGTGAGGAGGAATGGGCCAAACTTCACCCAACTTATTGTGGGAAGCTTGTGGAAGGCTACCCAAAACGTTTGACCCAAGTTAAACAAAGGCAATGCTACCAAATACTAATTGAGTGTATGTAAACTTCTGACCCACTGGGAATTTGATGAAAGAAATAAAAGTTGAAATAAATGAATCTGACATTTCACATTTCACATTCTTAAAATAAAGTGTTGATCCTAACTGACCTAAAACAGGGAATTCAATGTGAATTAAATATCAGGAATTGTGAAAAACTGAGTTTAAATGTATTTGGCTAAGGTGTATGTAAACCTCCGACTTCAACTGTATGCACGCACCACTCTTCCGTTTTAAATTTTTAATTCCGTTTTTTTTTTCACCTTACCAATTTGGAGTATACACTATTGTGTATATCCATTACATAAAATCCAAATAAAAATACATTTAAATTACAGGCAACAAAATAGGAAAAATGTCAAGGGGGGTGAAAACTTTTGCAAGGCACTGTAGGTGTTCCTTTTGTCCAGTTGGGAAAGGGCAGTGTGGAGGGCAATAGAGATTGCATAATTTGTGGATCTGTTGGGGTGGAATGCAAATTGTAGTGGGTCTAGGGTTTCTGGGATAATGGTGTTGATGTGAGCCATGACCGGCCTTTCAAAGCACTTCATGGCTACAGACGTGAGTGCTACGGGTCGGTAGTCATTTAGGCAGGTTACCGGCCTTGTGAATATTTGTATTTTTTTTACCCCTTTTTTCTCCCCAGTTTCGTGGTATCCAATTGGTAGTAGTTACAGTCTTGTCTTATCGCTGCAACTCCCATACGGACTTGGGAGAGGCGAATGTCGAGAGCCGTGTGTCCTCCGAAGCACAACCCAACCTTGCCGCACTGCTTCTTGACACAAATCCAACCCGCAAGCCAGCCACACCAATGTGTGGGAGGAAACACCGTACACCTGGCGACCTGGTCAGCATGCACTGCGCACGGCCCGACACAGGATTCGCTAATGCGCGATGAGACAAGGATATCCCTGCCGGCCAAACCCTCCCTAATCCGGACGACGCTGGGCAAATTGTGCGCCGCTCCATGGGCCTCCCGGTCGCGGCCGGCTGCGAATCTCTGGTGGCACAGCTAGCACTGCGATGCGGTGCCTTAGACCACTGTGCCACCCGGGAAGCTGGCCTTGTGAATGTTGACCTATTTAATGGTCTTACTCACATCGGCTTCGGAGAGCGTGATCACACAGTCTTCGGGAACCGCTGGTGCTCTCATGCATGTTTCAGTGTTTTTTGCCTCGAAGTGAGCATAGAAGTAGGTTAGCTTGTCTGGTAGGGTCGTGTCACTGGGCAGCTCTTGGCTGTGCTGCCCTTTGTAGTCTGTAATGATTTACAAGACCTGACACATTCGACGAGCATCAGAGCCGGTGTTGTATGATTCGATCTTAGTCCTGTATTGACGCTTTGCCTGTTTGATAGTTTGTCAGAGGGCATAGCGGGATTTCTTATAAGCTTCCAGGTTTTAGTCCCGCTCCTTGAAAGTGGCAGCTCTAGCCTTTAGCTCAGTGTGGATGTTGCCTGTAATCCATGGCTTCTGGTTGGGGTATGTACCTACGGTCACTGTGAGGACAACAGCGACGCCTCTGGGTGAGTGTTTTCTTGTTTGGTTATGGTGGAAAACTGCTCATTCAATGCTGTCTTAGTGCCAACCTCTGACAGTGGTGGTATGTAAACAGCTACGAGAAATAAAGGTAAACTCTCTAGGTAGATAGTGTGGTCTCCAGCTTATCATGAGATACTCTACCTCAGGCGAGCAATAGCTTGAGACTTCCTGAGATATCGTGCACCAGCTGTTATTTGCAATAATACGTACTCCACCTCCCCTTATCTTACCAGACGCTGCTGTTCTAACCTGCCAGTGCAGTGTATAACAAGCCAGCTGTATGCTGATAGTGTTGTCGTTCAGCCACGACTCCGTGAAGCATAAGATATTACAGTTTTGAATGTCCCATTGGTAGTTTAATTTTCTGTTTAGGTCAGCTATTTTATTGTCCAAAAATTGCACTTTGCTAGCAGAACGGAAGGAAGTGAGGGTCTATTCGATCGCCTACGAATTCTCAGAGGGCAGCCCCCCCCTCCGGCCCCTTTTTCTCCGCCTCTTCACGAAAATCACGGGGATCTGGGCCTGCTCCCAAGAAAGCAGTATATCGTTCGCGTCGGGCATGTCAGACTCATTATAGGGAAAAAAGGATTCTACCAGCATATGGTGAGTAATCACAGTCCTGATGCGAAGTTATTTTCAGAGTAAGAGATGGTATCGGCAATATTATGTACAAAATAAGTAAAGAATATAAGTTACAAACAACGCAAATAAACAAACAAAAGAACGATCGGTTGGGGACAAGTAAAACATCTGCCTTCTTTTCCGGGGGCCATTTTTCAAGAAGGATTTTGACTTTGACCCTGTGTAACTTTTCTCCATCATTATTATTCATGATTCATTCAGGAATATCTGCAATCATGGTAGCATTCACATTAACATATTATATTCTTATTTATAATATAAGTGTCTCCAAAATAACACAACTCATATTGATCAGATCACGAAACTCACGTTAGGGCCAGATGTAAACAAGGCTCTAGACAAGCTTGATTTGCCACAGGGGTTTCACTCAAAGTACAAAGTAGAGGGAAAGAATTAGAACTGACCCATGGTGTGTCATGCTGTTCATTTTGGAATGTGTGATACTACACTTCTTCACATACAGTGCCTTCAGAAAATATTAATACCCCTGGACTTTTTTCACATTTTGTTGTGTTACAGCCTGAATTTAAAATTTATTAAATGGAGATTTACTGGCCTACTACACACGGTATTCCATAATGTCAAAGTGAACTTTTTTGATTTTATAATTTTTTAAACATATTTTTTTACACATTTTACCCTGATATGTCTTGTCAATAGGCTTGACATCACAAAGGGTCAAATACTTAAGTTTAGAAATAAAAATGTGCTTAACAAGTCACATAATAAGTTGCATTGAGTCACTCCATGTAAAATAATAATGTTTAACAGGATTGTTTTATGACTACGGCATCTCTGTACATCACACATACAGTACAATTATCTGTAACATCCCGCACTCCAGCAGTGAATTTCAAACACAGATTTAACCACAAAGACCAGTCAAAAGTTTGGACACACCTACTCATTTAAAGGTTTTTCTTTATTTTTACTATTTTCTACAGAAAATTATGCAAAGCTGTCATCAAGGCAAAGAGTGGCTACTTTAAAGAATTTGTTAAACACTTTGTTGGTTACTACATGATTCCACATGTGTTATTTTATAGTTTTGACGTCTTCACTATTATTCTACAATGTAAAAAATAAAGAAAAACCCTTGAATGAGTAGGTGTCCAAACTTTTGACTGGTACTGTATGTGTATTAAAGTAGTCAAAGGTTTAGTATTTGGTCCAATATTCTTAGCACACAATGAATGCAATCAAGCTAGTGACTCTTGACTTGTTGGATGCATTTGCCGTGTGTTTTGGTTGTGTTTCAGAATATTTTGTACACAATAGAAATGAATGGTAAAGAATATTTTGTGTCATTTTGGAGTCACTTTTATTGTAAATAAGAATATAATATAAGCACTTCTACATTAATGTGGATGCCACCATGATTACGGATAGCGCTGAATGGATCATGAGTAATGATGAGTGTGAAAGTTAGACAGGTGTCTAAGCACTCAAATTTTATCAATGTATGTACCCAAAATAAGGTAGGCTACATTCAATTGGCTTTGGTTCTGGGGAACATCAAGACAGGTGCAGGTTGTTAAATAGCTGGTTTATGATAGACACACATACAGTCGACCTGGGTATCCTGGAAGGATATTGACCTCATCCCGTCAGTAGAGGATGCCTGGTTATTCTTTAAAAGTGCGTTCCTCACCATCTTAAATAAGCATGCCCCATTCAAAAATGTAGAACCAGGAACAGATGTTGCCCTTGGTTCTCTCCAGACCTGACTCACCTGACTCACCTGACTGCCCTGACTGACCTGACAAAAACATCCTGTGGCGTTTTATATTAGCATGGAATAGCCCCCGTGATATACAACTATATACACAGGCAGTTAGGAAAGCTAAGGCTAGCTTTTTCAAGCAGAAATTTGCATCTTGTAGAACAAACTCAAAAAAAAGTTCTGGGACACTGTAAAGTCCATGGAGAGTAAGAGCACCTCCTCCCAGCTGTCCACTGCACTGAGGCTAGGAAACACTATCACCACTGATAAATCCACTATAATTGATCATTTCAATAAGCGTTTTTCTACGGCTGTCCATGCTTTCCATCTGGATACCCCTACCCCGATCGAGAGCCCTCCACCCCCCACAGCAACTCGCCCAAGCCTCCACCATTTCTCCTTCACCCAAATCCAGATAGCTGATGTTATGAAAGAGCTGCAAAATCTGGACCCCTACAAATCAGCCGGGTTAGACAATCTGGACCCTCTCTTTCTAAAATGATCTGCCTAAATTGTTGCAACCCCTATTACTAGCCTGTTCAACCTCTCTTTTGTATCATCTGAGATTCCCAAAGATTGGAAAGCTGCCGCGGTCACGCCCCCTCTTCAAAGGGGGGGACACTCTAGACCCAAACTGTTATAGACCTATATCTATCCTACCCTGCCTTTCTAAGGTCTTTGAAAGCCAAGTTAACAAACAGATTACCGACCATTTCGAAACCCACCGTACCTTCTCTGCTATGCAATCTGGTTTCAGAGCTGGTCACGATATCATAACCGCCATCGAAAGAGACATTACTGTGCAGCCGTATTCATAAACCTGGCCAAGGCTTTCGACTCTGTCAATCACCACATTCTTATCAGCAGACTCGACAGCCTTGGTTTCTCAAATGATTGCCTCGCCTGGTTCACCAACTACTTCTCTGATAGAGTTCAGTGTGTCATATCGGAGGGCCTGTTGTCTGGACCTCTGGCAGTCTCTATGGGGGTGCCACAGGGTTCAATTCTCGGGCCAACTCTCTTCTCTGTATACAACAATGATGTCGCTCTTGCTGCTGGTGATTCTCTGATCCACCTCTACGTAGACGACACCATTCTGGATACTTCTGGCCCCTCTTTGGACACTGTGTTAACAAACCTCCAGACCAGTTTCAATGCCATACAACTCTTCTTCCATGGCCTCTAACTGCTCTTAAATGCATATAAAACTAAAAGCATGCTCTTCAACCGATTGCTGCCCGTACGACTAGCAACATTACTCTGGACGGTTCTGACTTAGAATATGTGGACAACTACAAATACCTGGGTTTCTGGTTAGACTGTAAACTCTCCTTCCAGACTCACATTAAGCATCTCCAATCCAAAATTAAATCTAGAATCGGCTTCCTATTTCGCCACAAAGCATCCTTCACTCATGCTGCCAAACATACTCTCGTAAAACTAACCATCCTTCCGATACTCGACTTTGGCGATGTCATTTACAAAATAGCCTCCAACACTCTGCTCAGCAAATTGGATGCCGTCTATCACAGTGCCATCCGTTTTGTCACCAAAGCCCCATATACTACCTGCCTCTGCGACCTGTACGCTCTCGGTGGCTGGCCCTTGCTTCATACTCGCTGCCAAACCCACTGGCTCCAGGTCATCTACAAGTCTCTGCTAGGTAAAGCCCCGCCTTATCTCAGCACACTGGTTACCATAGCAGCACCCAACCGTAGGACACGCTCCAGCAAGTATATCTCACTGGTCACCCTCAAAGCCAATTCTTCTTTTGGCCGGCATTCCTTCCAGTTCTCTGCTGCCAATGACTTTAACGAACTGCAAAAGTCACTGAAGCTGGAGACTCATATCTCCCTCACTAGCTGTCAGAGCAGCTCACAGATCACTGCACCTGTACATAGCCGATCTGTAAACAGCCCATCCAACTACCTCATCCCCATACTGTATGTATTTATTTATCTTGCTCCTTTTCACCCTAGTATCTCTACTTGCACATGTATCTTCTGCACATCTACCATTCCAGTGTTTAATTGCTATATGGTAATTACTTCGCCACCACGGCCGGCCTATTTATTGCCTTACCTCCCTTATCCTACCTCATTTGCACAGACTGTATATAGACTTTTTCTACTGTATTATTGACTGTATGTTTGTTTATTCCATGTGTAACTCTTTGTTGTTGTATGTGTCGAACTGCTTTGCTTTATCTTGGCCAGGTTGCAGTTGTAAATAAGAACTTTGTTCTCAACTAGCCTACCTGGTTAAATAAAGGTCAAATAATAATAAAATGTAAATATATTTCAGTGCCAGAAATATGTGAGGGAAAGAGAGAGATTTGTTATTAGATTTGAGGAGTAACGGGGTTGAAAAACCAGGATTAAGTGAACTGCCGGGGAAATCTTCGGGAGTTGTAGTATTTAATTATGTATTTTCTTTTCTTCTGGAGATTTGATTATTGGGTAGGATTTAGACCTTCACTGTCTGTGGTCCACACTCCAGTCCAGCTGGTGGCGATAATTCCACTTAAAGTTGGTTGCCAACCGCCATGTAAAATTCACAGAAGAAGAAGTGAATTAACCAACAGCAACAATGACGCATGGTGTTAGATGTAAAAAAATATATATACTTTTTACGTCATTGGGAGAGATAACTAACTAAACAAAAGGAGACAATGGAAAAACTTCTTTCCTATAAAAAAAATTCCATACACATGATTTTGCTCTTCATCTGTGAATGCTGACAGTAGGAGCAACATTTCGTAATCTATTTTGCACGCAGTTGAGCGCACAAACTGGACTATAATATTACTGTAAATAGACTTTTTCTACTGTATGTTTGTTTATTCCATGTGTAACTCTGTGTTGTTGTATCTGTCGAACTGCTTTGCTTTATCTTGGCCAGGTCGCAATTGCAAATGACAACTTGTTCTCAACTAGCCTACCTGGTTAAATAAAGGTGAACTTTTAAAATATTAAAATAAAATAAAAACATTACTGTACTATCTCTGTAGAAGGATGGCAACTTTGTCACCTATGGCTGGTAGCCCATGTGGTCTTCAGATACGGCCAGCCCCAACCCTCACCGCCTGTGCATGCAGGACAACTACAATCTGGTGATGTACACAGAGAAGGACGCCTCCATCTAGCACACCAACACCTCTGCAAGATGTGCCTGATCCACCTTAAAGACAGCAACACCCTTGTGCTGCAGAGGGACGGGGTTGACATCTGGAGATCAAAAGACTCTCACGGCATTACATGAATAAATCACAAAGACTGAAGCTTTTTTTGTGTGGGCTACACTACTACAGTAGGCCTACATATAGTGTGTCTGAATAGGGCAATCATAACGTTTCATGTAAAAATGTGTATACAGTGTTGTGAACCAATAAAACCATCCATTTGTTTTGTGTTCATTTTGGATTGTCAACCAAAGTGATGCAGCGGAGTTTTTTGTATAATTTCAGCCAGCAGTTTTGAAAGGACCGCTCACGAGCCAAAATGGGTCCCCGGGAAATTGCACAACGTATGGTTGCAAAGCTACCGGAAATGTATTCTGTAATTTTGGTAATTAACAGGTAATCTATGGCAGGTTTGTGTGTCCATATTGTCCATGAGTTTCTAGTGGATAGACCGTTCAAGAGAAAATAGCCAACTCTTCCAACTATTGCCTTTTTTTAGAACTGCCACCAGTTTGGTGCCAAAACATTGACAATAAAATAAGTGTAAAGAAATATGAAGGATATTTAATGCTGAAACCCTCATATTAAACACCAATGGTATTCACTAAGTTGATGCTTTATATTTAGGATAATGTTTTACAGCTTTGTCATAAAAATTATATTTTAAAATCATCTTATTTGATTATTTTATATATTTTACGTGCGATAAAGCCACACAAATGGCCATAGATAATTACAGATACCTGTGAAAGTCTGAAGTACCGAAATAGGCTACTAGATGTCATGTTATGAAATTAAATAAAACATTTGAAAGCTACCAAAATTCTAATAGTTTACTGGTAAACTTAAAATGTTTTCCTAGTACAACATCATCAATTTCTTATATGTTACGTCGTACCAAAGACAACTAACAATATTTGCATGATTTACAGTATCATTATTCATAATTAATTCATCATTAACTTTTGCTTAATACATGTGACCGACCAATACCTCACAAAGCTTCTTCTCTCCAAGCTGAGACCTTGAAACAGTCAATCAAATGTATCAAATATATTTATGTCGATGTCAGTCGATGTCACAAAGTACTATACAGAAACCCAGCCTAAAACCCCAAACAGCAAGCAATGCAGATGTAGAAGCATGGAGGCTAGGAAAAACTCCCTAGAAAGGCATGAACCAAGGAAGAAACCTAAAGTGGAACCAGGCTCTGAGTGGTGGCCAGTCCTCTTCTGGCTGTGCCGGGTGGAGATTATAACGGCACATGGCCAAGATGTTTAAACGTTCATAGATGACCAGCAGGGTCAGATAATAATAATCACAGTGGTTGTAGAGGGTGCAACAGGTCAGCACCTCAGGAGTAAATGTCAGTTGGATTTTCCTAGGCAAGCATTCAGAGTTCGAGACAGCAGGTGCGGCAGAGAGAGAAAGTCGAAAACGGCAGGTCCAGGACAAGGTAGCACGTCCAATGAACAGGTCAGGGTTCCATAGCCGCATGCCGAATGGTTCAAACTGGAGCAGCAGCATGACCAGGTGGACTGGGGACAACAAGGGGTCATCAGGCCAGGTAGTCCTGAGGCATGGTCCTAGGGCTCAGGTCCTCCAAGATAGAGAGAGAGAGAGAGAGAGAGAGAATTAGAGGGAGCATACTTAAATTCACACAGGACACCGGATAAGACAGGAGAATAACACCAGATGTATCAGACTGACCCTAACCCCCCGGCACATAGACTATTGCAGCATAGATACTGGAGGCTGAGACAGAAGAGGTCGGAAGACACTGTGGCACCGTCCGACGATACCCCTGAACAGGGCCAACCAGGCAGGATACAACCCCACCAAAGCACAGCCCCCACACCACTAGAGGGATATCCGTAAACCACCAACTTACTACCCTGAGACAAGTCCGAGGATAGCCCACGAAGATCTCCCCCATGGCACGAACCCGAGAGGGTGCCAACCTGGACCCCTCCTATGATATGTTACGTCATGCAAAAGAAATAAAACATCTCAACAACAAAAAATAAATATCCTGAAATTTGTATGATGTTACAAATTCTAATTCAATATATTTAAGATCCCATACAATCTCTTTAAACTAACATCTTGTTTTAATCATATTGTCATTGAAATAGCTGTGGGATCGATTTCAAAGCAGGAGTACATTGACTCTCTATTGTGTCACTACGGTAGCATCTTCTATGAGTAGTCTCCATTTGTCTTCCCGTGATGTCTCGCATTTTCTCGCATCTAATTGCCTCCTTCTCGACCAAATTGGAGAAGAAGGTGGGGGTCAAGGAAATTGCAGTTACTATTGAAGTGAAAAACGTTAATTTCTACGATGACTGAGAAGATGATTCCAATCATCACAGCACCCACATGTCCAGACAAAACTTCTCAAAGGGATTCAGCTTTACTTGTCACGTCACACTAATGTTAGCAATTTATGTTATTTTTCAATAAGACAAACTCCAAAGCAAATCAGGGGGAGAAAAATAGGTTTATTCAGAGGGGACAAATCAAGATGTTATGCTGGGAGGTAGATGTTCATGTATTCAGTCTCCCCTGTCCTCAGCTTTCCCCCCCGAACAAAGCAACAGGATGCCATTTATAACCCCCCACCCTAGCCTGGGGTTGATAAATCAGAAGTCCTTGCAGTACAACTTGACCAATGGCCAAATAACAAATATCCTGCCCACAACTCAATGTTCAGACCAATGAAAACGTGGCACACGTAGCACACGTTCAGGAGTGACATTCCACGGATTCTGAACAGATGTTGAACTGAAACCCAACTCCTGTTTACAATTTGCTATTGACCATTACTACTCTAGTTTTTAGTCCTCTCATCCTCTGCGTTGTGTATTTATCTTCAAAATATTCTTAGAATATTCTTATATTCTAAAAATGCTGACTGGGTGCTATTTGGATCAAATAAGGGGTCTAGCCACCCTTGAGGTTTTTGAGAGAGCAACCAAGGAAGTGAGAGAATGGAATAAGTACATTTGAGAGGCAGCAAGGTATGATTTTTTTAAACTGAATGACACTGAAGACAAAAAAGAAAAGAAAACAAACATGCACCTGTGTGAACGAGAGGCTATGATAGGGAAGCAGAAGCACACAGGGTCTTATCTGATGGCATGGAGTCTGAGCTTGCTGAAGAGATCAAGAATCTCGCAGACCAGTTTCATGGGTTTAGTAATGTCAAATGCAGAGAACTTGCCTGTCAATTGTCACATCGAAAACAACATCCCTGTCCCAGACAACTGATCAAGAAATGGAAGGCTAAGTAATATTGAACAGAGAGATCTATATCTGAATGTAGGCATACATTTAAGATATACAATATACTACACCCTCATTCCATGATTTAAACTTGTACCTACCCACACACTCCACCACTGTCACAGGACACCATCACCCACTTACCACATGGCAGCTCAACTTACCCTGCACTGGGTATGCTCAACTAACCCCATACCTGGGGTAAATTGTGCTAAGAGACCCCTTTTCTTGGACAAGCTATGTTTTGAAAACGTATGTTTACATGAATTTTGATAATTTCCAGGGTTACACAACCTTTTGAAATATATGTAGATATATTTGTTAGAAGGAATACTATATTTCCCTTGATGTAGGGATGCTAAATGCATAAGAATGGCTCAAGATACCCCCCTTTCCCCTACTATAGTTTACAACAGAATTCTATAGTAAGTACAATAGTATTCTATAGTAAACTGTAGTGGTTTGTACATGTGGGGTCCTTTAAAGTGGTGCCTACAGTTGCGCTCAGCTCCACACTGGGGTCGCTGTTGAATAAGTTTGAGGGGTGAATGTAGCACATGTGGGTGTGTGAAACTTACTCATCAGCCTGAAATTTCCCCACTTGAGCTAACAAATAGCTAGCTTTTCATGTGGCGCGACTGGTAAAAAGCTTTGGGAGGGTGGTCACGTGTGCTAGGATAGCAGAGGTGCTGGGTTTGAGCCTTGGTGGGAGCCATATCAGGAGGAAGTGGTACTTGCTAAACAAGCAGCCTGGTGGCCTTTACTCCATCATAATCCATCTATATTCTACATCATTTTACACATAAAGCCACTCAGGTCTAGCGTAAATGAGTGAACATGGTGTCACATTTTGAAATAACCTCTAAAACAAACAGTACAGTGAGCTAGAAGTTCACTCCACTAATAGATCTGTACAGTGGCTCTGTGTTCATGTATTTATGGGCATCCTATGAATGAGGTCTTTCTTTTTAGTTATTTATTTAACAAGGCAAGTCAGTTAACAACAAATTCGTATTTACAATGACGGTGATTTGGGGTCACCTTGGGGTCATGATAAGTTCTGCACCAAATGATTGATATATTATTATAATTGATTATGCCTATGCTGTATTAATAGAAGGGGGAGGGCTATAAGACCACTCCCCCACTACATTTATAGGATCCTGGACCACAGATTAGCAATATATGCATTATAAGGTTTAATACTGGTCCACAGTTATTTTCTACTCTCTGCCTCTTATAAGAAACAGTCTGAGAGATGTGTGAGTTATTGTAGTTACAACAGGGTGTCTGTGAGAAAGGGCCTCAAGGCTAAAAGAGATTCATAGACCCTTGCAGTGGAGTAAATAGATAAGAGACAAGTCAGACACGCCGCTGTAAGCCACACGGGAGTGGAAAATTACTGCTGAGGCCTTAGAAAACACGGGACTATTGTTTTCTCCTGCAAGTTTGTATAACTGTATTTGCATGGGCTTGGTCTCATGAGTAGAAGGTGTTGACTTAGGCCGTTACACCACTAGGGGTTGACTGCAAGTATATTAAAGCAACTTTGACCTGTTTTATTTTGCAGAACTTACTCTGAAACATACGTGCTGTGTTTCCGTTGTCAACTTCTGCCTGCAATTGCATTAATAAAGGTTTGATTGATTTACTTAAAGAAGATATTGTCTGATTGCATCGACAATGAACAAGGAACCTACCTCAACAATGGCCTACCCCAGACAAAACCTGGACGATGCTGGGCCAATTGTGTGCCGCCTTATGGGACTCCCAATCACGGCTGGTTGTGATACAGCCTGGAATTGAGGCAGTGCCTTAGACCGCTGTGCCACTCGGGAGCCCTTATGTGACTCTGAGATTAATATCTGATCAACACAAGTTGGATCAGCATGTCCTTGTTTGCTGTGCCAGGTTTATGCCACTCAGACTATATTGTGTAATTCTGAGAAAGGTACAAACAAATTTCATCATCCTCCAGGTTACCATATTGCACCTGAGTATTCATCACACATTGCCTTTCAGTGAAGAGGGATTGGGCCAATGTGAAGCTTGGCATTATGGTTATATTGTTGTCAGACTGGGAATTTAGCCAGGAGGACTCCTACTCCATCGATAAGCACAATGGGATTTATTTTTTAGACCATAGAAAGTCAGAACCTTGATTTAATATCACATCCTGAGCTTACATTAAGCTGTCCCTATAGCAACTATACCAAGGTAATGTGGTCATCATATACAGTACATAAGGTCTTTCCCCCAGCAGTCTCAGCAGTCTCCCATACAAGTGGTATACTGGGTCAACGTTGAGAATTGGGTAATATTTTAGAAGCGTTGATCAATGATATTCCAAACTGTGCTTTGAATCATCTAAAAGCACAACCAAATTCCAATGGAAAATCAATGTCAGATGTTTTATTTAGTTTTATTCACCTATGTGTGTTATCACTGCGCATTCAACCATTTAAAAGCACAACAAAGTTCAAATGGGAATACAATGTCAGATATGTTGTTTATTTATACAACAACTTAATGTGTCACCACTGTGCTTCATCTATTACAACACAACTAAATGACCTTGATCGTTGTTGAGATTACGTTAAAGTACATGGTGCAAGTGATCAATGCTGGTTGAGATTCGGACCAGATTGTTATAGCAATTGTGAAAATTCCATAGACCTGTGACCCTGAAGTTGCACACTTTCTATGGTTATAAAAACACATTTATTTTTACAGCAACCTCAAAATGTGTCAATGGATGGATGTTTAACTCATTTTAAGGTTGAATAAATACTTTTACGTATGTTTGTAAGATATCTTTAACAGTAGGCTATTTACTGTCTTGCAGAAGTAATTGAATTGTGTTTGGTTGTCAATGCAACCATATATCAACATTTAAAGGAGATCTTCTTCTTGGATAGCTCCATCTGTGCCACTGAGGTCTGGCTTTAATTCCAGTTTGTCTGCAAATGTATAACTGATGTGTTGGATTCACATGTCCATTTCAACCAAAAATCTAAGTAAAAGAATAACACTAAATCAAATCAAACATTAAATTCCCTTTAAAAAAAATCAAATGTTATTTGTCACATACACATGGTTAGCAGATGTTAATGCGAGTGTAGCGAAATGCTTGTGCTTCTAGTTCCGACAATGCAGTAATAAACAACAAGTAATCTAACTAACAATTCCAAAACTACTGTCTTATACACAAGTGTAAGGGGATAAAGAGTATGTACATAAAGATATATGAATGAGTGATGGTACAGAGCAGCATAGGCAAGATACAGTAGATGGTATCAAGTACAGTATATACATATGAGATGAGTATGTAAACAAAGTGGCATAGTTAAAGTGGCTAGTGCTACATGTATTACATAAAAATGCAGTGGATGATATAGAGTACAGTATATACGTATACATATGAGATGAATAATGTAGGGTATGTAAACATTATATTAGGTAGCATTGTTTAAAGTGGCTAGTGATATATTTTACATCATTTCCCATCAATTCCCATTATTAAAGTGGCTGGAGTTGAGCCAGTGTGTTGGCAGCAGCCACTCAATGTTAGTGGTTGCTGTTTAACAGTCTGATGGCCTTGAGATAGAAGCTGTTTTTCAGTCTCTCGGTCCCAGCTTTGATGCACCTGTACTGACTCGCCTTCTGGATGATAGCGGGGTGAACAGGCAGTGGCTCGGGTGGTTGTTGTCCTTGATGATCTTTATGGCCTTCCTGTAACATCGGGTGGTGTAGGTGTCCTGGAGGGCAGGTAGTTTGCCCCCGATGATGCGTTGTGCAGACCTCACTACCCTCTGGAGAGCCTTACGGTTGTGGGCGGAGCAGTTGCCGTACCAGGCGGTGATACAGCCCGCCAGGATGCTCTCGATTGTGCATCTGTAGACGTTTGTGAGTGCTTTTGGTGACAAGCCGAATTTCTTCAGCCTCCTGAGGTTGAAGAGGCGCTGCTGCGCCTTCTTCACGATGCTGTCTGTGTGGGTGGACCAATTCAGTTTGTCTGTGATGTGTATGCCGAGGGACTTAAAACTTACTACCCTCTCCACTACTGTTCCATCGATGTGGATAGGGGGGTGTTACCTCTGCTGTTTCCTGAAGTCCACAATCTTCTCCTTAGTTTTGTTGACGTTGAGTGTGAGGTTATTTTCCTGACACCACACTCCGAGGGCCCTCACCTCCTCCCTGTAGGCCGTCTCATCGTTGTTGGTAATCAAGCCTACCACTGTTGTGTCGTCCGCAAACTTGATGATTGAGTTGGAGGCGTGCGTGGCCACGCAGTCATGGGTGAACAGGGAGTACAGGAGAGGGCTCAGAACGCACCCTTGTGGGGACCCAGTGTTGAGGATCAGCGGGGTGGAGATGTTGTTGCCTACCCTCACCACCTGGGGGCGGCCCGTCAGGAAGTCCAGTACCCAGTTGCACAGGGCGGGGTCGAGACCCAGGGTCTCGAGCTTGATGACGAGCTTGGAGGGTACTATGGTGTTAAATGCCGAGCTGTAGTCGATGAACAGCATTCTCACATAGTTATTCCTCTTGTCCAAATGGGTTAGGGCAGTGTGCAGTGTGGTTGAGATTGCATCGTCTGTGGACCTATTTGGGTGGTAAGCAAATTGGAGTGTCAGGTAGGGTGGAGGTGATATGGTCCTTGACTAGTCTCTCAAAGCACTTCATGATGACGGAAGTGAGTGCTATGGGGCGGTAGTCGTTTAGCTCAGTTACCTTAGCTTTCTTGGGAACAGGAACAATGGTGGCCCTCTTGAAGCATGTGGGAACAGCAGACTGAGATAGGGGTTGATTGAATATGTCCGTAAACACACCAGCCAGCTGGTCTGCGCATGCTCTGAGGGCGCGGCTGGGGATGCCGTCTGGGCCTGCTGCCTTGCGAGGGTTAACACGTTTAAATGTTTTACTCACCTCCGCTGCAGTGAAGGAGAGTCTGCATGTTTTCGTTGCAGGCCGTGTCAGTGGCACTCTATTGTCCTCAAAGCGGGCAAAAAAGTTATTTAGTCTGCCTGGGAGCAAGACATCCTGGTCCGTGACTGGGCTGGTTTTCTTTTTGTAGTCCGTGATTGACTGTAGACCCTGCCACATACCTCTTGTGTCTGAGCCGTTGAATTGAGATTCTACTTTGTCTCTATACTGACGCTTAGCTTGTTTGATAGCCTTGCGGAGGGAATAGCTGCACTGTTTGTATTCGGTCATGTTTCCAGTCACCTTGCCCTGATTAAAAGCAGTGGTTCGCGCTTTCAGTTTCGCGCGAATGCTGCCATCAATCCACGGTTTCTGGTTTGGGAATGTTTTAATCGTTGCTATGGGAACGACATCTTCAACTCACGTTCTAATGAACTCGCACACCGAATCAGCGTATTCGTCAATGTTGTTGACTGATGCAATATGAAACATATCCCAGTCCACGTGATGGAAGCAGTCTTGGAGTGTGGAATCAGCTTGGTCGGACCAGCTTTGGACAGACCTCAGCATGGGAGCTTCTTGTTTTAGTTTCTGTCTGTAGGCAGGGATCAATAAAATGGAGTCGTGGTCAGCTTTTCTGAAAGGAGGGCGGGGCAGGGCCTTATATGCGTCGTGGAAGTTAGAATAACAATGATCCAAGGTTTTGCCAGCCCTGGTTGCGCAATCGATATGCTGATACAATTTAGGGAGTCTTGTTTTCAGATTAGCCCAGCTACAATGAATGCAGCTTCAGGATGTATGGATTCCAGTTTGCAAAGAGTCAAATAAAGTTTGTTCAGAGCCATCGATGTGTCTGCTTGGGGGGGAATATATACGGCTGTAATTATAATCGAAGAGAATTCTCTTGGTAGATAATGCGGTCGACATTTGATTGTGAGGAATTGTAAATCAGGTGAACAGAAGGATTTGAGTTCCTGTATGTTTCTGTGATCACACCACGTCTCGTTAGCCATAAGGCATACGCCCCCGCCCCTCTTCTTACCAGAAAGATGTTTGTTTCTGTCGGCGCGATGCATGCGTGGAGAAACCCGCTGGCTGCACCGACTCAGATAGCGTCTCTCCAGTGAGCCATGTTTCCGTGAAGCAAAGAACGTTACAGTCTCTGATGTCCCTCTGGAATGCTACCCTTGCACGGATTTCATCAACCTTGTTGTCAAGAGACTGGACATTGTCGAGAAGAATGCTAGGGAGTGGTGCACGATGTGCCCGTCTCCGGAGTCTGACCAGAAGACCGCCTCGTTTCCCTCTTTTACGGAGTCGTTTTTTTGGGTCGCCGGCTGGGATCCATTCCGTTGTCCTGGGTGAAAGGCAGAACACAGGATCCTCTTTGCGAAGGTCATATTCTTGGTCGTACTGATGGTGAGTTGACGCTGCTCTTATATTCAGTAGTTCTTCTCGACTGTATGTAATGAAACCTAAGATGACCTGGGGTACAAATGTAAGAAATAACACGTAAAAAAAACAAAACTGCATAGTTTCCTAGGAACGCGAAGCGAGGAGGCCATCTCTGTCGGCAGTTTGACTTGATTTAATCCTATTATTTAAATTAGATTTTTAGTTGAGATGTGATTCCAACATATCATTATTACCTTGTAGATTCCATTTGAAATAAACCATGGTGGGAAAAGTATCCAATTGTCATACTTGAGTAAAAGTAAAGATGCCTTCATAGAAAATGACTTAAGTGAAAGTCACCCAGTAAAATCCTACTTGAGTAAAATTCAAAAAGTATTTCGTTTTAGATATACTAAAGTATTGAAAGTAAATGTAACTGCTAAAATATACATAAGTATCAAAAGTAAACGCATACATCATTTCAAATTCCTTATATTAAGCAAACCAGACAGCACCATTTTCTTGTTTTTTCAATTTACGGATAGCCAGGGGCACACTCCCACACAAACATAATTTACAAACTAAGCATGTGGTTAGTGAGTCCGCCAGATCAGAGGAAGAAGGGATGACCAGGGATGTTCTCTTGATAGGTGTGTGAATGAGGCCATTTTCCTGTCCTGCTAAGCATTCATCATGTAATGAATACTTTTGGGTGTCAGGGAAAATGTATGGAGTAAAAAGTACATAATTTTCTTTAGGAATGTAGTGAAGTAAAAGTATATCAAATATAAAGAGTAAAGTAAAGTAGTACATAAGTAGTATTTTTACTTAAGTACTTTACACCACTGGAAATCAACCAAAGCTTGACTGGTATATTTGATTTGTTGAAAGTACCCTTTGGAATGACTTCGATAGCAACAGTGAATCTATTAAGTGGAGATTTCGCAACAATTATTCTTACTCTACGTGTATATTATCCTCTGTTCCCCCCCATGTCTGTGTGTGTAATTGTTCGTTTATTGTGTGACGCGGCAGGCTGTTTTTCTCCAGGTATTGTTTTGAACCCGTGGTATTGTATTGTTGTACATTATTTGTGTGACTCGTGCGCTAGTGCGGTGACAAATATCAAAGCTAAGCAGCATTGGGTTTGGCTAAAATCCTGAATGGATAGCTGTAGATAGATCAACTCTCCAGTAGATACTGCTGCCCAGCCTATTGTTTTTGTTTTCTTATAGTGGATATAACCTATACAAGGTTTGTCATGTTGAAAATTGGTTTATGTCAGACTGAGCGCGCAACTGGTCAACTGGAGTCAGGTGCAGGAGTGCAGAGATGAGTGAACAGGCACACTTTAATTGGCAGAAGCAAATCAGTCGGACGCAACAGTGTCACAACACTCCAGCCAAAGGCAAAAGCGAATAGCGCACTATGACAATATCCTGCGATTGAAATTTTGCCTACAAAACAACAGTTGATGACTTTTTTCAAATCCAATGTATTTTCCAGGTAGATTCCACGTCACAATAAGTTGAGAAATTACTTTGAAACAAAGTTGATTTAACTAGTTTGTGCCCAGCGGGTTGTTTTAAATCTCTGCTGAACGAATGACTCATTTCAGAGTCATGAGCAGAAATCAAATCAAATTCAAATCAAATTTATTTATATAGCCCTTCGTACATCAGCTGATATCTCAAAGTGCTGTACAGAAACCCAGCCTAAAACCCCAAACAGCAAGCAATGCAGGTGTAGAAGCACGGTGGCTAGGAAAAACTCCCTAGAAAAGCCAAAACCTAGGAAGAAACCTAGAGAGGAACCAGGCTATGTGGGGTGGCCAGTCCTCTTCTGGCTGTGCCGGGTAGAGATTATAACAGAACATGGCCAAGATGTTCAAATGTCCATAAATGACCAGCATGGTCGAATAATAATAAGGCAGAACAGTTGAAACTGGAGCAGCAGCACGGCCAGGTGGACTGGGGACAGCAAGGAGTCATCATGTCAAGTAGTCCTGGGGCATGGTCCTAGGGCCGCGGTTCAGTTGAAACTGGAGCAGCAGCACGGCCAGGTGGACTGGGGACAGCAAGGAGTCATCATGTCAGGTAGTCCTGGGGCATGGTCCTAGGGCTCAGGTCCTCCGAGAGAGAGAAGGAGAGAATTAGAGAACGCACACTTAGATTCACACAGGACACCGAATTGGACAGGAGAAGTACTCCAGATATAACAAACTGACCCCAGCCCCCGACACATAAACTACTGCAGCATAAATACTGGAGGCTGAGACAGGAGGGGTCAGGAGACACTGTGGCCCCACCCGAGGACACCCCCGGACAGGGCCAAACAGGAAGGATATAACCCCACCCACTATGCCAAAGCACAGCCCCCACACCACTGGAGGGATATCTTCAACCACCAACTTACCATCCTGAGACAAAGCTGAGTATAGCCCGCAAAGATCTCCGCCACGGCACAACCCAAGGGGGGCGCCAACCCAGACAGGATGACCACATCAGTGAATCAACCCACTCAGGTGACGCACCCCCTCCAGGGACGGCATGAGAGAGCCCCAGCAAGCCAGTGACTCAGCCCCTGTAATAGGGTTAGAGGCAGAGAATCCCAGTGGAAAGAGGGGAACCGGCCAGGCAGAGACAGCAAGGGTGGTTCGTTGCTCCAGAGCCTTTCCGTTCACCTTCCCACTCCTGGGCCAGACTACACTCAATCATATGACCCACTGAAGAGATGAGTCTTCAGTAAAGACTTAAAGGTTGAGACCGAGTTTGCGTCTCTGACATGGGTAGGCAGACCGTTCCATAAAAATGGAGCTCTATAGGAGAAAGCCCTGCCTCCAGCTGTTTGCTTAGAAATTCTAGGGACAATTAGGAGGCCTGCGTCTTGTGACCGTAGCGTACGTGTAGGTATGTACGGCAGGACCAAATCAGAGAGATAGGTAGGAGCAAGCCCATGCAATGCTTTGTAGGTTAGCAGTAAAACCTTGAAATCAGCCCTTGCTTTGACAGGAAGCCAGTGTAGGGAGGCTAGCACTGGAGTAATATGATCAAATTTTTTGGTTCTAGTCAGGATTCTAGCAGCCGTATTTAGCACTAACTGAAGTTTATTTAGTGCTTTATCCGGGTAGCCGGAAAGTAGAGCATTGCAGTAGTCTAACCTAGAAGTGACAAAAGCATGGATTAATTTTTCTGCATCATTTTTGGACAGAAAGTTTCTGATTTTTGCAATGTTACGTAGATGGAAAAAAGCTGAAATGACATGTCCAAGTATGACGAGATGCGTAAGGGAGACGACCTTATGTCCAACAACCACAAGTGGAAAGCTTGCTTCCATGTATGTGTCTAGAACTTGATAAATACTATGGGCCTACTTGAAAGTGTTATTTTTGGAGTCCATTGAAGACTTTTCCCATGACTAGTTGTCTAAAGTACTAATGTAAAAATACCAGAAAGTACTACTTAAATAGTTTTTCTTGGTATCTGTCCTTTACTTGACTATTTATATTTTTGCAACTTTTACTTTTACTTCACTACATTCCGAATGATTTTTAAAAACTTTTTACTCCTTACATTTTCCCTGACACCCAAAAGTACTCAGTACTCTTTAAATTACGACAGGAAAATGGTCCAGTATACACACTTATCAAGTGAACATCCATGGTCATCCCTACTGCTTCTAATCACAAATGCTTCTTTTGTAACTTATGTCTGAGTTTTGGAGTGTGCCCCTAGATATCCGTTAAAAAAATATATACTGGAAAATGGTGCCGTCTGGTCTGCTTAATATACAGAATAAGAAATTATTTATACTTTTACTTTTGATCTTAAGTATATTTAAAACCAAATACTTAGACTTTTTACTTGAATATTATTTTGCTGGGTGACTTTCACTTTTAGTTGAGTCATTTTCTATTAAGGTATCTTTACTTTTCCTCAAGTATGACAATTTAATACTTTTTACACCACTGCTCATGGCTTTGGAACTGGAAAGTTAAATGAATGTATTCATTCTATTTCTCTACGTAGGAGGATGGCAACTTTGGGATCTATGGCAGGAAGCCCATGTGGAACTCTGACACCGCTGGCCAGCGCGACGCCTACTATCGCCTGTGCATGCAAGACGACTGCAACTTTGTAATGTACCAGAAGGACAACAAGATGATATGGCAGACCAAGTGCCCGGCGTCCGGTGGCTGTGTAATGATGTGCTGCATGTGGCTGTGTAATGATGGCACCATGGTGGTGGAGAGAGACGGAGAGGAGGTGTGGTCCTCTGCTCAGTCTAAGGGATTCAAGCAGTGAGCAGAGCACCTGCATCTCTACCGGGGATAAGTTCATGCTGATAATAGCCACACTTTCCATCTGTTATGTATGACTGTCTTCCTTGAGCTATGTTCAATAAAGAGCATGGTAAAAAAAAAGATCTGTTGTCTTCTGAATGTATTTTCCTTGCATTATCCTGATCTATCTGTCAATGAAAAGGAATAGGGGTAACATAAATGGGAACAACCAGAAATTATCATAGAATTTTTAAGTATCCTCTTGCCATAAATGTGAGGAGAAAACAATATGGCATCTATTGAGCACATTGGGGAATCTGAGAGCTGTGAACACATCAGAATCTGGCAGATAAGAATAATGAATAATTGTTTCAATGAGCAGATATTTTTAGCACAGTGCATAGCGCACAAAACAGTTGAATAGCTCTGTTGAAATGTAGAGGCCGAGGTTCATTCTGTTGGCAGCCCCTCCTCTTTGTTACCACAGACCTCTCTGAAGTGCCGTTCTTAACGAGCCAGACACATGGCTCTTCTCGACACCACATTGTCCCAGTCGTTTCTCGTGCTAAGAGTAGCCTAAATCTCATTAGCAATGAGAGGGGTTGGCAGAGTGCTGGCTCAAAGGCTCTCCTCACCTATTGTGCACCAAAAAAAGTGCAAGACTGTGATTATAGAGGTGAAGGGGTTTATATCTGGGAATATTTATAAGACATGATTGGTCTTCTTGGTCTTCAACAAATTATCAGTGGAAGACATCAAATGAGGTCAAGTGTTGCGACCAAACATATATTTAACCCTCTACTTTTGAGCTTAATGTGAAATAAATCAATCATGACTCAGTGCCTGTTGCCAGTAGATTAATCAATTAATTTTTTATTGGATCTTATGTACATTTTTTTTTACAAAATTCTGCCAAAATGTCCACTAGATGGGGGACAATGCTTTTAATAGTGACACCAGTTTTCTGACATGTCCAATTTCATCTGATGAGTTGTAGTAAGAGTTTTGGCTCCTGCCTGACTACTGTTTGTGTCACACCCTGATCTGTTTCACCTGTCTTTGTGCTTGTCTCCACCCCCTTCCAGGTGTCACCCATCTTCCCCAGTATCCCCTGTGTAGTTATACCTGTGTTCTCTGTTTGTCTGTTGCCAATTAATTTTGTTTGTAAAACCTACCAGTGTTTGTTCCCCTGCTCCTGTCTGTTTCTTGCTCCTGTTTCCTAGTCCTTCCCGGTTTTGACCCTTCTGCCTGCCCTGACCCAGAGCCTGTCTGCCATTCTATACCTTGCCCCACCTCACTGGATTATTGACCCCTGCCTGCCCTGACCCTGAGACTGCCTGCCAGTTCTGGACACTTTGCACCTTCTCTGGATAACTGACCCCTGCCTGCCTTTGACCTGTCGTTTTCCTGCCCCTGTATTAGAAATGAACTTTTGTTTCTTCGACACTGTCTGCATCTGGGTCATACCTGAAACGTGATAGTACGAACTGGCCACGACTGACCCAGCAGACTCAGACCAGCTCCGCAACGCCCTCTCCTCCCAAGGAGCCACCATTGGAAGGCACAAGGAGTTGCTTCGTGGTCTTATGGAAGGGTTCCAAACCTTGGCCGAATGCCACGACCAAGCATTGAACACATTGCTGGATCAATTTTGTGGGTTGTCTACGATGCAGTCTACCACAATGGTATCTTTTCAACCCCTTAGTAACCCGGCTGTTAGCAGCGCCGCCTTCCCGTTCACCCCGGTTTCCCTGGAACCCCTCGCACCTCCCCGGAGTGCTTCGATGGAGAGTCTGGCACCTGTTGGTGTTCACTCATCATCGAGCTGCAGTCCTCTTCCTTCATCTCGGACCCCTCTAATATAGCGTACCTCATCGCCTGTATGCTTCAGTCTAGAGGAGTTTGTGGCAGAGGTAAAGAAGGTTCTCGATGCTCCATTGTCTGAGAGAGAGGCTGCCCGGAAGTTACTCCAGCTTTGGCAAGGCACCCGCAGTGTGGCAGACTACGCTGTGGATTTCTGCACGTTGGCAGCTGAGAGTGCCTGGAACCCAGAAGCACTGTTCGACATGTTCCTGCATGGAGTTTCAGGGGAAGTAAAGGACGAGTTGCTGGTCAGGAACTACCGATGGATCTCAACTTGCTCATCGCCTTGACCATTCGGATCAATGGCTGACTACAGGAACAAAGGAAGGATAGGAGAGGAGATTTCACTCACCCGTCCAAGGATTCCACCTCGCCTCTGAGGTATCCCGGAAGTCCCCAACGGCTCCATTGCCGAGAGAACCCAAGGCTACCAGAGTTCCCATGGGAGCCTCCAAAAACTGCTGATCCACCTCCTCCTGAGCCCATGCAACTAGGCAGAGCTAGGCTGTCTCCAGCTGAACAGCTATACAGGCTTCACACTAAGAGCTGCCTGTATTGCGGGACTACTGGTAATTTAGTTTCCACATGTCCACTAAAAGACCAGGCTCACCGGTAAGAGCGAGTACTCTGGTGGGCCACTCTCCACTTACTCACATTCCTTTTCATGTCATGTTGCTGTGCGGGAACCAGTCGAAATCTCTCCAGGTACTCAACGACTCTGGGGCCGATGACAGCTTTATGGTTTCTACCCTGGCTTCCGAGCTAGATATCCCCACTCAGTCCCTCTCCATTCCCATGGGCAATAGAGCACTGGAAGGGCGCTTTATAGGCTGGGTCACCCACAATACCACCCCCATCAACCTACGTGTGTCAGGGAACCACAGCGGGATGACCCAGTTCCTGCTCATTAAGTCTCCTCAGGTTCCCGTGGTATTGAGATTCTTCTGGCTCCAGCGACACAATCCCCTCATTGACTGGTCTGCCGGTGCCATCATGAGCTAGAGCCTGTTCTGCCACGTCCATTGATTGAAGTCAGCGCAGCCTGCCTGCCCCAGGACATATTCCAGGGGGCTCGGAAGTTGCCCCGGCCCCGGTGTTCAGTAAGGTCCGGGCCACTTTGCTACCGCCGCACCGACCATATGGCTGTGGGATTAATCTTCTCCCAGGAACCACTCCACAGATTTTCATATTGCCCACACAGCCAGAAGAGTTCAAGAAGCGATTAGTGAAGTTGCAGTGGTCCCTCAGGTGGGGCTTCAAGTTTTCTGTTAAGAAAAAACTGCTTTTATCTAGAAGGAAGGCAAGGAAGGAAATATACCTGAAGCTGTATGGAAGGTGTCTGGAGAGAGTGGGAGGTTTTAGGTTCCTGGGGGTCAGGTCTAACACTTGAATGACATGGGTGGAGCATATTAACAGAGTAGTTGTCAAAGGAAAGACTATTGAATGTGATGCGTTGCTTCTCAGGAATGGAGTGGGAGGGCAGATAGAAGGGCGTTATATACAGCACCAGTCAAGAGTTTGGACACCACTACTCATTCAATGGTTTTTTCTTTATTTCTACTATTTTCTACATCAAAACTATGAAATAACACATATGGAATCATATAGTAACCAAAAAATGTAAAACAAATCAAAATATAGAAATATTTGAGATTATTCAAAGTTGCCACCCTTTGCCTTGATGACAGCTTTGCACAGTCTTGGCATTCTGTCAACCAGCTTCACCTGGAATGCTTTTCCTGTCACGCCCTGTTTGAAATATATTATGTTTGTTTTCATTTAATGGTCAGGCCAGGGTGTGACATGGGTTTTTTGTGGTGTGTTTTGTCTTGGGGGAGTATAGCATAGTCTATGGCTGCCTGAGGCGGTTCTCAATCAGAGTCAGGTGATTATCGTTGTCTCTGATTGGGAACCATATATAGGCAGCCATATTCTTTGAGTATTTCGTGGGTGATTGTTCCTGTCTCTGTGTTTGTTGTCACCAGATAGGCTGTATAGGTTTTCACGTTCCGTTTGTTGCTTTGTATATTTAAGTTATTTCATGTATAGTTCATTTCTCATTAAAGAATATGAGTAACCACCACGCTGCATTTTGGTCCGCTTCTCCTTCAACAGACGAATGCCGTTACATTTCCAACAGTCTTGAATTAGTTCCCACATATGCTGAGCACTTGTTGGCTGCTTTTCCTTCAGTCTGCACTCCAACTCATCCCAAAACATCTTAATTGTGTTGAGGTTGGGTGATTGTAGAGGCCAGGTCATCTGATGCAGCACTCCATCACTCTCCTTCTTGGTCAAATAGCCCTTTCACAGCCCGGAGGTGTATTGGGTCGTTGTCCTGTTGAAAAACATATGATAGTCCCACGAAGCGCAAACCAGATGGGATGGCGTATCACTGTAGAATGCTGTGGTAGCCATGCTGGTTAAGTGTGCCTTGAATTCTAAATAAATCACAGACAGTGTCACCAGCAAAGCACCACCACACCATCACACCTCCTCCTCCATGCCTCACGGTGGGAACCACACATGAGGAACTCATCCGCTCACCTACTCTGCGTCTCACAAAGACATGGAGGTTGGAACCAAAAATCTCAAATTTGGACTCATCAGACCAAAGGACAAATTTCCACCAGTCTAATGTCCATTGCTCGTGTTTCTCTTCCCAACTATTTTGCAATTTATATGGCACAGCTGTCAGTTTTTTGGTCCTTAAATGAAATTGGTATATGTTTTTATTCATCACACTTTTCTTTAACCATTTATGTTCTTTAATACAGGGCCGACATACAAGTTCCTTACTTTTTTCCCCTTCTACTTGCCTCTTCCATTTTTGTGGTAATGCTGGAATTAATTGTTTGTAATTTTGGGTAGAGCAGACATTTGCATATGTCTGTGTTAGCTGCATGTGTGACATAACTCCACCAGTCCTATTTATGATATCATTCACTAAAATTATACCTTTTTAAAAAATTTCTTCGATAAATTACGTTTTTTTAATCAATTAGTATATTTGAATTTAACCACAATATTTGTTGTACTATTTGTTCCGTCTTTTCAGGTGGATTAAACTGAAATTGCAACCAACTTTCTAAGGCTTGTTTAAAAAATAAAGACATTTTGGAGATTATTTCCTTTTCAAACAACCGAAGGTGAGCAGGTGTAATCTGAATAAAGGGGAAAAGGCAATTCCTGAATATAGGATGAGACATTTGTACCAATTGACTAGAGAACCAGTTTGGATTTAAGTATAACTTTTGTATGACTGATGCCTTTAGTGAGAGGTCTAATGCTTTAATATTTAATAATTTCTGCCCACCGAATTCATATTCGTTATATAATTAGGCCCTTTTCATTTTATCTGGTTTGCCGTTTCAAATCAAATTGAATATTTTTTGTTCATATAATTTATAAAGCAGGTCACTAGGTGTAGGCAAAACCATAAGCAAATAGGTAAACTATGATATAACTAAGGAGATAATCAGGGTGATTTTTCCACAAATAGACAGGTATTGTCCTTTCCATGGTAGCAAGATCTTATCTATTTTTGCTAACTTTCTATAAACATTTATTGGATTGAGATAATTTCTTTATTTTGGGATTTGTATACCGAGTATGTCCACATCTCTGTCAGACCATTTAATTGGTAAACTACATTGTAATGTAAAATGTGAATTTTTTTGTGATCCAATACGTAATATGGTACATTTATCATAATTTGGTTTTAATCCAGAGATTAAAGAGGCCGTGGAGATACTCCAATTGTGGTTTTAAAAGAAAAGATGAATCATTAGCGTACAATGACACCTTAGTTTTTAAGCCACGGATTTCTAATCCCTTAATATTATTGTTTGATCTAATCTTTGCAGATAACATTTCGATGGCAATAATAAATAGATATGCTGATAGTGGACATCCTTGTTTTACTAGATAGCTTAAAACTTTCTGAGATGTAGTCATTATTGACTATTTTACACCTAGGGTTACTATACATAACCTTAACCCATTTTATAAGAGATTCCCCAAAATGTAAATACTCTCGGCATTTATATATAAACTCCAGTCATACTTTATCAAAAGCCTTTTCAAAATCAGCCATGAAAACCAGGCCTGGTGTCCCCGATATTTCATAGTGTTCTATTGTTTCCAGTACTTGTCTTATATTATCTCCAATGTATCGTCCATGTAAAAAACCTGTCTGATTAGGATGAATAATATCTGACAATACTTTTTAAATTCTATGTGTCAAGCATTTTGCTAGAATTTTTGTATCACAACACTGAAGTGTAAGAGGTCTCCATTTTTTTAAATGGACTGGATCTTTATATATAACACTTGGGTCCTGTTTCAGTAATAATGATATGAGACCTTCTTGTTGCGTGTCTGATAATCTACCATTTATATAGTAGTGGTTAAAACAAGCCAATAATGGTCCTTTGAGTATACCAAAAAAAAGTTTTGTTTTCTTCCACTGGTATGCCATCCAGCCCTGGAGGTTTCCCATCCTTAAAGGCCCCAATTGCCTCAAGCAGTTCCTCCTCTGTAATTTGGCCTTCACATGAGTCTTTCTGTACAGATATTAATTTTACATTATTATTAGGAAAAAAATCCATACAATTAGTTTCAGTTAGTGGAGATGGAGGAGTCTGAAATGAAAACATATTCTTAAAGTACTTTACTTCCTCTTTCAAAATATAATTTGGTGAATCATGCGTGACTCCATCATTTATAACAAGTTGTAATACATTTTTTTGGTAGCATTTCTATATTGAAGATTGAAAAAGAATTTGGTGCATTTTTCCCCATATTCCACCCAGTTCACTTTATTTTTTATAATGTATTACACTGGATCTTTCTTGAATAAGTTCCTCCATTTCTTTTTGTTTTTCCTCTAACTTATTCTGTGCCTCTATAGTACCGTTTTTATTGCTATCTAACTGTACTGTTAGTCCTTCAATTTCCTTTGTTAATATGGACTCTTGATCTAAATTGCTTTTGTTTTATAGATGAGTACTGAATTGCATTGCCTCTAAAGGCACACTTAAAAGTGTCCCATACAGTAAGGGTGTCTGCTGTACCTATGTTATGTCTGAAGAAGTCAGTTATAAATTCTTCTGTCCGAGTTGTAAACAATGTATCATCGAGTAGGCTTTGATTAAATTTCCAATATCCTCGCCCACGTGGAAATTCTGTAAGAGTAATATATATGCCAATTATGTGATGATCTGACCACATTCTGTCCCCTATCAACACTTTTAAAAGTTTTGGTGCCAGAGAAAATGACATAAGAAAGTAATCAAGGCGACTAGCTTGATTAAGCCCCCGCCATGTATATCTCTGTAGGTCAGGGTATTTAAGTCTCCATATATCCACTAATTCCAATATATCCATGACATTCATGATTTCCTTAAGTGCCTGAGGGTGATAGTTTGTAGTGTGATTTCCTTTCCGGTCCATAGAGGTATTTAAGACAGTATTAAATCAAATCAAATCAAATCAAATCAAATTTTATTTGTCACATACACATGGTTAGCAGAGTGTAGCGAGATGCGAGTGTAGCGAAATGCTTGTGCTTCTAGTTCCGACAATGCAGTAATAACCAACAAGTAATCTAACTAACAATTCCTAAACTACTGTCTTATACACAGTGTAAGGGGATAAAGAATATGTACATAAGGATATATGAATGAGTGATGGTACAGAGCAGCATAGGCAAGATACAGTAGATGGTATCGAGTACAGTATATACATATGAGATGAGTATGTAAACAAAGTGGCATAGTTAAAGTGGCTAGTGATACATGTATTACATAAGGATGCAGTCGATGATATAGAGTACAGTATATATGTATGCATATGAGATGAATAATGTAGGGTAAGTAACATTATATAAGGTAGCATTGTTTAAAGTGGCTAGTTGTCAGGATTTGGCCAGGGTTGTTCCGGGTTTTGGTCACTAGATGCCCCCATTGTGCTTTTTGACCTTATGTTTTTTCCCTTGTTCCCCATTATTATTTGCACCTGTGCCTCGTTTACCCTGATTGTATTTAAACCCTTAGTTTCCCTCAGTTCTGTGCTCTGTGTTTGTATGTTAGCACCCAGCCCTAGTGTTCTGTGTATTCTTGTCGATTCCGGTGGATGCTCTTGTGGAATTCTGTTTTTGTTTTTGAGTATCTCTTGAGGCTTTTTTGTGCTATTCCTACCACCTTTTGGATTTGCCATTTTTGTATTGAAGGACTTCTCCTTTTTTACTTTATTAAATACACCGTCTTAAGTACTGCTGTGTCTGCCTCATCTTCTGGGTTCTGCTGACTATTCGTGGCTCAGTTGGTTAAGTGACTGTTTCTCACTCCGGAGACCCAGGTTCGTAACCGGGTCCTGACAGAAACACCGAGCCAAAAATGAACCCAGAGGCAACCAGTTCCCAGGACCTTTTTGCCATGCTGTCCCACCACCAGGAGACTGTCCAACGCCACGAAGCCGCCCTGGTTCAGCAAGAGGCCTTAATGGCTAGACATTCTCATCTTCTGTCGGAGATGCTGACTTCCATTAAGCAAATATCTGATCGTCTTACCCCGGCAACAGTTCCCGTCCCAGTACCTCAGATTCACGTACCCATGGCAGTTAACCCCCTGGCTGAACCTCGTCTTCCACCTCCCCAACGGTTCTCAGGTGATCCAAGTGCTTGTAAAGGGTTTCTCACCCAATGTTCTCTCTCCTTTGAGCTACAACCCTCGTCGTTTCCCACCGACCGGTCTAAGATCGCTTATATCATCACCCTGCTGTCGGAAAAAGCCCTGGCCTGGGCTACTGCTGTGTGGGATGCCCATAGTTCCTGCTGTGCCAGCTACTCTGCCTTTGCTGAGGAATTCAAACGAGTGTTTCAAGGCCCAAGCAGTGGTTCTGACTCAGCCAAACAGCTCCTGACTCTCCACCAAGGTTGGCGCAGCGTGATGGACTATGCCATCCAGTTCCGCACGGTGGCAGCAGCAAGTGGCTGGAACAACGAGGCGCTCACGGTGTGCTTTCTGAAAGGCCTTTCCGACACTATCCAAGATGAACTGGCCACTCGGGAACCACCGGACAATCTCGAGTCCCTGATCAAGTTGGCCTCACGCATTGACCAGCGTCTGAGAGAGAGAGAACTCAACCGTAGACCTCTAGCCCCTATCAGTCCCAGCTCCGAGTCCCCACCTTTATCCTCGCTGGCTCCATCGGAACCCATGCAGATTGGACGCATCTCCCAGGCTGAGAGAGACCGCCGGATGAGGGAGCGACGCTGTCTATATTGCGGCAAACCGGGCCATTTCCGTTCCACGTGTCCCGGGCTCCAGGGAAACGCTCTGTCCCGTACAGACCGGGGGAACTGTAACGGGAAACATAACCTCCTCCCATCCGTCCAACTCCCGTCTGCTCATTCCAGTCACCCTCTCCTGGGACAACCACAAACTTCACCTTCAAGCCTTGGTAGACTCTGGAGCCGCAGGTAACTTCATGGATGGTGTCTGGGCGAAGGAGAATGGCGTTCCTCTGAACCTCTAAGTGAACCCATGAGGGTCACTACATTGGATGGAAGCCCTTTGGGATCTGGACTTGTCACTCATGTCACTACCTCCTTGCGACTTTCAGTTTCACAACACCAGGAATTGATGAACTTTCATTTGATCTCCTGTTCCGAGTTCCCTCTCGTCCTTGGATACCCCTGGCTTCACAGCCATAACCCTCACATTGACTGGTCTGTGGGCACTATCAAGCAGTGGGGTCCTACGTGCCAAGCTACTTGTATTTTCCAGAATTCCCCGAGTTCTACTCCCGAGTCTTTAGAATCCATCGACCTGACCCGAGTTCCTGAGTGTTACCATGATCTCAAACTGGTGTTTAGCAAACAGAGGGCCACCATGCTACCCCCCCATAGACCTTACGATTGCCCCATCGACCTGTTTCCGGGCACTTGCCCCCCAGGGGTCGGATCTTTTCCCTATCTCCACCCGAACGAGCTGCTATGGATACCTACATCAAGGACGCTCTGGAAGCAGGCCTCATGCGTCCATCCACCTCCCCGGCGGGAGCAGGGTTTTTCTTTGTGGCCAAGAAAGACGGTGGATTACGTCCTTGCATCGACTACCGGGGACTCAATGCCATAACCGTCCGTAACCGTTACCCGCTACCCCTTATGGCCACAGCCTTCGAGCTGCTCCAGGAAGCAGTTGTTTTCACTAAGCTTGACCTGCGGAACGCATACCATCTTGTGCGGATCAGACCTGGTGACGAGTGGAAGACCGCTTTCAACACGCCTACTGGTCACTATGAATACTTGGTGATGCCCTTCGGCCTGACCAACACCCCAGCGGTGTTCCAAGCGCTCATAAACGATGTGCTTAGGGATATGCTTAACATATTTGTGTTCGTTTACTTAGATGACATCCTCATCTTTTCGAGCTCCCTTCAAGAACACACTAAGCATGTCAGACAAGTACTCAAACGCCTCCTAGACAGCCATCTGTACGTTAAGCCGGAAAAATGTGAATTCCATTCATCCCGAGTACAATTCCTGGGATTTGTAGTGGAACCCGGTCGAGTCCAAATGGACCCCAGGAAGGTAGGGGCGGTAGCGGATTGGCCCACCCCCAAATCCGTTAAGGAAGTTCAGCGTTTCCTGGGCTTCACAAACTTTTACCGCAAGTTCATCAAGAACTTCAGCTTGGTGGCAGCCCCTCTCTCAGCTTTAACCAAGGGTGGCAATGCAAGGTTTTTGTGGGGAAGAGAAGCTGAGACGGCCTTCCAAGGACTCAAGCAGCGCGTTCTCTCTGCTCCCATCCTGATACTACCGACTACGGATGAACCATTTGTGGTGGAGGTAGACGCATCAGAGGTTGGTGTTGGAGCTGTCCTGTCTCAGAGGGGTGAAGACAAGAAGCTTCATCCGTGCGCTTTCTTCTCACACCGGCTTACCCCGACTGAGAGGAACTACGATGTGGGGATCGTGAACTCCTAGCGGTTAAGATGGCATTGAAGGAATGGAGACACTGGCTCGAGGGGGCTTCTCACCCGTTTCAAGTGCTTACGGACCACAAAAATCTGGAGTATATCCAGCAGGCGAAGCGGTTGAACTCTAGACAAGCTAGATGGTCTCTTTTCTTCAATCGATTCCAGTTTATCCTCACCTATCGGCCCGGGTCGAAGAATCTCAAACCGGATGCCCTGTCCCGAGTCTACGCTCCTGCCATTCGAGATGACACGGACATGCCTGTCCTTCCTGCTGCTAAGATTGTGGCTCCGATCTCGTGGCAAGTTGAGGATACCGTGAGACGTGCTCAAGCTAGCGAACCGGACCCGAAAGGAGGTCCTGCCAATCGGTTGTTTGTCCCCAAGGCAGTGAGGACTCAGGTCCTTCTGTGGGGGCACTCCTCTCGCCTCACCTGTCATCCGGGCGTAGGTCGCACCTTGGAGTTCATCCAGCGTAAGTTCTGGTGGCCTACCATAAGAGAAGACGTTGCCACTTTCGTCAATGCCTGTCCCGTGTGCTGCCAGGGCAAATCTTCTCACCTCCGCCCTCAAGGACTCCTTCACCCTTTACCTGTTCCCCACAGACCCTGGTCCCATATCTCATTGGACTTTATTACTGGACTTCCTCCATCCCATGGCAATACTACTATCCTAGTCATAATCGACAGGTTTTCAAAGGCGGCCAGGTTCGTCCCTCTGACTAAGTTACCTTCTGCCAAGGAAACGGCTGAGTTGGTAATTAATCATGTGTTCCGAGTCTTCGGCATTCCTCAAGATATGGTTTCTGACAGAGGTCCCCAGTTCGCCTCAAGGTTTTGGAAGGCCTTCTGCCAACTCATGGGGGCTTCTGCCAGTCTATCTTCAGGGTACCATCCGGAGTCCAACGGCCAAACAGAGAGGATGAATCAAGAGCTGGAAACCACCCTCCGATGTATGACTCGTGACAACCCGTCCACATGGTCATCCTTTATTGTTTGGGCCGAATACGCGCACAACACCTTGCGCTCCTCCTCCACTGGTATGTCCCCGCACGAGTGTCAGTTTGGCTATGTTCCTCCATTGTTCCCGGACCAGGAGGCAGAAGTCAGAGTGCCTTCAGCCTTGAAGTTCGTCAGACGCTGTCGGCTTATGTGGAGGAAGACCCGTCTTAATCTTATGCGTTCCTCACAGAGGTACCAACAACAAGCCAACAGACGTCGCCGTCCCGGGCCTACCCTGCGCCCGGCCAGAGAGTCTGGCTCTCCACAAGAGACTTACCTCTACGGGTGGAGTCTCGCAAGCTGTCCCAAAAATACATCGGTCCCTTCAAGGTTGCCAGGAGAGTTAACCCAGTTTCTTATCGCCTACACTTACCCAGATCCCTTAAGATTAATCCCACATTTCACATTTCATTGTTAAAACCTGTTGTTTTTTCTCCCCTTGTCCCGGCAGACAGAACTCCGCCTCGTGTCATTGGAGGCCAGCCGGCTTATACCGTCCATCGGATACTGGATTCCCGCCTGGTGCAGCAGTCCTGCCAGTATCTGGTGGACTGGGAAGGCTACGGTCCCGAGGAGCGCTCCTGGGTTCCTGCCAAAGACATCCTGGATCCTGACCTCATTCGTCAGTTCAGGGCCCTCCACCCTGAGAGAGCTGGTAGGAACGTCAGGAGCTGTTCCTAGGGGGGGGATTCTGTCAGGATTTGGCCAGGGTTGTTCCGGGTTTTGGTCACTAGATGCCCCCATTGTGCTTTTTGACCTTATGTTTTTTCCTTGTTCCCCATTATTATTTGCACCTGTGCCTCGTTTCCCCTGATTGTATTTAAACCCTTAGTTTCCTCAGTTCTGTGCTCTGTGTTTGTATGTTAGCACCCAGCCCTAGTGTTCTGTGTTTTCCTGTCGATTCCGGTGGATGCTCTTGTGGAATTCTGTTTTTGTTTTTGAGTGTCTCTTGAGGCCTTTTTGTGCTATTCCTACCACCTTTTGGATTTGCCATTTTTGTATTTAAGGACTTCTCCTTTTTACTTTATTAAATACACCGTCTTAAGTACTGCTGTGTCTGCCTCATCTTCTGGGTTCTGCTGACTATTCGTGGCTCAGTTGGTTATGTGACTGTTTCTCACTCCGGAGACCCAGGTTCGTAACCGGGTCCTGACACTATCATACTGAGACACAACTTTCAATTATTTTTATCAAAATATATGTTTGTAAACGTACCATTAAAAAGTAACATGATGATTGAGTGTCTATATACAGTGCCTTGCGAAAGTATTCGGCCCCCTTGAACTTTGCGACCTTTTGCCACATTTCAGGCTTCAAACATAAAGATATAAAACTATTTTTTTGTGAAGAGTCAACAACAAGTGGGACACAATCATGAAGTGGAACGACATTTATTGGACATTTCAAACTTTTTTAACAAATCAAAAACTGAAAAATTGGGCGTGCAAAATTATTCAGCCCCCTTAAGTTAATACTTTGTAGCGCCACCTTTTGCTGCGATTACAGCTGTAAGTCGCTTGGGGTATGTCTCTATCAGTTTTGCACATCGAGAGTGTCACGAATCCCGTTTCCTGTGTCTGTTTTTTGCCTGTGTTCTGTTCTGAAGTGTTTTTTCCGGCGTCCTGGAACGCACCCTGTCTGGTTGCCGGGCAATGTAGCCAGTTGGGAGTTCTGATTACCCGCACCTGTATCCCATCAGCTATCTGCACACCTGGTCCTGATCATCATCTCTCCTCTTCATAATGTATGTCTCAGAGCAGACAGGATGTATTGTATGAGATTTCTGATTACCCGCACCTGTATCCCATCAGCTATCTGCACACCTGGTCCTGATCATCATCTCTCCTCTTCATAATGTATGTCTCAGAGCAGACAGGATGTATTGTATGAGATTTCTGATTACCCGCACCTGTATCCCATCAGCTATCTGCACACCTGGTCCTGATCATCATCTCTCCTCTTCATAATGTATGTCTCAGAGCAGACAGGATGTATTGTATGAGATTTTGCAGTGCTTGTATGGGGTGAAACAGGTGGAGGTATTTGGGTACCAGCTCATGTGGGAGTAGAGGGGGATGTGGATGTTATCGCCAAGCAGGCTTTTAAACATCCTAATGTTGAGATAGAATTATAAATCCGTAAAGTAGAAGCCAAGGGGTTAATAAGAACAGTGGAAATCTTCGGGAGTTGAAGTATTTAATTATGTATTTTCTTTTCTTCTGGAGATTTGATTATTGGGTAGGATTTAGACCTTCACTGTCTGTGGTCCACACTCCAGTCCAGCTGGTGGCGATAGTTCCACTTAAAGTTAGTTGCCAACCGCCATATAAAATTCACAGAAGAAGAAGCGAATTAACCAACAACAACAATGACGCATGGTGTTAGGAGATGTAAAAAAATATATACTTTATACGGTCAATGGGAGAGATAATTAACGAAACAAAAGGAGACAACGGAAGAACAACTTTTTTCCTACATATTTTTTCCATACACATGATTTGGCTCTTCATCTGTGAATACGGATAGTAGGAGCAACATTTCGCAATCTATTTTGCATGCAGTTGAGCGCGCAAACTGGACTATAATATTTTCCCTCGGTTAACCTATTAACACGACTATTATATCATTTATTTTAGATTTTTATTTGAACTTTATCAGGCGTACATTTTGAAGGTGTTTTAATTAAACCTTTATTTTTGACTGCTACGGTTTACCCCTGTGCTCACAGCAAGATGTGTTGAGCTCTTTACTATAGCTGTGTCGTCGGGGATTCTAGACTGCATAGATATTTGCGCTACATTCGAGTGAAACCAACTGGGAAATAACAATAAAAACGGAATACAATGACAATGTCTGTCCCGGAGAGCAATTCAGGGTCCGAGGGGAAGGAGGAGGAGAGTGAAGATGAGAGTGAAATCCTGGAGGAAAGCCCATGCGGTCGCTGGCAAAAGCGAAAAGAGCAGGTTGGTCTATATGTTTGGTTGCTCCGGTGGCAGCGATTCAACTTGTGGGATACACATATTGACAGTTAACGGGGAGACAAGAAAAACATACTTCTGTTTGGAGCATGATTGCCTGGAACATTATTCCCTGATAGGCCTATAGTCTACATCGTAACGAATTTAATAATCATTGGGGTTGGATAGTGATGCCTGTCGGATGGTGCCTTCCTGTCTGTACTCTGTATTGTAGCAGCAGGTACAGCTGATGCATTCCATAGTAGTGGTAGGAAACAATATTCAGCTGCGGCCTTATTTTATGTAGTAATGGATGGTCAGGGGCCAGAACATAGCCACTGCCTAGTCTACTCCACCCATGCTGTACCAAGGATTTCCAGCGCACAGCTTTAACCAACCATTTTCAGCACACAGCTTTAACCAACTACTGTAGGTATGTTGGTCTATTGTACTTTAAACAATGTGTATTCAGGTTGCTTAGGATTCAAACCTGGGTCCGTAGGTGCCCAACATAACACCAGGTGGCGGTGTGTTGGACACAGTCACTCCTATATAGAGGACTATAAAGTCTGCCTGATTTCTGGCACCTTTAGCTTACCTGTGTAATATTGACGTGTTTTGCAAACAAGGTCCTGTTTTTTAAATTGCTGTGCTGATCAATGGGCAGCTTATTAACGCCTTCAAATGAATATGTAGCTTAACATTGTGTGTATTTGTATTTCTTTTTTCAGTAAAGATGGTGACGCTACAATAATAGACATTTACTGTAGGCCATATCTAAAAATACATACAACGATCTATACACCGTATACATAACATTAGGAACACCTTTCCATGACAGACTGATCAGATGAATCCAGGTGAAAGATATGATCCCTTATTGATGTCACTTGTTAAATCCACTTCAATCAGTGTAGATGAAGGGGAGGAGACAGGTTCAATAAGTATTTTTAAGCCTTGAGACATGGGTTGTGTATGTTTGCCATTCAGTGTGTGAATGGACAAAACAAAATATTTAAGTGTCTTTGAATGGGGTATGGTAGTAGGTGCCAGGCACACCAGTTTGAGTGTGTTTCGTATTGCAATGCTGCTGTTTTCCCGTGTGTAAAAACAATGGTCCACCATCCAAAGGACATCCAGCCAACTTGACACAACTGTGGGACGCATTGGAGCCAACATGGGCCAGCATCCCTGGGGAACACTTTCGACACCATGAAGAATCTATGTCCCAACGAATTGAGGCTGTTCTGATGGCAAAAGGGGGTGCAACTCAATATTAGGAAGGTGTTCCTAATGTTTTGTGTGTGTAGAAATATACACATACACAGAACAAAAATATGAATGCAAATTTTTTGGGTACTTTCCCCCCCTTTTCTCCCCCAATTTCGTGAAATCCAATTGGTAGTTAAAGTCTTGTCCAATCGCTGCAACTCTCGTACAGACTTAGGAGAGGCGATGGTCGAGAGCCTTGCATCCTCTGAAACACGACCCTGCCAAGCTGCACTGCTTCTTGACACTGCACGCTTAACCTGGGAGGCCAGCCGCACCAATGTGTCGAAGGAAACACTGTACAGCTGCCTACTGAAGTCAGCGTGCATGCGCCCGGCTGCCACAAGGAGTCGCTATAGCGCGATGGGACAAGGACATCCCAGCCGGCCAAACCCTCCCCTAACCCGGGCGATGCTGGGCCAATTTATCAACCCTGGTATTTCTTTATACAACTTTTCAAATATACATAGACCGTAAACTGCTGGTTATCTACCTGTATACTTACCACCACTGCACTGGGGACCAACAAACTCCAACCACCTGTTCTGCATGATAGGTTCTTTTGGCAGGGCATGCAAACCATAGTTGGTCAATCCTTATAGGGCTGCGATCTTTTGCATTGGGGGCGATTAAACAACGGAGAACCCATTCAACGAAGGGAAGCGAATTAGAAGGGGTGATTTGCACTTGGAGTTTGGCAAAGGGGGGCATTATTTTTTGGACATAATTGTAATCCAAACCCAACCTTCATTTACTCGTTGTGACTTACTGATGTTCCAAACTCCGTTTTAGACAAGACTGACTTTATGAACAAAATTAGCTTATTTACACTTTGTAGTCAATTGACATTAGAATGAATGCTTCTTACTCAAATTGATGCCCCACAGGCCTGTTTTTAAAGGGATTTGTTGGTTTTAAGGGGAAGTCTCTATTTAAAGGTGTTATACAACATTTCCACATGCAAAGCCTGATTTAAAAAAAAATGTAACCAAAGTCTGTCATTGGTAGTGCTATTGTAACCTTTATTTCGATCTCTGCACACAGGATTCAGTGCAGAGGTGCTGTTTGTTTACATGTAACTTTAGCTAGCAATTTGTCTTCTCAGCAGTTTGAGTTGTGTTCTGTCTGACAGTGAAATATGGCTAGCGCTTACCATAGCTTGGACTATGGAGTAGCTAGCTGTCTAGTGTTGCAGAAGCCCATTGCATGCATTGTAAGGTAGCAGTGTGACAATTTGACCAAAGTACAGCGTGTCCCACAAAATATGTGTGTATATTTATATATACACACGTGTATTATATATATATATATATATATATGCAATGAAAATTGGTGGTCAGCTAGCTTGAAGGGTGTCTTTAGTTGCAAAACTTACCGTTATTTTCCAGTTCATTTAAATGTTGAGCTTGAGGTGATTTCACCCTCAAGCCACTAGAGAGTGTCGGAAGTTAGGGGGTGTCAGATGTTGGGGGAAAATGAGCTAACTAGCATTCAGCTGACTAGTGTTAGCTAGCTACAGAGGCTCGCTGCTGGACTTTGGGCAAGCAAGCTCATATTACCGAGCTACCTACGTAGTTAATGAAAATATCTGTTTGCATTTATTGATTACCCTCAGCTTGAATACCACCATATAGCTAGCTAGCTACAGTAGCCTAGGTTTGTTCGTATACACTTATTATGCCTGGCAGCCTGGTGCAAACATCTGTACTGCTGGGCAGCAACTGAGTTGCTGGTCCCGAATTTAAAACTGAGCTTCGGCTAAAAAGATGTTAGCATTGTCAGAAATGCTACAAAAAAAACCCCAAATCGTTTGGTTCTTAATAGACAGAAATGAGCACTTGAGAGCGATAAATTAGAAGTGTAATCAAAACTGTTGCACCACCAAATTTATGCAGTCTGAATGGTCTAATGGTCACTTTATGGACGCTTTAATCTTGTTCTTATCCAACACGTTGATATTGAGCCCATGTTAGGGCAAGACATTTTCTTTTCTTTTTATGCTAAGGACCCAGTATGTGGTTCTCAGTAACGGCCGGACTGCTCATGACAGAGGCAGGGAGTGTGTTGTGTACTTCCAATCAAGGTGATTTGTGAATTATCATTGACATTGCTGTCATATTGGCTTAGTTATGATGGTAGGGAGATTTTAATTGAACTTTGAGCATCAATCAATCCCTACTTATTTTAACATTGAGCATCAATCAACCAATCCTGACCGGTGTGACCATAATAATATGTGCACTGTGCACCTGCCAACTCTCCTTCAATTCAAAGTTCAATGCCAACTCTTCTTCAATTCCGTAAAAAACTTCAGAGCGAACGGAACAGCACACCTCTGTCTTACTATACGTAGGCCATGTATCTGATGCTGTCTGGCAAAAAGAGGAGTAAACTCTTTTTGGCCAGGCCGCATCAAATACATGGGCTACACATACATGTCCTCTGCCTCAACAACGATGGCAGTATAATCAGCAGCATCTGTCTTTTTCCTAAAAAATGCATTGACCTTAGGACATTTTTCAGTTAAAAATAAGTCTAGTTTATTTCTCCTTTTCTCGGCCCCGCTTTGAAAGCGCCTCACTGCTGCAGCTTAATTTCAATAAAAGTCACGTTTCCAATCCTATCGCGGGAAACAATGCATGGTATCTCTGTCAGGGTGGAATATTCCATTATTGTGAACCAGTCCGTGGGTGATTAATGACACTTGTTTCTACTATTATGAGAAACTTGGATCATATAACACATTTATTACACATCTATAAGCATTTCATGAATGTGGTTTAACAGGTCCCAACCACACAATGAAAGGTTAATGAAAAATATCCATAGCATATCTATAGCACTTTCATGTCATGCTATGCAAGAGCTCATATTTAGATATCTTAATAGATGCATCATTATAATGAGAGCGTAGTGTCATCATTATGGCTGTTCTCACAAGTGTGCTTCTGCCATACAAGTGTTAGTAAAAATGCCAAAAGGCCAAATGACATTTAGAAAATCATGCTGATATATAGCCTGTATTACCCCCATTCTCCCCACCTGCCGGTATAGGCCCGTGATTTACCTTATTCTTCTCTCTGAGGCCAATGGTGCATGAAGATCACCACAGGGTTGAATCCTCAGGGTACATTTTGTTGAATAAAATTGTGTAGTTTGAGGGTCATCGACTCATTCGTAACTCATTAACAGCCCTCCGCCACATCACAATTAGGCCTAAGTTGGGTCTATGTATGTGAAGGGCTTTCCAAGAAAAACTTCCAAAATGACTAATTTGAGGTAGAAAGTTAGAGCACACAACAACAAAGTAGGGATTGGTTTATTTTATCTCACTTTAGTCCAGTGGACAGGATGCGAACAGGTGACTTGACCTTGAATATCCCTTTGAGTTATTAATTACACTGGATGGTGTATCTATACACCCATTCACTACAAAGATGCAGGCGTCCTTCCTAACTCAGTTGCCAGAGAGGAAGGAGACCACTGAGGGATTTCACCATGAGGCCAATGGTGACTTTAATACAGTTACAGAGTAAAATGGCTGTGAGAGAAGAAAGTGAGGATGGATCAACAACACTGTTCTTACTCCACAATATTAACCTAATTGACAAGGGTGAAAAAAAGGAAGCCTGTACAGAATAAAAATATTCCGAAACATGCATCCTGTTTGCAACAAGGCACTAACGTAATACTGCAAAAAAATGTCAAAGCAATTCACTTTGTGTCCTGAATACAACGTGTTTTGTTTGGGGCAAATCCAATACAATACATTACTAAGTACCACTCTCTAGGGTTGGGCGGTAGCCAGATTTGCATATTGTCATACCATCCTTCTCTCATCCTGGGATTTACAGTATTACGCAAAAAACGCCCATTGGGCGTCTTACTAGAATGCTAACAAAAATAGCACAAGTAATAGCGAATTTCCATGGAGGCTGCTAGCTAAATATGCTAACTTAAATAAACAAATTGCGAAGACAGGTAATCCAGCTCATAGGAGCTATTGAATGGCATTTTCTGTGAGTTTGGACATATACAAGCGATGTGAATGAGAGACATTGTGCAAATGAACAAAGTTTTGATGTATGCTTGTCTGAAGGAAGAACAGTACTGGCTCTGCAGCAGCATGTATATACTCGCTTTGACTGTGTGGAGTATTGAGTTTGGTCTGCCTGAGCTGCTCAGAGAAGATGGTGGACGTGTACACCGGAGAAGATGGGGGAGGAGCAGACTGGCTGAGAACAGAGAGGAGAAAAAACGCAAGGAAATCCAGAGTGGCAGCTGTACAGATAACTCATCCAAAGGGCTTTGACTTCTCCAACACAGCAGAAGGTTAACACAATACGATGCCCCGTCACCTTATTAATTCAGCCACTTGCTTAGATAACTAGCCAGTTAAACTTAGGGGTCACATTAATGCAGAATTCTTTGTTTTTCACACAGGAAATCTACACAGAACTAAAATTCTTCTTATTGTAATTTCTGCTCAGCATCAGACAAATTTTGTGCTTCGTTTGCACTTTTCCACTCGGATGAGAATTCACGAAGGGCATTCTATCAGCAGACAGTGCTCTGACTGATGTGTAGCTACTTTTCGCCGGTGCTTTTATCAGTGTGCCCGCCTACTTTTCTCAGGTAAAATGCCAGCTTAAACAAAACATAAGAAAATGTAACTGGCCACATTTTTTCTGAGTGGCCGAGTTAGATTTTATAGCAGATTTAAGTCAAAACTATGGCAAGACCTGAAAATGGTTCAATAACAATTATCAACAACAAATTTGACAGAGTTTGAAGAATTTTGAAAAGAATAATGGGTAACAATGCTCGTGTGGAAAGCTCTTAGAGACTTACTCAGAAAGACTTCCAAAGATGATTCCAAAGGTGTCTGCCAAAGGTGATTCTAACATGCATTGACAGGGGGTTGAATACTTCTTAGGGTTTCCCAAACTCAGTCCTGGGGCCCCCATGGGTGTACGTTTAGGCATTAGCCCTAGCACTACATAGCTGGTTCAAATACCCATCTCATCATCAAGCTTTGATTATTTGAATGAGCTGTGTAGTGCCTGGGCAAAAAACAAAATGTGCTTCTATGGCGGGCCCCAGGACCGAGTTTGGGAACCCACTACTTCTCTACTAAAGAAAATTCATGTTAAACAAATGTTAGAATCTAAGAAGATAATAATGATAATATGGTTCAAGGTAAATGGCAAATTACAGCACAAAATAATGCTAATAATAAGAGAAATGGTGTGTCTTGTTAATAGGGGTAAAGGTAAGTATCTGTCGTTCTGCCCCTGAACAAGGTCAGTTAACCCACTGTTCCCCGGTAGGCCGTCATTGTATATAAGAATTTGTTCTTAACTGACTTGTCTAGTTAAATAAAGGTAAAATAAATAGACAATGTCAAAATATTCCGGTGATATTTGGGTGTCTGTGAATCCAGAGACACATCAAATCTACGCAACAACATTAGAAATGAGGATAGTGAAAAATCAGAGTTTAGCCTCTTAGCATCCAGAGTGTCTAATGATTTATTTTCTTACATTGTTGTGTCTTAATAGGCCACTAGGCTATAAACAAGAGCTAAGTGCAATGGTCAGATCACTCTGAGGAAGATGTCAGCTTGAAGTCGAAAAGTCAGTCGCCTATTCACATCCTGTAAAATTGATTTATTTTCGCTCACTTTAATCCATCTCAGCTTTTTTGTTGTTGAGTGCTCCAACTCCTTTCTACCTCGAATTAGTCCTTTTGAAAGTGTTTCTTTGTAAGCCCTTCTCATGATTTTAGTAATTTTGTTATTGAACACCCCTCCTTTCCCTTTGGTGGCTGAAGCGCAAAAGGCCCACCTTGAACTCTGGTCTATGTATGAATTCTATGAACTGAAAGGAAAGTCATCTATTTTTCCATTCATAAAACATTTATATCTAAGCATTTAATGGTAATTATAGATCAGTGGCAGTTTGCATTTAAAGGTCAATGTATGAATTCTATGCAGTCAATTTAATGTAATTTCTAATACCTTATTTCCGTAAGTTTTCAGACCCTTTTCAAATGAGACTCGAAATTCAGCTCAGGTGCTTCCTGTTTCCATTGATCATCCTTGAGATGTTTCTACAACTTGATTGGAGTCCACCTGTGGTAAATTGATTGGACATGATTTGAAAATGCACACACCTGTTTATATAAGGTGCATGTCAGAGCAAAAACCAAGCCATGAGATCGAAGGAATTGTCCGTAGAGCTCCGAGACAGGACCGTGTCAAGGCACAGATCGGGGTAAGGGTACCGAAACATTTCTGTAGTATTGAAGGTCCCCAAGAACACAGTGGCCTCCATCATTCTTAAATGGAAGAAGTTTGGAACCACCAAGACTTTTCATAGAGCTGGCTGCCCGGAAAAACTGTGCAATCGAGGGAGAAGGACTTTGGTGAGGGAGGTGACCCAATGGTCACTCTGACAGAGCTCCAGAGTTCATCTGGAGAGGGGAGAAACTTCCAGAAGGGCAACCATCTCTGCAGCACTCCACCAATCAGGCCTTTATGGTAGAGTGGCCAGACGGAAGCCACATAAAAGGCACATGACAGCCTGCTTGGAGTTTGCCAAAAGGCACCAAAAGGATGCTCAGACCATGAGAAACAAGACTCTGGTCTGATGAAACCAAGATTGAACTCTGGCCTGAATGCCAAGCGTCACATCTGCAGGAAACCTGGTGAAGCATGGTGGTGACAGCATCATGCTGTGGGGATATTTTTCAGCGGCAGGGACTGGGAGTATAGTTAGGATCGAGGGAAAGATGAACGGAGCAAAGTACAGAAGGATCCTTGATGAAAACCTGCTCCAGAGTGCTCAGGACCTCAGACTGGGGCGACGGTTCACCTTCCAACAGGACAATGACCCTAAGTAGACAACGCAGGAGTGACTTCAGGACAAGTCTCTGAATGTCCTTGAGTGGCCCAGACACAACCCGGCCTTGAACCCGATCGAAAATCTCTGGAGAGACCTGAAAATAGCTGTGCAGTGACACTCCCCATGTAACCTGAAAGCTTGAGAGGATCTGTGGAGAAGAATGGGAGAAACTCCCCAAATGCATGTGTACCAAGCCTGTAGCGTCATACCCAAGAAGACTCAAGGCTGTAATCGCTGCCAAACATGCTTCATCAGTACTGAGTGAAGGGTCTGAATACTTCTGTAAATGTGATATTTCAGGTTTTTATTTTTAATACATTTGCAAAACAACTGTATTTGTTTAATCATAATGCGGTATTGTGTGTAGATTGAAGGGGGGAACAGTTAAATATGTTTTAGAATAAGGCTGTAACGTAACAAAATGTAATGTAACTTTCCCTTTGCACTGTAAATAAGGTATCTGTTTTTTATTTGGAATAAATTTGCAACAGTTTCTAACAACCTGTGTTTGCTTTGTCATTATTGGGTATTGTGTGTAAATTGATGAGGAATTGATTTATTTAATCCATTTTTTAATAAGGCTGGAATGTAATAAAATGTGGAAAAAATGAAGGAGTCTGAATACTTTCCAATTGCACTGTGGAGGGCAAGACTACACAGCCTCCCGTAATTGTATGGTCCTGGGAGGGGCCAGGTGCTTATATGTACAGTTGAAGTCGGAAGTTTACATACACTTTAGCGAAATACATTTAAACTCAGTTTTTCACAATTCCTGACATTTAATCCAAGTAAAAATGCCCTGTTTTAGGCCAGTTAGGATCACCACTTTATTGTAAGAATGTGCAATGTCAGAATAATAGTAGTGATTTATTTCAGCTTTTATTTACTTCATCACGTTCCCAGTGGGTCAGAAGTTTACATATACTCAATTAGTATTTGGTAGCATTGCCTATAAATTGTTTAACTTGGGTCAAATGTTTTGGGTAGCCTTCCACAAGCTTCCCACAATAAGTTGGGGGAATTTTGGCCCATTCCTCCTGACAGCTGGTGTAACTGAGTCAGGTTTGTAGGCCTCCTTGCTCGCACACGCTTTTTCAGTTCTGCCCACACATTTTCTATAGGATTGAGGTCAGGGCTTTGTGATGGCCACTCTAATACCTTGACTTTGTTGTCCTTAAGCCATTTTCCCACAACTTTGGAAGTATGCTTGGGGTCATTGTCCATTTGGAAGACCCATTTTCGACCAAGCTTTAACTTCCTGACTGATGTCTTGAGATGTTGCTTCAATATATCCACATAATGTTCCTACCTCATGATGCCATCTATTTTGTGAAGTGCACCAGTCCCTCCTGCAGCAAAGCACCCTCACAACATGATGCTGCCACCCCTGTGCTTCACGGTTGTGATGGTGTTCTTTGGCTTGCAAACCTCCCGCTTTTTCTTCCTAACATAACGATGGTCATTATGGCCAAACAGTTCTATTTTTATTTCATCAGACCAGAGAACATTTCTCCAAAAAGTATGATCCTTGTCCCCATGTGCAGTTGCAAACCGTTGTCTGGCTTTTTTATGGAGGTTTTGGAGCAGTGGCTTCTTCCTTGCTGAGCAGCCTTTCAGGTTATATAGGACTCGTTTTACTGTGGTTATAGATACTTTTGTACCTGTTTCCTCCAGCATCTTCACAAGGTCCTTTGCTGTTGGTCTGGGAATGATTTGCACTTTTCGCACCAAAGTACGTTCATCTCTAGGAAACAGAATGCGTCTCCTTCCTGAGCAGGATGCGTGGTCCCATGGTGTTTATCCTTGCGTACTATTGTTTGTACAGATGAACGTGGTACCTTTTAGGCGTTTGGATATTGCTCCTAAGGACAAACCAGGCTTGTGGAGGTCTACAATTATTTTTCTCTGCTTATTTCTTTTGATTTTACCTTGATGTCAAGCAAAGGGACACTGAGTTTGAGGGTAGGCCTTGAAATACATCCACAGGTACACCTCCAATTGACTCAAATTATGTCAATTTGCCCATCAGAAGCTTCTATAGCTATGACATCATTTTTTGAAATTTTCCAAGCTGTTTAAAGGCACAGTCAACTTAATGTATGTAAACTTCTGACCCACTGGAGTTGTGATACAGTGATATAGTCTGTCTGTAAACAATTGTTGGAAAAATTACTTGTGTCATGCACAAAGTAGTTTGTTGTTACGAACGCCTCTAGGAGGAGGAAATGCTACACCCTGCAAAAACTCAACTATTCGTGGAGTGAAAGATGTATGGGACTGTAGGTGCAAGTAAGGATGACAAAAAGCAGAGAATTGACTGTTTTCCTTCATACAGTAATATGGGAAAAGGGGCTGGACGGAACCAACGCAATGAAAGTAAATGTCAAAGCCCCCTCTACCTTACCTGCCTACCCACTACTTACCTACCTTAGCACCACCTGGTGCACTAACCAAAATACATGGGGGTGGTCCACCCAGGTCTTACCTAGTGTGCATAGACAGTGAATACTACGGGTTATGTATGCCCGCGGGCCTCATGCCTAAGCACTCCCTAGGTGCCTTCCCCTCCCCCCCTGGGAACAAATGAAACAGAATAATACAATATCCTTCACAACAAAAATGGATAGAAAAAACTACAACTCTCTCAGCAACAACTAACATAGTACATACCAAATCTCTTTCTGAGAAACAACCAACATATGATAACCCTCAGCTCTCTTCTAAGCAACAGAGCACTGGCTTATGTAGCTGGAGAAGGAGTCTAATGGGATACAGCTTTATCCTGACGAGGGTGCGGAGTCAGCTCTCCAATCATCGACGTGGCCGACCAATCACCTGCTTGGGGGAATTTCAGGAAGCCATCCTGAAACACACACATACAAAACCACAACACAGAAACTGGGGAACGTAACATTTGTGGAGTGGTAGAAAAACTAGTTTTAATGACTCCAACCTAAGTGGATGTAAACATCCGACTTCAACTGTACCTGTTTGAGCTCCCATTTGACCAATCTAATCTTGGCAATTGGTAATTTCAATCAATAAACTGGTTCAACAATGTAAAAGGCCATTTCTACACGCATTGTTACATTGGCTTAATCAGACTTAGCTTAATGATTGTTAGCCTAATGATATTTAATCACCATTCATACATGGAACAATAGTTTTTTCTTCAACGTACCGACTCCTATGCGTGGCACGCAGGCACCGTAGCCTTTTTCTACGCGCACAATTTCACACAACCAGAATGACAGACACACCCCGACATAACTCGGGAAATATGAACAATTCCTGTGTGTGTTATAGTTCGTTATAGACCGCTTCATGTGTGTGTTATAGACCGTTATAGACCGCTTCCTGTGTGTGTTGTAGACCGTTATAGACCGCTTCGTGTGTGTTATAGACCATTAACTTAATTGTGATATGGAGGAAGGCTGTTAATGAGTTACAAAAGAGTTACCTTCAACTACCTGATTTGATCTGTAAAATTTACCCTGAGTATTCAACCCTGTGGTGATCGTCATGCACTGTTGACCTCAGTGAGATGGTAAGTCAGGGGTCTATACCGGTCGGTATGGGAAATGGGATTGTGAAGTCTATATATCAGCATAACTTTCTAAACGTGGTTTGGCCTTTAGGCATAATCATTATCACTGGTATGGCAGAAGGACACTTTTGAGAACAGCCAAAAAACTTTAAATGATGCATCTATTAAGATACGAAAATATGAGCATGAGCATAGCATTAAATGCTTATAGATGTGTAATGAATGAGTTATGAATATGTAGTCAAAGGAAATCCTTATCTATAGGGTATTGATATTAAATATATGTATGTTAACAAATTATTGATCTATGTTAGGTTCTAAATAAACTAACAGAAAACTAGGAAAAGCTCAAGTTTATTCACCCAATGGGTCAAACAGCTGAAAAGACAAAGACCTGTTTCCACCAGCGCATATATTTATACCCCCTTTAGGCGGAGTCTCCTCCTTTTCTCTAAACACTACATCTTTGTTCCTAGGCAGGAAGTTAAGTGATGTGGTAATAAATGGTTCCTTCTCCCTTCATGTGACCTGACCTCGGCCCCCATTCCTCACTAATCCACAGCTATCCACCCTTATCAGTGACTGTAACCATTTGATTGCCTTTTCCCTTACTTAGTAACTCTCTAAGCCCATGGCTCATATCCACCCTTAATTGACCCCACCATATACATTCCTCCTACATATAACCATTAACTTCTGGTGTAGCATGTATTTCAAATGTCAACCCAACATCTATTATAAATTATTATTCTGCTGTATGGATGAATTCATTTTTTGAAAAAAATATGGCCTCATTAACATGGGCACAGTAGCCAGGCAACCCATCCCTCCCTGTTTCCTTTGCAACTTTTAAGCTTCCTACCGATTATGCTACTGCTGAATCAACCTGCTGAAGCAAGACAGAATGAGGCCCCTTGATGACACATCATCAACGAGCTAGCTCACGAGGCCCCTTGATGATGTGAGGCCTGATGCAATTGCCTCCTCTGCCTAATGGTGCAATTGATGCAATTGCCTCCTCTGCCCGTACACTGTCCTTCACACAACTGCCTGACCTCCCTCCCGCTCTCAGACACAGGATACTTCACATGACAGACAAGTTTGGCCAACAACACACACCACGGCACACCATTTTTCCCAGTGTTTTTCCACTCATTGATTACTGTCATTTCCATGTAAAAAATACCCATGAGCAGCAATATGTGAAGTTCATAGGAGCATGTCAAATTGGGTGTCAGATGAAAGCTTAGTCAACATTTTTCTTAAATTAAGGCATATATAAATCTTTCTAATATTTTCCATCCTAAAAATGAGGAATAAGCAAGGGCTTTGAATGTTTGTCAAATGGATGGAAAAGGGGTCAAACCCTCTACCAGAAAGTCTTAAAAGGTATTATAAAATACATAAAACACTAATGTTAAGACCCCTGCCAACTAATATGCCTTCTGTAGATTTAAGAAACTTTGTCTTGTGTCTTGAAATTCAGTTTCCAAAAATCCACATTAAGATATTTTCTCATTTCTATCCTTCATGAGGGAGGATAATGAAAGTTCACAAAAGTTCGATTAGTTAGTGTTTAAGTGATTAAAACGCAGAATTCTGTTACCAAATTAACAGAATTTCTGAAAAATGGATGAGGAAAATCATAGTAGTCACAAACCACAGTTGAGTCTGTTACTGTCCTCTATTCCAGTGGCATACTGTTATGTTCAGTTGAAATCTGTTTTCTTTCTGTTGTCTGGTGGTCAATGAAATAGTCTGAAAAGTCTGGACAACCTCACGCTCTCTTTCATTAATTTAGTTCATTTCATTTTGGTCCGGGCTCAACCAGCCTTGATTTCAACGTCCACAGACGTCTGGACCGGCCTTTATTTTGCCCAAACATTGACATAAACTTTGAGCACCTCGATCTTCTGAAAGTTTTGGCATTTTAGGTAGAAAAAGTCACTTTCTGACCAATTCTACCATGGGCAAATATGTATGGAGTGTTTTGTTCAACTCAAAAGGCGTGCAGTCAAAAATGTATTGAATTCAAATGGAACGACCCTTAAGAGACATTGTCATTCTGTGGCAGGCAGAGAGACGCTATTGAGGTAATATTTTTACCCATTTTTGTTTTTCCCCCACTTGGTTTTTGCTTTGTCAATTGTGTGTTGTGTTTTTATTCACAATTTCTCTTACATTTTTGCTGTCAATTTCTACATCATTGCAAACCCCTAGAGGTAGTCACTAGCCTGGTCCCAGAGCTGTCTGTTATCTTACCAACCAATTCCTTGTCATTCATTGTCATGCTAAACATGACAATTCCATAAGAAGTTAGCAAGCTAGCAGAAACAGACTGGCATCCAGCTTGGTAGTCGCCAACTTGGCAGCTTGATTTCAAAGCTTTGTGGTACTCTGTCTACATGGGGCAATCATAGTGTCTGATTTGGGGTTTGTATAGCCCTTACACGAGGACAGCCAGATGGACCTCAGAAACATGGTGAAGGTCATCACAGAATCCCATCCCTTTTCAAGATAAAACACGTTTTTATCATCCCATTTGAAAGGAGTTTACATTCCAGAGGCCTATGTAAAAGTAGTGCATGCTATAAGGAAAGGAGTTCCATTTATGGATGCAGACTAGGCATTTCATTGCACCATGGAGGTTAAATGAGCTCACGGACAATGGTGGAGTAACTCTACTCTACCTGGACCTGTAAGTGTGGGGCCTTTTACTTGTGGCCTAGCTGGTGAGATTATCAACTGCAGCCCAAAGCCCTTTCACCACTGAACCCCAGGGGGGCTGGAGAGCGAGACGGAAGGAAGCGGGATTTTTGCCCAAATAATCCCTCCTAGAGAGAGACATTGTCCATCATCCCATGCTTGCATTATTCCTCCCAAGAGAGAGACAGATTGTCAGTCACCCCATACTTCCATTATTACATCAATGGTAGCAGTGAAGATGGGACTGCAGTGACGGAAGGACCCAGTGGATTGTTGAGAGACTGTAAGAATGGTGATTGACAAGGACTAATATATTTGCATAGTTTTGTACAGATGTCACTGCTCACTGTTGCAGGTCTTTTTTGAGACAGAGGGGGGAATAGGTGCCAACAATGTGCACCAACAGCTTTATGCAAATTACTGCTTCTCCATGGCGACTTATTAGAAGGTGCATGCTTGACTTGCCTGTCATGGAGAAGGTTGATGTCTCTTAAAAACTAGTATTGTCAGCAACATCTTTAGCTGTGCTTTACAGTTATCGTACCATACAGTAGGCCTACGTGATAACCCCCCCCCCCAGCTATCCTCACGTACTTTGTGCACCCTCAGATTGTTCAAGTAAATGTGTTTTCTTTTGTAAAATGTTCAGTGGAAATTGTTTAAAAGTTGTCCTTGTGCATAGAGTTGTAAGGTTTATTTAACTTTGCAGTCATTGGTTTTTGTTTGGCATACATTTTAAAGGGAACAATCTGAGTCTTAGCATCACTCTTGTTACTGTGGAAATGGCCAGCATCAATATAAAATGCTGAAAGTATAGGCCTAATGCTCCAGAATTGCTTGTATACATCTGGCTGGTTAGCCCTATTGGATATAATTCTAAAGGAGGCCCTCTTACTTAATGAAGATCTAGAGTAAGACTACAGTTAAACCTGATCCATCATAACAACCCACTGAGCCAACCTACATTACTAAAAGTGTACCTCGTCTGGCTACCGTTACCACAAGACCTGTTGGTTCGTCTTTGCTGGGCTGACCAAATTCAGATTCTTATCTGTTTGTAGACCAGGTTTTCTCACCTAGAATGATGGCCGCTTTACATGTAGTGATATAATGCCTTCCCCCTTCGAGCGCATCGGGAGATTTATGAATGAATGGTTTTATGACGCTGTCTCAGACAGACCGTGTCCTGTATCACTGAAAAGCAAACGAGTTCAGATGGCAGGGAATCTCACCTTGAGCAACCTGCGCAGTGTACCCCTCAATTGATACTCCACAGTCCACTCAGAAGGCATACTTTACAAAAGCAAAAATGTATTGACAAAAGATTATACCAAACATTCAGTGGCACTCACAGTTTTATAGTTCTGGGCATTTTATTTAAAAGGAAGCTCTGTACTGAAGTTTGTGTGTTCTATGTGTTAACCATTCTCTTTCTGTATGAATGTAATTGACGTTTGTAGTGTATGAAAACATGTTTTATGGCCCTCCTTTTAAGGGTCTGTCAGACATGAGAGTAGTTCATAAAACCTTGTTGCCACACAAATTAGTTTCTCTCAGAGAACAGCTTTTTGTCACAAACATTCATGAAACTACAGGTGTGTTTGCCTTTCAGCAAACATACAGAAGATACGCTGAAATGCACATTCATACTCCAGCAAACACAATGGTGTTAATAAACGCAAAAAAAAAAGGATGAACAAAATAACTGACATTGGTGATCATTCTTGCTAAGTGGCCTATTACGATCTTATTCTGAAACAAGCTGCTATCCAAACAATGGCCAGTCAGTGTCTTACAATAGGCTGTCACACTGTCACACAGCACAATACATGGTGTTTCCAGGCCTCCTGGCCTGGCCTTGGCTAAGAATATTGTCTGTCAGGTGCACTAGTGTGGCTAGATCCCGTTGCCAGAACACGGTGTGACTTCATATCCCTCAGTGTCATAGGGCTGAGATCTGAATGAGGCAGGAGCTCCGTCAAAGCAAACAACAGACCAGATGGTGTCCAACACAACCTCTTGAGTCTGTCATTAACAGGGGTGGTGTTCCTCTTATTTGACAAATGCAGCAGGTTTTTTGCTGTTCTTTAAACTGGTTTGACTTGTAGTGTTTGATATATTGCACACTATATGGTCCACTGATGGATAGCTCTTTTGTGCTAGTGTAATATCTAAACGATTAGGCCTATATTCCCCTGGTAGGTCATGAGCATGGACGTTATGGTCACAGAGGAGTTGATTAGGCTATTGACCACATGGCCCCTATGGAACTTGTGACCTATTTCTGAAATGTGAGAGCATTCATTGATGAGACCCTTTAGGGTCACTGTATACCAAACGGTCATGCGAAATGGGCCGCTTAAGTCTTGTCGCGCCCCCCTTCGACAGGGGAGCTGGCATGAAAAGAAATCCTTGTCTGTGTCTAAACTTGACAGTTCATGCAGCTTTAAGTATTCTGATCATACAGTTTTGATCATGGAATTCCGAACAGGTCATGGGTCTACACCTACATTTAAATGTGTCTACCGTGTCTGGATTCCCTTTTCCTGCGCTATATTCAAATGCCAGTATGCATTCTACAAACGGTGGAATGGGCAAAATATGATAATAACAAAGCAACAATAACTAGCAAACTTCTGACGCTCACCTCTAGCTAGCCAGCAAGCTAGCAAGAAACACTAAAGGGATTAGCATAACTCTAGCCAAGCAAAAAATAGCTTTTATAAATTATAGCTAGCTAACTAGCATATATGAGTTGAACAAACACGTTCTTAACACGCTAGTAACGTATTTCCTCCAACGTTATAATGAAAATGTGCCTCTCGGTCCCAAAACACGCATTTCCTGGAGTCTTGTGGGAGTGCTGATGACGTCGCCCATTGTATGCGCTTTTGGTAGCCTGATTTGCGTCCAGACTGAGGAGAAATCCGCACACAGTGCATCCCTGACCACCTTACTGAAGTGGTGAGCCAGATCTGAACACAATCAGACCACAAAGTGACTTTTGTGTGCCTACACCTGTTTTCTCAATGCTATCTTCATATTCTGATTGCATAAGTCACATGTAGAGTGCATTCGGAAAGTACTCAAGTCGCCTTTTTTCTACATTTTGTTACTTTACAGCCTTATTCTAAAATGGATTTAAAAAAATCCTCAATGTACACACATTACTGTACCCCATAATGACAAAGCAAAAACAGGTTTTTAGACAATTGAATAAATGTATAACAAATAAAAAAAACTGATACTGTACTATTCAGACCCCTTGCTATGAGACTCGAAATTGAGCTCATGGGCATCCTGTTTCCATTGATCATCCTTGAGATGTTTCTACAACTTGATTTTAGTCTACCTGTGGTAAATTCAATTGATTGGACATGATTTGGAAGGGCACACACCTGTCTATATAAGGTCCCACAGTTGACAGTGCATGTCAGAGCAAAAACCAAGCCATGAGGTCGAAGGAATTATCCGTAGAGCTCTGAGGCAGGATTGTGTCGAGTCACAGATCTGGAAAAGGGTACCAAAAGATTTCTGCAGCATTGGAGGTCCCCAAGAACACAGTGGCCTCCATCAGTCATAAATGGAAGAAGTTTAGAACCACCAAGACTCTTCATAGAGCTGACCCCCCGGCCAAACTGAGCAATCGGGGAAGAAGGGACTTGGTCAGGAAGGTGACCAAGAACCCAATGGTCACTCTGACAGAGCTCCAGAGTTCCTCTGTGGAGAGGGGAGAAACTTCTAGAAGGACAACCATCTCTGCAGCACTCCACCAATCGGGCATTTATGTTAGCATGGCCAGACGGAAGCCACTCCTCAGTAAAAGTCACATGACAGTCCACTTGGAGTTTGCCAAAAAATACCTAAAGGACTCAGACCATGAGAAACAAGATGTTCTGGTCTGATGAAGCCAAGATTGAACTATTTGGCCTGAATGCCAAGCGTCACATCTGGAGGAAACTTGGCACTGTCTCTACGGTAAAGCATGGTGGTGGCGGCATCATGCTGTGGGGATGTTTTTCACAATCAAGGACTGGGAGTCTAGTCAGGATCGAAGAGAAGTTGAATGGAGCAAAGTACAGAGAGATCCTTGATGAAAACCTACCTCAAACTGGGGCGAAGGAAACAACCCTAAGCACACAGCCAAGACATTGCAGGAGTGGCTTTGGGACAAGTCTCTGAATGTCCTTGAGTGGCCCAGCCAGAGCCCAGCCTTGAACCCGATCAAACATCTCTGGAGAGACCTTAAAATAGCAGTGCAGCGACAGTCCCCATAAAACCTGACAGAGCTTTAGAGGATCTGCAGAGAAGAATGGGAGAAACTCTCCAAATACAGGTGTGCCAAGCTTGTAGCGTCATACCCGAGAAGACTCGAGGTTGTAATTTTGCCAAAGGTGCATCAACAAAGTACTGAGTAAAGGGTCTGAATACTTATGTAAATGTGGTTTTGAATTGTCATGGAGTATTGTGTGTACATTGATAAGGGGGGAAAAACTATTGAATTCATTTTAGAATAAGGCTGTAATGTAGCAAAATGTGGAAAACTTCAAGGGGTCTGAATACTTTCCCGAATGCACTGTAAGTGTCAAGTGTAGACACGACCCTTTAGGAATAGGTGACATGCCGCAAGCATTCTGCAAGGTTCCTCTGTAGATGTCATTGTTGTCGAAATCCCATGACTTCCCTGACACCTTGGAAGCATGTCACAGTGTTACTTGGCAGTTTGAGGGTGCCACCGATGAGGGTGCCACCTCAGTGCCGTTGAATTCACTTTTACAAACACGAGTTTGGTGTCTGAAGAGCTGCACACTTGCAGAGCCACTGGGGATGCTAAACACCCTTCGGGCCACTCTTGCTAGGCTGGGCAGGGATGCAGTTGTTTTTTAGAAATTATATCGGTAGGCCTAAAGGGATTTAGGCAAAATAACCCAATCAAAACAGAAAGCTCCTTGAACGCGGAAATATGCCATATTCGTTTGAGTGGTGAAACGTTGATTTTAGCCCTGATTTGTTATGTTGATTGATTAATATTCTTCCGATCGCTTCCTTCATTCCGATAAGTAAACTTTGAGTAGGGATAAATCTAGAAAGTGCATATTACTACTGACAGAGCCATTACGATTTGCCTAATTTAAAAGTCCAGTGGTCCAATGATGCCACCATCAATGTTCCCTCTAAGCTGTGCGCCCACGCACAGTAGCCCGAGACTGCCACACAGCTCCCCCCCAGCCCAAGGAGAGAAGCACAAGATTGAACTAAACTCAACTTTCTAGAGTTTTCCCTGTTAACTGTATCAACGTTTCCCTTTACTGTGGGAATTGCGATCAAATCAACACAATATTAGCCACTTTCAATGCAACTTACCGAAACAAAATTTAACTATGCACGATATTTTGTTAAAGGCAGAACGCATCGGAGTACAATTCTATTGTGCAGGATTCAGCCCATGCCAGAGTATGTGTGAGTTGAGCCGGTTGGAATCCAGCTCAGAGCGGTGTGCAAGCTCCTGCTCTCCATGTCCTTTCCTACCACTCCGCTAAAATATAGGGGGGAAAAATGATACTCCAAATTCGCCCCATTCATTAAAATCACAATTTAACCAACACCCATCTATTTTTGTGACTACCTAGACCTACAATTTGGTTTTGAAGTATTGAAACCAAACCACCTGGATTTCAATGAAAAGTATTTGTATAAACAAGAAAAGGTGAATGTAAGATGCAAACATTTCAAATAGGCTACATGTCATATTAAACAGCATATAGGTCAGGAGCAAGACAGGGAGCCTAAGGCTATAGCCTACAAAGAAATACTTTGAACCATTTGCGAGTGCGACACAATAGGCTGGTAGGGACATAGACCTCAGCATTTAAACAACATTTAATTGTATTAAATCATTATAGTCTATAAATTGTGCATATAGGCTGTGACTTACTAATTAAATAAAACTGAAAAATGCCTTATTAGGCTCAGTGTCGTTGAATTCACTTTTACAAACACGAGTTTGGTGTCTGAAGAGCTGCGCACTTGCAGAGCCACTGGGGATGCTAAACACCCTTCGGGCCACTCTTGCTAGGCTGGGCAGGGATGCAGTTGTTTTTTTAGAAATTATATCGGTAGGCCTAAAGGGATTTAGGCAAAATAACCCAATCAAAACAGAAAGCTCCTTGAATGTGGAAATATGCCAAGCCTATTGGGCCAAAATCAATTAGGGCCTGGATGTATAGATAATATAGATAATTTTATAGATAATTGAACAAAAATTAACAAAACGTTTAAGAGATCTGATTTTTAGTTTATATATACACTTTTTCCTACAGTGGGTAGTTTCTTTATAAAAAATATTTAGCGAACTCCATGACAGTATCTAAAGCAAGGGGCTAAAGATGGCAGCACACAAGTAGACTAGAAACGCATGCTGGGCTGGGCATGCCCTGAGCTCGTGAAGTGAGTGCTACTGGCCTGAGCTCGTGAAGTGAGGGCTACTGGCCTGAGCTCGTGAAGTGAGGGCTCCTGGAGTGGGCTAAAAGGCTGACACTCCTTGTCAGCCTTTGGGAATCTCGCTCCAAGCTCCATTCAAATTGGGCACGCTCCACTCCTCGCTCCAGCTCCGCTCCGTTCACATACTTTGGTCCATGCTCTACACAGACCAGTCCGGCATAGCCAAACCGAGCTGCAGTAGGCCTATATGCAAATAGACCATCGCCATATATGGATCTGTGCCATTTACTTTGAACTGGATTGTTTATATAGCTGTGGTCGTGAGTAGATGCACTTGTTTTGTGATCAAAGCAAGTGCTGCATGTAGTCAGCAATAGGTGAGTGATTGCTTCCTACAAGAGCACACAACATGTACATTCAGGTAAAGAGCTTTTTTTGTCTTAAAGGGGCAGTGTTCTATTTAGAGACAGGCGTTTTTATTTAATTGATTTAACCTTTATATAACAGGCTTGAATAAGTTAAGTAGCCAATAGGCAGAAGGTAGCATAATTTGTCTGATTGTCTGTAATAATGGTATGGGAATAATAATGCATTTTATTTTGTAAAGTGGTTTCTTGCATCAAACAACTCAACAACGTTATCAATTACCTCCTTGTCTGAAGGACAAGTGGATTAACCAGTTATTGTCAAGCCCTGCATGTTTTTTTCAAAAGTCTCATGGAAATTAGGCCTACATTGAACACCACACATTGGCTGCTGCTGAATGATAGAACAGCTATTTCCATGTTAAAATGTTATGGGCCATTATGACCAAATGGCCACTGTTAAAACTGTAACAAAGCGGGTATAGTCTAAGTATTCACAGTAAACACGCGTTGGAAGTTGCATAGTTCAAGTTTGCAATCAGCAGACCTGAAATTTGCTCAGTGCTGAATTTGTTTTTGAGAGAACATTGGTCAAAACTCCATCCCACCAAATCAGTTTGACATTTCAGGCAGTCTTTTCAAACAGCTCTTACACTAAAACGACATTATCATATTTACAAAAAAATCACTATTATTCCTACCTCATAGTGTGGAAATATATGTAACACACAGGAAATCACATTTTTGACTGCACCTAGCGCTTAAATGGATCAGTGGATGCACTATTCTTTATCTCCCAATTTTCATTAATGGTAGGAGAAGTAGAGCTTTCCCACTGTGCCTCCAATTTCCTACTCTGCAATGGTTAAGCCTATTAAATGTTGATATCCATCTTGTTCGATTCAAGTGGAATGGTGCTTCTCTCATTAAAATATGCTCCAAATAATATACGCAGTGTCGCAACTAAGAGAGCAAAAGTCATCAATCAATCAAATGTATTTATAAAGCCCTTTTTACATCAGCCGATGTCACAAAGTGCTGTACAGAAACCCAGCCTAAAACCACAAACAACAAGCAATGCAGATGTAGAAGCACGGTGGCTAGGAAAAACTCCCTAGAAAGGCCGGCACCTCGGAAGAAACCTAGAGAGGAACCATGCTCTGAGGGGTGGTCGGTCCTCTTCTGGCTGTGCCGGGTGGAGATTATAACAGAACTTGGCCAAGATGTTCAAACATTCATAGATGACCAGCAGGGTCAGATAATAATAATCACAGTGGTTGTAGAGGTCAGCACCTCAGGAGTAAATGACAATTGGCTTTTCATAGCCGAGCATTCAGAGTTCCAGACAGCAGGTGCGGTAGAGAGAGAGAGTCCAAAACAGCAGGTCCGGGACAAGGTAGCACGTCCAGTGAACAGGTCAGGGTTTCATAGCCGCAGGAAGAACAATTCAAACTGGAGCAGCAGCATGACCAGGTGGACTGGGAACAGCAAGGAGTCATCAGGCCAGGTAGTCCTGAGGCATGGTCCTAGGGCTCAGGTCCTCCAAGAGAGAAATAATTAGAGGGCGCATACTTAAATTCGCACATGACACCGGATAAGACAGGAGAAATACTCCAGATATAACAGACTGACACTAGCCCCCCGACACAAACTATTGCAGCATAAATACTGGAGGCTGAGTATAGCCCATGAAGATCTCTCCCATGGCACGAACCCGAGGGGGGCGCCAACCGGACAGGAAGTTCACATCAGTGACTCAACCCACTCAAGTGACGCACCCCTCCTAGGGACGGCGTGGAAGAGCACCAGTAAGCCAGTGAGCCCCCGTAATAGGGTTAGAGAATCCCAGTGTAGAGAGGGGAACCGACCAGGCAGGAAGTCAGGAAGGGCGGTTTGACGCTCCTGTGCCTTTCCGTTCACTTTCACACCCCTGGGCCAGACTACACTCAATCATAGGACCTACTGAAGTCTTCAATAAAGACTTAAAGGTTGAGTCTGAGTCTGCGTCTCTCACATGGATAGGCAGACCATTCCATAAAAATGGAGCTCTGTAGGAGAAAACCCTGCCTCTAGCTGTTTGCTTAGAAATTCTAGGGACAGTAAGGAGGCCTGCGTTTTGTGACCGTAGCGTACGTGTAGGTATGTACGGCAGGACCAAATCGGAAAGATAGGTAGGAGCAAGTCCATCTAATGCTTTGTAGGTTAGCAGTAAAACCTTGAAATCAGTCCTAGCCTTAACAGGAAGTCAGTGTAGAGAGGCTAGCACTGGAGTGATATGATCAAATTTTGGGGTTCTAGACAACATTCGAGCAGCCCTGTTTAGCACTAACTGAAGTTTATTTAGTGCTTTATCTAGGTAGCTGGGAAGTTGAGCATTGCAGTAGTTTATTCTAGAAGTGACAAAAGCATGGATCCATTTTTCTGCATAATTTTTGGACAGAGTTTTGGATTTTTACTATGTTACGAAGATGGAAAAAAGCTGTCCTTGAAATATTCTTGATATGTTCGTCAAAAGAGAGATCAGGGTCCAGAGTAACTCCGAGGTCCTTCAGTTTTATTTGTGATGACTGGTACAACCATTAAGCTTAATTGTCAGATCCAACAGAAGATCTTTTTGCTTCTTGGGACCTAGAACTAGCATCTCTGTTTTGTATTTTCTGTATATCAGGGAGCTAGTTTCTTACGACAAATGTTTGTTTTTAGGGGTGCGACTGCATTTAGGGTATTCCACAAGGTTAAATTTAGTTCCTCAGTTAGGTGGTGAACCAATTTTTGTGCTCTGATGTCCTTGGGTAGGTGGAGGGAGTCTGGAAGGACATCTAGGAATCTTTGAGTTGTCCGAGAATTTATAGCACTGGCTTTTGATAATCCTTGATTGGGGTCTGAGCAGATTATATGTTACAATTGCAAACGTAATAAAATGGTGGTCTGATAGTCCAGGATTATGAGGAAAAACATTAAGATCCACCACAATATTTATTCCACGGGACAAAATTAGGTCCAGAGTATGACTGTGGCAGTGAGTAGATCCGGAGACATGTTGGACAAACCCCACTGAGTCGATGATGGCTCCGAAAGCCTTTTGGAGTGGGTCTGTGGAAGAGGTCAACCGATTATAATTTTTCAACGCCAATACCGATTGTTTGAGGACCCAAAAAAGCTGATACCAATTCAATCGGACAATTGTTATATATATATATATATATATATATATATATTAATAATAATAATGACAATTACAACAATACTGAATGAACAATTAACACGTATTTTAACTTAGTAGTATAATACATAAATAAAATCTATTTAGTCTCAAATAAATAATGAAACATGTTCAATTTGGTTTAAATAATACAAAAACACAGTGTTGGAGAAGAGAGTAAAAGTGCAATATGTGCCATGTATAAAAGCTAATGTTTAAGTTCCTTGGTCAGAACACATGAAAGCTGGTGGTTCAATATTCCCAGTTAAGATATTTTAGGTTGTAGTTATTATAGGAATTATGACATGTCGATTTTCTCTCTATATAATCTGTATTTCATATACCTTTGACTATTGGATGTTCTAATAGGCACTTTAGTATTGCCAGCCTAATCTCAGGAGTTGACAGGCTTGAAATCATAATCAGTGCTGTGAATCAAGCATTGTTAAGAGTTGCTGGCAAACACAGCAAAGTTTGAATGAATGCTTACAAGCCTGCTGCTGCTTTCCTCCGCTCAGTCAGACTGCTCTATCAAATATCAACTCATAGACTTAATTATAATATAATAAACACAGACATACGAACCTTTGGTCATTAATATGGTCGAATCCGGAAACTATAATTTCAAAAACAAAACGTTATTCTTTCAGTGAAATACGGAACCATCCTGGGTGGCAACCCTAAGTCTAAATATTGCTGTTACATTGCTTAACCTTCAGTGTTTTGTCATAATTATGTAAAATTCTGGCAAATTAGTTTGCAACGAGCCATGCGGCCCAAACTGTTGCATATACCCTGACTCCAAGTGCAATGAACACAAGAGAAGTGATACAATTTACCTAGTTAATATTGCCTGCTAACATTAATTACTTTTAACTTTTTATGGTATAGGCACGCTATTTATCCAAAAGTGAAAATGCTGCCCCCTATACCTTAAGAAGTTAACTAAATATGCAGGTTTAAAAATATATACTTGTGTGTATTGATTTTAAGAAGGGCATTGATGTTTATGGTTAGGTACATTCGTGCAACTAATGTGCTTTTTTCGTGAAAGTGCTTTTGTTAAACATCACCCATTTGGCTAAGTAGGCTATGATTTGATGATAAATTAACAGGCACCGCATTGATTATATGCAACGCATTAACCTAGTAATATCATCAACCATGTCTAGTTAACTAGTGATTATGTGAAGATTGATTGTTTTTTACAAGATAAGTTTAATGCTAGCTAGCAACTTACCTTGGCTCCTTGCTGCACTCGCATAACAGGTGGTCAGCCTGCCACGCAGTTTCCTTGTGGAATGCAATATAATCGGCATCCAAAAAGGCAGATTACCGATTGTTATGAAAACGTGAAATAGGCTCTATTTAATCGGCTATGGCGATTAATCGGGCGACCTCTAGTCAGTGAACTTTTCCATGTGAGTATTAAAGTCACCAATAACGTGAATATTATCTGCCATGACAACAAGGTCCGATAGGAATTCATGGAACTCAGTGAGGAATGCTGTATACGGCCTAGGAGGCCTGTAAAACAGTAGCTATAAAAAGTGATTGAGTAGGCTGCATAGATTTCATGACTAGAAGCTCAAAAGATGAAAACACACACTTTTTTTTGTAAATTGAAATTTGCTATCGTAAATGTTAGCAACACCTCCGCCTTTGCGGGTGGGTGGGGGATATGGTCACTAGTGTAACCAGGAGGGGAGGTCTCATTTTAACACAGTAAATTCATCAGACTTAAGCTATGTTTCAGTGAGGCCAATGAAATCAAGATTATGATCAGTGATTAGTTCATTGACTATAACTGCCTTGGAAGTGAGGGATCTAACATTTAGTAGCCCTATTTTGAGATGTGAGATTTCACAATCGCTTTCAACAATGACAGAAATGGAGGAGGTCTTTATTCCAGTGAGATTGCTAAAGTGAACACCGCCATGTTTAGTTTTGCCCAATCTAGATCGAGGCATAGACACGGTCTCAATGGGATAGCTGAGCTGACTACACTGACTATGCTAGTGGAAGACTCCACTAAGCTGGCAGGGTTGCTAACAGGGTGCAGGACAGGCAGCAGGCTATCTCATTGTGGAGCTAGAGGAGTTAGAGCCCCGTCTATGTTCATAGATAAGATGAGAGCACCCCTCCAGCTAGGATGGAGTCCGTCACTCCTCAGCAGGCCAGGCTTGTTACTGTTTGTGGGTGAGGGCCAACTATCTATAAGTTCTATCTTTTGGGAGGGGCAGAAACGTTTTCAACCAGTGATTGAGTTGTGAGACTCTGCTGTAGAGCTCATCACTCCCCCTAACTGGGAGGGGGCCAGAGACAATTACTCGATACCGACGCATCTTTCTAGCTGATTTTCACGCTGAAGCTATGTTGTGCTTGGTGACCTCTGACTGTTTCATCCTAACATTGTTGGTGCCGACGTGGATAACAATATCCCTATACTCTCTACACTCGCCAGTTTTAGCCTTAGCCAGCACCATCTTCAGATTAGCCTTTACGCCGGTAGCCCTGCCCACTGGTAAACAGTGTATGATCACTGGATGATTCTTTTTAAGTCTAATACTACGGATAATGGAGACGCCAATTACTAGGGTGTTCAATTTGTCAGAGCTAATGGTGGGAGGCTTCGGTGTCTCAGACCCCGTAACGGATGGAGGAGAGACCAGAGAAAACTGGAATTCTGACTCCGAATCATTGCATAATGGGGAGAACCGGTTGAAAGTTGTCTGTCGGCTGAATGAGCGACACCAGTTGAGCATTCCTACAGCATTTCCTTCCAGAAGCCATGAGAAAATTGTCCGGCTGCGGGGACTGTTCGAGGGGATTTGTACAACTATCTGTACTTATTGGTGGCACAGATGCTGTTTCATCCTTTCCTACACTTAAATTACCCTTGCCTAACGATTGCGTCTGAAGCTGGGCTTGCAGCACAGCTATCCTCGTCATATAAGGCGATCGTTCTCCTGTATATTATGAGTACTAGAGGTCGACCGATTTATGATTTTTCAACGCCAATACCAATTATTGGAGGACCAAAAAACCCTATACTGATTAATCGGCCGTTTTTTTGTTGTTGTTTTTTGTTTTTGTTGTTGTAATAATGACAATTACAACAATACTGAATGAACACTTATTTTAACTTAATATAATACATCAATAAAATCAATTTAGCCTTAAGTAAATAATTAACCATGTTCAATTTGGTTTAAATAATACAAAAACAAAGTGTTGGAGAAGAAAGTAAAAGTGCAATATGTGCTATGTAAGAAAGCTAACGTTTCAGTTCCTTGCTCAGAACATGAGAACATATGAAAGCTGGTGGTTCCTTTTAATATATCAACCGGGACAGGTGGCTTCTTAGTAGGAAAGAGAGAAACAATTGCCGCATTTGTCTTTTACGCACAAAACACTCTGGGAGACTCCAGCTGACCACTGACGCAGTGTTGCCGTTCAGGCTCATTTTTGAAAATAAAAGCCTGAAACTATGTATTGTGACACTAGACACATTAGGGAAGCCATAGAAAAGGGAATCTGGTTGATATCTCATTCACTGCTCAATAGGGATGCATAGGAACGCAGAGATTTCTAAATCTTTCTAAATCTTCTAGTCATGTCCTGACAAAATAGCCCGTTTACTTTGGGAACGCTATTTTTCCAAAAATGAAAATAGTGCCCCCTAGATTCAACAGGTTATTAACATGAGTCTTCAATATTCCCAGGTAAGACGTTTTAGGTTGTAGCTATTATAGGAATTATAGGACTATTTCCCTCTCTCTATACCATTTCATTAAACTTTGACTATTGGATGTTCTTATAGGCACTTTAGTATTGCCAGTGTAACAGTATAGCTTCCGTCCCTCTCCTCGCTCCTCCCTGGGCTCGAACCAGCAACACAACGACCGACAACAGCCACCATCGAAGCAGCGTTACCCATGCAGAGCAAGGGAAACAACCACTGCAAGGCTCAGAGCGAGTGACGTTTGAAACGCTATTAGTTTTTGCTAACTAGCTAGCCATTTCACTTCGGTTACACCAGCCTCATCTCGGGAGTTGATAGGCTTGAAGTCATAAACAGCGCAATGCTTGACGCACAACGAAGAGCTGCTGGCAAAACTTACGAAAGTGCTGTTTGAATGAAAGTTAACGCGCCTGCTTCTGCCTACTGCCGCTCAGTCAGATACTTAGATACTTGTATGCTTGTATGCTCAGTCAGATTATATGCAACGCAGGACACGCTAGATAATATCTAGTAATATCATCAACCATGTGTAGTTAACTAGTGATTGTGATTGATTGCTTTTTATAAGATAACTTTAATGCTAGCTAGCAACTTACCTTGGCTCACTGCATTCGCGTAACAGGCAGTCTCCTTGTGGAGTGCAACGAGAGAGAGGCAGGTCGTTATTGCGTTGGACTAGTTAACTGTAAGGTTGCAAGATTGGATCCCCCGAGCTGACAAGGCTGAAAATCTGTCGTTCTGCCCCTGAACAAGGCAGTTAACCCACCGTTCCTAGGCCGTCATTGAAAATAATGTGTTCTTAATTGACTTGCCTAGTTAAATAAAGGTATAATTATTTTTTTTAAATCTGCAAATCGGCGCCCAAAAATACAGATTTCCGATTGTTATGAAAACTTGAAATTGGCCCTAATTAATTGGCCATTCCGATTAATCGGTCGACCTCTAATGAGTACAGTGACGGCAATTAGAAGTCACAATGTTAATGTTACTACTTTGCTTCGGCTGGTGGAGGTCGTATAGCACCATGTCCATATACACTTTTTCACCCCGGACGCTTTAATGAAAAAAGTTGAGCGAGGAAAAAATAAAAAACAATAATTTAAAAGTAAAAACTGTAAAGTTGGCAGGTAGCAAAGAAACATTAGCAACAAACTGCACAGCAGCACGTAAACAAGTCTACAAGTGACTCCTGTAAGGCATTTAGTCCTATACTGTTTATGGGAGTTCTGCTTTTGAAAAACAGCTCACAGCTGAGGCCCTCTTTCAAAACTCTGAGAATTTAGGTTATGACTCTCGATGTCAGGGAAACGTGGGGATAAGAGCTCAATGTGTTCTGCTTCGCTGCATTGGAAGCTCACAGTCGCGTGTTAGGTACAGTGGTGGGTGAAACAGCCTAGGATACGCTGTGTTCAGTGATGGCTATAGACTGAAGAGGAAAAGCACTGTGGAATATTATAGCCAAGAGGCTTCAAAGCATAGCAACGGGTTCAGAACCATTACAAGTCAGAGGAAAAACAGCCTTGCAGTCTCATTATTGAACCCAAAGTTCATCACCCTCCCCAACCGACAACATGAGATGATTCAGGGGTCTACAAGAAGGGGCAAGGTCTCAAACTCTGCCTCCTCACAGTGGCCTTGGGGGCTTTGATATTCTATTCCTGGTTCACAGTAGGATCTATCATGTTGGTCATGGGTCATTCATTCCAAAACCAAACAAAAATGTCCACAAGGCCAACAACACATTAACATTCCTGCTTCAACTATGTTTTTTTCCCCGGAGTAAAACCAGACTGTCTTAAAGTTAGAGATGCCATGCAACTGTAACCCAAGAACCAATGGTGTTTTTGACCTCTTATTTTGATAAGGTTTCCTACCCTAAACACAAATCAAGGCAAATGTGAAACTAACAGAAGACTGTCAGGTCAGGGATATGAACAATGAACATCTAACCTTATTATTTGTCTGGTAGTCCCTTAGTGCCCTCCAAGTTCATCCTCTCTCTCATTGTTGTCCATAATCTTTGCCATGGCGGCACAAATTTAACCACCGCCTCAATATAAATAACTCCTGTGATCCATGCTCAAGGGATTATAAGAGGTTTTCATTTTCTAATTTGAACGTGTGTCTTGTTCTTGCAGCCTGGTGAGAAGTAAGCAGGTATTTTGCATGCAGGGACCAGAGTAGAAAGTAAAATGTGACTCAACACCAATCGACTGTTCGTTAATTAAACATGCTTTGGCTTCTGTGAATGGCTTGCTGCTATGAACTGGTGAGACATAACTTTACTAGTGCAGTAGGCTCCTTTAGTGGATAGCTCAGGGAAATTGGCATTGGATGTCTATAAAAGACCGATTGTAGTAGCGTACACCCCTTGGCCCGTGTTTGGCCAGACACTTTGATCCTGCTTTGCCTTTCATTCTGCTAATTTGAATGGACAGTCCTCTGTCACACAATCTGAAATCATAGTGCGCTTTGTCCAGCATGCAGTTGTTTGGCATTTTGAGCATGCTTTGTCTTCCATTGCATTTCATAGTGTCAGTTAGCCTAGTGGTTAAGAGCATTGGGCCAGTAACCAAAATGTCGCTGGTTCGAATCCCCGACCTAGCCGGGTGAAAATTGTCTGTGCTCTTGAGCAAGGCACTTAACCCTAATTGCTCCTGTAAGTCGCTCTAGATAAGAGCAAACTTATTAATGGACACTTTAAGCATCTCTCACACAACCTGAAGTCATAGTGCTCTTCGGTCAACATGTTGCCTAACAGCCAGTCAAACTCCAAGCTGTCAGTCCAGTGTGTTACTCAGTCTCTGATTCAGAGGGGTTGGGTTTAATGCGGAAGACACATTTCAGTTGAAGGCATTCAGCTGTACAACTGACTAGGTATCCCCTTTCCCTTTCATCACATTGCCTCCCAGGGTAAGGGATACAATGGATACCCATCAATCATGAGCACAAGCACTACACTACTCAGAACATGAGAACATATGAAAGCTGGTGGTTCCTTTTAACATGAGTCTTCAATATTCCCAGGTAATAAGTTTTAGGTTGTAGTTATTATAGGAATTATAGTACTATTTCTCTCTATACCATTTGTATTTCATTAACCTTTGACTATTGGATGTTCTTATAGGAACTTTAGTATTGCCAGTGTAACAGCATAGCTTCCGTCCCTCTCCTCGATCCTCCCTGGGCTCGAACCAGCAACACAACGACAACAGACACCATCGAAGCAGCGTTACCCATGTACAGCAAGGGGAACAACCACTCCAAGGCTCAGAGCGAGTGAGTGACGTTTGAAACGCTATTAGCGCTCGCTAACTAGCCAGCCATTTCACTTCGGTTACACCAGCCTCATCTCGGGAGTTGATAGGCTGCTTGAAGTCATGAACAGCGCAATGCTTGACGCACAACGAAGAGCTGCTGGCAAAACGCACAAAGTGCTGTTTGAATGAATGTTTACGCGCCTGCTTCTGCGCAGTCAGATACTTGTATGCTCAGTCAGATTATACGCAAAGCATGACACGCTAGATAATATCTAGTAATATCATCAACCATGTGTAGTTAACTCGTGATTATGATTGATTGTTTTTTATAAGATACGTTTAATGCCCAGCTAGCAACTTACCTTGGCTTACTGCATTCGCTTAACAGGCATTCTCCTTGTAGAGTGCAACAAGAGGCAGGTCGTTATTGTGTTGGACTAGATAACTGTAAGGTTGCAATTCCCGAGCTGACAAGGTCAAAATCTGTCATTCTGCCCCTGAACGAGGCAGTTAACCCACCGTTCCTAGGCCGTCATTGTGAAAATAAGAATGTGTTGTTAACTGACTTGCCTAGTTAAATAAAGATTAAAGAAAGGTGTAAAAAAAAAAAAAACGGCAAAATCGGTGTCCAAAAATACCGATTTGCAATTGTTATGAAAACTTGAAATCGGCCCTAATTAATCAGCCATTCCGATTAATCTGTCGACCTCTAAAACGAATTACAACCATAAATGAAAAAAATCTCTCAGACATTGATTTTTTGTTAAAGTTAAATACATTCCGAGACGCACTCAGATATGTGTATTCTATTTAGTCCGCTTATACGAGAAAGAACATTTAAACAAAATTTGAAACATATTCAAGTGAGTGCCTGGCTTTTAATATTTTTTTTAATGTGATCGATGGTTGGCTCCAAGCACGCTTTCATTAATTTTCACAAGAGAATAAGAATGGAGCACATTCCTTCCCTTATCAGATATTGTGCAGACCTTTTACATTATTGTCTATGTTTCTAATGGACTGTAACATAGTCAGATTTTAGGCGTGTGCTTGCTTTATTTTGGAAGATAAGATGGGTGTGAGATAATGCCAGTTGGATGTGACCAACATTCACTTCTTGCACGTCACCAAAACTCTGGCCAAGCTGCTCTTCTTACAGTAACTGGCCACTGTGTCAAATAGTGCAAACTTGTCTTTGCGAAACTGGCCAAGCCAAGCTGTTGGCTTTCACCCTGCGTTACCTCTTACGTTCTCTTCCTGGCACAGTGCTGAACTTGTTTGACCTCTGAGGTTTGCCTCTGAGGTTTTGCAAGGGGTTCAGACTCAGACCCTGTTGTTCCTCCTCCTCTGTAGTTGCCTTTTTAAACAGGCAATAAGTGATTTTACAAACATTTATTTATTATTTCACCTTTATTTAACCAGGTAGGAAAGTTGAGAACAAGTTCTCATTTACAATTGCGACCTGGCCAAGATAAAGCAAAGCAGTTCAACACATACAACGACACAGAGTTACACATGGAGTAAAACAAACATACAGTCAATAATACAGTATAAACGAGTCTATATACACAATGTGAGCAAATGAGGTGAGATAACAGAGGTAAAGGCAAAAAAAAGGCCATGGTGGCAAAGTAAATACAATATAGCAAGTAAAACACTGGAATGGTAGATTTGCAGTGGAAGAATGTGCAAAGTAGAAATAAATATAATGGGGTGTAAAGGAGCAAAATAAATAAATAAATAAATACAGTAGGGGAAGAGGTAGTTGTTTGGACTAAATTATAGATGGGCTATGTACAGGTGCAGTAATCTGTGAGCTGCTCTGACAGCTGGTGCTTAAAGCTAGTGAGGGAGAAAAGTGTTTCCAGTTTCAGAGACTTTTGTAGTTCGTTCCAGTCATTGGCAGCAGAGAACTGGAAGGAGAGGCGGCCAAAGAAAGAATTGGTTTTGGGGGTGACCAGAGAGATATACCTGCTACAGGTGGGTGATGCTATGGTGACCAGCGAGCTGAGATAAGGCGGGACTTTACCTAGCAGGGTCTTGTAGATGACATGGAGCAAGTGGGTTTGGCGACGAGTATGAAGCGAGGGCCAGCCAACGAGAGCGTACAGGTCGCAATGGTGGGTAGTATAGGTGGCTTTGGTGAAAAAACGGATTGCACCTTGATAGACTGCATCCAATTTGTTGAGTAGGGTATTGGAGGCTATTTTGTAAATGACATCGCCGAAGTTGACGATTGGAAGGATGGTCAGTTTTACAAGGGTATGTTTGGCAGCATGAGTGAAGGATGCTTTGTTGCAAAATAGGAAGCCAATTCTAGATTTAACTGGATTGGAGATGTTTGATGTGGGTCTGGAAGGAGAGTTTACAGTCTAACCAGACACCTAGGTATTTGTAGTTGTCCACGTATTCTAAGTCAGAGCCGTCCAGAGTAGTGATTTTGGAAAGGCGGGCAGGTGCAGGCAGCGATCGGTTGAAGAGCATGCATTTAGTTTTACTTGTATTTAAGAGCAATTGGAGGCCACGGAAGGAGAGTTGTATGGCATTGAAGCTTGCCTAGGGGGTTGTTAACACAGTGTCCAAAGAAGGGCCAGAAGTATACAGAATGGTGTCGTCTGCGTAGAGTTGGATCAGAGACTCACCAGCAGCTAGAGTGACATTATTGATGTATACAGAGAAGAGAGTCGGTCCAAGAATTGAACCCTGTGGCACCCCCATAGACTGCCAGAGGTCCGGACAGCAGACCCTCCGATTTGACACACTGAACTCTATCAGAGAAGTAGTTGGTGAACCAGGCGAGGCAATCATTTGAGAAACCAAGGCTGTCGAGTCTGCCGATGTGAATGTGGTGATTGACAGAGTCGAAAGCCTTGGCCAGATCAATGAATACGGCTGCACAGTAATGTATCTTATCGATGGCGGTTAAGATATCGTTTAGGACCTTGAGAGTGGCTGAGATGCACCCATGACCAGCTCTGAAACCAGATTGCATAGCAGAGAAGGTATGGTGAGATTTTATTTTTTATTTCACCTTTATTTAACCAGGTAGGCTAGTTGAGAACAAGTTCTCATTTGCAACTGCGACCTGGCCAAGATAAAGCATAGCAGTGTAAACAGAAAACACAGAGTTACACATTCGAAATGGTCGGTAATCTGTTTGTTGACTTGGCTTTTGAAGACCTTAGAAAGGCAGGGTAGGATAGATATAGGTCTTTAGCAGTTTGGGTCAAGAGTGTCCCCCCCCTTTGAAGAGGGGGATGACCGCAGCTGCTTTCCAATCTTTGGGAATCTCAGACGACACAAAAGAGAGGTTGAACAGGCTAGTAATAGGGGTGGCAACAATTTCGGCAGATAATTTTAGAAAGAAAGGGTCCAGATTGTCTAGCCCGGCTGATTTGTAGGGGTCCAGATTTTGCAGCTCTTTCAGAACATCAGCTGACTGGATTTGGGAGAAGGAGAAATGGGGGAAGGCTTGGGCGAGTTGCTGTGGGGCGTGTAGTGCTGTTGACCGGGGTAGGAGTAGCCAGGTGGAAAGCATGGCCTTCCGTAGAAAAATGCTTATTGAAATTCTCAATTATAGTGGATTTATCAGTGGTGTCAGTGTTTCCTATCTTCAGTGCAGTGGGCAGCTGGGAGGAGGTGTTCTTATTCTCCATGGACATAACAGTGTCCCAGAACTTTTTTGAGTTAGTGTTGCAGGAAGCAAATTTCTGCTTGAAAAAGCTAGCCTTGGCTTTTCTAACTGCCTGTGTATAATGGTTTCTAGCTTCCCTGAACAGCTGCATATCACGGGGGCTGTTCGATGCTAATGCAGAACGCCATAGGATGTTTTTGTGTTGGTTAAGGGCAGTCAGGTCTGGGGAGAACCAAGGGCTATATCTGTTCCTGGTTCTAAATTTCTTGAATGGGGCATGCTTATGGTTACGAAGGCATTAAAAAAAAACAGGCATCCTCTACTGACGGGATGAGATCAAAATCCTTCCAGGATACCCCGGCCAGGTCGATTAGAAAGGCCTGCTCGCTGAAGTGTTTCAGGGAGCGTTTGACAGTGATGAGTGGAGGTTGTTTGACCGCTGACCCATTACGGATGCAGGCAATGAGGCAGTGATCGCTGAGATCTTGGCTGAAGACAGCAGAGGTGTATTTAGAAGGCAAGTCGGTTAGGATGATATCTATGAGGGTGCCCGTGTTTAAGGCTTTGGGGAGGTACCTGGTAGGTTCATTGATAATTTGTGTGAGATGGAGGTCATCAAGCTTAGATTGTAGGATGGCTGGGGTGTTAAGCATGTTCCAATTTAGGTCGCCTAGCAGTACGAGCTCTGAAGACAAGATGGGGGGCAATCAGTACACATATGGTGTCCAGAGCACAGCTGAGTGCAGAGGGTGGTCTATAGCAGGCGACAACGGTGAGAGACTTGTTTTTAGAGAGGTGGATTTTTAAAAGTAGAAGTTCAAATTGTTTGTGTACAGACCTGGATAGTAGGACAGACCTCTGCAGGCTATCTTTGCAGTAGATTGCAACACTGCTCCCTTTGGCAGTTCCAACTTGTCTGAAAATGTTGTAGTTTGGGATGAAAATTTCCGAATTTTTGGTGGTCTTCCTAAGCCAGGATTCAGACACAGCTAGAACATCCGGGTTGGCAGAGTGTGCTAAAGCAGTGAATAAAACAAACTTAGGGAGGAGGCATCTAATGTTAACATGCATGAAATCAAGGCTATTACGGTAACAGTCATCAAAAGAGAGCGCCTGGGGAATAGGAGTGGAGCAAGGCACTGCAGGGCCTGGATTCACCTCTACATCGCCAGAGTAACAGAGGAGGAGTAGGATAAGGGTACGGATAAAAGCAATAAGAATTGGTCGTCTAGAACGTCTGGAACAGAGAGTAAAAGGAGGTTTCTGGGGGTGATGAAATAGCTTCAATGTATAATGTACAGACAAAGGTGTGGTAGGATGTGAATACAGTGGAGGTAAACCTAGGTATTGATTGATGATGAGAGAGATATTATCTCTAGAAACATAATTGAAACCAGGAGATGTCATCGCATGTGTGGGTGGTGGAACTAATAGGTTGGATAAGGTATAGTGAGCAGGTCTAGAGACTCTACAGTGAAATAAGCCAATAAACACTAACCAGAACAGCAATGGACAAGGCATATTGACATTAAGGAGAGGCATGCTTAGTCGAGTGATCAAAAGGGTCCTGTGAGTAGTGAGGTTGGTTGGAGTCACGTCGATTTAGACAGCTAGCCGGGCCATCGGTAGCAAGCTAGCATAGGATGGAGGTCTGTTATTAGCCACCTCGTGCGTTTCAGTCTGTAGGATTAGTGGGGTTCCGTGTGGTAGAGGGGATGAATCCAATTCGCCCAAAAAAACAATAGATATATTTATGGCGGCCCAAGAAAAAATAAATAAATTGTCCGATAGCTGTCTTATCGGCAGACCGCAGGTAGCGTCGCGACGGAGGAGCCAGCCGGATAACTCCCTCGGGTAGATAACGTCGGTAGTCCAGTTGTGAAGGCCATGTGAACATGAATTGGATAATCCAGTGGGCAGCAATTACCCCTCTTTATGGAGAACTTGAATACATGGGTGGACTTTGCCAGGCTCTAATAAGCCTCTCCGGGAAACAAGTAAATCTCAGATGTTTTTAAGTAGTGGGACAGGCGCCAGATTCAGGTCAAAGCAAGCACTCATCCCATTAGCCTGGCTGCCGGACCAATCGACTGACTGGGCCGTGTAGAAGTCTCACCAAGTTCTAATCATTCTTCCTGGAATTTGACTGTTTGTGTTCATAAATAATAACACATTTGAGCAATTCATCTTTGTTTTGTAAACTTGTCACTTTTATATTTTTTTCTTGCAATTGGCTGCTGCCAACATTGTCGAGGTGCAATATATGAATATATTTAGCCTGAAAAGGGCTCCAACTGCAGAGCTGATTTCCACCCAAATGTAATAATCATAAAGGCCCTGCTTCTGGTTCTCTCATTAAATTTTACAGTCTTGGAAGGCATAAACACCCATTTGATTTAGTGTTGTTGCCTGCATTGGAGAAAGATCTAGTTCATCACTTTAAGTGGTGATTGGCAAATACTGCTAAAAGTGGTATGCAGTGAACATGATCTCCATAATATTGCGTTGTATCTGGCCTCTCAGAGCATGAAAGTCACATTGGTCTTCATAAATCTCTAATGCATGATGTATTAATTATGTGCTTATTGGAGTCGTGCTCATTGAAGTTGTAGAATGTGTGAAACAAGCTGCATATCATTTGATATACAGTGGGGTCCATAATTATTGGCACCCTTGGTAAAGATGAGCAAAGACGACTGTTTAAAATAAACAATACTGAGCTATGTTCCATGCTCAAAACAATTATATTATTTTATAATAATACAATTGCTGAAGTAATAAAAAAAAAATCTAAAAAAGATATGGATCAAGATTATTGGCACCCCTGGTTTTAGTACTCCAGCACCGTTGTGAGGATAAGGAGACTGGGCCTTTTTATAAGATGTTTTATGAGATTGGAGAACACATTGGGAGGGTTCTTTGACCATTCTTCCAGACAGAATCTTTCCAGATCTTTGATATCCTTCGTCTGTGCGTATGGACTGCCCTCTTCAATTCAAACCACATGTTTTCAATGGGGTTCAAGTCTGGAGTCTGAGACTCGTATGGACTGCCCTCTTCAATTCAAATCACATGTTTTCAATGGGGTTCAAGTCTGGAGTCTGAGACTCTTATGGACTGCCCTCTTCAATTCAAACCACATGTTTTCAATGGGGTTCAAGTCCGGAGACTGAGATGGCCATTGCAACATGTTGTATTGTGGTCAATTAACCATTTCTTTGTGTATTTTAATGTGTGCTTGGGGTTATTGTCTAGCTGGAAGATCCACTTGTGGCCAAGTGTCAGCCTCCTGGCAGGGGCAAACAGGTTTTGGGCTAAAATGTCCTGCAACTTGGTAAAGTTAACCAGGCTATTGATTTATTTAAAGTTTTTCTTTACAAAATTAAACAGTTTATCAACAGTTTGTCAATATACATTTTTATATAACCATCCCCAACTGAGCATAGATAGTTCATTTCCATATTGCTTGACCTAGCAACTCAGAAATCAGTTTGAAATATAGCTCTCCCTTTAATCTTTTCAACAAACAATTGTTAATGGATAATGCATTTTTAAACACACATTCCCTTCACCTCATTGTTTTGAGATGCTGATATGAATTGAGCAGGTGGATGACCTCTTATCAGGCTACACAGCACCCCCTAGATTGGAAGAAACCAGACTAAGTACTGTACCGACCCTCGCTATATGAGCCGCTTGGTATTTCTCACCAAGTGGCTTAACCCTGTTGGCTTGATACATAGGGTGTTTCCCTTTGATGCCGGGTTCGCTTCCCTACCCCGCCGTTCACTACAGTATTATAAAAAGCAACCTATAGAACACACAGTCTTGGTCTCCCCTGTTCAGTTATTAGTGTTTTTGGGCTTTTTAATCCCGCATGTTGTTAGAAGAGCAGGGTCGTTCCTCCTCAAAAAACACAAGAGGAATTCGACACCTAAGATACTTTCTGGAGTTGGAAACAGATACGATTAGCATTCCTGAAAAAATATTTTGTTTAAATATAATTTGATTTCTAAGACATTAAGCTACTTGATTGCACCCAAATAAGCAATTTTTTATTCATAGGATTCAGATCATATTCAATAAATACACTGAGTGTACAAAACATTAGCCAGTGTGTCTATGTATGCGGAGGACTCAACACTATAAACCTCAGCTACTACAGCAACTGAAATGACTGCAACACTTAAAGAGCTGCAGTTAGTTTCAGAATGGGTGGCAAGGAATTAGTCCTGAATATTTCAAAAACTCAAAGCATTGTATTTGGGAAAAATCATTCACTAAACCCTAAACCAACTAAATATTGTAATAAATCATGTGAAAATTGACCAAGTTGAGGTGACTAACTATCATGGTCAAAACATATTGATACAATAGTAGCTAAGATGGGGAGAAGTCTGTCCATAATAAAGTGCTGCTCTACCATCTTAACAACACTATCAACAAGGCAGGTCCTACCGGCTCTAGTTTTGCCGCACCTGGACTACTGTTCAGTCGTGTGGTCAGGTGCCACACAGAGGGACTTACGGAAATTGCAGTTGGCTCAGAACAGGGCAGCACGGCTGGCCATTGGATTTTTAAACCTGTCCAAGTAGAATACTCTGCCCCTGTCAACTTCACCCATAGATAGACAATCTCTCAAGTTTCACCTGATCATTTTCTTGAAGGCCATGTCAAGGATGGAATGTACGAGAGCAAGGCAGGATGAAAGATCTTAAGCCCTGAGTCAGTAGACACAAAGCTGTACCATAACACAGAGCTGTTGGACACAATACAATCAAAACACACTGGGAAGCCTTGTTGATGTTGCCTTTGCTCCTGCGAGCTTGAGTGGGAAGTGGAGACGGCAAGATTCCTCATCATTTCCCAAACACAAAACAGTTTGGGGATTTGGGAGACGTTGACAGTATAGAGCCACTTAATTCAACCATTTTAATTAATGGAATACCCCCCCCCTCCCATTTGTGATCCAGATGAAAGCGTGATTACCCTTCTCTCTTTGTCTGCTGTGTCCAGTGTGTTGTACTTCTTCAAGTACCAGGGTAACAAGTAGAGGTCGACCGATTAATCGGAATGGACGATTAATTAGGGCCGATTTCAAATTTTCATTACAATTGGAAATCGGTATTTTTGGACACCGATTTGGCCGATTATTTATTTATTTATTTTTTACATTTTTTTTACACCTTTATTTAATCTTTATTTAACTGGGCAAGTCAGTTAAGAACACATTCTTATTTTCAATGACGGCCTAGGAACGGTGGGTTACCTGCCTTGTTCAGGGGCAGAACGACAGATTTTCACCTTGTCAGCTCGGGGGATCCAATCTTGCAACCTTACAGTTAACTAGTCCAATGCTCTATCCACCTGCCTCTCATTGCACTCCACGAGGAGCCTGCCTGTTACGCAAATTCAGTAAGCCAAGGTAAGTTGCTAGCTAGCATTAAAGTTATATTATAAAAAAACAATCAATCATAATCACTAGTTAACTACACATGGTTGATGATATTACTAGTTTATCTAGTGTATCCTGCGTTGCATATAATCGATGCGTATCATTGCTCCAATGTGTACCTAAACATGAACATCAATGCCTTTCTTAAAATCAATACACAGAAGTATATATTTTTAAACCTGCATATTTAGCTAAAAGAAATCCAGGTTAGCAGGTAATATTAACCAGGTGAAATTGTGTCACTTCTCTTGCACGCAGAGTCCGTGTATATGCAACAGTTTGGGCCGCCTAATTTGCCAGTATTTTACGTAATTATGACATAACATTGAAGGTTGTGCAATGTAACAGGAATATTTAGACTTATGGATGCCACCCGTTAAATAGAGTACGGAACGGTTCCGTATTTCATTGAAAGAATAAATGTCTTGTTTTTGAGATGATAGTTTAAGGATTCGACCATATTAATGACCTAAGGCTCGTATTCCTGTGTTATTATGTTATAATTAAGTCTAGGATTTGATAGAGCAGTCTGACTGAGCGATGGTAGGCACCAGCAGGCTCGTAAACATTCATTCAAACAGCACTTTCGTGCCTTTGCCAGCAGCTCTTTGCAATGCTTCAAGCATTGCGCTGTTTATGACTTCAAGCCTATCAATTCCCGAGATTAGGCTGGTGTAACCGATGTGAAATGGCTAGCTAGTTAGCAGGGTGCGCGCTAATAGCGTTTCAAACATCACTTGCTCTTAGACTTGAAGTAGTTGTTCCCCTTGCTCTGCAAGGGCCGCGGCTTTTGTGGAGCGATGGGTAACGCTGCTTCGAGGGTGGCTGTTGTCGATGTGTTCCTGGTTCGAGCCCAGGTAGGAGCGAGGAGAGGGACGGAAGCTATACTGTTACACTGGCAATACTAAAGTGCCTATAAGAACATCCAATAGTCAAAGATGAATGAAATACAAATGGTATAGAGAGGAATAGTCCTATAATTCCTATAATAACTCAAACTTCTTATCTGGGAATATTGAAGACTTTTACATTTACTTTCTTCTCCATCACTTTGTTTTTGCATTATTTAAACCAAATTGAACATGTTTCATTATTTATTTGATGCTAAATTGATTTTATTGATGTATTATATTAAGTTAAAATAAGTGTTCATTCAGTATTGTTGTAATTGTCATTATTAAAAATAAGTAAAAAAAATAAAAAAATTGACCGATTTAATCGTTATCAGCTTTTTTGTCCTCCAATAAATCGGTATCGGCGTTGAAAAATCATAATCGACCGACCTCTAGTGTGTAGTGGTGCTGTCTCTAGTGTTGGGTTTCCCGGCAGTGTATCTATAATCAGGTTATTTCCAGGGAGGCCTGAGATCAGATCTTCAGTCATTTGCCCTGTCTCCCAAATGGCAAACTATTCCCTTTATAGTGCACTACTTTTGACCAGGTCCCATAGAGCTCTGGTCAAAAGTGTGCACTATAGGCTATAGAGTGCCATTTGCAACTCAGCCCTGGTTTCCTCCAGTTAGGGTTTGGAGCAGAGCCAGAGATGGACATCCACAAGCCAATTTATGCCTACTATAAGTGTATCCGGAGTTGGTGTGAAATGCTTAGTATGCATTTTTGACCCCATTCTCACCCCCCCTCCTGCGGCCTAGGTTGCGCCCCCGGCCAGAGGATTGTGGCTCACTGTCTGTGGATTACCTGTGGCTGACTGCTTATGGATTCAACAACATCATTTTTAATCAGCTTACTGTTGATCATTACATTTGTTTGACATACATTTTAGATAGCTTTGAGTTATATTATTATCTGACTAGTTTACTTGTTTATTAGTATTAGGAAATGGACTGGTACAGTGAATGTAAATAGGGCGGCAGGTAGCATAGTGTAACGGGTTTCTTCCAACTCCTCCTCTGACGAAGAGGTGGAACAAGGATCGGACCAAAATGCAGCGTGGTTCGTTCGATACATCTTTAATGATGAAGAAAACACGAACAATACAAAACAACAAACGTCGAAAACCGAAACAGCCCTGACTGGTGCAACAAACACAGAGACAGGAACAATCACCCACAAACACACAGTGAAACCCAGCCTACCTAAATATGGTTCCCAATCAGAGACAACGATAATCACCTGACTCTGATTGAGAACCGCCTCAGGCAGCCATAGACTAATCTATACACCCCACACAACCCCAAGACGAAACCCATGTCACACCCATGTCACACCCTGGCCTGACCCAATAATTGAAGATAACATAATAAATATAGACCAGGGCGTGACAGAACCCCCCCCCTCCCCCCTAAGGTGCGGACTCCCGGACGCACATCAAAACAATAGGGAGGGTCCGGGTGGGCGTCTGTCCATGATGGCGGCTCCGGCTCGGGACGTGGAACCCACTCTATGAATGTCTTAGTCCCCCCTCCTCGCGTCCTAGGATTGTCCACCCCCGCCGCCGACCATGGCCTAGTAGTCCTCACCCAGAACCCCACTGGACAGAGGGGCAGCTCGGGACAGAGGGGCAGCTCGGGACAGAGGAAGCCCAGCACTGAGAGGAAGCCCAGCCAGGGAGTTGAATCCGGCAGATCCTGGCTGGCTGGCAGTTCTGGCAGATCCTGGCTGACTGGCGGATCTGGAAGAGTCTGGCTGACTGGCGGATCTGGAAGAGTCTGGCTGACTGGCGGATCTGGAAGAGTCTGGCTGACTGGCGGATCTGGAAGAGTCTGGCTGACTGGCGGATCTGGAAGAGTCTGGCTGACTGGCGGATCTGGAAGAGTCTGGCTGACTGGCGGATCTGGAAGAGTCTGGCTGACTGGCGGATCTGGAAGAGTCTGGCTGACTGGCGGATCTGGAAGAGTCTGGCTGACTGGCGGATCTGGAAGAGTCTGGCTGACTGGCGGATCTGGAAGAGTCTGGCTGACTGGCGGATCTGGAAGAGACTGGCAGATCTGGAAGAGTCTGGCTGACTGGCAGATCTGGAAGAGACTGGCAGATCTGGAAGAGTCTGGCTGACTGGCAGATCTGGAAGAGTCTGGCTGACTGGCAGATCTGGAAGAGTCTGGCTGACTGGCAGATCTGGCTGCTCTATGTAGATTGACAGCTCTGGTGGCTTCTTGCAGACTGACAGCTCTGGCTGCTCCATGCAGACTGGCAGCTCCATGCAGACTGACAGCTCCTTGCAGACTGACAGCTCTGGCTGCTCTTTGCAGACTGACAGCTCCTTGCAGACTGACAGCTCCTTGCAGGCTGACAGCTCGGGCTGCGCTAAACAGGCGGGAGACTCCAGCAGCGCTGTAGAGGAGGAAGGCTCCGACAGCGCTGAACAGGCGGGAGGCTCCAGCAGCGCAGGAGAGGCGAGGCGCACTGTAGGCCTGATGCGTGGTGCTGGCACTGGTGGTACTGGGCCGAAGACACGCACAGGAAGCCTGGTGCGGGGAGCTGCCACCGGAGGACTGGTGTGTGGAGGTGGCACAGGATGGGCTAGACCGTGAAGGCGTACTGGAGATCTTGAGAGCAGTGTTGGCACAGGACGTGCAAGGCTAGGGATGTGCACAGGAGGCCTGGTGCGTGAGACTGGCACCAACTTCACCAGCCGACTAACACGCACCTCAGGACGAGTATGGAGCGCTGACTCAGGTGCCATCAAATCCCTGACACGTTCCGTCGGGCGAATTCCATGCAAAAAGCACCAACACAGCAACTCCCTCATTTCTCTCTCCTCCAATTTCCCCATTAACTCCTTCAGTCTCTGCTTCGCTCACCTCCAACACCGGTTCTGGTCTCCTCCTTGGCTCCTCACGATAAACAGGGAGAGTGGGCTCAGGTCTGACTCCTGACTCTGCCACACTCTCCCTGAGCCCCCCCCCCCAAGAAATTTTTGGGGCTGACTCTCGGGCTTCCATCCGCGTCGCGCGCTGCCTCCTCATACCAGCGTCTCTCAGCTCTCGCCGCCTCCAGTTCTTCTTTGGGGTGGCGATATTCTCCAGGCTGATCCCAGGGTCCTTCTCCGAGAAATTCGTCCTCCCATGTCCATTCCTCTCTTTGCTGCACCTGCCTGTTGACACGTTGCTTGGTCCGTTTGTGGTGGGTGATTCTGTAACGGGTTTCTTCCAACTCCTCCTCTGACGAAGAGGTGGAACAAGGATCGGACCAAAATGCAGCGTGGTTCGTTCGATACATCTTTAATGATGAAGAAAACACGAACAATACAAAACAACAAACGTCAAAAACCGAAACAGCCCTGACTGGTGCAAGAAACACAGAGACAGGAACAATCACCCACAAACACACAGTGAAACCCAGGCTACCTAAATATGGTTCCCAATCAGAGACAACAATAATCACCTGACTCTGATTGAGAACCGCCTCAGGCAGCCATAGACTAATCTATACACCCCACACAACCCCAAGACGAAACACACTACAAATAAACCCATGTCACACCCTGGCCTGACCCAATAAATGAAGATAACATAATAAATATAGACCAGGGCGTGACACATAGTGGTTCAAGTCCAAGAGTTACTAGGTGAAAAATCTGTCGATGTTCCTTTGAGCAATGCGTATAACCGTAATTGTACCTGTAAGTCGCTCTGGATAAGTCGTTTCCTAAATGACAAAAATAAATAAATAAACAAGCATTTTGAATATGGGTATTTCCATGTAAAAAGCCCCATGAGCATTAACACGTGAAGTTCATAGGAGCATATCAAATTTGGTGTCAAATGAAAGCTAAGAGTTTATATTTGTGAGAAATGACGGCATATATAAATGTTTCTACCATTCTCCATCCCAAACATTTGTAATAAACAAAGGTTTTGATTTCTGGTCAAACAGACGGAAACCATCTACCAGAAAACGTCTTAAAAGTTATTAGAAAGACATAAAAACACTAATATTAAGACCCCTGCCAATTAATATTAACATTTATATTTAATTTTGTTGAAATGATGTACCTTCTGTAAGTTAAGAAATAATGCCTAGTGTCATTCTGTTACCAAAAACCCACATATCTTGAAGATATTTTCTAATGTAAATCCCTCATGAGGAGAAAGGTTAATGAAAGTTCACAAGTAAAGGTAGACCTACCAATTAGTTAGTGTTTTACTGATAACAATTTGGTTTATGATATATTATGTGATTCAAATACATCATTCTGTTACCAAATCAGTAACAGAATGACCCCAAAATCTGTAACAGAATAATTGCAACTGAATTGGCTACCATGGGAATGCAACAGATGTCTCAAAGTATTGAGGGAGCGTTTAATTGGCATGCTGACTGCAGGAATGTCCACCAGCACTGTTGCTGAATTTAATGTTCATTTCTCTACAGTAAGCCGCCTTCCACGTCGTATTAGAGAACCTCCACATCCTGCTTCACCTGCGGGATTGTCTGAGACCAGACATCCTGGACAGCTGATGAAACTGTTGGTTTGCACAACCAAATCATTTCTGCACAAACTGTCAGAAACCGTCTCAGGGAAGCTCATCTGTGTGTCGTCCTCTCCAGGGTCTTGACCTGACTGCAGTATGGCGTCATAACCGACAAACATTTTCTGTTTACATTTTTTAAAGTAGTCATTGTGCACAGAGTTGTATGGTTTGTTTAACTTTGCAATCAATGTTTTTTGTTTGACATACTTTTAAAGTGAAAAATCATAGTCTCAGTGTCATTCTGTTACTGTGAATTGCCCATATCTATCGGACGAAATAGACTTTACAAACAACAGAAAGCCTTCCAGACAGATTTACTGAAACTACCTGCATTATCTGATCATATTTTTTAACACCAAAACATCAACATTGTTTGTGATTTTTTTGACCTGAACCCAACAACTTTTTCCCCAACCTTAACCCACCTCCCTTCAGCAACCAATCACAGCCTGTTTACTAGTTTCACCCTACCATGACTGAGCACCAAACTCCACCACCCCAACAAACACCCCCAGGGAGCACACTCAAGCACAGGGGGCTAACTGTTTCATAACAGAGGGAAAATAAACAACAGCATCCAAACATGAGTCCCTGTGTAGCCCCAGTAGACATGCTTTATAGTAGCTCAAAGACCATGGAATCCCCAGCCAGCCAGCCGCCCCATTAGTGCCACTATGTCAGAGCATTGTGTTCTTACTTCGCTCTTATTTATAATGTAATCTCCCTACAGCCCCTTTAGACTAGGGTTCTCCGTACTTGAAGTTGGAGAGTATTGGAACCACACTGCAGGTTCAGTTGTGTAATAGATAAAGCCAACCGTGTTAACAAGAACATTTTAACTATGAAATTGATAGGCTGTATACTGTGTATACCCCAGATATTGGTTTTCTCTACAGACATAGCAGTGATATTAAAAGCATCTTGTGCGGTCAACACTGTGTTGCGACCTAACGTAAGGCCTATGCGGTCAAGTCATCATGTGCCAATGCCAATCGCCTACGCACCTTGGGTAGAACGCAGCGCTAGGTGGGCAGAGTATGGGCCAAAGCAGCCTGGGAGGATGCCAATGTGGCAGGCTGCAGTCATCTGGGCTATATATTTATGGCAGTGGGCACAGCAGGGTGGGTCTGTGGATTGGGTGTGGGCTTGTTGATTAACAATGTGGTAACACCGTGGTGAAAGAGGCCATTTTAAATGTTTATAACTACAGTATGTGTAAGCTCTTGCATTTCATGAAGGTGCCTATGAAAATGTCTACTGTGCTGCTACTACTACTACGTAATTACTATTTAAGATATTAATAGTAAATTATAACTTGAAAGCTTATTCATTTATTTATTTTTTATTTCACCTTTATTTAAGCAGGTTGGCAAGTTGAGAACAAGTTCTCATTTACAACTGCGACTTGGCCAAGATAAAGGAAAGCAGTTCGACACGAACAACAACACAGAGTTACACATGGAGTAAAACAAACATACAGTCAATAACACGATAGAAAAATAAGTCTATATACAATGTGAGCAAATGAGGTGAGAAGGGAGGTAAAGGCAAAAAAAAAGGCCATGGTGGCGAAGTAAATACAATATAGCAAGTAAAACACTGGAATGGTAGATTTGCAGTGGAAGAATGTGCAAAGTAGAAATAGAAATAATGGGGTGTAAAGGAGCTAAATAAATAAATACAGTAGGGGAAGAGGTAGTTGTTTGGACTAAATTATAGATGGGCTATGTACAGGTGCAGTAATCTGTGAGCTGCTCTGACAGCTGGTGCTTAAAGCTAGTGAGGGAGAAAAGTGTTTCCAGTTTCAGAGACTTTTGTAGATCGTTCCATTTATTGGCAGCAGAGAACTGGAAGGAGAGGCGGCCAAAAGAGGAATTGGTTTTGGGGGTGACCAGAGAGCTATACCTGCTGTAGCGCGTGCTACAGGTGGGTGCTGCTATGGTGACCAGCGAGCTGAGATAAGGGGGGACTTTACCTAGAAGGGTCTTGTACTGGAGCCAGTGGGTTTGGCGGCGAGTATGAAGCGAGGGCCAGCCAACGAGAGTGTGCAGGTCGCAGTGGGGGGTAGTATATGGGGCTTTGGTGACAAAACGGATGGTACTGTGATAGACTGCATCCAATTTGTTGAGTAGGGTATTGGAGGCTATTTTGTAGATGACACGCCGAAGTCGAGGATCGTAAGGATGGTCAGTTTTACGAGGGTATGTTTGGCAGCATGAGTGAAGGATGCTTTGATGTGGGTCTGGAAGGAGAGTTTACAGTCTAACCAGACACCTAGGTATTTGTAGTTGTCCACATATTCTAAGTCAGAGCCGTCCAGAGTAGTGATGCTGGACGGGCGGGCAGGTGCAGGCAGTGATCGGTAGAAAAGCATGCATTTAGTTGTACTTGTATTTAAGAGCAGTTTGAGGCCACGGAAGGAGGTCAGGAGGGTTGTTAACAGTGTCCAAAGAAGTGCCAGAAGTATACTATTGTAAAGTGGCTGTTCCACTGGATGTCAGAAGGTGAATTCACCAATTTGTAAGTCGCTCTGGATAAGAGCGTCTGCTAAATGAATTAAATGTAAATGTAAATGATACAGAATGGCGTCGTCTGCGTAGAGGTGGATCAGAGACTCACCAGCAGCAAGAGCGACATCATTGATGTGGCACACCCATAGAGACTGCCAGAGGCCCGGACAACAGGCCCTCCGATTTGACACACTGAACTCTATCAGAGAAGTAGTTGGTGAACCAGGCGAGGCAATCATTTGAGAAACCAAGGCTATCGAGTCTGCCGATAAGGATGTGGTGATTGACAGAGTCGAAAGCCTTGGCCAAGTCGATGAATACGGCTCCACAGTAAGCACTTAAGTAATAACTTTCATATGGTAGACACTCAAAACGAAATAGCATCGCATCACTGTTTAGACATAATGTTTTATCTCAGATTCCCTCTTTCAAAAGAATTCTAACACTTTCATTGAAGACATAGAGATGTCAGTTGGACCATCACCAGCTATCAAAATCACCCTCCCTCTCTTACTCGCTCAAACGCTAAAGCAGCGGACAGAATATGAATAAATCTGATACATTCAAATGTATCTGAAATGCATCCAAACACATCAGCAACCGTTGTTTTCTATACAGTAGCTTAATAACTAACACAAGATAGATATTGGTCTCCACTACAACATACAAGTGTCAGTTTCTCGGAAATGCAGCCTTACAATAGGCTACACCTAGGTTACAAATCAACTGTCAAAATATAGTTCAATCGTGGCCTGGGATAGTCTACTGCCTTCAACATGCACATATAAGCCTACCCTGTATGTGTGCATTGGATTCTGGCCCAAATAACTCAATCGACTGATTTTAGTTACACATAATTAAAAAATCTCCCAAAAAATCAGTCAGTTTAAGCTAGATATGTCAGAGCTAGAGATTTGAGAGAGATTTGCGTTGGCTGTGTCTCAATCCACCGCATCTGCCAATGTCGGCCTTCTGCTGCGGGAGGTGACCGAGCTCCAGCGGTGTTTGTCAGACCACGAGACATCACAAAAATCGGTATTCTCACGGAAACATCTTAACATTTTGCCTACAACCTGTTATGACCACTCTATGGAAAGGGGAGACTCTCACGAACATGGTGGTGCTCTATGACCCCCATGGTGCTCTATGACCCCCAGAAGCATCTGAAGGTAACCCATACAAACGAATGGAAGTATTGAGGTAGTTTTTTTGCCTCCCCAAAAAATATAGGGTTAAATATGTGTCAAATATTTCCTTACCTTTCTTATGTCTCCTAGAATAAGGACAGTCACTTCAAAACCTTATTCCTTATGATTTAAAAAAATATTCTATTTCGCCAGTTATTCAAATGCGTTTCTATGAGCTATAGTAGTAAAAGCCTAATTGAATATTTTTTGGGAATACCTAAAGTGGTGCTAAAAAAGTTGTTCCGATGATAATACCAAACAGAGGGCGAAGGTATCTTAAAATAATTTGGTTGCAAGCGGGAATAAGAATACTCCAACATCATCTTTTAGGGAGCGGTGTATATTCAACAATCCCTATCCCAGTCTACTGTCCCCACATGCTTCAAGATGGCCACCATTGTTCCTGTTCCCAAGAAAGCTAAGGTAACTGAACTACATGACTTCTGTCATCATGAGGTGCTTTGAGAGACTAGTCAAGGATCATGTCTCCTCCACCCTACCTGTCACCCAAGACCTACTTTAATTTGCTTACCGCCCCAATAGGTCCACAGACGATGCAATCGCCATCACACTGCACAAGAGGAATACCTATGTAAGAATGCTGTTCATTGACTATAGCTCAGCATTCAACACCATAGTACCCTCCAGACTCATCATTAAGCTTGAGACCCTGGGTCTGAACTAGAGGTCGACCGATTAATCAGAATGGGCGATTAATTAGGGCCGATTTCGAGTTTTCATAAATTTATTTTTTATATACCTTTATTGAACTAGGCAAGTCAGTTAAGAACACATTCTCATTTTCAATGACGGCCTAGGAAAGGTGGGTTAACTGCCTTGTTCAGGGGCAGAGCGACAGATTTTCACCTTGTCAGCTCAGGGGATCCAATCTTGCAACCGTACAGTTCACTAGTCCAACGCAATAACGACCTGCCTCTCTCTCGTTGCACTCCACAAGGAGACTGCCTGTTACGCGAATGCATTAAGCCAAGGTAAGTTGCTAGCTAGCATTTAAACTTATATAAAAAACAATCAGTCATAATCACTAGTTAACTACACATGGTTGATTACTAGATATTATCTAGTGTGTCCTGCGTTGCATATAATCTGACTGAGCATACAAGTATCTAAGTATCTGACTGATTGGCAGAAGCAGGCGCATAAACATTCATTCATTTTGCCAGCAGCTCTTCGTTGTGCGTCAAGCATTGCGCTGTTTATGAATTCAAGCCTATCAACTCCCGAGATGAGGCTGGTGTAACCGAAGTGAAATGGCTAGCTAGTTAGCGCACGCTAAAAGCGTTTCAAACATCTCTCGCTCTGAGCCTTCTAGTAGTTGTCCCCCTTGTAACGCTGCTTCAATGGTGGCTGTTGTCGTTGTGTTGCTGGTTCGAGCCCAGGGGGGAGCGAGGAGAGGGACGGAAGCTATACTGTTACACTGGCAGTAGTAAAGTGCCTATAAGAACATCCAATAGTCAAAGTTTAATGAAATACAAATGGTATAGAGGGAAATAGTCCTATAATTCCTATAATAACTACAACCTAAAACGTCTTACCTGGGAATATTGAAGACTCATGTTAAAAGGAACCACCAGCTTTCATATGTTCTCCTGTTCTGAGCAAGGAACTGAAACGTTAGCTTTCTTACATAGCACATATTGCACTTTTACTTTCTTCTCCAACACTTTGTTTTTGCATTATTTAAGCCAAATTGAACATGTTTCATTATTTACTTGAGGCTAAATTTATTTTATTTATGTATTATATTAAGTTAAAATAAGTGTTCATTCAGTATTGTTGTAATTGTCATTATTACAACAACAACAAAAACGTCCGATTAATCGGTATTGAAAAATCATAGAAAAATCATAGTCGGTCGACCTCTAGTCTGAACCCCACCCTGTGCAATTGGGTCCTGGACTTCCTGACGGGCCGCCCCCAGGTAGTGACGGTAGGAAACAACATCTCCACTCCACTTATCCTCAACCTGGTGCCTCACAAGGGTGCGTTCTCAGACCCCTCCTGTACTCCTTGTTCACTCACGACTGCATGGCCAATCATCAAGTTTGCAGACGACACAACAGTGGTAGGCTTGGTTACCAACAACGACGCGACAGCCTACAGGGAGGATGTGAGGGCCTTCAGAGTGTAGTGTTACCTCAATGTCAGCAAAGCAATAGAGATGATCGTGGACTTCAGGAAACAGCAAAGGGAGGAGCACCCCCCTATTATCATCGACAGGACAGCAGCGGAGAAAGAGGAACGTTTTTTAAGTTCCTCTGTGTACATATCACCGACAAACTGAAATGGTCCACCCACACACACAGTGTGGTGAAGAAGGTGCAACAGCGCCTCTTCAAACTCAGGAGGCTGAAAAAATGTGTCTTGTCACCAAAAACACCCACTAACTTTTACAAGTGCACAATTGAGAGCATCCTGTCGGGCTGTATCACCACCTGGTACGGCGACTGCACTGCCCACAACCGCAAGGCTCTCCAGAGGGTGGTGCGGTCTGCACAACAAATCACCAGGGACAAACTACCTGCCCTCCAGGACACCTACAGCACCCGATGGCACAGGAAGGCCAAAAAGATCATCAAGGACAACAACCACCCGAGCCACTGCCTGTTCACCCTGCTATCATCCAGAAGGCGAGGTCAGTACAGGTGCATCAAAGCAGGGACCGAGAGACTGAAAAACAGCTTCTATCTGAAGTCCATCAGATTGTTAAACATCCACCACTAGCACAGAGAGGTGGCTGCCTACCTACAGACTTGATTTCATTGGCCACTTTAATAATGTCACTTTAATAATGTTTACATATCTCACATTACTCATCTCATATGTATATACTGTATACTGTATCCTTCACTATCTATTCTTTACTATCTATTGCATCTTAGCTACTCTGTCACTGCACATCCATATATTTTTATATTCATATATTCTCATCCCATTCCTTTACTAGATTGTGTGTAATTAGGTTTTGTTGTGGAATTGTTAGATACTGCTGCACTGTCGGATCTAGAAGTGTTTCACTACACTCACAATAACATCTGCTAACCATGTGTATGTGACCAATAAAATAAGATTTGGTAATGAGGTGACCAATAATGGTTACTATTGAGATCAGCTGTGCACCTGAATTTAGAGCATATTGATGGATTAACGAGACATCAGCTGGCGATAATCTAGTGCTATCGATGGTATAGGCCCCTTGTTATTTATATTATATTCCAATATATTCTGAAGGCCTCCCATTTGCCTATCCATTGGCACATAATGAAAGGTGTGAAAACCGATAGATTACTTTTTGTTTCCATGGCTGAGCAGATTTGGGCCATCAGTTGATTGACAGCTAATTTAACAGTTTGTTGAACAGCTAATTTCACCATTTGCGCCAACCCTGTCTCTTTAATCAAACGACAATGTTTTGGTCATTATTATTCAAGAATCTGGCACTTTGCCACACCCATGTGTTAATGTTAAAAATCCTCCCACTGCTAATTGGCATATTGTTAGACCTAGCCTATATTGTCATTATCCTTTGTGATCATTATATTATACAAGCCTATCATGTTTTGCTGACAAGCACAGACTGGGGCATTCCACCTCAAAAAGCACAAGAAAAAGATTGTTCTGAAATTGTTTCTGTTAGAAACAGAAAATGTGCATTCCCACAACATTATTTTATTGAAATAAAATGTGATCTCTGAGAAATGAAGCTAATTGATTGCACCCAAATTGGCCATTTGAATTAATAGGATTCCTATAATAGTCAATGAATATATAGTAAAATCCGATTTGGACAAAACGTATTTCTAGGTATGGTACTGCATTGTATGCAAACACCACTTTCAGCTGCCAACTTGCGCCGATTCCAAATATTTCTTCAGCCATTCAAATCCTCCTGCAGCAGGACTATTTCCCTCCTGTACAGGGTGGCTTGAGAAGAGGTGATGATTAAGTATGGCTTATGCCGATTCTGTAAATGCAATTAAGTTTAATATAAATCTTACACGAGGCATAACACAGCATATCCTGTAAAAGATCAGTGCTGCTCTGGAACACAGACACAAACAGTGTTGCTGCTGCTCCGTTCAGAGTCAGTCTGACCTTTTCCCTTACTCAGTGTCCTCAAGTCTGGTAGCACCACATGCCCCTGGCAGTCGACTCCCTCGCCCAAATCTTTCTCTCTCTCTTTGGCTCTGCCCTTCTCTCTCACATCCTATTGTTCAGGATCATTAAGAGACTTCCGGGTATTAACAAGTGGAATGGGTTTGGGTGCATCGTACAATTTGAATACTGCAGTAGATGTGTAGCCGTTGAAACTGTCAGGTTTTCTAAGGGTTTCACGGTAACAGCTGATCTTTGTACTGTTCAACATTTTTCTGACTCTATAGAGACAGGAAGGGCAGCCCTCCTGTATCTGTCAAGAACAGGTTCGAACATTGTGGGCCTTACTTTTGCCGCTTTTGTGTTATCTGTACATCAGAGGAAAAGGGATTGGGATAAGCTATCTCGTGTGCTTAGCTCTGAGCTGCAATGTGTGACTGACTATTCTCTTGCTGGCTGTATTCTGGGCTGAGCAGTCATCTGTGCTGTGTTAATGCATACTCACTGTTCATCTGAGGCGGAAGGAATGGGAGCCCAGGGCTTGTCTGTCTCTGTCTACTCTGCCAGGCTCTGGAACACAGACACAAACAGTGCTGCTGCTCTGCTCGGAGTCAGTCTGGCCTTTTCCCTGACTCAGTGTCCTCATAAGTCTGATAGCACCACATGCCCCTGGCAGTCGGCTCCCTCGCCCAAATCTTTCTCCCTCTATTTGGCTTTGTCCTTCTTTCTCACATCCTATTGCTCACCCCCACTCCCAATTTCTCTCTCATCCCCTCTCTCCCAATCTCTCTTTTGTTCTCAGTCCCATCCCCCTCCCCCTTGTCTCGCCTTTTCATGAATCCATCTCTCCACTCCGGAAGTATCTCTGATCCTCGCTCCCCTTGTCTTTTTGCGTCATCATGACACAGATGGTCGGGGCAGCAGGTTTTTAGCAGTCAGACGTTATGGGACATCAGTGCTATAGAATTTTTGTTTACATAAGATCCATATCTGCCCATTTAATGAATGAAAACCGGTATCCATTCAGGATTTAAAATGGAGATGCACAGCTTTGCAAAACGGCTGGCAATCCTCCCCATGCAGGGTCATTCTAAATCTCCTGTGATGTTTTGCAGCCATAGAGAGCATGGCTGGCTCCAAAACATCTAAATGATTCACGATAATGGCTACATGTAGTAAGTTATGGCTGGAACAAGACACATGCTATATTTATGCTTGTTCCTCCTCAGTTATTGCATATGCAGCGGTTGTGAGATCTCTCGTGTGTGTTTGTCTCCCCCTGTAGATCAGTCAAGGTAATGTCCCAGGTGTTGAGAGTGCTTCACTGGCCATGGACACAGAGGAGGGAGTGGAGGTGGTCTGGAATGAGGTGCTCTTCAATGACAGGAAGGTCTTCAAGGCACAGGAGGTACGTAAGACAGAAGCTGTGCACCCTATTCCCTATATAGTGCACTACTTTTGACAAGGGTTCATAGGACACTATATGGGGCATAGGGTGCCAATTGGGATGCAGACAGGGTTTCGATTGTCAATGGCTATATGTTCCATTCAGAGGAGGCTGGTGGGAGGGGCTATGGGAGGACGAGCTCATTGTAATGGCTGAATCAATGGAACGGGGTGAAACATGGTTTCCATAGTTCAATGAGTTTGATACCTTTCCATTTATTTCATTCCAGCCATTACAATGAGCCCATCCTCCCATAGCTCCTCCCACCAGCCTCCTCTGGTTCCATTCTATGTACTTTCATTCTCCAGAGAAAGCTCACCAATGGAAGTAGAAGTCAATTAATTATAAGTGCATATTTTGGCGAACCATCTATTACTGTACATACAGTACCAGTCAAAAGCTTGGACACCTACTTATTCAAGGGTTTTTTCTTTATTTTTTTAAACTATTTTCTACATTGTAGAATAATAGAGAAGACATCAAAACTATTAAATAACACATATGGAATCATGTAGTATTAAATCAATCAAAATATATTTTTATTTGAGATTCTTCAAAGTAGCCACCCTTTGCCTTGATGGCAACTTTGCATTCTCTTGGCATTCTCTCAACCAGCTTCACCTGGAATGCTTCTCCAACAGTCTTGAAGGAGTTCGCACAAGTGCTGAGCACTTGTTGGCTGCTTTTCCTTCAGACTGTGGTCCAACTCATCCCAAACCATCTCAATTGTGGGTCGAGGTTGGGGGATTGTGGAGGCCAGGTCATCTGATGCAGCACTCCATCACTCTCCTTCTTTGTCAAATAGCCCTTACACAGCCTGGAGGTGTGTTGGGTCATTCTCCCGTTGAAAAACAAATGACAGTCCCACTTTGCGCAAACCAGATGGGATGACGTACAGCTGCAGAATGCTGTGGTAGCCATGCTGGTTAAGTGTGCCTTGAATTCTAAATAAACCACGGACTGTGTCACCAGCAAAGGACCCCAACACCATCACACCTCCTCCTCCATGCTTCACGGTGGGAACCACACATGTGGAGGTCATCCATTCACCTACTCTGCGTCACAAAGACAATTTGACAAATCTCAAATTTGCGCTCATCAGACCAAAGGACAGATTTCCACTGGTCTAATGTCCATTTCTTGTGTTTCTTGGCCCAAGCAAGTCTCTTCTTATTGGTGTCCTTTAGTAGTGGTTTCTTTGCAGCAATTCGGCCACGAAGGCCTGATTCACGCTGTCTCTTCTGAACAGTTGATGTTCAAATGTGTCTGTTACTTGAACTATTAAGCATTTATTTGGGTTGCAATTTCTGAGGCTGGTAACTCTAATGAACATAATCGTCTGAAGAGGAGGTAACTCTGGGTCTTTTTTTCCTGTGGCGGTCCTCATAAGAGCCAGTTTCATCATAGTGCTTGATTGTTTTTGCAACTGCCTTGTTAAAAGTTCTTGAAATTCTCCTTATTGACTGATCTTCATGTCTTAAGGTAATGATGGACTGTCATTTCTCTTTGATTATTTGAGCTGTTCTTGTCATAATAAGGACTTGGTCTTTTACCAAGTAAGGCAATCTTCTGTATACCACCACTACCTTGTTACAACACAACTGATTGGCTCAAACACATTAAGAAGGAAAGAAATTCCACAAATTAACTTTTAACAAGGCACATCTGTTAATTGAAATGCCATCCAGATGACTACCTCATGAAGCTGGTTGAGAGAATGCCAAGAGTGTGCAAAGCTGTCATCAAGGCAAAGGGAGGCTACTTTGAAGAATCTCAAATATAAAATATATTTTGATTTGTTCAACACTTTTTTTGGTTACTACATGATTCCATATGTGTTATTTCATAGTTTTGATGTCTTCACTACTAATCTACAATGTAGAAAATAATACAAAATAAATAAAAACCCTTGAATGAGTAGGTGTGTCCAAACTTTTGACTGGTAGTGTATGTACTCAAACCTCTCCCCACCCCATCTGTTTTTCAGGAAAAGATAAAGGAGATGTTTGAGAACCTGATGCAGGTTGAGCACCCAAATATAGTGAAGTTCCATAAATACTGGCTGGACATGAGAGAGAGTCAAGCTCGGGTATGTCTGCTATCTATACCGAACAAAAACATAAACGCAACATATAAAAGTGTTGGTCCCATGTTTCATGTGCTGAAATAAAATTTCCCAGAAATGTTCCATACTCACAAAAAGCTTAATTCTCTCAAATGTTGTGCATAAATGTGTTTACATCCCTGTTAGTGAGGATTTCTCATTTTCCAAGATAATCCTGACCGGTGTGGCATATCAAGAAGCTGATTAAACAGCATGATCATTACACAGGTGCATCTTGTGCTGGTGTAACTGGTGTGAAATGGCTAGCTAGTTACCGGGGTGCACGCTAATAGCGTTTCAATCGGTGATGTCACTTGCTCTGAGACCTTGAAGTAGTTGTTTCCCTTGCTCTGCAAGGGCTGCAGCTTTAGTGGAGCGATGGATAACGATATTTCGAGGGTGGCTGTTGTCGATGTGTGCAGATGGTCCCTGGTTCGAGCCCAGGTAGGGGCAAGGAGAGGGACGGAAGCTATACTGTTACACTGGGGACAATAAAAGGCCACTCTAAAATGTGCAGTTTTGTCATACAACACAGTTTTGACGGAGCGTGCAATTGGCAATTGGAATATCCACCAGAGCTGTTGCCAGAGAATTTAATGTTAATTTATCTACCATAAGCCGATTCCAACGTAGTTTTTAGTGAACTTAGTAGTACGTCCAACCGGCCTCACAACCGCAGACCACGTGTGACCACGCCAGCCCAGGACCTCCACATCCGGCTTCTTCATCTGCGGGATCATCTGAGGAGGGAAAGAGGGGTGCTGAGGAGCATTTCTGTCTGTAATAAAGCCCTTTTGTGGAGAAAAACAAATTCTGATTGGCTAGGCCCTCCCAGTCCAGCCATGGCTGCACCCCTGCCCAGTCATGTAAAATCCATAGATTAGGGCCTAATGAATTTATTTAAATTGACTGATTTCCTTCTAACTCAGTAAAATCTTTGAAATTGTTCCATGTTGTGTTTATATTTTTTTCATAATAGATCATTCTCACTCACTCTTGGGAAATGTTTCTCTCCCTTCATCTCTTGGGTTGGTCTGCAGACTGATAGTATCTCTTTCTGCTAATCTGTTGGACAGGTCATCTTTATCACAGAGTACATGTCCTCAGGAAGCCTAAAGCAGTTTCTCAAGAAAACCAAGAAAAACCACAAGACCATGAATGTCAAGGTCAGTGTCTCTCCCATAGGGGAAATACCCTCTGACATCTGTGACACTAGTCAGTTAATGACATACTTGTTGATTCCCACAGTACCATGAGTTGGGTTGTGTTCAGTAGGGAGAAAACATTTGAAACGGGGGAGGTACTACCTGAACTGTCCAATAAGAACACAGATTTACATTCTACGTTTGAAAACGTTTTTCTACCTTGTGCCCTACTGAGCACGTCCCTGATCAGACATTAGAGGATTATACTTTGGTAGTTCCATTTGTCGGTCAGCTCCTTCTGGAAAAAGTGGTAAGCAAGTTAGCTCCAAATAAATAGATTTTCACCAAGTCAAATGTATTTATTATATTAGACGTTTCGTGATGCTTTTATCTAAACCAAAGTAGATCATTTAAAGATTGTTCAATACATCACTTGGTGTCTCTATAAGCTTCAATATGAGATCCTAAACCTAGATTGAAAGTGCATCCTTGTAGCTGTGTGGGATAATATAGACAAAATGCTTGGAATAAGTTGAACCAATGGCCATGTGGTAAGTTGAGCCAATGGCAAGTTGAGCAAATTGAAGTGTTTTCTTCCCAGGCGTAATGCAAGGCATTATTGCTGGGATATGAGGTAACAACTGGGCCTGGCCTATGTTAAGTGTTTGTTAGGTGTTAAGCCTGTGTTAAAAGATGCTTACAATTATTTAAAGGCAAAAAAGCGATCGTGGTTGTGTTGAATTGTGTTTTGGAAATAAAAATATAAGTGGTTTTTAAAAAGGTAATGGTAATATTAACTTACCCTGTTCTGCTGCTCAACTTACCCCATACCCAGGGTAAGTTTGTGCCAATTTGGGGACAAGCTGTGTTTACTTGAATTCTGATTATTTCCAGTGATACACAACATCCTGAAATATATGTAGATATCTTTGTTATAAAGAACACTATTTCCCTTGACGGAAAGATGCTGAATGTAAAAAATTGGCTAAACTTAGCCCACTCTGCCTTACAACACAGCAATGGGGGAGTTTGTGCACTTATCGCCCTCTACTGGAGAACATTAGAATCAAGCTTGGCAAGGCCAATGAACATGATTCACTCCTTCAATTCTTCCACTCTTCACCTTGAGCTGGGCAGAACAATACAGGCATTTCTTAAACAAACATTGGAATGTGACATTTATCAGGCTTGCTCGTCCTTCTGGACATTGTTTGTTAAAGTTTGGGAACTAGTTTTGTGAAGTTTCCTTTCAATTTGTTGTTTATTATTCTGCCTGTTTAGCCTTGCTAACTGGTTGTAATCAGGGTGGGTTAGGTTACTTTTTAAATGTAGTCCATTACATTTGCTAGTTACCTTTCTAAAAATTTTGATCAGTAACAGTTTTTGGATTACCCAAAAGCAGTAACGGAATATGATTGGTTTCCATGACTTTTAGATTACTTTCCTCTTAAAAGCCATTAGAAGAAGACAAAAAAGAATCCATCAAACGCATTTGGTGTCATCGTCATAGTGGTCTCTGACTTGTGGTTAATCTCGCTCAGGTGTAACAAACTTAAACTTGCGCCTATTTTCAATGCTGAATTGAATATCATTGAGAAAACAGGTGTCAATGTATTTTTTTTCTCCCGACCATCCTTTCTGAAGATACAGTAGGGCATCCAAAGTATTTAGTCAGCCACCAATTGTGCAAGTTCTCCCACTTAAAAAGATGAGAGAGGCCTGTAATTTTCATCATAGGTACACTTCAACTATGACAGACAAAATGAGGAAAAAAATTCCAGAAAATCATATTGTAGGATGTTTAATGAATTTATTTGCAAATTATGGTGGAAAATAAGGCTTTGGTCAATAACAAAAGTTTATCTCAATACTTTGGTATATACCCTTTGTTGGCAATGACAGAGGTCAAACGTTTTCTGTAAGTCTTCACAAGGTTTTCACACACTGTTGCTGGTATTTTGGCCCATTCCTCCATGCAGATCTCCTCTAGAGCAGTGATGTTTTGGGGCTGTTGCTGGGCAACACAGACTTTCAACTCCCTCCAAAGATTTTCCATGGGGTTGAAATCTGGAGATTGGCGAGGCCACTCCAGGACCTTGAAATGCTTCTTACGAAGCCACTCCTTCGTTGCCCGGCGGTGTGTTTGGGATCATTGTTATGCTGAAAGACCCAGCCACGTTTCATCTTCAATGCCCTTGCTGATGGGAGGAGGTTTTCACTCAAAATCTCACGAGACATGGCCCCATTCATTCTTTCCTTTACACGGATCAGTCGTCCTGGTCCCTTTGCAGAAAAACAGCCCCAAAGCATGATGTTTCCACCCCTATGCTTCACAGTAGATATGGTGTTCTTTGGATGCAACTCAGCATTCTTTGTCATCCAAACACGACAAGTTGAGTTTTTACCAAAAAGTAATATTTTGGTTTCATCTGACCATATGACATTCTCCCAATCTTCTTCTGGATCATCCAAATGCTCTCTGGCAAACTTAAGACGGGCCTGGAGATGTACTGGCTTAAGCAGGGGGACATGTCTGTCACTGCAGGATTTGAGTCCCTGGCGGCGTAGTGTGTTACTGATGGTAGGCTTTGTTACTTTGGTCCCAGCTCTCTGCAGGTCATTCACTAGGTCCCCCCGTGTGGTTCTGGGATTTTTGCTCACCGTTCTTGTGATCATTTTGACCCCACGGGGTGAGATCTTGCGTGGAGCCCCAGGTCGAGGGAGATTATCAGTGGTCCTGTATGTCTTCCATTTCCTAATAATTGCTCCCACAGTTTATTTCTTCAAACCAAGCTGCTTACCTATTGCAGATTCAGTCTTCCCAGCCTGGTGCAGGACTACAATTTTGTTTCTGGTGTCCTTTGACAGCTCTTTGGTCTTGGCCATAGTGGAGTTTGGAGTGTGGCTGTTTTGAGGTTGTGGACAGGTGTCTTTTATACTGATAACAAGTTAAAACAGGTGCCATTAATACAGGTAACGAGTGGAGGACAGAGGAGCCTCTTAAAGAAGAAGTTACAGGTTTGTGAGAGCCAGAAATCTTGCTTGTTTGTAGGTGACCAAATACTTATTTCCACCATAATTTGTAAATAAATTCATTAAAAATCCTACAATGTGATTTTCTGGATTTTTTTTCTAATTTTATCTGTCTTAGTTGAAGTGTACCTATGATGAAAATTACAGGCCTCTCATCTTTTTAAGTGGGAGAACTTGCACAATTGGTGGCTGACTAAATACTTTTTCCCCCACTGTATAATCATCAAATTTTTCAAAAAGTATCTGTAATCTGATTACTAGTAACGTAACAAATTCAGTTTTGTTGGGAATCAGATTACATGTAAGTCCCCAACCCTGGTTGTAAGTAAAATGACTGGCACGAACGAGTCGACATCATCTGTTAAGCCGGTCACAACCTTGCCCACAGTCATGCGGTTTCACCATGTCTTTGAATGATACTCACAAGAGTTGTCTTGTATGTCTCGGCTGGGTGCATGCTCAGGCTGCCCTGGATCGAACCTGCTTGCATCCTTATGCAGCCTTCACCCCTAAGGTCATGACTATGTCCTACAGGTCTCTAGCTTTTTGAACTTTTTCCCATATCTGCCTCCTCTGTTTGCTTCTGAGGAGCAACAAAAGTTACATGCCCTATGGCCGGTAATGGCATTACGCAGGTATATTGAGCGGACCAGGGGTGTCAGTTTGTGCGACCAACTGTCTGTTTTGGTAATCCGGCTTGTGGTAGTGGGATTTCTAAGCAGCGTCTCTCCCAATGGATTGTGGAGGCTATTGCTCTGTCATATGACAGCAAAAAGCAATCATTACCTCCACCAGGGGTCTGGTGGCGTCTGGGGTGTTGTTTAAAGGGTTGCCTGTAGGAGATATTTGTGCTGTGGTGAGTTGGGCATCACCACGCACTTTTGTGAAGTTCTATCGCTTGGATGTCACTGCCCCCAGTGTAGCCCATATCGTGCTTTCAACTGGGGCACGAGAAGGTCATTAGGCAGGGCAGATAGGCAGATTGCACAATACCCAAGTACCACAGGTTTTCCTGTCGGGTTGGAATTCTGGGTAGGCCATTTCATTTGGGTATCCACTTGGGGAGTGATTTCATATCCCCATAGCTGTGTTGTACCGAGTTGACCGACTGAAATGGAATGTTCCATTATGACTATAACTACTGTTCCCTGAAGGAGGGAAACATGGTACAACACCTGTTCGGCCCCATGCTGCCTAGTTCAGTGAAGTGGGGTACTGAATTGAAAGGATGAATCCTTGTCAGGCGCGATTCTAATGTTATTCAGTAGAGGGTGCTAGCGAGCCAACTCCCCATAGCTGTGTTGTACCTCGTTTCCCTCCTTCAGGAAACAGTAGTTACAGTCATAACTGTAATTTTACTGTTCCCGCATACTTAAACCATATTGTACTTTTTAAGTGTCTGCTGTTCACTCTGTCATTCCAGGCTTGGAAGAGATGGTGTACCCAAATTCTCTCTGCCCTCAGGTAAGACTAATAACTTTCTCTTTCTCTCATCCCCACGATTTATATCCATTGGCAGTCTGAACTATTAATCCAGGACTGGGGTCTTTAACTCTTGTTCCAGTCCAGCACTAACATACCAGATTTTACAGATCATGTTTCAGCAGCTCTCCAGGGCCAAAGTGTTTAGTCAAGTGAATGGATCTTCAATTGCCATCTTATTTACCCCCAGTTACCTGCACTCCTGTGAGCCGCCCATCATCCATGGCAACCTGACCTGTGACACCATCTTCATCCAACACAACGGCCTCATCAAGATTGGCTCAGGTCTTACACCGCAGACTTTCTACCTAATCCTAACCCTAACCAAGCTATAACCTGAACCAAACCCTGTGGTAGCATGCATTAGGAACAGTTCAATTGTGACTTGAGAGCTTCATCTGAATAAATGGTAGCCGTAACAGTTAGCATTGCATGCTAGCAAACCCCTATACTGTGCATTGTATGTACTACAATTGCCCAAATATGTATTATCATTGTTCTTCTATCTATGCATCTGAAGTTAATACTGGATACCCTGCTCTTTCCTATCCACAGTATGGCACCGGTTGTTTGTTAATGGTAAGAACCATATAAGTGTGCCGCACATCTAATTCTCTGAACGCCACAATATTCTGTGTTGTCTGGATTTGAATTTTCTAGCTGTTTGTCTTGTCCTCTCAGTGTTTCCGGAGGCCGGTGTTCATGGTAAAGTCCGTGCACACCGGGACGAGCAGAGGAACCTGCACTTCTTCTCTCCTGAATACGGCTGTGAGTGTTTTACTGAGCCTTCCTCGATTCTGATACGGTATATGTACTGTATGTCTGGTCTTCATGCTTTTATTAGTTGCCAGTTTCACTCCGGAATTTCCCACGATGCTGTGACTAGGCAGTTAATATCATACATGTCATTTTAGAATAAATGTTCTCTCTCTCTGTATCTAGCGGCTGAGGATGACTATGCCATTGACATCTTCTCCTTCGGGATTTGTGCTCTTGAGGTGAGCACCCAGCTGCAATAGTTGATACATGTATTATAAACCTTACTCTCCATCCTTACGGACGATAAGAAAATTATTTAATTCTGATCAATGAATTTAGTCTTTAAGGACAGTGAAGCACTGCTAGCAAATCTGAGCTTTGTGTCTATAAAACAATTGTATTGTTATTGAAGTTATTGAAATGTGTAGGCCTGTTGACAATCCTTGCCACAGAAAAGATTACCATCAGGAAATGGAGAGTTTGCTCTTCATTTTTTTTTTTTAATAGCTCTCAAAGTTTTTCATATGTAGGATTACACAGGGAAAAGGGTACATTACAGTGGTAAGGTAATAGGGCCTATAGCATTGTGAATTCCACTACAGTAGCACAAACATCACCTGTCAGCATTCATGAGCAAAACAGTGGCTTTTGATACACAAGTGCCTGCCATGAACAGGCACACAAACATAACACCAAAATCTTGCAACAGACCTGCTTTACAGCGCATGTTTCAAAACGATATTTTGGGTAATGTATTTCCTTTGGAATTTACCTTGGGTTGAGGTTTGTTTGAATGACAAATAAGTATTTGAATGTTCGAGCTCTGGAAAATGCCATATGAGAGAAGACTGGGGCAGGAAGGTATATGCAGACTTGGTCAAATTGTTGTCCTTACGCAATTATTAATTGTCATTGAGTATGACCGACGCAGTGGAAACAGAATCCTCTCAAGGGTGAATGGAAAATCTTTAAAAAAGAGATATTATAAATATTAGTATTATATAATTAATGACAATTGTTATGAAAATTAACAAAAGCCATTCAAAGCATATTCTGTCCATTAAAATCGCATCAAATTGATCAGAAATACAGTGTAGACATTGTTAATGTTGTAAATGACTATGGTAACTGGAAACGGCTGGAATATCTACATAGGCGTACAGAGGTCCATTATCAGCAACCATCACTCCTGTGTTCTAATGGCACGTTGTGTTAGCTAATCCAAGTTTATCATTTTAAAAGGCTAATTGATCATTAGAAACCCCTTTTGTAATTGTTAGCACAGCTGAACACTGTTGTTCTGATTAAAGAAGCAATAAAACTGTCCTTTAGACTAGTTGAGTATCTGGAGCATCAGCATTTGTGGGTTCAATTACAGGCTCAAAATGGCCAGAAACAAAGAACTTTCTTCTGAAACTCTTCAGTCTATTCTTGTTCTGAGAAATTAAGGCTATTCCATGCGAAAAATTTATAAGAAACTGAAGAACTCTTACAATGCTGTGTGCTACTCCCTTCACAGAACAGCGCGAAATGACTAACTAGAATAGAAAGAGGAGTGGGAGGCCCCAGGTGCACAACTGAGCAAGAGGACAAGTACATTAGAGTGTCTAGTTTGAGAAACGGACGCCTCACAAGTTCTCAACTGGCAGCTTCATTAAATAGTACCCGCAAAACACCAGTCTCAACGTCAACAGTGAAGAGGTGACTCCGGGATGCTGGCCTTCTAGGTAGCGTTCCTCTGTCCAGTGTCTGTGTTCTTTTGCCCATCTTAATCTTTTCTTTTTATTGGCCAGTCTGAGATATGGCTTTTTCTTTGCAACTCAATGTCTACACTGTATTTCTGATCAATATGAATATTATTTTAATGGGAAAAAAATATGCTTTTCTTTCAAAAACAAGGCCATTTCTAAGTGACACAACTTTTGAACGGTAGTGTAGTGTATTATAATATAGATGTGTTGCATTGTGTTCAAGTTGTGTTCATAAGCACAGTGCACACTTGACCTCTCTCTGCCTAATATTTCAGACACTGTGTATAACAGAACACAACACACAGACCATACATATACGCTCATGTCCCTCAGTGGTGTGTATTCATGATTGCCAAGGGAAGCCAGTTTGGATTTTGCTTCAGACCAATCACATCACATTAGAAGTTGTCGTTATCCTCCAGTAGCTAGCTAGCTAAAATTGTCCCTTTCTTAAATTAGTCATGGATGGAGATAGGGATTTGGACTTGGTGGTATAACTTAGTTCTCCATACTGGCCAATGATTATAATGGTGATTCTGATCAAACCATAAATTCATACATTGTGCCCCTGGCCTGAGAGGATGTAAGTTCAACATGTAGCTAGATGTAGAAATGTTAGGCTAATGCTAACTAGCTGGCATGGCGCATCATTGCGCATGAAAGGGAAGTTAGGCTAGCGAGCAAGCATTTTAGCCAGGTGGCATAGGACAACAAAAACTAAAAGCTTGTTTCACAGAGTCATAGACTGTTTAGGCAACATGAATGAGGAGGATGGTATTGGCATTTCTCTGCAAGTAGAGTCTCTCACACACATACATCATTACCATGGATAGCCACATCATGTAGCTTATGTTGATTGGACTAAATTGTTTTTGGTATCTTTTAGTTGTCACTGTATTAGACTAAGCATAGGTAATTAGATTATGTTGAAATGGTGCTGGAATAGTGGGAGCAGCGCCTGTAACTTGGTAACTCGCCTTGGTTATAAAGCAATGGATGTTTAGTAGTCCGAAAATGTCGGAAAATTTAACTTGACCTTGCTGTATGTCATATAACGGTTTGTTACATGCAATATATTTTTACGCATTCACCGGACAGATGTTGCTCTTTGGTTTTGTAATGAAACAAAGGTGTGGTTGAATTTATTCTGCCATTGTGTCTTCTTATTGTCTCTGCCTTAAGCCTATATATCACAGTGTCAAGACATATGAACGAGCAGGTTATAGAGCAAACAACGCAATTACAGTTGAAGTCGGAAGTTTACATACACTTATGGTGGAGTCATTAAAACTAGTTTTTCAACCACTCCACACATTTCTTATTAACACACTATAGTTTTGGCAAGTCGGTTAGGACATCTACTTTGTGCATGACACAAGTCATTTTTCCAACAATTGTTTACAGTTGTATCACAATTCCAGTGGGTCAGAAGTGTACATACACTAAGTTGACTGTGCCTTTAAACAGCTTGGAAAATTCCAGAAAATTATGTCATGGCTTTAGAAGCTTCAGATAGGCTAATTGACATCATTTGAATCAATTGGAGGTGTACCTGTGGATGTATTTCAAGGCCTACCTTCAAACTCATTGCCTTTTTGCTTGATATCATGGGAAAATCAAAAGAAATCAGCCAAGACCTCAGAAAAAAAAATTGCAGACCTCCACAAGTCGGGTTCATCCTTGGGAGCAATTTCCAAACGCCTGAAAGTACCACGTTCATCTGTACAGACAATGATGACCATCGTTATGTTTGGAGAGAAAATGTTTGCAAGCCGAAGAACACCATCCCAACCGCGAAGGGGTGGCAGCAGGGGTGGCAGCATCATGTTGTGGGGGTGCTTTGCTGCAGGAGAGACTGGTCCACTTCACAAAATAGATGGCATCATGAGAAAGTAAAATTATGTGGATATAGTGAACCAGATCAAGTTAAAGCTTGGTCGCAAATGGGTCTTCCAAGTGGACAATGACCCCAAGCATACTTCCAAAGTTGTGGCAAAATGGCTTAAGGACAACGTACTCAGGGTGTTGGTTGGCCATCACAAAGACCTGACCTCAATCTTATAGAAAATGTTAGGGCAGAACTGAAAAAGTGTGTGCGAGCAAGGAGGCCTATGAACCTGGCTGCGTTACACCAGCTCTGTCAGGAGGAAAGGGCCAAAATTCACCTAACTTATTGTGGGAAGCTTGTGGTCGGCTACCCAAACCGTTTGACCCAAGTTCGACAATTTAAAGGCAATGCTACACTCAATTAGTATTTGGTATGTAAACTTCTGACCAACTGGGAATATAATGAAAGAAATAAAAGCTGAAAGAAATCATTCTCTCTACTATTATTCTGACATTTCACATTCTTAAAATAAAGTGGTAATCCTAACTTACCTAAAACAGGGAATTTTTACTATGATTAAATGTCAGGAATTGTGAAAAACTGAGTTTAAATGTAATTGGCTAAGGTGTATGTAAACTTCCGACTTCAACTGTATCACAACACATAGGGGGAAAAAAGCCATATTACAACCTGCTTTGGCTTCCCTGGGGATTTTACCCATGCACCGCTTCTGATGTCCATTCTTAACATAATCTCCTTTATTTATAGATGGCTGTCCTGGAAATCCAGGCTAATGGGGATGCTGTTGTGTCCAAGGAGGCCATCACCAACGCAGGCCAGTCTTTGGAGGATCCCCTCATGAGAGTGAGTTTCACTCATGTTTGCCCAAATATAGCCTAGCAACAGTGGGCAAATGCACAAAAACACATGACCACATTCATCTTTCTCTGATTAAAACAAACTTATTTAACTAGGCAAGTTAGTTAAGAACAAATTCTTATTTTACAATGACAGCCTACCGGGGAACAGTGGGTTAACTGCCTTGTTCAGGGGTAGAATGGCAGATTTTTACCTTGTCAACTCGGGGATTCGATCCAGCAACCTTTCGGTTACTGCCCCAATTCTCTAACCACTAGGCTACCTGCCGCTGTCAATAGGGACAGGAGTTTCACTTGACTACGTGACCTGACCAGGAAACCAGACAGAGTTTTGACGTACTTTACTTTTATCAAACCCTAACCACGATATAGCTTTAACTTGGCTCCACTCCCTCTTATAGGAGTTCACCCAGTCATGTGTACGTCATGAAGCCAAGCAGCGGCCCACAGCTCACGACCTGCTATTCCACCGCGTGCTGTTTGAGGTCCACTCCCTCAAGCTTCTGGCTGCCCACTGCCTCATCAGCAACCAGTGTGAGTGTTTCCTCAGTCCTCACCTCTGGAACCCCAAAGCGCACCGCATGCAATATGTGGAATTGCCATTTGAGTGATTCCACACGAAACCCAGACAAAGAAATACCATGATTTTAGGGATGTTCATGACATTTCATCCATAGAATTGGAGGAAGGATTTGATATTTGTATCGAAAAGCATAATTGGGCGCTTTTTCTTGGTTGTATTCATGTGTTTTGTGTCTGTCTCCGACAAAGAAAGTTTGACTTCCACCCAAAATTACTTATTTTCTTTTTTAGGTTTAAGGAAGTGTGTAGGTCCCAATCTATATCACACAGCTATGAAAGTTCTATAAATAAATGTTTTTATTGAATAATTGTTAACTATATTGTTGAACATAATATGCTCTACGGGCATATCAAAGTTCCAGGGTGGGACCTCTGCTAGTTTTAAAGTTATGACCCATTTTATACATGAAATTGGCATAGGTAATGTAACCAATCACAACCCTCCTTTTACTTGTATCATTGCACATCCTGCAAATCTCCAGTCGGGGGAGACCATTTTGAATCCATTTTCATATTCACTCTGTTGGTAATGCTTACAAGTTGGATCATAACTGTAAAAGTAGCAGAGATCCCACTCTAAAACTTTATTATCCATGCATAATCACTTTACCTCTACCTACATGTACACATTACCTCAATTACCTTGACTAACCTGTGCCCCCGCACATTGACTCTGTACCGGTACCCACTGTATATAGCCTCGCTACTGTTATTTTATTGTTGCTCCTTAATTATTTGTATATTTTTTATTTTATAAATGTTTTACTTAAGTTTATTTTAGTAAATACTTTAACACTTTTTTTTCTTAACTACAATGTTGGTTAAGGTCTTTAAGCAAGCATTTCACTGTAAGTTTTTACACCTGTTGTATTTGGCACATGTGACAAATAAAATTTGATTTGATATGCCTGTAGAGTATATTATATTCAACAATATAGTGAAAAATTATGATCAAAAATGTTTTTTTTTTTCAATATTCATAAATTAATGAAAGAAAACAATTATCGTAATCAAAATACTACTCACATTACAGCGAAAGTGGTAAAGCTTCATATGACACCAAATTCTGCTATGTAGCACTTACAAATTAAACATTATGGAGTCTTAAAGAAGGCCTGGGTAAAGCCAAAATGTCAGAAATATGCCAATTTTGATGAATTATTTCTCAATTATGGTTTTAGATACAATTGTCAAATATATGTCAACATCCCTTCCTCCACAGGACTGTTCTTTGAATTAAATGTTGTGAAAATCCATCAAATCATGGTCTTTTTTTTGGTCTGGGTTTCATGAGGAATCACTTTTTTTTGGCCGGGGGAACCAATCTGTTTGGTATGACAAGGAGTGGCATGATGACACAAACAGAGTGGTATCCAGGCTATCCATTTCTGTGGGAGAGAGAAAATGTTTCCATGTTTGTAACGTGACAGCTGAAAAATTATGTAGATTTTGTGGGATGTATCTTTTGTTACAATGGAAGTGGAAACATTTTTCTATTTCATTTGCTCATAGACACCCTGGTGTGGAATCCATGTAAAGCTCCCTTTCCCTCCTCTACCCAGACCTGCTCCCAGAGAACTGTGTGGAGGAGAAGACCAAGTCCTTTGATCCCAACGGTCTCATGGCGGAGATCAAACATGGCGACCGGCCTGGGGTGCAGCTCAAGTACTCCCATGTGTCCCCTTTGGAGCTGGACAAGTTCCTGGAGGACGTCAAGTAAGGGCTAATTCCACTCACCCATTGGGCTCAGGTCAAAAGTAGAACACTATATAGAGAATAAGGTGCAATTTAGGACAACCTGAGAGGACTGCCTTGTTTATTGTGAAGGTTCATTGTAAAGGGTATTATATACACACCTGTGGCTCCTGACTTCATTCTGAATCCCCCTCCTCAGGAATGGGATATACCCCCTCATGAACTTTGCGTTATCGCGGCCCCACCCTGTCCCCCGTGCCCTCTCCCTGTCCCATGAACAGGTGGAGTCGGTAAAGACCCCCACCCCTGAGCCCCAAGAGACAGAGAGCAGAAAGGTGAGGTCTGTGTGTGTATGTCTGTATCTCATTCTATTTGTTTATGTCTGTGTGAGAGAGACAGTGTTGCAAGTTAAAGTACGCTTATCACTCTAATGCAATGTCGGTCTGATGGTGTGTTGCAGGTGATTCAGATGCACTGTAACTTGGAGTCAAATGAAGAAGGGACCAAAACTCATGTGAGTTTGATTATAATCTTCTTTTAAGTAATGGCGTCCATCTCACGCCGGTCTTTTGCAGTTACAATAACTGACATGACAAACCCCCCCCCACACACACACACTTATTTTTTCTGTCCTTGGATCCCCACAACTATTTGCATTTGGGGGATAAGCATATTCTGGGTTAATGAAATGTATTCCTCTCTCCTCTCCTTAGCTCTCTCTGTTTCTTAAGATGGATGACAAGCTCCATCGACAACTCAGCTGTGACATCCTTCCAAGTGAGTTCTAATGGACACTTTATCTGTCAATACAGTTACTTTAATGCCACTCTTGATAAAGATGAGCAAAAAGTAAATACAAATACTGAGCTCTATTGTACGCTCAAAAAAATGTGACAATTATAATACACAATTGCTCAGAGAACGAGATTTTGTTTACACCCCTTTTTTCAATACCTCACCTTGCGAGGATAACGGCACTGAGCCTTTTCCTCAAATGTTTTATGAGATTGAAGAACACATTGGGTGGGATCTTAAACCAATCCTCCATACAGAATCTTTGCAGACCCTTGATATAATTCATCTGTGCTTATGGACTGCCCTCTTCAATTCAAACCACAGGTTTTCAATGGGGTTCCAGTCTGGAGACTGAGATGGCCATTGCAAAATGTGGATTTTGTGGTCAATGAACCACTTCTTTGTGGATTTTGATGTGTGCTTGGGGTTATTGTCTTGTTGGAAGATCCATTTGAGGCAATCGGGTTTTGGGCTACATTGTCCTGGTAATGGGTAAACTTCATAATGCCGTTGACCTTAACGGCATTATGCCATTGACCACAGGGCCCCAGGACCAGTGGAAGCAAAATAGCCCCATAACATCAAATATCCACCACCATATTTTAACAGTAGGTATGGGGTTATTTTCTGCATAGGCATCCTTATTTTGGACACCAAACCCACCACTGGTGTGCTTGAACAAATAGCTCAATTTTCATGTCATCTGACCAGAGCACCGTTGCCAATACCATTTAGTAAACTCCAGGCGTTTACATTTGTTGGATGACATGAAAATAGAGCTCTTTGGCCATGCATACCAATAGTGTTTATTGCATACTGTTGTATGAGGCTCAACCATTTTGAATTAATCTTTCAGATGACTGCTCCAAAGACCTTGCCAATGAACTTGTTCACTACGCTTTCATAAGTGAGGTAGGTATTATTTTTGCGTAATGTTATTGCAAATGGCCTTAATCATTATAATCGATATCCTGTAATGATCTGACCGCTAACCCTGTGTAACCCCATGCAGGAGGACTGTGAGAAGCTGGCAGGGTTCCTTGAGGATGCGCTCACCAGACACAAGGGAAAAGCCTCTGGAACCACACAGTGAGAAGGGTCTGTTATGAAAACTGGCTCAGAGAGGGGCCTCATGCATTGACCACTCGAACAGAAAGAGAAAGGGGCCAGAAGGTAGAATCCCTCAGCCAGGATCAGAGGGGTCAGGTCCAGTGATGGTTTGAGGGATTGGGACTGGGGCTGATGATTGGTGGGATCATCCCATAGAGGGCTAGGATAGGCCAGGATTGAGAGGGATGGGAAGCATCTCTGGTTGGAAGACCCATAGACATCATGGCTACAGTGCATTCTGAAAGTTTTTTTTTACATTACAGCCTTATTCTAAAATATATATATTTTTTTAACTACAACCTACACACAATACCCCATAATGACAAAGTGAAAACAGGTTTAAAGAAATATTAGCATTAAAAATAAAAAACAGATACCTTATTTACATAAGTATTCAGACCCTTTGAGATGAGACTCGAAATGGAGCTCAGGTGCATCCTGTTTCCATTGATCATCCTTGAGATTTTTCTACAACTTGATTAGAGTCCACCTGTGGTAAATTCAATTGTTTGGACATGATTTGTAAAGGCACATACCTGTTTATATAAGATCCCACAGTTGACAGTGCATGTCAGAGCAAAAACCAAACCATGAGGTCGAAGGAATTGTCTATAGAGCTTCGAGACGGGATTGTGTCAGATCTGGGGAAGGATACCAAAATAAATTCTGCAGCATTAAAGGTCCCCAAGAACACAGTGGCCTCCATCATTCTTAAATGTAAGAAGTTTGGTACCACCAAGACTCTTCCTAAAACTGGCTACCCGGCCAAACTGTTCAATCGGGGGAGAAGGGCCTTGGTCAGGGAAGTGACTAAGAACCCGATGGTCACTTTGACAGAGCTCCAGAGTTCCTCTGGAGAACCTTCAGGATCGAGGTAAAGATGAACGGAGCAAAGTACAGAGAGATCCTTGATGAAAACCTGCTCCAGAGCGCTCAGGACCTCAGACTGGGGTTAAGGTTCACCTTCTAACAGGACAACAACCCTAAGCACATAGCCAAGACAACGCAGGAGTGGCTTCGGTCAAGTCTCTGAATGTCCTTGAGTGGCCCAGCCATAGCCCGGACTTGAACCCAATCGAACATCTCTAGAGAGACCTGAAAGTAGCTGTGCAGCGACGCTCCCCACCCAATCTGACAGAGCTTGAGAGAATTTGCAGGGAAGAATCGGAGAAACTCCCCAAATACAGGTGTGCCAAGCTTGTAGCGTCATACCCAAAATACTCGAGGCTGTAATCGCTGCCAAAGGTGCTTCAGCAAAGTACTTAGTAAAGGGTCTGAATACTTATGTAAATGTTATATTTCTGTTTTTTTTTCTCCATACATTTGCAAAAGATTCTAAAAACCTATTTTTACTTTGTCATTATGGGGTATTGTGTGTAGGTTGAGGGGGGAAAACTATAATACATTTTATAATAAGGCTGTAACGTAAAAAAAAATGTGGGGGGAAATCAAGGGGTCTGAATACTCCCCAAATGCGCTGTATGTTCAGCTATCCCACAATGCAGTGGAAGATTGACAATTACCCCTGCCTAAAAGGGATGTAATGCCTTAAAATGTCTTCATGACTTTGTTCCTCCATAATGTCACTACTGTTACTGTACTGCCAGTAGAGATATTTCCAATGATGGATGGACATAGTTAATTCGATACAAACAAATAAAACAGCTATGTTTTCATGTTAATTACAATACTTTAATTAATAGTTTATAACTCCAGAAATGTTAATTGTTTTTAGAAAATAATCTTAAAAAATGACTCCCTAGTTTTATAAGCCCCAGAAATACCTACTGTAGAAATGTTTAGTGAGAGTAACTTTGATGACAAAGATGAGAACCGTCAACATGCACTGGTAATGCTAAACATGCTAACACTTATTTATGTTTGCTTAGTTCTATGAACAGCATTGGCGTTGCACAGACCTCTTTTTCTGTTTTAAGTTTTAATGGTGTATAATGGACTTCAAACAAACTCGCAGTACATTCTACCAATCGTTTACTAGCCTGAATGACTCTCCATGCATTAGTAGTAATGAGCAATGAGATGATGCCTCTCTTTTAGTCTGTAGTGCTCTTAAGGGTTTTCCCTCTGAAAGTGTTCTGTAAGCCAAAGTGCCTGTGAAGGCAACCTACCATGTACAAAACCCATAACACATTACACAGCAACATACAGCGACTTCAGAATAAGATGAAAAACTCCTCCAGACAGTCAACAATTCAGGCTATTGTGTTGATGTCAACAGAATGATATACTTTTATTTTCCTTTATTCTGAAAACCAGATTGTGAATGTGAAGAGGGGCCACAGCAGAAATGTTTAAATACATTCTAGAAAAGGAATTGCAGCTAAACACATAGAATGTGTACTTAATATAGTGAATATACTCCACTCCAATTGAGACATTTTAGAACAAGAATATAAATGGAGGGTTTTCATAAATAGTTCAGAAGAAATAAAGCCCATAATACAATTATTTGGGAGCAATCAGTTGCTGTTTTATTGAACGATACAGATATTGTATCTTAATTTGATCATTCTGTTGTCGCTGAGAATCTTCCTGCACCGCAGGAAATTCAAATGAGACTTGTGATTTACAAAAATTCACTGAAAACTGTGGGTTATCTTTTTCTCTCGTTCGCTCAAATGCCAAAGCACCAGATTGAATGTCACAGTAGTACATGTATTCTAATGTACATCAACAACCGTAATTTCCAATAGCTTAATAACAAGATGGATATTGGTCTCCACTACGACATACAAGTGTATTCGAAATGTTGCCATAGGCTATAGTTTAGGTGTAGCCTATCAACTAATTTCCTATTTGAAAAAATAATAATATTAGTTTAATGAAATTCTGCTGCAGGATTATTTTACTCCTTCAACAAAACTGGTCAAATTAAGATAACTACAGTACACAACACAAGAAAGCGTTATATACTTATGTACAGTAGGTTGAAGCTGAATTCTGCGTTAATAAATGTGCTATTTAGCCTTTATGTCCACTGATCCCTAATCTCGGTTAACCCAGTAGACTGTCCACAAGAGATGAACAGATCCCTAATGCTTTTTAAAGAAAGCAAGAGTCAAGTAATAAGGGATTTTGGTCTAAGTGGATTTAGTAAATTATGGATGGCTCTAAGAAGTTGCCCGTGTTTTTAGGGAGGAGAAAAAAATAACTTTTCTTAATCAATCTTGAACAATATATGTTCTTCAGTGTCTGCATCTGTTAACAATATTACATTTGTTTCTTATGCTATCTGTAAAGCTGTGGCCCCATTACAATTGCAGTCCTGTATAATCTGCTCATTTCTCTTAAAATGTCCAGCCTTTTATCAGCTAGTCTAGAGGGAAACATTTCTGGGAGAAGAGTTATCGGTAGAATATTGTGTAGATAAATGTGTTTACCTTGAACAGAAGTGTGAATGCTTAGAGTGGTGCTACTGTTGCTCTTATCTGGTCTCATAATCTGCAATGCATGTATTAATAATAGCTGAAACTGTTCAGGCTTTGCTTTTCCAAGATTGCCTTAGTCATTGACTGACTCCAGAGGGGGGACCTGTTCGAGACAAATGTATGCCCATTCATCCATCCATCCGTCTTTTTCTGTCGTGATCACTTTCTCCTCAGTCTGGATTCTGTTGAATTTATGTAGGCTCTGTATAGTACTGGACGTGTTCTACTTATCCTTCTGTAAATTATTGTACTGCAATGAATGACGATAAATCCTTCTGTAAATTATTGTACTGCAATGAATGACGATAAAAAAATGTTTTGTCACACCATGGTGAGACTGTTTGAAGATTATTATTATTATTCTTTTCAATATATTATTGGTCTTGGGGTCCTGACAAACATTTAAACTTAAAGACACATAAAGCAACCTCCCCCCCCCCAAAGTCAAGCTGTTAATTTCAGTTCGAGGGTCCTGACAGCAGACAGACAGTGACCAGGGGGAGAACACACAAGTGAAAGAAGTTTTATTGAAAGGGTCAATCTGTGATTGCTACGTCCATTTTTTCTTTGAGAATATAACTTGCCTCATCAAATCAAAGTTTATTTGTCACGTGCACCGAATACAACAGGTGTAGAAATGCTTATTTACAGGCTCTAACCAACAGTGCAAAAAATGTATTAGGTGAACAATAGGTGAGTAAAGATATAAAAACAACAGTAAAAAGACAGTGAAAAACAGTAGCGAGGCTATATACAGACACCGGTTAGTCAGGCTGATTGAGGTAGTATGTACATATGGTTAAAGTGACTATGCATATTTGATGAAGAGAGAATAGCAGTAGCGTAGAAGAGGGATTGGCGGGTGGCGGGACACAATGCAGATGGCCAGGTTAGCCAATGTGCGCAGTGGCGGTTCTGGGGGGGGGGGGAGACAGTGCCCCTGTGACAACAATTTTGGACCCCCTTGTGGCCCCCCTAAATGTGGAGTATGAAGTCATTTTTACATAACTAATTTTTACTATCTTTATTTTTTTTTTTACATCCGTTATTAGACTGTGGCAACAATGATGATTATGAACATGGTATTTTGCCTGCTTTTGTCTGCAATGCAGTGAAGAAAACGATGACAACAATAACATCTAATGTAACTGGCCCCAGCTTGGCCCACATTTACCAAAACGGGCGGTGTAGCGACTTATTGTTTCCTGACTATGACAAACACATCTGACTGTAAAACCAATTGTATGGCTACATCAGCACTACAGTGTACTTTCAAGCACATGTCTACTTTAGTCAAATGGGCAAAATAACGATCAAATCAAACCTCGCAACCCTGAACTGTGCCTGAACTGACCTGAAATCAAGCTCTCGCGACGTTCTTTCGCCGGTCTCGGGTTTAGTGTTTGTCCTGCAAGTCTCGCGGTACTCGCAAACTGGTGGAGGGCCTATTCAAGTAGGTGTGCTTCATGGCGGTGACGGAGATTGCGGTAAATAACTTGCTAAATAAGTTAAATATGAACTCAGTTATTGTTGTCCCCGTCCTGTGTCTCAAATAGTTGTGAACCTACATATCTTGTAGGAATGATTGGTTTATTCCCGTGAACCACGTTTAATTCACAAAACCTGAATTTAGGCATGCGGCCTTTATCAACTACTAGCAAGCTAAGTTAGCTAACTGCTGCGACAATTGGCTCTAGACTAATGCTTTCTAGCTAAAAATAAAAAATAAAGCAATTGCTAGCTCACTGGTAAAGATGTTAGTATGTTGGAATTACAATGCATGATTGAAAATAGTGATATGCTAGGTAGCTATGTTAAAGAAGATGCAACGACCAAGTTAGGTTAGCTCGCCTCAACTATCCTAACGTTACTTAGGATTGAGCTCCACCCACTCAAGTGTAGCAACTTAGCTAGTCATTTAGCTAACAAGCAAGCGTATTACTTGCTTACGCTTCGCATTTTCTAGCAACTAGGGGTGTAACGATTCACCAAACCCACGGTTGGGTACGTACTATTGCGTTTTTGTTATCACGTTTCGGTACAGCGGGAAAATTAAATGCCATCCACAATGTTCCTGCCATTGTCTGTTGTGACAGGGTTGTTATGTGGGCCTCAGGTTTCCACTCTGATGCTGCGTTTGTAACTGTGGGAGGTGGGAATTTAACGTTACCAGTTGGATGCATTCATGTGATTTGAAATCGAGAATTATCCATTAGCAAATGGTAAATTTGCCACCATAAACTAAAAGTACAACTTTCATGATTGTAACCAATTTATAGAGTTCAAAAACCACATTAATAAATTGTTGTTTTTTTTAAAATAATGTTGCGTTGCATTTAATTGCAGAAAATGCTGTTAGAGGCCATTTCGTTAGTAGGTGACAGGTCAGCATGTGGGAGGTGGGTGCTCAGGATGATAGACACGTTTCCCAATAGGAATTAGTTGGAGGTCCATTCAAGTGGATTTTTCCCAATTGTATGTGGTAAATTCCCACTTCCATCTTCGAGAACGCGCCATGACTGCTTCCTTCAGTGCCAGATGCGTGACGCATAAACGGCTTGTGTCTGTAGCAAGGTACATCTACCACTCTGGGGTGATGGGTAAAGGGGTATCTGTAGCAAGGTACATCTCCCACTCTGGGGTAATGTGATGGGAAAGGGGCTATCAATGTTTAGTATGCGGCAGGGCTTGATATGAACTTTTTTAGCCATTTGTTCTTGGGACAAGACAGATTTTTTTTACTTGTCTGAAAGCTTAAGCCACTTGTTCCAACAACAAAAAGGGTCCATAACACCATCAGCCAAAAGGGTGACTGAAAATTGGTGAAGTGCAAAGGAGAGGTCTGAAATAATTTTTGGGGCTTTTCCATATACATAGATGATGTTATCGCCCCCAAGCGGCCATGTAATGGCCCGCTACGCATTTGGCTGGCGTGCTACGACGAGGGACGAGAGGCATCATGATATTGGCAAAATATATTTAGCGGAGCCAAACATTTTCTAATAGCCTATTCCACTCTGGTGGAGATGTGGCACGAAAGAGATGCCTAGACTACTGTACATATCTGGCTCTGTGTGTAACGGCGCGAGTGACACCGTCACAGAGCCTTCCTGGCTGTGCGTCTTGTGATGGGTTGAAAATCATAATGGGCTGTAGAGCGACTGCTGTCCTCAGAACTGGATAATTATAAACTGATTTGCATTTTTTCATCATCCTCTCTTATTTGCCGAGGCTACTATATGCATTGTAGGTAGGTTGCACATTGCTAGAATAATATGGAATTAGGCCTAGGCCAACTACGCAGTTCATTCATAAGCTTTCCTCAGCTGTAGCCTAAGTTCTTTTGACTCATTACATTTTTCAATCTTGGTATTTTGCTCAATTTCACCTCTTGAGGGTTAAAATATTTGTAATTTAAAATAAATATGTGCATGAGAATAGCATAGACTCTTACTTTTATAGTTATTCCCATTTAAAAGTTGCAACTTTAGAAACAACACTTTATTAGAATAATTTGGAAAGCCTCCCGAGTGGTGCAGCGGTCTAAGGCACTGCAGTGCTTGAGACGTCACTAGAGACCTGGGTTCGATTCCGGGTTGTGTCAACCAGCCGTGACGGGAGTCCCATAGGGCAGCACACAATTGGCCCAGTGTCGCCCGTGTTCGGGAAGGGTTTGGCTGAGGGGGCTTTTTGCCTTGGCTCATTGCACTCTGGCGATTCCTTGTGGCGGGCCGGGCACCTGCAGGCCGACTCTGATCTTCAGTTGAATGGTGTTTCCTCCTGCACATTGCCGGCTGGCTTCCTGGTAAAGCGTGCAGGTGTTAAGAGGCATGGTTTGGCGGGTTGTGTTTTGGAGGACGCATGACCCGACCTTCGCCTCACGCAGCCTTACAATGTATTAAAAATCAAAACATATAGCCCCACGTTTGTAGAACAACTAAAGTTACACGAATAACTCTAAATTAAGCATATGGGACTACCTATTTCTTTGTTAACCGCTCAACACAGAATAGCCGCATGTGTGCACTAACTCTAATCGTTTAGAGAAAATATCCTTTCTATTTTATTCAGCTTCGTTGAATTAGATTCTTTATTCTATAAAATAATGCCACAGAATTATAACCAAATCTTGTCAACTAAATTAATTAGTGTAGCCCACAGGCATATTGCATTAACCAGATCAAGACCTAACAGTATGTATGCTATTCTGTTTTTCTGAAAAAGACTACATTTTCTTCATATATTTCTTTAGAACTGTCTAAAATAAATAATGGATTTATTGTGAAGGTACGCTATATTACATGGATTTAAAATGTAGATGATCCAAATGTCTGCATCGGTGGCTTGTAGGTGTGGAAGCCAGGATACACTAAATGTGTTAATTAACGGTCAATTACTGTGAGACCAACCGTTATTTGCTTGACAATCACCGGCTAACAAAATCAAAGCCCTAACTGGCCAAACCGTTCGGACACTACAGACGATTTTGTGAGAAGACCGATTTACTTAGAATGGCAACCATGCCCTGCTGTGTGCTGCCTGAAACAATTGTGATCAGAGTAATTGTTTGATATTGTTTTTACTTTTTACGAATGGACAACTGAAATATTTTGTGGTTGTCTGACTTTTTAAAAACTTAACCCCAGACAAGCCTTAATGTCAAGCCCTGAAGCGCAACACAGTGCATTGGAAAATGTATTGAAAGCTTGCTTATGTTATATTGGGGCGGCAGGGTGGACTAGTGGTTAGAGCGTTGGACTAGTGGTTAGAGCGTTGAAAATAAGAATTTGTTCTTAACTGACTTGCCTAGTTAAATAAAGGTAATAAAAATAAAAATATTGAACAGGTGCTACCGGTTTGCTGAAATGGGTGCAAGTGGAAAGTACGCAATGTGGCTGGAGCACTTTCACGACATGGTTTCCGTTAGCCAATAATAGCCGCTTAAAATAAAATTGGCACCGGCCTGGGAGAAGATGATATCTCATTGCAAAATACTTTTTAGCCTATTAAATTGATGGAAATACATTTGACTGGTCATGCTTATCAGTGTATGAGTTAATTTGCATAATTGAGTGGAATTGAATTAGCGCGTGTGTGCAGTATATTCGTTATGTATCTTATTTATCTCGTGTACAGCATACAGAGCCGTTGAGCAGAAAATCTGTCAGACAGCGTGAGAGTGCCTGCTATAGCATCTCAAACAGCAAATTCATAGTTGACGGAACGCAGGCTTCATCAGCTCGTCACACCACTTTGTAATGAGCTGGAGGCATTATGCATTTTGAAAACATATAGTTAATTGTTTGAAACCTGGGCGTTTTACTACATATTATGAGGCATGTCTTACCTTGCTTCAAAGTAGCCTAGGGAAATTCAGACCATATCCGTGGAGGCAATTGTTTTATATCAACTTTCTTTCATTGTCATTGTCCAAGGCGTCATATTAGCATCCCATGCTAGTTGTTGCATATTAGATCTCTCTTTCTAAATTTCTAACAGATATTTTCATCTGTCACATGAAACTGCTCACATGTGTGGCGCGCTTTTGACAAGTGTTTTCCCGCTAATTGCATTGTGGAACAAGCATTCGCACGTAGCCTACTGCGTATTGCTGCGCTTAAAATGTGAAGAAATAATAGTTTATCAACATTTTAGGCTAAATATTCTGATTTGTTGCATCAGACTCATTGCGTTTTAAAGTTTTGCTTTATGTAGCCTAGGCCTGCTAGTTGTAGGAGTTTGGGATCTAGTGTCCCTCAGCTGTCCCAGTCGGTTTGGAATAGGCTATTTCTTTCTCAACAAGCTGTAGATAAGTAAGGAATCTTCTCTACTATGGGGGATAGTAGATTGACATAGGCTAGTGATTTTCCTGTTCGTTTACTTGTCTTGTTGGCTGAAAAAAAGTACATGCGGATAATTAGGTAAGAAGGACCGCATCTTCGACTTGCATGTCCTGTTAATATGAATTACCATAATCTAAATGTGATTTCTGTTATTCTAAGCATCGTGGGTGGACTCCCTAATCAGGTTACTTACCCAATGCATATGGGTTCTGGTAAATTTCTCAAATGTCCGATAAATTCAAAGTCACATTTTCTGAACCGAATCATTGTTTATTAACATGGTGCTGAAACCCCCTATTCTCAACCATGGAGAATGGGTGCATATCCGCGGCTATAAACTAAAAACATAGCTTACTTATCGCTCGTGCAATTTATTTGGGAGGTGTGCTTGGGTTGCATGAAGGTCTGCTTGGATGCAGAGGGGAGGGGATGTTGTGGTGTTTCTTTGCATTACTTTTTTGTACCGGTATACGGGATGATATCAGCCTAAATGTGTCAACAGCTGCATAGGCTATTCTGATTTAGTGTGGCGACATACGGTTAAAGTTTTATCCAACTCTCCTTCCATCGGTGTTGGAATCTTCTGGGAAGCCAACATTTAACCAAACTTGAGATTTAAACAATGATGGAGGATCCTCCAATTCTGGTTTATCAACCCCACACACGCCATCGTACAGAACTAGTTCCCAGCTGCGCCTCACAAAAGGACAGTTTGAAATGCAGCAATTAAGATTTGAATTGTGATTATATAGCCTGCAATGTTGTTGTTTTTTAGCTCAGATTTACTCAAGGCATATTTTTTTTACATTTTGTAAATATATACATTTTTTAAGTATTTATTTGGGTTCACAGTGCGGGACGAACCGAGTTACCTGAAAGGTTCAGTACGAATACGTGTACCGTTACACCCCTACTAGTAACTAACTACAGTGCCTTGCGAAAGTATTCGGCCCCCTTGAACTTTGCGACCTTTTGCCACATTTCAGGCTTCAAACATAAAGATATAAAACTGTGTTTTTTTGTGAACAATCAACAACAAGTGGGACACAATCATGAAGTGGAACGACATTTATTGGATATTTCAAACTTTTTTAACATCATAAACTGAAAAATTGGACGTGCAAAATTATTCAGCCCCCTTAAGTTAATACTTTGTAGCGTCACCTTTTGCTGCGATTACAGCTGTAAGTTGCTTGGGGTATGTCTCTATCAGTTTTGCACATCAAGAGAATGACATTTTTCCCCATTCCTCCTTGCAAAACAGCTCGAGCTCAGTGAGGTTGGATGGAGAGCATTTGTGAACAGCAGTTTTCAGTTCTTTCCACAGATTCTCGATTGGATTCAGGTCTGGACTTTGACTTGGCCATTCTAACACCTGGATATGTTTATTTTTTAACCATTCCATTGTAGATTTTGCTTTATGTTTTGGATCATTGTCTTGTTGGAAGACAAATCTCTGTCCCAGTCTCAGGTCTTTTGCAGACTCCATCAGGTTTTCTTCCAGAATGGTCCTGTATTTGGCTCCATCCATCTTCCCATCAATTTTAACCATCTTCCCTGTCCCTGCTGAAGAAAAGCAGGCCCAAACCATGATGCTGCCACCACCATGTTTGACAGTGGGGATGGTGTGTTCATGGTGATGAACTGTGTTGCTTTTACGCCAAACATAACGTTTTGCATTGTTGCCAAAAAGTTCAATTTTGGTTTCATCTGACCAGAGCACCTTCTTCCACATGTTTGGTGTGTCTCCCAGGTGGCTTGTGGCAAATTTTAAATGACACTTTTTATGGATATCTTTAAGAAATGGCTTTCTTCTTGCCACTCTTCCATAAAGGCCAGATTTGTGCAATATACGACTGATTGTTGTCCTATGGACAGAGTCTCCCACCTCAGCTGTAGATCTCTGCAGTTCATCCAGAGTGATCATGGGCCTCTTGGCTGCATCTCTGATCAGTCTTCTCCTTGTATGAGCTGAAAGTTTAGAGGGACGGCCAGGTCTTGGTAGATTTGCAGTGGTCTGATACTCCTTCCATTTCAATATTATCGCTTGCACAGTGCTCCTTGGGATGTTTAAAGTTTGGGAAATCCTTTTTGTATCCAAATCCGGCTTTAAACTTCTTCACAACAGTATCTCGGACCTGCCTGGTGTGTTCCTTGTTCTTCATGATGCTCTCTGCGCTTTTAACGGACCTCTGAGACTATCACAGTGCAGGCGCATTTATACGGAGACTTGATTACACACAGGTGGATTGTATTTATCATCATTATTCATTTAGGTAAACATTGGATCATTCAGAGATCCTCACTGAACTTCTGGAGAGAGTTTGCTGCACTGAAAGTAAAGGGGCTGAATAATTTTGCACGCCCAATTTTTCAGTTTTTGATTTGTTAAAAAAGTTTGAAATATCCAATAAATGTTGTTCCACTTTATGATTGTGTCCCACCTGTTGTTGATTCTTCACAAAAAAATACAGTTTTATATCTTTGTTTGAAGCCTGAAATGTGGCAAAAGGTCGCAAAGTTCAAGGGGGCCGAATACTTTCGCAAGGCACTGTAGCTACATAGCGATCTAGTTTGCAAGTTAGCTAAGTTTGTATAAAATTAGCTAGCTTCGTTCATACTTGGTGCAAATAAAGGATTCTAAGCTTACCGCCTTGCAGCTGCTATCATGTTAGTCTGAAGGCATTTTCTCTCTCTCAGACTTTTTTGAATTGTTAAGGCTTCCCATTCACTCTTCCCCCTGGGTTATCCGGGCTCTGAGGTCCCAGCGTTTAGCAGGTTGTAGGTAAGGAGCTCTTCTCTATGCACGCTTGTCTTGAGCGTCCCAATCACTGATGACTGGTCTTTGATATTGAGATTATCTGACCCCCCCCCCAGTACGAAATATGCACTGTGATGATTCCCAAACTGTACATAAATTATCCTTATTATGATCATAGTAGAAGAGAGAGATGTAGCCTACCAAATTTGCAGTGCTCAGCAAGTGTCATTCATTTCTCTTAATTAGTGTTCATGTCTCCTGAGGATGCTCATATGCATATTAATGTTTTTCACTGCTGTGGTTCTTCAGGGAGGGACAGCTCTGATGATGGAGAATGGACAGGGCACAGGCGCGAAGCTTGGCCTGCCGCCTCTCACCCCAGAGCAGCAGGAGGCACTACAAAGGGTGAGCCAACTTATTACATGTACATGACTAAATACAGGTGTATACGTAATGTCTTTCCATTAGTCAGTTTGCCTGCGCTTGCATTATTCTCTCGCGTTTCCTTTTCTTTCATGCTGAATTACTTTTCTTCAGGCAAAGAAGTATGCGATGGAGCAGAGCATTAAGAGTGCCTTAGTGAAGCAGACCATTGCTCATCAGCAACAACAGCTCACCAACTTACAGGTGAGATGTGCAGAACTCTGCAACTTAACTCTACGTGTCGTTGACCATATGTTCTTATCTCTTAACGCCAACCACTCAATTAAATGCTCATATCTAAGAGTAACTTGGACCATTAGCAAGATAGTCATATCGAATTACTATGTAACAATCTGCCCTGGGAGCTTTGTAGGTATGAAACATTACTTTATTGTTTAGTAGCACAAAACATAGCAGCACAGCTTATAAAGTATGTTTGTCTGCTTACGATGATAGGGTGGGTATATTTGTCCTCTTGTTTCTGCCTCTTTTTTTTCAGCTAGAGAAGATCAGCATGAAGACTTTGTTAAACATGTTGAATGCTTTGCACTTGTTTTCACATAGTGGTTTTGATTGTGGGGTGATGTTGTGAAATGGTTTTGGAGAAGATTTGAAGTGGGTGGCAGAGGGAAAGTCAAATCAGTCCTGAAAGATTTTTATGGGGAGTGTGTAATGTCACTAAAAGCTGATGTATAGCAAAGGAACAACATTTGAAAAAGCAAAGCTTAAATATATATCTAACCTACTTTTCAGTACCCTTTTCATCTTTACTGTCTTTCAGATGGCAGCAGTGACAATGGGCTTTGGAGATCCTCTCTCACCTTTACAATCGGTCAATAGATTATTACACTTTTTTCTCTGTGCGCTTTCATGATACAAAGGACTGTTACCCTTTTTTGATCGGCCACTCTGGGCTCCATCCTAGCCATTGCAGCTGACCAAATAACTAATATTTCAAAAGAAGACATGTTTATAAATATTATAATTATGAG